>NC_090317.1:74026324-74651324 GCF_039906515.1 Pseudorca crassidens | reverse complement strand
TGCCCGCCTACAGGGTTCCCTTCCTCTGGCCTCCTTAGTGGCATTTATGACACTGCAAGAGGCTGTAGTAATGATGATAACACCAAGAATAATAGTGAACTCTTCTCAATTTTTCACACATTTGAATTTACTTAGCTCCCATGACAATTCAGCAAAGTAGGTACTGCTGTCGTCACCCTCATTTTATGTATGAAGAAACCGAGGCAAGGAGAGGTTAAAAGAAGAACTTCCTCAAGGTCACTCCAGCAGCTCGGGAATGATGGAGCTGGGATCAGGACACAGGCAGTCTGAGTCCACCACCCACACCCTTAGTGACTGTGTCATGCTTCCCCCTTCCCTTTCCCACATGCCTGGCTGGGAGGCACGACCTGAAGCTTGGGTCTCCCTTCTACCCCTGACTGCTCCCCGCACCCACCAGCAATCAGTCACTGCTGTTGCAGTGACAGTCCCCAGGCCCTTGCCTGCTCCCAGACCCCCGAGGTGGACAGATGGAGAGCAAAGAAAACACTGAGGGCTGGGTATCCATGCTCTAAAGCAGAGCTTCACTGGGGTGGGGGAGTGTGTGCAGGAGGGATTTGGGGGTTGTTCCGATGTCAGCAGCAGGCCTGCCTCGTTAGCACTTTCCAGCACTGAGGGCACAGAGCAGGCTGCTGGGTGGCATCAGGGGAGAAGAGACATTTTAATGAGCTATCTCCACAACCAGGTTGCATTATTTAGAAGGTTAGGGGCAGGCGGGAGGCTGTCTGGATTCACTTTTGTGAGCCCTCCAGCTGGTGTGGCCCATGCTAAAATTGGGTATGTGTGTGGTGGGCTTTTGTCTGGAAACTCTAGTCCTCCCCACAATGTTCCCACCTCAGGGCTCTTGGGTGCTGCAGGCGTCCTTCCCTCAGGCTGTACCAGTTGCCAGCTCCATTGCTTTCGAGCTCATTCTCTGTTACTTGCCTCCAAACAAGCTCCAGGGGGTGCTTCAAAGGACATTCCATCTTAGCCTCTGCCTCCTTGAGAAGGATGGGTGTGGTAGCAGCTCTGGCCAAGTACTCCAGGAGAGTTCAACATTTGTTCAGTTTTCAGACCTTGGTGCCTACCATAGGGCCTGGTGTGGAGTATGTGCTCAAGTAATAGTGGTTGAATAAGTACAAAACCAAGGGGGAGTGGATTTGGAGGGGAGAGCCTGGGGAGGCTGACATGGGAACAGATCAACAGGAGGGCGGTGGGTATTTAGGCAGGCTCCTGGCTCCATCTGTAGTCCAGTAGAAGCCACTTGGCCTTTCCATAGCCTTAGTTTCCCCATTTGTGCGGCAGGCCTGCTTTGGACAAGGCTGTTTGGAGACCAAAGAGATATGGGATGATTAGGTGCTTTCTCCACTACTCTGAACTTACTTCAGGTTAAGGGTTCATACTGCAAAAGCCCTGGTATATGTTTTTTGTGTCTATAGCCTAGGCGATTTCTCCTATTTAATGAGGAGGATTCTAACTTAGTGGCTCTGACTCTGGAGCCAGACTGCCTAGATGTACATCTTGGCCCACCACTTCTTCACTGCTGATCTTGGGCAAATTACCTGATAGCTGTGGGCCTCAGTTTTCTCATTGGTCAAATAGAGATATTGTCAGAGCATTTACCTCACAGGGTTGTTGTGAAGATTCAGTAACATAAATCATCTAAAAAGTACCTAAAGTAATGCCTGGGACATAATGATGACTTGTACCCTTTGGCTGTTATTATTATTATCTCATTTTATACTTGCAAATACCTCATGTTGTCGGTACTATGATCGTAACGCTATTTGACAGATGAGGAGACTGAGGCATAGAGAAGTTGTCTTATACAGTATGATCTGTGTAAGGTCCTTAGCCCAGGGTCTGGCACATAGTAAGTGCTCAGAAAATATTAGTGTCTATTATGAATTATTCTTAATAATTACATTTAGTATCATAAATATTGTTGTCAATAATGATCACAGCCACAGCTGAGAAGTAGCAGAGCCAGGGCTAAAAGCCAAGTCTTCAGATCGTTAGCCTGTTACTCTTCCCACTCACTGTACCCCGGAACCTCTATGCTCTGAGGTCTTAACACAGCCATTAGACCACTGTTTTGGGTTCTCCTTCCCTTCACCCCATCATGGCCTGAGCATGCCTGTCATCACCCCTGCCCCGACCCTCTCCTTTGTGCTCCTTGTCCTGGCCCTCCCTTTGGCTGCTGTGGGGCTCCGCGGCGGGCTTGTGTCTGCTGGCTTCCAGAGGGAGAGCAGGCCCCACCTGAGGAGGCTACTTCCCTCAAGCCCATTTCCTTTCTGTCAGAGACAGTTTTCTCTGGATCTCAGGGTGGGGCCAGGCTCCTCCAAGGCATTTCCTGCACGGGAGTTTATATTTGGCCTCAGCAAAAGGAAAGGGAAGTAGGACTAGGAAGTGGGGGTGGGATGTAGATGTGGTGGCCCAGGGTCAAAACAGGCGAGCACCAAGACTTTGCAGGCCAGGAGAAGGAAGCAGGAGATGGCACATAGCCCTTCTCTCAAGTGAGCTTGGATGCCCTCACGGGAGCTTGGCATGGGAGAACTAAGTGCTCCTTGAGGCCAGAATGCCTCCACCCTCAGGCAGAGTTCATTTTTCCTTCTCACATCTCTGGGTCTTGGTTCCTGGCCGTGTGGTTTCTGCCCTGGGGCAAGGTGGGTTGCCAGTCAGCCAGTCTGCTGGGTCGCAGGTGTGTGCTCAGTTCTGTGTCCTCACTATGGGGATACCAGAGGAGGGGGTGCAGTCAGAGGTCTTCACCCTGTTGAGTTGGGAAGCAGGACTTCTTATCTAGGTGTTGCAAGAATATTCAGTAGCCCATACCACACAGCAGTGGGGATACTGAGACCTAAAGGACCCCAGTGCGGTGTAGCTCCAGTTGAATGGGGGAGACAGAGTTATGTGCTGCCAAGAAGGTATGGGAAATGCTCTGGGGGCCACTTAATTTAACGAAACCATTGGGTGGTAGGGGGTTGGTGAGAGGTCAGGGAACGAAGGCTTCATGGGAGGTGGTGTTTGACCTCCATCTTGATGAGTAATAGGAGTTTGCAGCTTCAAGCCAGGCTGGGTCTAGAGTGTGGAGGTGGAAAACAGTCTGACGTCTGCCCTGGGCAGTGGGCAGTGGGGAGCCCATTAGGTTGCAGAGTAGGAGAGTGGCCAGGTCAGAGCTGGGCTCTTGGGAGAAGAAGCTAGCAGGATGACCTGTTGAAAGGAGAGCCTGGAGGCTGGGAACTTACAGGGCTGAAGTAATCCAGGCATGAGAGTCTAGGGCATGGTTGGGCCTGGGAAACCGTGACCATTGGATGGAAAAACTGATAGGAGTTGGTGGCTAAATACACAAGCGGAGAGAGGACGGACCAGGCTGACTGGAGGTTTAAGCCTCGATATTTGGTGCCTTTGGAGGCAGGAACTCAGGAGAGCTGGATTGGGAGGGAAAGATGGGTTTGTTCTTGGTCCCTACAGAGGGTCCTCTCTTGAGTCTCCCAGAAGAGAACGTGCAGGACAGGCTCCCCTCTCTACCGAACCAGCCACTGCCAATTACACATACTTCTGTTCCGGGTCTAGATTTTGGTGAGTGGCCATAAGAAGATGGGGAAACTGCAACTTAGACAGAGGTACTGGCTTGCCCAAGGTCACCCGACAAGTTCCTAGTGGAGCTAAGGCCAGAATGTAGTTGTCCTGACCTTCAATCCAATATTCTTTCCACCCATACCACAGTGGAGAGCGGTTCCATCTGCCCCAGACCGGTTAGGCTGGTATCTCTTGCCTCCAGGCTCCAGACTGGAAGTGATGGAGTAGCACGTGGATTATTAAAACACCTGTCTTTCCTTGTCACCATGACCTTGTCAGAGCACCTGGGACAGGATCCCCTGAGGGCAAGAAAGCTAATGGAGCCGCTGCGGCAGAGCACGTGACAGCTTTGACCTTCGCTTTCACAAGGAAGCCCTGGGCCAAGCAGGAATGTCAGCTGCCTGCTTTGGCTCTGCTACATCAAGTGCTTGCCTAGGAGACCACAGGCTGGGCCAACCTTGGACCCAAATTGTCAAGCAGCCCCAGCAAGCCAGAGGTCTGGGTTAGCCACAGGGCCCTCATGACCCTCCTCTATTTACAGCTGCATACTAGAGCTCAGGCCACAGTTTGTGTTTGTGTGTGGGAACACAGTGGAGGGTTCCTTGTGTCACTTCCGTATTTATTTATAAAAACTCCAAAAACGAGAACTGTCACCTCCCCTTGGCTGACCCTGCAAGGGGTCCACAGTGTGCAAAGACAAGGGACCTCCAGTGAACACTGTATCCATTCTTCACCTCACTCCTCAGGACATCCCCAAGGTGGGCTGGGGATGCCTGGAGGTACTTGAGGCCTCCAGGTAAGGTGGAAGGAAAGTGCCCTCCTGGTCTCGCACTTCAGGTCTGGAGTCAGCCTTTCTTTTATTGTGGGAGGTGTCCTTTGCACGGTAGGATGTTTAGCAGCATCCCTGGCTTCTACTTGGCAGATGCTAGCAGCATCCTCCCCCAGTTGTGATGACCAAAAATGTCTCCTGACATTGCCAAAGGGCTCCTGGGGCCGGGGGGAGGGTAGAATTGTCTCTGGTTGAGAATCCCTGTGGCCCTGTGGCCATGACATGGATATGGAGTGTTAAGGAGGGAGGGCCGCATGTGTGAACCTGCTACTGGCTAGCAAGAAGATTTGATGTCTTCATTTTGTTGCCACCCAGTACCACAGTAGTGTATTCTCCTGGGCCATTTGCCTCGGTGGTGCCCCACTTGTGATGGGGAGGCTCCAAAAGTGCTGCTCACGTGGGCCCAGGGCCTTGGCATCCTGCCATAGCTCCAGATGAGAGACCAAGGATTGCATCCGAACAGGTGCAGCAGGGGCCCCGAGTTCTGACCTAACAAGCCAGAGGCTGGTCAGTGTCCAGCACTGTCAAGCTCAGCCGCTTGACATCGGCAGCCCTTGCTGCGGCTCCCCTCCTGCGAGGGTTGGAATGTGGGATGAGAGCTATTTTGGTCTCAGTCTCCCTTCCTCCCTCTCCCTCCCTCCCCTGGAACAATCTAGTTAAAGTTGTGATTCCAGCTAAGAGCAGCAGGAGCAGGAGAGATGATGGGTGCACCTGACCTCCCAGAGGACAGTGCATGGTAGACCCCCCTGAATGTCCGCTTCAAGGTCAGGAGGGGAAGGCTTGGCAGTCGTGGCATCCATGACAGCTCTTAGTACTGGCCCTTGTGAAGACCCCTCTCCTTCAGTCCCCCAGAGAGAGAGGTGGCATAGCCAGGTGGTCACCTGTTGCAGCACCTATGCCAGGGTCACTACCAAACTCGAGGACCCCTTTGTGCAGATTCAAATGAGACACCACCTTGGGGCTGGGTGGGCACTCTTCTCGTGGCCAAGGCCCCTTAGTGTAACCTTATGGGAGGGTGAAAGGAGCTGGTCATGAGCACTTGGGGCCAACTGAGATATGAGCCCTCTGCTGGAAGGCCAACATCTCCTCCTCAAGCGGGGTCCCTCTCTAAGAGTGGGGGTGGGCAGAGGAACTGAGACTTGTACCAACCAAGAGAAATGATCTGAGAAGCTGTTTGCCAGAACCTGGCATTTCCCAGGTGCAGCAGCAGGACCTGGAGTGGTAGGCGGCCCCTCTGCCTACTTTGGCTACCAGCTTGGCCTCAGAGCCCACCTTCGGAACTTGGGTTGTCACATAGACAGCTGCCTCCCAGGTCTTTCTTTACCCCTCTGAACACTGGCGCTACCTTCTGGGTTCACTGAAGGTGAGAGAGATCACGCTGGAGACACCCATCCTGCAGTGAGGGCCACGGGGGAGACACCTTTCCAAATAGGCAACTAAGTAAGGGAAAGGAAACCAACATGTTTGTTGAAAGCTGCCTCATGGAGTAAGTCAGCTTTGAATAAATTACCTTCACAAACACTCACAGATGTGCCCTCTCCTGTCCTACCACATGCGTTCAGATCACTGTTCATTGGGCCCGGAGAAAACGCAGGCCAGTGATGAGAACGGGCCTGAGTATCGCCTCCAGCTAGAATCCTCCTAAAGACCTATGCTGTGGCTTTTTAGCTGGTCGTGTCTGTTTAGGGCAGCGGTTCTTGACCCTGGCTGTGCTTTCGAATCACCTGGAGAGCTCTCAAAAACATAAAAACTAACTCTATCCCTAGAGAGTCTAATTTAATGGGTCATGATTTAATTGGGGCCCAGGCACTGGCATTTTAAAGCTCCCCAGATTATAATGTATAGCCTGCGTCGAGAGGTGACTGCTCCAGCAGTAACAAGGACACTTTGATCTGGGCCCTGGATCTTGCCTGGTCCCTAGGCCTGGGCTGGACTTTGAGTTGGGAGGGAGCAGGCTGAACCGGGCCCTGGGCAGCAGCTGTCTCACAGCCCGCTGAGTGACCAAAAGGTGTAAAGGGCTTGAGTTCCCCAATAGTGGTGTGAAGAGAAGTGGGGGGGATTGGTGAGGGAAGAGAGTGGCTGCTGAGGCCTAAGCGCTGGCAGCTTTGTTGCCGATTGCCTTTTATTCTCCTTCTAGCTCACTTACTTTCTCACTTTACACCTAGGACACAATCGGAACTGAACTTTAAAGACTGTGAATGCAGATTTCAAGTTGTCTTAACAAAACAGCCCTCTCTGATGATAACTTTCATAGAGCTGCTTTCAAAACCAGACAGAAGCCAACCAGATGCACACAGTAACCTCAGAGGTAGGCAGGAAAGTTGTTAGTCCCCATTTTATAGATTTGGAAACCAAAGCTTAGAGAGTAAAGCAACTTGCCTAAGATGACTTAGGCAGCAAGTGGGGGAGTCAGCGTGATTGGACAAAACTTTTTCTCCAACTCAGTTGTCATCTTTGGGCATTATTGTATTTCCTCAGTGGAAAACATTGCTGCCCTTTTCCTGGGTGCATAAACTCTTCCCTCATTCATATAGCATTTCTCAAAAACAGAAGCCCTGCATTTCTCCTCATTCTGTCCATCTTTGCATAGAAAAATGTGCCATGCTAAGAGGATCCCTGGACATGGCCTGTGGAAGTGTAGGTGTAGATATTGTCATTGACCCCTGAGACAATCCGCTGCTGCTCGGCTATTCCTTCTTTGTCACTCCCTCTGGGAGACCTGTGGGTGTGGCCCTGAGGCCTGATTTGACTCTGGAGCTTTCTAGTATGTTGTCTCCCCCAACCCCTAAGGGGATCAGTTGGGCTCCTCCCCAGGGAGAGAGTCTGGGGTTAAATCTCAGTGGAATCCAGCTTGTGCCAGCTGAGTGCCGTCCCTGACCTGTCCTGGCATATCACCCTAGCCTTGGCCAGCACATGGCCTGCAGAACATAGTGGTTGAAACTGCTGGAATCTGCACATCTGGACACAGAGGCAGGACCGGGGCCACAGACATTCCTCCATCACTCGCCTCAGCCTGCCCAGTGTCACTCTTCCCGCCAGGCACATAAGGCAATCCTCAGTCTGGGCTGCCTGGGCCCCAGCCCCAGGTGGATTGACTCTCCTGGGTGTAGGTGGTCACTCCTGGCCCCGGCCTGGGCAGGCTGGGATGGGCGGGAGGGACAAAGCAAAGCACCTTAGCTCAGCCCTTAATCACCGAGACCTACGTCCTTGACTGCTCCATCTGGGAGGGAGCCTCAGGGCCTCTCAGCCTTCCACGAGGTGGTGTATTGTCAGGAGCCAATGTCCCTGACATCCTGTTGGGTAATAACCCATTACATTCTCCAGATTCCTGCCAGGGAGGGCTGCTGGGGATTCATTCGGAGCCCTGCTTCTAACTCCTTGGCTCCTTTGTCTTTTGGAGCTATTGTGGCCTCTTTGAAACTTCTGCCTCTTAATCTCACTTCCTTGAGCCATCTGGCTCCAATTCTGACAGAGATACAGATGCAGCCACTCTCCAGACCCAGAAGAGAACACTAGCTGAGTCTCTTTCTCCCATTTTCTCTTTGTCCTTGGGACCCTTCAGTCAGTGTGGGGAAGGAACTCTCTGTTGAATGCTTGGTACAATGTGTGGTATTTCATTTAATGTTCTCAGTAGCTATTAGAAGTGGATTCTATTATTCTCATTTTACAGAGGAGAATACTGAGTCATAGAGAGGTTAAACAACTTGCCCAAAGTCAGAGAGCTAGTGACCGGCTAGTCAGAGAGCTAGTGACTAACCAGGATTGGAACTCAGACTTGTAACTCCACTAGACCAGAAGGGGCAGAAAAAAGTCTGGGGGCCTGGAGTTGGTTCCTTTGAGTCTAAGCCCTTTGTTTATCTGGCATCTGAAGGAAGGTGCCATAATGCAGTGGAAAGAGCGCTGGACGTGGAATTAAAAGATCAGGGTCGTAGTCTCAGTTGTGACACTTAACTCTGTGACTTGGTAAAGTCCCTTGGGCCCTTTCCAGTCCATACAGTAGCTTTTTAAAAAAATACTGATTTGGAGAGTGTCACCACAGATCAATTAAACGGGCCTCCGGAGACGGGGCCCCGGGGGATTGGTATTTTTACAAAGCTTCCTAGCTGACTCTGACGTGCATCGAAGGGTGAAAAGCCCTGAGGTAGGTGATTTATGCCAGCGCTTCTCAAACTTTAATGTGCATGCAGATCATCTGAGGACCTAGTTAAATGTAGGTTCTGATTAAGTAGGTCTGGGATTCTGCCTTTCTACCAAGCTCCCAGGTGATGCCAGTGCTGCTGCTGGTCCAGGGATCATGCTTTGAATAGCAGGGGCTAGAGGCCTCTACATAGGAATGAAAAAACTTGGCGCCCACCTGAGTGAGCTGGTCCCCTTTCCGCCAACCCTGGCCAGGGCCGCTGCCGAGCATTAGGGGAGTGGGCAGCCTGCCCCTCTCCCACGGGACCTGTGACTCAGGCAGGAGGCACAGATGTGTAAGATCAGGACTTCATCACTGCACTCTTCCGCCACCTCCAGGCTCAGGAAGGGCAGTCAGATTCCTCTCTCCTCCCCCTCCTCCTCCTTGTTCTGCCTCTAGCCACGAGTGACCGAGGGCTGCAGTGGTCTTCAAGGGTGTGTTCTTGACATGCAGACCTGTTCCTGGGGACTGGCTCCTCTGCCTTGGGTGGCCATTCTAGACCTGTGGCCCTTTAGAGTTCACTGTCTCCTTCTGTGTCCGCCTTTCTGGAAACTCAGACCTGGTCCTTCCTTTGGCACCTCTCCTTTGTCCTAATGACAGGAAAGCAGAGCTGGTTGCCTGGAGGGGCTCTGAGGACAGGGATGGGCCTTTTCACGGGGGTGTGGTAGGAGCAGGAGACAGGGAAGTGGCTGTGGCAGCCGGCTCAACTGTCCTAGCAGCAAAACCATGTCCCTCAAATGCTGCCTGGGCTGGTGTGAAGTCCCTTTGGGCTACTTTTACCACATCCCGAGATCATCACTGGCCTAGAGACCTGGATCATTTCCTGGGCTTGCATTGCCCCCTGCCAGAGGGGCTGAGGTATTGCTAGCTGGGCTCTGCAGGAACAAACACTTTCCAGTACCTCTCAGAGGTCCTGGTGATTCCTAGATTTCTATCGTAGGTTGGAAGGTTGTAGTAACATAAAACACACACATGTGCACACAGATGCAGGTGCAGGTGCGTGCACAGACCGAGGGGCCTGTGGGGGAGTGTGCACAGGTTCATGGTCCCATGCTGATCTATGTGGATCATGGACATGAGCAAACTTGGCTACAGTTACATGCAGAGACAGATGCTGGGACAGCAGCGACCAACGCACATGCTTTCAGAAATGCACAAGTGTTCATCCCCGCCCCACCCGTTTGCCCCCAAAGCCCTCAGGGGCTCCAGAAGCTTCAGAGCCTTCTCTTCTCCCCATCGAATCCTCACTAGTGTGCGACCCTTGTGGAGCCTGTTATTTCTTCTGACCGACTTCCACCTTCCTGCACTGTTCCCTCCCTTGTCTACCCACCTAGCATCTCTGAAATACCTTTTTGTCCTTTAACTTATGATTCCTGGCTACCAGAATCTCATCTTGGATTTCCTTGTGGGAGAACACTGGGGAGAGAGCTCTTCCTGTCTTGGAGAACGCCCCCCACCCCCAGTCTCCTTGGAGTCTCCTGGTCACAGGCACTAAGGAAGTAGAAGAAATGTTGGGGGCAGGACTCCGTGGGCAGAGAAGCTCTGCTGAGCCAGCAGCCTCTCTGTGCCCCCAACCACAATGCCAGGTCCCATGTTCCCAGCCCCACTGCTTCCTGGTACCACCTGCGTAGGGAACTGGCAGTCCCAGGGTTCTGCTGCAGGTACTCAGCCTACCATGGCCAGGAGGACCTCCTTTGTGGCTTCAGTCCAGCCGCAAGTCTCCACTGAGGCTGGCAGGGGTGCCCCACCCTGTGCCAGGCACTCTCAGAGCAGAGGTAGGAGGCTAACCCAGCCATTGCCCTTCAAGACTCCCATAGGCCAGCACTGTCAGCTTGGCAAGCAGCATTGAGTTGTGCCACAAAGAGGCCAAGCCACAGGAGAGTGCCGGAACAGTCCTGGGAGGCCCCGTGGGGAGGGAGGGCTGGGACTTGGTGAATGGGGGGGGAGGGAGTGCACTGGGGAAGCTGCCATGTTAGAAGGGGTCGGAACCCCGAGCAGGAGTCAGACTGAGCTTGGACTCCGGCCCTTGCACTCTACTCTGTCAAGTGCGAGACTTGTAGACGAGCCCTTCCTTTCTGAGCCTGTTTGGAGATATGTAAAATGGGCATATTAAAATCTGCGCAGCTTATGGTGTGTGTTAAATGAGATTTGCTTATCAGAGTGCTGGGGAATGTTAGGTATGATGATAGGAAAGAGAATAATAGCTGTTGAACATTGCGTATCCCTAGCTGTACTAGGACGGTCTACTTGGGTCATGGAAGGGGGTAGCTCCCCGGGGGTGGTGGGAGGTGAAGACACAGCAGTGGTTTCTTCCCCTGGTAGTATTCCTTGACCCCAGATGTTCCTGGGAGTTGCTGCTGCTGGTGGTCCTGTTCTTGGGCAGGGGTGGGAGAGTGGGAGGGGGATTGGGACAGGTAATGAAGCATAAGAGAGGTGTCCCAGCACATCCTGGGAGTAGGACTTGGGGAGCAGAGGGGAAATCCTAGCTGTGACATGGAGTGAATGTGCCAGCCTGTTTGTGCTTCTGTTGTCATTTCTAGGTCACCAGAGCTGTAGGTACCTCCCTACTGGAGGTGCAGGGGCGCACACCAGGGCGGCTTGGCGCCAGCACCCCCTAATCTCCTTTCTCTGTCTCTCTCCCCCTCATCTGTTTTAGAAGCTGAGGCCAAAAACGCATGCAGGTGGCTCCGAGCGACAGGATTCCCTCAGTATGCTCAGCTTTTTGAAGGTAAGGCCACTCAGTGGCTCCCCCTCCCCACCCCCAAACTTGCCTTCTCCCTCCATTTTTCAGCTGGAAAATGGGGTCCCTCAGATCTTTTCTTCAACCACACAAAAAGCTGCATACCCTGGCCCTGCTCCCGTAGTCACAACCTCTCTCCTACACCATCCTGTCCTATCTCCTGCATGCTCATCAGCTCTCACAAGCTCTGCAGTCACCCGTGTGTTAAAGTATCTTGTCTCAAGCCAGGCCGCTGCTTTGTACCGCCACATCTGCTTTGTACTGTTTCTGAGAACCCTATTTACATAGATGCAACATGGAGGGTGCACCCTGGCAGCCCTGCTTTCACCTTCCCTCCCCATGGCCTTATTTCTTTGCTTTCCTTCATTTTTCTGTTTTTCTCTAGAGTTGTTCATACTTGCTGTTTTCAGTTCCCCTCTTCTTCCCACACCCCCACTGTACCCTGGCTTCATCCCTACCTTGCCAACAAAACAGCCCTTGTCAAGCTCACCAGAGATCTCCAACGTGGTCAAATTCAGCGGTCACTTCTCAGTCCTGACTTAGTCTCTCAATAGCATTCAGCACAGTTGGCCACTCACTTCAGCTCCTAGAATGTCCTCTTCTCCCGGCTGTCTCTCTGGCTGCCGCTCTCAGTCTCCTTAGCTGACTTGGCTTCCTCTAACTGCTCCTAGTTGTTAGGGTGTCCCAGGGCTCCATCCTGGCCCCTCTTCTCGCTCGACATCTCTCTCCCAGGAGATCCTTGTCCAAGTACCATATATATTCTGATGACTCCCCAATGCCTCTCTGTCCAGACCTCAGTCCCAAGCTCCAGATTCATCTCTTCAACTCCGAATTCAGTATCTCTGCTTAGCTGTCTGACAGATGTCTCAGATGTCACCACCTGATGGCACCCCATATCCAGGCATCATCCTCCGTTCCTCTTTTCCTTCGTCCGCATATCTAACCCTCCAGCAAGTCCCTTCTCCCTCCAGAATATATATATATATATATATATATATATATATTTTTTTTTTTTTTTTTGCGGTGCGCGGGCCTCTCACTGTTGTGGCCTCTCCCGTTGCGGAGCACAGGCTCCGGACGCGCAGGCTCAGCGGCCATGGCTCACGGGCCCAGCCGCTCCACGGCATGTGGGATCTTCCCGGACCGGGGCACGAACCCGCGTCCCCCGCATCGGCAGGCGGACTCTCAACCACTGCACCACCAGGGAAGCCCCAGAATATATCTTGAATCCATCCACTTCCTACCACCTTCACTGCCACATAGGTGTGACCTGCTCGCCTGGCCTAGTGCTGCAGCCTCCTTTCTGTGCTCCGTCCTCTACTCTGAATGCACAGCAGCTGGAGGGACCCTGGAAGTGCAGTCCTGACCACATTACTCGGTTACTCTGCTCTGTGTTACTCCTCCGCTGGCTTCATAGCACACCCAGAATGAAGTGAGTGTCAGCACTTTGTTCCCGCCAACGAGACTGCATCACCCAGCTTCCACATACTTCTCTCTGCTTTGCTCACTACTCTCTGGGCTGCTTTCTACCACTTGCTCACACCAGGCTCTAGCCCTCCTTGGAGCCTTAGTTTTGGTCCTGCCTGGGACTTTCTCCCAGGCTCTTTGCACGGCTGACCCCTTCTCGCTCTTCAGGGCTCAGCTCAGAAGTCACCACCTTAGCAAGGCCTCTCTTTACCCCGTCACCCTGGCTCATGTCTTTGCTAGCATTTATAACTGCATAGTTTGTTTCTCTCACATATTGTTCACTGTCTGTTGCCCCTGTGACAATATAAACTCCATGTAGGCTTGGATCAGTCTAGTCTCATTCACTGTTGTGTCCCCAGTGCCTGGCACAAAGTCGATGCTCAATTAATAATAGTAAATGAGTCCATGGGCTTGTTTTACCAGTAAGGCAGAGAGGTGTGGGATTTGGGGATGCTATTTCCTCTTCCCCCACTCCTTCCTCTTTCCCAGACCCAAGGGAGTGGGTGCCCTTGCTCTGAGCGGTAGTGGAAGCGAGGTGTTGTTTGGCTGCACACGCACACTGTCCTTGCTCTCTCCCTGGTCTCCCCGGTTCACCTTGGGTCAGGGAAGAGGTTCCCTGTCTGAGCAGCCCAAGATGCAGAGGGGACTGGAGGAGCCCACATGGGCTCTGGGCAGCCACTCAGGGCCTCGAGCCTGCCGTCCCCCATGGACCTGCCAAAACTGACTGATGGGTCCTCTTGTCCAGCTTGACCCTCCTATCCTTTCCTTGACCTTCCCCCAACGGCCAACCATGAGCTCCCTGGGCCCCTTCTTCGCTGCAGCCTTTCTCCTGCCTGCCTGCCTCCCCACTTCCTGGGCCCCCTTCTTCTCGCTCAAGGGTCGCTGGCACTGAGTTTCTAACCTGCCACCCTCGACTCATCTTGGCTTTTCTCTGGCATACAGAAGGTTCGTTTCCTGTGGATATTGGCTCTGTGAAGAAGGACCACGGTTTTCTGGACGAGGACTCTTTGGGGGCCTTGTGCAGGTAGGGGTGCTAAGGGCCAGGCCTGGGAGGTCAGGGGCCTGGCTTGGGGCTTCCTCATGGGAAAAAGCAATCCTTGTCCCCTCTGACAGAGGAGGAGCCTGCCTATTAACAAAGGTCATCTGGTGCAGTCACGCTGTTCACTCTGTCGACTGTGTCTGTGACGTCCTCACCCACCCAGGCACTAGAAAGCCAAGGTCTAGCCTTGATTCTTTCTTCCCTTCAGTTAGAGCCTCCGAACATTCCTCTGATTTGTCCCCTCTCTACTTGTTTGAGGCCAAACCACGACTTCTTGGATTCATCCTCCTAACTGGCCTTCGGGCCTTCCCGCTCTGCATTCCCCTCCTTGCTGTGATCCAACGTCCCTATAGCCACCAGAGTCAGCTTCCCAGTGGGTACTCGTATGCTTCAAATGTCTCGCTGTCTGCAGGGAGAAGTCCAGAGCTTTTTCAGCATGACACCTGAGGCCTTTTGCAACTTGGCTTTGACTGACCTTATCAGCCTCAGTCCTCCCCTCACACACACACTGGTCTGTTTACTGACCGTTTCCCTCTCTACATTGTCACAGGCTCTTATCGAAGCCTGGTATATGAGTCCCTGTTTCTCTCTCCCTCTGAATCCTATTTCTGTTCTCCAGCAAGTCTTCCCTGACTGCATTCCCCTGCCTTCATGGAAGTTCCTTGTCCCACCCCCTGTGTGCCTGCTGTGCCTTCTGTCTACTCTGTTTTTGAACATGTCCCATCTCTGTAGTGGGTTTTCCCACATCTATATGTTCCCAGAGGGCAGAGCCCATAATCTCCACAGCATCATGTCTGGCACTGAAACCTTCATGAACATGGGGACTTGGGAGAAGTTTTGATGTCTTGGGCACGCAAAGCAGTGGGTGGCATCTTGGGAGTGTCTTGGCAGGCTATGCCCTGCAGGCTCTGGGGCTTGGGACCCTTGAGTGAACCCTGCTTTGTTTCCTTGCAGGAGGCTGATGACCTTGAACAGTTGTGCCTCGATGAAACTGGAGGTTCATTTTCAATGCAAGCAGGTGAGTTAGGACAAGAGTAGGCTCTGTGGTCTTGTGGGGAACCCAGGTCAAAGAAAAACCACTTATGAAACTAGCTCCAGTGTCCTGTGAGTCTGGGCTGTCTGGAGCAGTGCCTTGCTCCAGCCTGGGAGTGGGGTGTAGGGGGCTGTATGAGGCTGTTGGGTTTTGGTGAGCCTGGTCTCAAAGTTGGGGTGTGAGAACAAGTACCTTGGCCTGCAGCCTTACCCACCCCCTTCAGCCCACCCCTACCTCCTGGACTTACTAATAACCTGACCTAGTGATGGCCGTCCCTCAGGGAAATCCATCTGCCTACACTGCTCTGTGATGGCAAAAATTCCTTGACTAGGGGGCAGAGACAGAATAATGTGATGGAAAATCATGGCCTGTATGGTCTTAGAAGTCAGGATCCCCAACCTCACCCCACAGGGTCTTACCCCACTGAGCCTCATTTTCTCCATCTCTGCAGTGAATTGGGGGTGGCATTAATAGTCTCCAAAGGCCTTTCTGACTCCGCCAATCTGCGATTGTAGAAACGGAGAGGGCTCTTGGTCTGCATGTAGCCCTGGAATGTGGGCCGGATGAACCCATCCTTCCCGGGGTCAGGCTTTGTGGCTTTTCTCTGGAGCTTTTCCTACCAGAGTCCTGCCATCTCCAAGTTGCCAGAGCACTGGCCCGGGAAGCAGGAGACACCTGGCGGCTGGTCCCAGCTTTGCACTGACTTTTCAGTGACCTTGGACAAGCCTCTTCCCGTCTCTGGTCCTCAGTTTCCCCACTTTGCAAATTAGAAAACTAGAAAATCTAAAATATCCTTTCTAGCTCTGCCATTCTGGGATTCTAATCTAAGAGTATAGGCTAGAGACTCACTGGGAGGCTGCTGAGAACAGGAGGTCAAGATGCTTGGATTCTAGCCCTGGCCCTGTCACCGACTTAGTGCAGACATTGTATGACCTTGGGCAAGTGGCTTCTCATTTGTTTGGGTTTCCCTATCTATAAAATGGGGAAGAATTTGATTGATCAGATGACCACTACCCTCCATCTGGGCTTCCTCCATGACTCCTAGCTTCTTCTGGCAATCCCAGAGCCAGTTCCCCCCTCCTAGGACGTGTTCTCAGCCAGAGAGCAGGGCCCTTTGTCCCAAAGTCCCCCAAGAGTTTGGAGGCAGAGAGTGGAGCCCAAGCAAGGGCTCGTGGGCTGGACACCTCTGACCCCACCCTGTGGCGCCCTTCCCAGAATGAAGACTCAGAGGAGGAAGAGCATTGTACCATCAACAACCACTGGGCCTTCCAGAGAGAAAGTAAGCGCTGGTCTCATGTGGGCTCCTCTGACCTGCTGGCCCCACCGAGCCCTGGCCTGCCAGTGACCTCCAGCTGTGAGAGCGTCCTCACTGAGCTTAGTGCCACCTCCCTGCCAGCCATCACTGTGAGCCTACCACCCGAGCCAGTGGGCCTGCCCTTGCTAGGCTGTGCTCCCAGCCCAAGTGGCCGGCCCTTCCTCAGCCCCACTCAGGACCAGGAGACTCCACAAGGCAAAGCCAAGAAGCACCGTTCCCGGAGCTTCCTCAAGCACCTTGAGTCTCTGAGGCGGAAGGAAAAGGGTGGCAGCCGGCAAGCAGAGCCAGAGCGTAGTTCAGCCACCTCGGAGAAGGCCACCAAAGCCGCCTCTTTCCGAAGTCGCCGTGGCTTCCTCTACAGGGCCAAGAACCGGGCGGCCACCTCAGCCAGTGGCAGTGGCACTGAGACCCAGAGGGCCTGGGAGGCCTGGCCTGTGGCCACATTCCAGCGTCCTCAGCGGGCACACTGGGGTGACTGCCTGGTGCACGTGCCCAGGGACCACAAACCAGGTACATTCCCTCGCTCCCTGTCCATTGAGAGCCTGTGCCCTGAGGATGGACACCACCTGGCAGATCGGCAGCCAGGTAGCTGCTGGGGCTATGAAGGGCGCCGGGGCTCCTGTGGCTCCACGGGCAGCCACACCAGCACCTATGACAACATGCCTGAGCTGTACCCAGCTGAGCCTGTCCTGGCTGGTGCCGAGGCTGAAGAGGAGGAGGAGGGTGGGGACAGCCATACTCACCTGGATGACATCCTCCAGCACGTGTGGGGGCTGCAGCAGCGGGTGGAGCTCTGGTCTCAGGCCATGTACCCAGACCTGGGGCCTGGAGATAAGGAAGAGGAAGAAGAGGAGGAAGCCGCTTCATCAGTAGAAATAGCCACCAGTGGAGTGGAAGGCCAGACCGATGAGGCTCGGGCCCAGGGAGAGGCTCCAGCCCTCAGGGAGTCTTCAGCCCCGGGCCAGGCGGATGTCCAGCCAGGAGTCCCGGCTCAGGCTCAGGCCCCAGCTGAGGCTGAACTTCTGGCACTGGCAGAGGCCGGGGCCCCCGGCTTGGCTCAGGATCATGAGCAGGAGGCAAATTCAGGCGGGGAGCCCACCTCTGCCTCCAGTCTGTCTGTGGAAGGACACTCCATTTCTGACACTGTGGCCTCCTCCAGTGAGCTGGACAGTAGCGGGAACTCCACAAACGAGACTGAGGCCACAGGGTCCCTGGCTGGACTCCAGGCATCAGCACCCCGTGAACGACGAGATTCAGGTGTTGGGGCCTCACTTACCAGACCCTACAGGTGGGAGTTCAGGGTAGGGTTGGGGCAGGGCTTCTGTTGTCCCTCTCTCTCTCTTTCCCTCATCTCCCTGTCCCTCTCCCTCCCTTCATCTCTTCCCCTACCCCGTTTCTCTCTTCCCTTCCTCTTTCCCTCCTCACTCCCCCAAGCCAATTGCTTCATCACAAGGCTCAGGGGCAAGTTCTTAGGGGCTGAGTGATTGCCCCTGGGAATCCAGTCCCAGAAGAGAAATAGAAAGAGTAATGGGATCAGGAATCTGGAATGTGAGGTTCAGGACCTGCCTCTGCCATGGCCTTGCGCAAACTGTGGCTCCTTTTGGGTCTCAGTTGCCCCGTGTGTAAATCAAGGGCATCACAGGAGATGGTCTCTGATCCCCAGCTTCACTATTCTGGGTTTCTCAGAGCAGCCCCTCCACTGCAGTCTTGAAAGGAAGGGGGACTGATACTGTTTGCTGGCACTAGATGGGCCTGAGCTCGGTGCCACCCTTTCTGACAGCATCTGGCCGCTGTGCAGCCCTGGAAACCAAGACTAAGCTTTCTCCACCCTGGGGCCCAGCGTCATTGCTGACAGTGGTCCCTTCTCCTTGTATATTTTTTCTTTTGGGGAAAAATAAAGAGACCAGAAGAACACAATTTTACTAAGGTTTACTGAAACCTGCTCCTCTGGCCTTCTCTACCCCCTCACCCCTCACCAGGAAGCTCCGCTGGCACAGCTTCCAGAACTCCCACCGGCCCAGCCTCAACTCAGAGTCGCTGGAGATCAACCGGCAGTTTGCCAGCCAGATCCACCTCTTGCACAAGGGCTCACTGCTGCGGCTCACCGCCTTCATGGAGAAGTACACTGTCCCCCACAAACAGGGCTGGGTCTGGTGAGTCCTGGGCCATGGTGGGCACCAAGCTGCTCATCCAAGTCCTGGATCCCTCTCTGCCCCCACTCCAGGGCCCTGGGAGGGTCACCCTCAGAAGGTGGGTGCAGGCAGGTGGAGCCCCTAGGCCAATGGAGTGGTGGGATGCGCCAGGAGGCTGGAGAGGTCAGTGTGGCTCTGGGTGGCAAATGTATGTCTGTGGGGGATGCACATGGGATTCACATGAGTGTGTGCCATGAATGAGGAGGGCTGGGGTGGGGGTTGGGATCCCAGGCCCCCCAGCTATACCTCCTCCATCCCAATTTCCATGCTGCCACCAGGGAGATTGTCCTAATATGCATCTTTGGTGGTCACTCTCCTGACAGATACCCTCCTGTGGCTCCCCATTGCCAAAGAATACGGTCCAGTTTCCTTCCCATCATGATCCTTTCACGTTCCAACCCCACCTCATCTGTCAGGCTCTTTAGTCCGCCATACCCAAGCAACACCACCATACAGGCCAGCAGACTAGTCACCCTTATCTGAATACACCATGCTCTTGTTCCTGCCTCTTTGCCTTTGCCCATGCTGTTCTCTCTGCCTGGAATGTCTTTTTCCCATTTATCCTCTGGGACAAGGCCTACCCATCCCTTAAGAGCCAGCTGAATTTCCACCTTCTCTCTGAAGCCTTCCCTGACCCCCTAGGTACATACAATTCCCCTCCCTCATGGGTCTTCCCCTAAGTTCTTGGCACACTCCCGGCCACATGTATTGTCACTGCCTGTCAGTGCGGTCATCTCCTTGACCAGACTGAGAGCTCCCTGTGTTCCTCTGGGACTCCCTAGGACTGGGCCCAGAGCAGGTGCTCAATG
The DNA here is from genome assembly GCF_039906515.1 of Pseudorca crassidens. NCBI lineage: Eukaryota > Metazoa > Chordata > Mammalia > Artiodactyla > Delphinidae > Pseudorca > Pseudorca crassidens. The sequence continues at coordinate 74,632,147 of NC_090317.1, read as the reverse complement.
AATGTTGCCTCTGGGGAGATGGCATGTTTCTTACCCTGCTCACCCACACCTGAGTCCCCCAAGACTGCAGACAGAGTCTCCAAGCTGTGTCTGGGCCTACCCCATCCTTGTTCCTGATCTTTTGTCCCTCCCCCAAACAGGTCAGTGCCCAAGTTCATGAAGAGGAACAAGACACCGGACTACCGGGGTCAGCATGTGTTTGGGGTGCCGCCCCTCATCCATGTGCAGCGCACAGGCCAGCCACTACCCCAGAGCATTCAGCAAGCCATGCGCTACCTGCGTAGCCAGTGCCTGGACCAGGTGAGGCCTTCTGGGGAGCACGAAGAGAGGTGGTGATGGGAAGGAAGTCCAAGGCTGAGGGATTAGGGAGGGGAGCTGCTCTGGCCTTCCCCCTGGGTTGGGCTGGCCCACCAGAAGCTTTTCCTATCCTCAGGAAGGCCCAACAAGGATGGACCCAAAGCTCCCTTCTGCCCGGCTCTGTGCCAGCTTTTTTCTGGCCCAGGCGCATTAGCCCCCACCTTCCAGGAGCCCGCCTTAGCCTAGGTCCTTGTTTTCCTACTCATCTCCACTAAAGCCATCTTTCTCCTTGGCCCCAAGGCTCTTTGGTTTTGCCATTTCTCTCCTACCCTGCCCAGCAGGAAACTTGCCAGGCTTGGATGTCTCTGGGGTGGCCTACACTCCTAACACACACGGTCTAGGGCTGGCCTCACAGTCTCCCTCCCACCCCTGCATGTCTCCCTCTCTCCCTCCCCTGCATGGGCCAGGTGGGCATCTTCCGCAAATCCGGGGTGAAGTCCAGGATCCAGAACCTGCGTCAAATGAACGAGACCTCCCCCGACAACGTCTGCTACGAGGGCCAGTCTGCCTATGATGTGGCTGACCTGCTGAAGCAGTATTTCCGGGACCTGCCTGAGCCAATCTTCACCAGCAAGCTCACTACCACTTTCCTACAGATCTACCAGCGTGAGTCGCCTGCACCTATCCTCAGTAACCTGCCAGGTTCTCGGCCTCCCTGAATCCTAGGGCTTGTGGAGGATAAACCTTGTGCAGGCAAGTGTAGCTGCGCCAATGAGCTCAGTGGAAGATTTACTATGCCGAGTTGGAAAGGTCCTTAGAGACCACATTCTATTCCCCAAACCCATTATATGGACTGAGGCCCTGAGGAATGGCAGGGACTTCCCCAAGCTCATGCTTCGCATTATAGCCGGGCTTGATCTAGCACCCAGAGACCTCCCAGATTCCACCTTCCCCCTCACCAACTTCCCCTTGGGACCACTGTGCCTTCTGCATTCCTGGAAGCAGGAAGCTTGCTGCCAGAGGCTCTTGGGGAATAAGGAAGCCCTTCTGTCTGCCTTCCTCACAGTCCTCCCCAAGGATCAATGGTTGGCAGCCGCGCAAGCCGCCACCTTGCTGCTCCCCGATGAGAACCGAGAGGTGCTACAGACCCTGCTCTATTTCCTGAGCGACATTGCCTCAGCTGAGGAAAACCAGATGACAGCTGGTAACCTGGCTGTGTGCCTGGCACCTTCCATCTTCCACCTCAACGTCTCCAAGAAGGATAACCCCTCCCCCAGGTGAGACAGGGCAAGGCATGGCAGGGCCAAGCAGGAAGGGTTTGGGCCCCATTGGCTTTTTGGCCCTGGGTGCTTGGCACTGCAGTTCCCAGGCATCACCACAAGGGGCCAGCCTGACTCCTCAGGGGCCCTGGGCTGGTTGGATGGTGTGAAGCAGGGTCTTCAAAAGGGCAGCAGGTTGTTTTGTGTTCAGGACTGGCAAACAGGCTTCTGGGGAGCTTGGCTTGTGCCCTCGTGCCATCCTCTCTTCCTGGCCCTTCCCTCCAGGATCAAGAGCAAACGTAGCCTGGTTGGCCGGCCAGGCCCTAAGGACTTGAGTGAGAACATGGCTGCCACCCAGGGCCTATCACACATGATCAGTGACTGCAAGAAACTTTTCCAGGTGAGTCACTCTAGGCCATGGTGCCTACTTCTCAGACCCGGCAGAACCAACATGCCTGACCTTTGCACCCTAAGTCAGGGATAGGGCGCATCTTGACACATAATGCTTCAATGTCCTACTTTCAGCTCTTCCCCTACAAAGTTTTTCATCTACCACACCGCAGTAGCCAGGTCTCTCCGCTCCCTTAAAATGAACCTGGCAGACCCCGTGGGCTCTGGGACTGGGCGTCCCTGACTCTGCTGCTTCCCATGGCCCCCAGCCTGGTGTGTGTGTGCTCTCCCAGGTGCCCCAGGACATGGTGCTACAACTGTGTGGCTCCTACAGTGCAGCTGAGCTCAGCCCTCCGGGCCCAGCCCTGGCTGAGCTGCGGCAGGCCCGAGCTTCTGGCATGAGCCTGTGCCTCTACATGGAAGAGAGCATCCAGGAGCTGCTGCGCGATGCCGCTGAGCGCTTCAAGGGCTGGATGAGTGTGCCAGGGCCCCAGAACACGGAGCTGGCTTGCAAGAAGGTGAGGACCACACTGCCCAGGGTGACCATGGGGCCGGGAGAGGGCAGAGTGCAGGCTGTGTGCAGGGATCCTCAGGGAAGGAGCTGCCCCCACCTGTCTCGCTGTGCTTCCGCCTGATACTTGGAGAATGTCAGCCAGCAGAGCGAGGACCTTAAGGAAGTGAGAAGCAAATGAGACCAGGGCTCGCTCTTTCAGGGAGCACCTGCCGGAATTATCTTCCCGAAAGCCCACTCCAGACATGTCACTACTTTTAGAGCCTCACCTGCCATCCCTACCTGCACTGCAGTCACGCTGAGCTCCTCACGTTTCCACCTTTGTGCTTCCACCCCTGCTGTCCTCCTGCCTGGACCTGCCCCAAGCATTATATTTCCGCAGCCATTTTCAGCCCCAGCTTGATACGCCCCTCCTCCATTCAGAGCCTCCAGTCATACCCCAGGCTGGAGGTGACTTCTCTCTGTCCTTCTCTTGGCACTAGCCATGTTCTTTCTCGGATTCTGATTATAAGTAACACTGCAAGCCCAAGGTTTGCCATGGATAAACCGGTCATAGTAAAAGCTTCTTTACAGGGTCAGGGTGAGAAGCTTGCACAGGGCCTGGCACATGCAAAAGGCTCAGGAAGTGGCGGCTTTTGTTGCCATGCATGTGTTCCGCTTCCCACACTAGACGGGGAGTTCCTTGAGGATGACCACCATATTCAGTTCCAGAAATTCCAAGCACTCTGCCCATTGCTTGGTAGAACCTAGTAGGCCTCAGAGAATGTGTGTCCTGTCATCTCTTTGTGCCCTTGAGCAGGCGGAGGAGCAGAAATTTGGAAAGGAGAAAGAGGACAGGGAGCGCAGGGCTGGCCTGTCTGGATCTGGCTGGGGTTAGCGGAGTAGTCCTGCCTCCTTCCCTTGTTGGGGGCTGGAGTGAGGGCAGGCCGGGGCCCAGGGGTGGATTGGGAGTTCTCCAGCCCTGACAGCTTCCCCCGTCCCCACTCCTGTGGCTCGCAGGCACCAGACGGGCACCCGCTGTGTGTGTGGAAGGCATCCACAGAAGTGGCTGCCCCTCCGGCCGTGGTGCTACACCGTGTCCTGCGGGAGAGGGCCCTCTGGGATGAGGACCTTCTGCGGGCCCAGGTGTTGGAAGCCCTGATGCCGGGTGTGGAGCTGTACCACTACGTCACCGACAGCATGGCGCCCCATCCCTGCCGCGACTTTGTGGTGCTCCGGTGAGGGGCTTGAGCTGTCACCCTGCTGTACTTGGGGGACTGAGGAGGTGGGGTGGGAACCGGCGCTAGGAAGCTGAATGTGTGTGTCCCTTCCCCACAGGATGTGGCGCTCTGACCTGCCCCGTGGGGGTTGCCTCCTCGTCTCTCAGTCCCTGGATCCTGAGCAACCCGTGCCGGAGTCGGGGGTGCGGGCCCTGATGCTCACTTCCCAGTACCTCATGGAACCTTGCGGCCTGGGCCGCTCCCGGCTCACTCACATCTGCCGCGCTGACCTCAGGTACCAGGCCACCTCAGCCCCGCGCCCCCCCCACCTCTACCCCATGCCCCTGATCCTGGGGGGCAAGTCCTGTCTTCCTTGTCCCTGGCAGGGGCTCCAGGGAAGTACCCACGGCTCATGGCTTCCTGCTTCTACTTCCCCAGGGGCCGTTCTCCTGACTGGTACAACAAAGTCTTCGGGCACCTGTGTGCCATGGAGGTGGCAAAGATCCGGGATTCCTTCCCGACCCTGCAGGCAGCTGGCCCTGAGACAAAGTTGTGAGCCTTGGCCTGGTCCCAGATTGGCACCACTCAGGCCCCCTGGCACCACCTCAGTGAGGGGGAATGAGAGCAGAGCCGCCCTCGGATGGTTGCTGCTTCCAAGGGTAGAGGCAAGGCCATGCGGTCGCCCTTACTTCCTGAAGCTCCTCCATATGTACAGGGAAGGAAGAGAGAATTTCAGTGTCCTGTCTCCACTCCATCTCCACCCCCAAACCTGTGTTCTGCCCTCCCGAGAGAGAGGAGTCACTTTTGGAGCAGGAAGACGGCTACTGCCCTTCAAGTCCAAGGAGCCACCGGTCAGTCTGAAGCCTTCCCAGCTCCTCCGCCTGCGGGGTGAGGAGGCAGAGAGTAGTGTGTGCTCCTAGCACTCTGCCATTCTGAGAGGCCAAGCCATCCTGTTTGGTGCTAGGGTCCCTTTGAGTTTGGACAGGAGGTTCTGGTAGTGCCTTGGGGCCCAACATTGGTCCTAAACTGGTTTTTGCAGAGAATTTGGACCGGAGTGGATAGGCACAGGGGCAGAGCACAGAGCAGCCCCAGCCACCATGAGCTGTTTGATTTGTGTAAATATGATGCTGATTTTTATGAGGCTGATTTAAAGAGGAGGCACTGATGGGTCCCAGTAGGTGACATGACGATTTGGGGTAGCTTGGGATGTGAGAGTGGGGGGAACCTTCCTTTCTCAGATCTCAAGAGACCAATGAACCAATCTCCCCTGACTCGGGCCCCATACTTTATCTGCCACTCCCTGGGGTCCTGTGTAGCCGTTGGCCACGCACTGCCATGTCTAGAGGGTAAACAGCCTCGCTCCCACCACACGGGCTGAGCAAAAGCAGATGGTGGTGAGGAGACACTATCGATGTCCGCGTCGCTTTTCCTGCTTTTCCTGCCTGCGTTAGCAGGCTGATATGACAGTCCCTTCCTCCAGCAGAGACCTGGCCCCTGGTTCAAGCAGCCAGCTAGTCAGATGGAAGGGCATAATGTCATCTCAGCCTGCTGGGGCTTGATCCAAACCTGACCTATCCCACCCACCAGCCATCTTGGTTCACGTGCAAAGTCAAATGCCAAACGCCAGCTGGTGCTTTATTATCGTTTTTGGCTGAATAAACTGGAGTGGGATGGGTTCCAGCCAGTCAGTTGTAATGTTTAAACCTATCTATGTATTTTATTTGTATCTGTAAATACTGTACAGTCAGAATATAAAAAATGTATTTGTGTATATATATAGATACATATATACACACACACACATCTATACACACACACACACACATGTATTCTATCATTAGTGTACCATAATCTGTTGGGTGGGGGCAGGGGTCTGGAAAGCCTCGGCGGGAAGGGCACTTAAGATGAGACAGGGGAGGTGGAGAGCATGGTCCATGTGACCACCCCTAGTGGAACAATAAAGCATTCCTACAGATGCACTCTGTCTGTGTGGTTGTCTTTGCTGAGACGATGGGCCAGGGACAAGAGGCAAATTACGATGCAGTTTCGGTGTTAGGGTCAGAGGTTGTGCGTGTTACCAACGTAGGACTTGAGGGAGGCCGCAGGAGAAATGGGGAAGGGCCTCAGCCTTTCTCTTCGGGAGATGATTGGGGCTGGGAGAGGCAGGATTCTGAGAAGCCAGGGCTTGGGCAGAAGCCACAAACCCTATTCCCTGACCTGACCAGGTCCCCTATCTGAGCAGCCCCCAACATGACCTCATGCATCCTGACGATAGCCCTATGGAGGGATGCCTTTGCTATGCTGTCCTTTCTTCCCCTGCTGCACATGGCTCAAGCTGAAGGATGAAGAATGGAGACCCAGGCTCAAGAGGCTTGGGGACCCTGTTCTACCCATAAGCCAGCCTGATACAGGTCTCAGTGCCTCAAGGCAGCCCCTGGCCTGGCTCCAGTGGCCGGCAAAGAGAGACCCCTCATATAGACTTCCTGCTTTCTTTGCCACATTGCTATAGCCATAAAATCCCCAAGCTCCGAGGGGCAGCTAGAGAGAGAGTACAGGCTTTGCAATCAATCTGTTTGCATCGTTTGAGTGCTGTTGAGTAGCCCGGGGTAAACAAGTCCTGTTCTTTCTCTTTCTCTGAACCTCAGCTTCCTCTTGGGCCAAACAGTCCAGTGATCACCTCATCACAAGTCTGGCTCAGTAAGTGTTCAGCACTTACACTCGGTGTCTGTCAAGTCCCATTTCTCTGTCACTTTCTTCCAGTCTCTTCTTCTGGGTTCAGCTGTACCTACATGCCTTTGGCCTTTCCTCACTGCTGCTGCCTGGGGGTCTTGGCTAAACCTGGAGGGGAGTGAGGTGGAGCAGAGAACCTGTCAGCCCCTTGACTTTGGGAAAACAATGAAGGCACCCTGTGTGTGATGTAGGATGGGAGATCACTCAAGCAGCTCTAGTGTTAGGGGACACCGGCGTGAAGCTCGAGCCAGTACTTTTCAAGGCAGGCAGCCAGGGGAACTTTTGGCACAGGTACTGCCCCACCTGGTCATGGAAGAAGGCCGTGGTGATGGTACAGAGGATACGGTTGAGCATGCTGTTCATGGGTGGCATGAAAATGCCAGGAGACAGAAAAGAGTTATGGAGGAGGTTCTTGGAAGGGCCAGAGAATTTCCCGTGTTTCAGCTCTGGACTCCGAGGCCCTGGACCAGTTGCCCAGCGTGGCTCCTCTATGTTTGGCACTTTAGGAGAGGTAGTACCAAGCAGGGGAGCTGCTCTGGGCCTTTATGCAGTGTTACCCCCCTGCATAAAGCAGAAGCTTCCATTCCTCCATCCTGGCATCTCTGCCTGGCCCACCATGCAGTCTGTGAATGGACTGCCATGGCTTATAGACATCAGAGTGGGTATCACGATGATGAGGCCGCCCAGGCCACTCACTCCCACACATGGCAGGCACCACCCATGGCCATTTCTAACCCTCAGTCTTGTACCTTGATCCACCTTGAGTTGGCCTTTCCCTGGTGCCAGAGAATTCTCACCCTCAAATTCCCAACCCCATTGCCTGTACGTTCTACTCTTATGCTTCCCCCGACCCAGTGAAACCAGGCTGTGGGTGAATCCCACGTGGGAACTGAACAATCTGTCCACGAGCATCAATCTGTTATTTTCTAGTCTCCAGAGCCCTGTTGCCAGAGTGGCTGAGGGTAGATGGTAGACAAACCCAGGCTCAGAACTAGCTATATCATCACCTGGCTCTGTGATCTTAAGTGGCACATGTAACATTTCTGATTTGGTTTTCCTCGAGGGTGTCATCAGGGTTAAATGAGCCAGCGATTGTGAATATGGCTACACAGTGCCTAGGACATGGCGAACATGAATAAATGGTAGTCTCCCCTGCCCTGCCGCCTCCCTGCCAGACTCCGTGGAAGGCTTGGACTTAGGTGGGTGGGAGTGGGGTGCACATGCATATCGTTTCCTGATTTGCATCAAGGCCCTACCTACCCTTTTGGCTCCCAGACCACCACAACTTCGGCTTTCACCATTTTGGACACAGCTACCCCTTCACCAGGCTCTAAATATCCTAGTGACCTCTTTACATCCTAACTACTGATTGGTTTTCACTCTACCTCCTCCTTGAGAATTTGGCCCCATGGCCTTAGCTTTAGTCTTGAAGCCTTCCTTCCTTATCCTGTCCTCTCTGCCTCACCTTGCTCATTAGGGACCTCGCTGACATCCATTGTTTCACTTTACACCTCTGTGCATATGCCGTCCCCCGCCCCATCACTACCAAGATGCCCATCACTTCCTTTGGCTCTGGCCAGTATTTATCACTGCGTGAATGGACCTTTGCACCTGAAGGCCCCACCTGCATATCAAAATTAACAGGCCCAAGGCAAACTCACCATCTTCCCACACACAGTCTTCTCCCTGCTGCCTGCTCTGTCTCAGTTCATGGTACATGTTATCTTCCTGGCTGCACAGCTCAGATCCCCAAATCAGCCATGATCCCACCTTCCTTCTCAACCAATGCATCCATCCATCCATCCATTCAAATTCTCACCCATTCTGCTTTTCAACAAGTAGTTGTGGAACGTCTGTTTGATGCCAGACTCTGCTGAGGCACAGAGAATACATCAGTGAACAAGACTCATAAGATTCTCACCTGCCTTTAGTGCACATTCTAGTAGATGGGTGAGTGGAGGGAGGTGGATGATAAACACACAAGCTAACTTCAGCTATTATAAGGGTGATGAAGGCAATAAAGCAGGCTGAGGTAGTAGTGACTGAGCACTTGCTCCAATAGGGTGGTCACAGATGGCCTTTCTAAGCAGGTTACATGGAAGCCAAGACCTGGGGAAAATGAATGGGCTATGCAAAGATCTAAGGTAAAGAGTTCTGGGCAGAAGAAATACTGAGCAAGTATAATGACCTTAAGGTGGAGACAAAGTTGGCATTCCCAGGTCAGAGTGGCTAGGGTGCAGGGAGCAGGGGAGAGTGGGAGAAGATGGGGTCAGAGAGGTAGGGCCAGGTCACGTGGGCCTAATGGGGAAGTAGCCACGTCTTGCTGAGTCTCCTTGCACGGTGTCCCCACTTCCAGCCCCTGACCCAATGTCTGCAGGAGCCCAGTTCACATTGCATTCCTTTCCACCTGGATATTCGGGAGAGGCCCTCATCTCTTGTCTCTCCTCTCCCACCCTTTTCCACCTATACCCAGTACCAGGTCAATCTTTCTAAAGTCGAGTGTCACCCTGTCTTTCTGACTCAAACACTGTCAATGCCTCCACTTCCCCTCCCCCCACAATGCAGCCTTGACCTGTCCACCAAGTTTCTTCCCCCTTACCCTCTGTTCTCCAGCTGTGTTCCAGGCACGCTCCCTTAGTTCCCTTTGCCAGGAGTGGAAGTAGGACTGTCTTGGACTCAGAGGACCCAGGTTCAAGTCTCAGCTCTGGCAGTGGTTAGCTGTGGGGCTGTGGGCAAATTATTTAAACTTTCAGGGCCCCAGTTTCCCCATACATAACTAAAATGAGGTTCAGAGAGATGTGTGAATTACTTAGCAAGGTAGGTTGATTATTGCAAAGTGCTATCACCGTCCAACCTCACCAGTCTGGCAATAATACTCAATTCCAATATGCCTCCACCATGAAGTCATTCCCAAAACTTCCAGCAAGGTTTGTTCTATCCCTCCTCTGACTTGTCATTGCCCTTTGCATCTAAGACCTCCATCTTACTGATGCCTCCTCTTAGGGTTTTTTGGGCACCAGTCACATTGCCAGTATCCCCAGTAGTCTGGGAGCACCTGGGATCAGGATCCTGGTGGGGTTCACCACTGAGTCCTTCATAGTGCCCAGCTCGAGGAGGCAGGGAGGCCCAGGGAAGGCATCTGGAGACACAGAAGTGGGTTCAAGTCCTGGTTCTGCCACTTCTTGGCAGTGTGAACTTGACTTTCTGAACCTCAGTTTTCTCATCTGTAAAATGGGTACAGGAATGCCTACCTCTCTAGGGTGTTGTGAGGAACCCACCTACCCAGCACAGTGCCCAGTACAGTCCTAGGCAGAAAGGGAGCACGTCATCACTGTTTATTGTGTAGCCTCCTTTACTCCAAGCCCTTGCGCTACAAGCCCCCGCACCAGCTAGGTTTGCCCCCTTCCAGGCTCAGCCAGCCTCTCCCAACCAACCTGCCCCTGAGCTCGTGAAGTACTTTTTGAGTGGAATTTTGTCACATAAAACTAACATCAAATGTACAAGCTCATCTCCTCATCTAGGTTACGACATCCAGGACAGGGACCAGGTGAGAGGCATCTCTGTAGCCCCAGTGGCCAGCACCGGATCTGGTCTAGAAGAGCCAGTGTCAGGGAGCTCAGGGAGTGTGTGCTGAATGCAGTTAGATATTTGTGTGTAGGAGCAGGGAGACATGAGAGAACATGAGATGGGGGCAGTGAGGATGGAAAGGGGCCCTGGAGCTTAAAGGAACCTGGGGAAGAGTGAGTGAGGATGGCATCAAACTTCTGCCACCCAGGAGTGAGCACGTGGATACTGAGCGCTGACTCTATACCAGGCCCTGTGCCATGTATTTCCCACGCAGGATATCCTTTAACCTCAAAAGTCCCCTGGGCGGTGTTAGCACCCCCTTTCCCTGGATGGAGATCTGAGAGTCTGAGAGGCAAGGAAACTTGCCCTGGGGTCCACAGCAAGCAAGCAGTTGAGCTAGAACTTCTGCCCAGATTCCCAAACTTGTCTTCTTCCCACTGCCATCCAGAGTGAAGGGAGAGGATGCTCCCACCTCTTGCTGGTAGCGTCAGCGTGTCTGCCGGAACAGTGGGGAGGGAACCGGGAGTGGAAGGTGTGAGAGCTGTTGAACAAGGGAGGAAAAGCATTTGAGGAAAGCTGAGACCAGGACGCAGGGCAGAGGGGCAGGACTGCAGGGATGCACACTGGTCATCGAGGCTGCCTTTCTCTGCCCCAGGCCACCCCCGCAGCCTGCTGGGGGTTGGTCTGCCCTGTCCCTAGGATTCCTGCCCTGCCCAGGAAGGGCCCTAGGGTGGCCTTGGGCTGCCACGGCCTCTAGACAGGCAGATGGTGTCTCAAGCCAACGGGGAAGGTCTGTGATTGTGCGGAGACCAGGGCCGCATATGAGCTTTCATGGCCCTGCCTACTTTTGCCTTCGTAGGCCCTTCCTTCCTAAACAATATTTTAATATATATTTTACAACTACATTGGTATAAACTCAAATATTCTCTGGGCTGAACTAATCATTATATATTCACTGTTATTATATTCATTTTTTTCTTCCGATGTTAAAATAAATTAAAATTAAAACATTTTCTTGGGCCCTAGATGCTGGACCTACACAACTAACAATAAGCTGGCCCTGGCAGAGGGCAGCACAGAAGCTATAAATGAGTAAAAACAACTCTGCTCAGAGGGAGAGAGGTCCTGAGGCCTGGGCAGCTGGGTGTCCGTCTCTACAATTCACTTTGGGCGCATTGAACACGAGTGACTGTGGACACCGCTTCTCATTTCCCAGCTCCACCTCAGCTATGCTTCCTAGTCCAGAGAGGCAAGCACGTTCCTGTCAGGGCCTCTAACTGGCTCCTATGGCCTTGGACCGACTTCTTGCTGGCAAATGAGAGCGATTTATCGCCCCAGGCTCCTAACTGGGCGGCAGAGCCCCTGGTTCCCAGCTTCCTCTCCTCTGAGGGGCCGGGGAAGAGCTGGGCCCAACCTGAGGCTGGCCTCCTTCCAACCAGCCCCCCGGGGGGGGTCAGCTGAACCAGTGGCTCCAGCTTGTCCCTGGAGTGGGACATGTTGTAGAGGTCACAGAAGAACACCAGCATGAACAAGCACTGCTTATGTAGGCAGAAGAAATGGCCATGTCTTGGCCTGTGACAGCTTTATGAGAAGGGGAAGCAGAGATGAGGGGAGTGAAAGATGGGGGGTGGGGGGCAAGGTGCTGAGAAGGGAGGCAGGGCCCAGGGCGAGGAGGGGGAACTACAGAAATGAAACCCAGCCCCTCCTTCTTCGGTGTGGTTGACACAGCTCGCCTACCTGTTTTCTCATTACATGTTCACAAAACCCTGAAGGTAGGTACACTTTTATCCCCACTTTTGAGGTGCAGAAACTGAGGCTTAGAGAGGTGAAGGAGGGCACTTGCCCAACATCATACCCAACTAGGGATTCTCTGTTAGTGGTGGAGTTAGATTTGAACAAATTGGGTCTGTGTGATTCAGTGTTGGGTGGGTGAGAAGAGCTCAGTCAGTTAGGTGGTGGCAGAGAGGTGGGGGTGAGTGAGGCAGGAGAGCCTTTTATCTGCACTGTTTCCCATAAAGTACACTTGATTTGTTTCCAAAATACTCTGGGGTGGGTATCAGCATACTAGTAGCTGATGTTTACTATATGCCAAGCACCGCTTACATACTTTACATGTCTCTCCTCCTCTAGTGCTTAGTGTGCTTTGATTATGACAGGCACTGGCTTGAGTACTTTAAGTGTATTTGCTCGTTCACTCTTCACAACACTCCTGTGATGAATAGCCCCATTTTACAGATGAGGACAACTGAAACCCAGAGAGGTGAAGGGACCTCCCTGAGGTCACAGAGCTAGCCAATGAGAGACCCTGGATTTGAACCTTGGTTTGTCAGACTCTAAAGACCAAAGAGGAACTGGGGTTGGGCAGGGCAGTGGGCGTTGACGCAGTGGGATATACTCAGCAGAGCGAGAGGGCTGAAGACGGAGCCCAGTCAAAGAAGGAACCTCAAATGCCAGAGACTGTTCTTCACCCAGAGGGGTGGTTAGAAGTTTCCATGTCCAGAAGGAAAGAGAGGAAGTAGGTCTAGGGAGTGGCTGGAGAGATTGGGGTTGGATGTTGGGAAGCACTTCCTCATTCTGTGGATCACTAAAGCACCACTTACCTGGCAGCATCTTGCCTGGAAGCAGGGGCTGTCTAAAATGATTCCCCTGAGGCTTGGAGATTGAATCAGACTTTGGGGAGGACATGCAAGGACTTAAATTGTCTCAAACAGCAGGGCTGAGTTTCTCCTTCGGAGACCAGCTCCCAGTTACAGGTGGAAGGAGAAGAAATGGGCCTGAGCCCCCAGCACCAGATTCCTCTCACTGTCTTCCCCAACCCAGGCCAGGTCTGTCCCCCAACTGTGTATTTCACTGTTTACACCTGAATGGCAAATTTACATCCTACTCTGTCCAGGTCTGAGAGGCCCAGCCCCTTGGAAATATTTGCATGCTCTTTTCCCCCCACGAGATGGGGGCTGTGGTACAGTGTACAGCGCTGCAGCATCACTGAGTTAGGCACCTCATCAGCTGAGGCCTTGGGCCGCTGGGGACCGTGAGATGAGGAAGGATGATGGAGACCGCGGTCAAACACTTTCATGCTACACAGGCTGCTTTGGTCTGAATCTCACAGCAGTCCCATGTGCTGAGAGCTTAGAGCCCCATCATACAGGCCAGGGAAACAGACTCAGACAGGACTAGAACATGAAAGGAAACACAGGAGATGTGCCAAGTGGCAGTGTTTAGAGGAGGGCAAGGTTTCATCCTAATGGGATAGTGCAGAGGGGGCCTCATTCCAAGGTAGCATTTGGAAGAGGCTAGAAGAGTGGGTACAACTGCAAATGTGGGGACAATATCAGGAGGATGGGAGGAGGTACCATGGAGGAGGGAAGAGTGTGAGCTAGGGTTGGAGTCAGGAAAGCACGGGAGGTGAACTTGAGGAACTGGGTTGAACCTGAGGAACTTGAGGAACTGGGTTCGCAGGAGAACACAGTGGGGGCAGGGAGAGAGGAGGGGATGGGTCTGGAGCAGAGGCTTGCCCCTACATGCCCAGAGGGAGATTTGCTTTGAACTCCCTAGGAGCCACTGAAGGTTTTTGAGTAGGAGAGGAGTCTGGCCAAAGCTGTGCCCAAGGAAGATAAACCTGGCAGCGTGGTGGGGGGGAGGGGAGAAAGGGGAGGGTCTGGAGACAGAAAACCCAAGGAGAAAGCTGTTTCTAAGACTCCTGGAAAGAGAAGCTTAAAGTCATGGCCAGGGAGCCAAGAGACATCAGTTCTCGACAAAAGCACAGCCAGTGAGTCACTGTCCCTCCCCTTCTCTCGGCCTCAGTGTTTCAATCTGCACAGTAAGGGATTTGGGCTTCGGTTCTCCAAGGGCCCTTCGGTCAAAACATCCCAGAGCTCTGACTTGCCAAGGTCCCTCCAAGATTCCCTGGAAGAACAAACTCAAAACCTTGGCTACTCCTGCCCTGCGAGCACAGGACTGGAAAGGTGAAGGTGCCCAAGGGGTAGTAAAGCAGGGTGGGCAGTAAGGGCAGGGAGGCTGAGAATGGAGTTGCTCGGGCCACTGATGTTGTCACATTCCAGGTCCCTGACAGCAGAGGAGTTGGAGGGTAGAGCCCAGGGACACACCCGGAGGCACTGGTCTTGCCCACAGTGATGGCAGAAAGCCTCGAGAGGAGAAAGCCAGGAGCTGTCGGGCTCGGCAGTGGTGTGAGCACCTAGCAGGATAGCCAAAGTCTTAAAAAGACCCAGCTGGGGTACAAAAAGTAAGTGGTGCATTGGCCTAGGGCTTGGCATTACAAACACATACAATTTCGCTACTGATATACTGGCGAGCCCCAGTGTCCTCCGCCAGCCTCTGCCCCCTTCCCTCCCTACCAGCTCTTACCCCAGGCCACCTCTGAGTCCTCAGGACTTGTATGGATGGGAGTGCCCAGGCCTAGCCACCAAATGTTGGCCCTGGAGTTATGGGATTTAGTGCCAACCAGGCAAGGAACATGGCAGGGAAGGGGCTTCAAAGAGGTACTGGGAGCTTTGCAGCTGGACTAGCTCACCACCCACGTGGCGGCCTTCCCAGGAAAGGGAGGCAGAACCACAGTAGCTGCCTTCAGTCTAACCCAGTGCTTCTCAACAGAAGGCAATCTTGCCTCTCAGGGGACATTTGACAATATCTGGAAGTGTTTTTGGTTGTCACAACTAGGGGGCAGAGGGGAGGCGTGTGCTAGTGGCACACAGAATGGCACAGAGAGGCCACGGATGCTGCTGCTTAGGACACGGGACAGGCTCCACAACAAAGAATTTCACCACCCCAAACATCAGGGTGAAAACCCCTGGTCTAACCCAAAGCCTTCCAGCCGTGATTGGGGTTAACAGGCCAAGGCCAGTGTGACCAAAGTCTGTAAAGCCAGGAGATCAAGAGTGAGAAGGTGAAGGGAGAAGAAAAGGAGGGCTATAAGGAACCGACTGTGTACCATGCAGCCCTGCTCTCAGAGCTCTGAAAAAGCCGCCCTCCCAGACAGTGAAGCTATGTAGGGAGAGACTTGTCGAGCAGGTGCCTAGAAGGGGCAAGCAAGTAGACAGGACTGAGTGCCCTCCCGGGGCTCAACACTCTGCCAGGCACCCAGGGAGACACAATGCCTCAGAGTCACCTCTCACAGCCACATGGCCCTTTACATCTAACCAAGTCTCACTCTGTCCACTGGCTCCTGTGGGCTTCATCAGTGCTCCAGGGAGAGGCAGGATGAAGATGCTTCTCTCTGCTCTGGGGTAGTATAAAAAAACACTGCTCCATGAAGCAGGAGCCATAGGGGGGTCTTAGCTCTGTTGCTCTGAGCAAGACCCCCACACCCGGCTCTTCCTCCAAGCCCACAGGGTCTAGGAAGCTGAACCAGGGTACGTGTTCCACACCCTCCACCAGTCCCAGGGGCTAGACTTGGGGGCTTCTGGGATTCTGTTCCCTGGGAAGAAGTCCCTGGCCCTCTCCTGGGTGCAGGTAGGCCTGTGCATACACACTCATGTCCAGGGACATGTGCGTTGCACACACATACTCATGTGGGCGCACACAAAGTCACGCACACACAAAGTCACACACACACACACACACACTCCAGATTCTTTGTTCCCTGGCTGGAGCAGTTGTGGGGAGAAAGGCGGATAGGATCGAGAACTTACAGAACGTACAAGGATCTCAGCCCCAAGACAGTGTCCAGGAGCAGCTGTGTGAGCTTACTGCCAACCAGCCTCCTGCGAGGAGGTAAGCCTCAGCAAGGTGGTGCAGCAGGCCGGCGCTGCCCAGGCAGGAGGCCTAGCTCTCAGGTGGGGTGCAGTCGGAGGCATGGTCTCCTGCCAGCCTTCCCCCAGACTGCAGCCCTCATCCTAGACAGCCTCCAGGAAAGTGTCACAGATTTGCCCTGTCAACGTAGCCAAGAATTTTGTGGACATCTGAGGTGACATCTCCTTCTGAGTGGGGGCTTCCCAGGCCTTCAGCCTTGCATTGTCCTGGTTCGTCCACATACAAAGGGCGAAAACCACCAACTAATGTGTGAAGGGGTCTCACTGTGTCATTGTTCGCAGGGTGCTCAGGCTGAGTGGCCAAGGTTAAAAGGCAAATAAGTGCCACTGGGGGAAGAGACCAGCGTGTGATTCCAGGTTGCTGAAAACAGAGGACAGGCACACCAGGTTTTACTTACAGCAACAGAGGAGAAAGACACTGCACAAGATCCAGGAACTTGCAGAGTGTGGGTCCCCCAGGGCCGGAAGTTCTGTTCTGCAGCCAACTCGTGCAGTGTGACTACAGGCGCCCCACTTCGTGCTGTAGAAGAAGGACAACATCCTTCCCCTCTCCCTCTCCAGGGTCTGAAATACAGAAAGCTGGGGGCGTGCCTGAGGATCACTGACGTGGGAGCATAAGCAGAACAAAGGAATCTACATCAAGCCCAGAACAGAGAGAGAGTCCCTCACGAGGCCGTAAGCCCAGCACAGTATTCCAGGTCCAAGGCCCAGCAGGGGTGGGAGGTGGACAGCTGCAGGAGACTGCCTTTCCCAACACTCGCTGAGCCTTTTCTTATCTCCTCTCCATCTTGCTCCCTCATCCAGAAGGAAAGAAACCACTCACAGCCACTCCAGGGAAAGGTCCTGAAAGAACCAGGGAGGGAGAGCCAAAGAGGCTCCAAAGGTCAGAGAAGACTCAGGGACAAGGGCAGGGCTGAGCTTGAGGCTTACCTGGGCAGTGGGTGTGCTGAAGGGCCCGTGAGGGCTGGCTTGAGTGGAAAGGTTGTGTGTGGGCTGCAGCCTCATTGGATGCCAATAAGCCATTTCTAGTAAAGCTGCATAGAGCGTCTTATATAATGTACTGTTCTTCTGTTTCAAGTCCATTAGCTTGGCACATAGAACCTGGGGCATTCTGAGTGCTTCCTGACAAAAGCTTTCATATACTTGCTTTTGCTCTCTCATTCCCTCTTTCTACTCTTCTTAAACTCTCTTTCTCCTTCTTTCTCTGTTGCTGTTTCTGTCCCATCTCTCCATCCAGCATTCACTGAGAACTGGCAGGCCCTGTGCTGGGCTCTGGGCCCAGAGTTGAATAAAGCCCAGACTCTGCCTACAAGGAGCTCAAAATCCCATGAAGGAGGCAAATATGGAAATTGTTTCAATACATGGCAGTAATTCACAAGCCAGAGATAAGCACAGCCTGGAGAGTGAGGATGCAGAGTGGGTGGGGAAAGCCAAGGTAGGCTTCCTGGAGGAGGCACAGTCTAAAAGTCTTCAAAGGTGAGTATGAATTAGGCAGGCAATGGGAGGGCCAAGGAAGGCATTCTAGTTTAGGGGACAGCATGAGTGAAGACAAGGGGGCTGGAGGTACATGCAAGCACCAGGTCGTATATGGCATGTAGAGCCAGTGTTTCTCAAACTGCGTTCTTTTGAACACTATGTCCTATGAGAAAGATGTGGTAGATGACATACACATTAGCATAGTACAGATGCTGATCTGTTCTACAACAAAGACATCTGTTTTACTTTGTTGAAGGAAGCATTCTCCTAAGTTATTTGCCCTTGGAACCCCTTTTGTCACCAGATCCCAATGATCATCCCAGGCCACATAATTTGGGAACTGCTGCCATAGACTCAAGGGAACCAGCAGAGGGTTTCAGGCTGGGAGTGACAAGATTGGGCCAGTGTTTTGGAAGGCTCACTCTGGATGCTTGTGTGGGTTGTGGACTGGAGAGGGCAAGAAGAGCTTCAGGGAGATCAGGGGAGATACTGCAATCATCTAGGCAGAAGAATTAAGGGTCCCACCCATAGCAGGGATACAACAGGGATGGTGAGTGGCATTGGAACCTGTCTCATCTTTGAATTGGCCCAGTCCATGGCACCCTGAAGCCCGCCCACAGCCCAGGACTGAGCCCTCATTGTCAGCCCAGTCCTACCTTAGGTCTGCCTGCACTCTCCCTGACCAGCCCTATTCTACCTTTCCAGCCCCAGCTCCTCCAGACTGCCCAGGATGCCAGTGCTGACACTCGAGGAGGTTGGGTTCCTGGCTTCTCTCCATCTTAAAATCTTGAAAGACTGGGGTCCCGCAAGGCCCACAGTCCTCAATTCCATTTCTCCCTAATAGGATTTGCAGTCTGAGAACAACTGGCCCCAGGCTTCCTTCTCTTTTATGAAGCATTTTATGACCTCCCACTGGACGGATTTTGTTGGGAAGGCTAGCTGGACAGTGAGGAGGGTGCTTCTTCTCATGGATTAGCCTCACTTCCACACTCTGGTCAAGTGTGGAAGCACTCTGACAGGCTACTGCTGTAGGCAATGGCAATGGGCACCTTTCTCCACATGGACACACTCTGCGTACACTGAGCAAGGTCCCCAGGCCTACAGGTACCTGGCCTGGCCCAAATGCTCATAAAAGAGAGCATGTAGCCAGTGACACTCATATACTCACTCGGAGGCTCAGACACACACACACACACACACACACACACACACACACACACGTACATAACATCTTGACCTGGCTACTTAGATGAATGCATTTGGACACCAGGAATATTTTGTTCTGACTGCTTTAATGGGTGTATTTGACACAAAGATATTTTTATAAGGTCTAAAATCAAACCATTACATGTTCAGCTTGAAAAAAGAGTATTATTATCAAGTTCTATTTGAATAGGACATTCCAAGTTAGAGCCTGTAATTGGTAATGGTGGTGCATAATTCTCTTCCAACTCCAGTTTAAAAGTAAAAAAATGAATGTAGTAAGTATAACCATAGCTAGTTGTTATCCATGAGTTATTATCAGCTTAAAATAGGGTATTACAAGTTTAAGATGTTTTATATAAGCCTCATGGTAACCACAAGGGAAAAACCTCTACAGGTTTTTACACAAAAATAACATTTCACAAAAGAACATAATAAAGAAATCAAAGCGTACTAATACCAAAATACATCAAAACATGATAAAAAGATATCAGGACAAGAAATAAAAGACAAGAGATCTAAAAAAAAAAAAAAAAAAAAAAAGAGTTCTTGAAAACAACCAGAAAACAATGAACAAAACGACAATAGTAAGTCCTTACCTATCAATAATTACTTTAAATGTAAATGGATTAAATTCTCCAATCAAAAGACATAGAATGGCTGAATGGATTTAAAAAAAACAAAAATAAGATCCAACAATATTCTGCCTACAAGAGACTTGCTTTAGCCTTAAAGATGCAAATAGACAGAGTGAAGGAATGGAAAAAGCCATTTCAAGAAAATGGTAATAAAGAAAATCAGGGTAGCTCTAATTATATCAGACAAAATAGACTTTAAATATTAAAAAGAGACAAAGTCATTATAAAATGATAAAGGGGTCAAATCCATCAAGAAGATGTAACAATTGTAAATATTTACGTGCCCAACATCAAAGCACCTAAATATATAAAGCAAAAACTGACAGAGCTAAAAGGAGAAATAAACAGCAATACAACAATAATTGGGGACTTTAACACCCCACTCTCAACAAAGGATAGATCATCCAGATAGGGAATCAATAAGGAAACAGCAGATTTGAATAGCACTATAGACCAAATGTATCTAACATACATATATAGAACATTCCATCCAACAACATCAGAATACACGCTCTTCTCAAGTGCACATAGAACGTTTTCTAGGATAAAACATATATTAGTCCACAAAACCACTCAGCAAATTCAAGAAGATTGAAATCACACCAAGTATCTTCTCTGACCACAATAGCATGAAACTAGAAGTTAATAAGAGGAAAACTGTAAAATTCATGAATACATGGAAGTTAAACACTCTCCTGAAAAACAAAGGGATGAAAGAAGAAATTAAAGGGGAAATGAAAAACTTTCTTGAGATGAATGAAAATGGTAACACAATAGACCTGAATTTATTGGATGCAGCAAAAGCAATTCTAAGAGGGAAGTACATAGCATTAAACACCTACATTAAGAAGCAACAAAGATTCGAAATAAACAACCAAACACTACACCTTAAGGAACTAGATAAAGGAAAACAAACTGAGCCCAAAGTTAGCAGAGGAAAGGAACTGATATATATGAGAGCAGAAATAAATAAAATAGAGAACAGAAAAACAACAGAAAAGATCAACCAAACTAAGAGTTGATTCTTTGAAAAGATAAAATTGACACGCTGTTAGCTAAACTAACCAAGGAAAAAGGGGATAGGACCCAAATCAACAAAATTATAACTAACAAAGGAGACATTATAACTAATACTACAGAAATACAAAGGATCATAGGAGGCTGCTATGAACAATGATATGCCAACACACTGGCCATCCTAAAAGAAATAGAAAAATTCTTAGAAACATACAACTTACCAAGATTGAATTAGGAAGAAATAGAAAATTTCAATAGACTAATTACTAGTAAGGCAATTAAATCAGTAATCAAAAATCTCCCAATGAAGAAAAGCCCAGGACCAAATGTCTGCCTTGGTGAATTTTACCAAACAATTAAAGAAAAATTAACACCAATCTTTTTCAAATTCTTCCAAAAAACCAAAAAGGAGGAAGTACTCCCAAACTCCTTTTACAAGGCCAGCATTAACCTGATACCAAAACCGGAAAAGGACACTGCTAGAAAAGAAAACTATAGACCAATATTCCTAATGAATATAGATAAAAAATTCTAAATAAAATACTAGCAAATCAAATTCAGCAACACATCAAAGGATCATGCATCATGATCACATGGGATTTATCCCTGGGATACAAGAATGGCTCAACATACACAAATCAGTCAATGTGATATATCACATTAATAGAATGAAAGAATCATATGATCATCTCAATAGATGCAGAAAAAGCATTTGACAAAATAAAACATCCATTCATGATAAAAAATTTTTAACAAATTAGGCATAAAGGGGGTATATCTCAGTATACTGAAGGCCATATATGAAAAGCCCACAGCTAACATTCTACTCAATGGTGAAAGGTGGAAATCTTTTCCTCTAAGATCAGGAATAAGATAAGTGTGTCCACTCTCACCACTCCTGTTCAACATACTATGAGAAGTCCTAGCTAGAGTTATTAGGCAAAAAATAAATAAAAGTTATCAGAATTAGAAAGGGAGAAGTAAAATTGCCTCTATTTGCAGATGACATAATTTTATATATAGAAAATCCTAAAGAGTCATGCATAAAACTGTTAGACCTAATCAATGAATTCAATAATTTTGGCAGGATACAAAATTAACATACAAAAATCAGTAACATTTCTATACACTAACAACATATTTTCTGAAAAAGAAAGAAATTGACTCCATTTACAATAACATCAATAATATTAAAATACTTAGGAATAAATTTAACCAAGGAGGTGAAGAGCTCTACTCTGAAAACTATAAGACATTAATGAAAGAAATTGAAGAAGACACAAATAAGTGGGAAGGTATCCTGAGTTCATGGATTGGAAGAATTAATATTGTTAAAATGTCAATACTACCAAAAGTCATCTATAGATTCAATGCATACCTGTCAGGATTCCAATAACACTGTTTACAGAAGTAGGAAAAACACTCCTAAAATTTATATGGAACCACAAAAGACCCCGAATAACCAAAGAAATCCTGAGAGAGAAGAACAGAGCTGGAGGCATCACACTTCCTGATTTCAAGTTGTAATATAAAGCTATAATCATCAAAACAGTATGGTACTGGTATAAAAACAGAAAAAAAAAAAAAAGGAAAAGAATCAAGATGCCAGAAATAAACACAAGCATATATGGTAAACTAATATATGACAAGGGAGCCAAGAATACCCTACAGAGAAAAGATAGTCTCTTCAGGAAATAGTGCCAGGATAATTGGATATTCACATGTAAAAGAATGAAACAGGACCCCTAACTTACACCACTCACAAAAATTAACTCAAAATCATTAAAGACTTAAATGTAATACCTGAAAATGTGAAACTCCTAAAAGAAAATATGGGAATAAATCTTCCTGACATTGGTCTTGGTAACAATTTTTTGGATATGACACCTAATGCACAAGCAACAAAATAAAAATAAACAAGTTTGACTTGTTTACTTTGACTACATTAAACTAAAAAGCTTCTATTCATCAAAAGAAACAATCAACAAAGTGAAAAGACAACCTACAGAATGGGAAAAAATATTTGCAAACCATATAACAGATAAGGGGTAAATATTCAAAATATATAAAGAACACATACAACTCAACAGCAAAAAAACAAATAACCCAATTAAAAAATGTGTAAAGGACCTGAATAGTCAATTTCCAAAGTATATATATGAAAGGCCAACAGGTACATGAAAAGACACTCAACATCACTAGTCATTAAGGAAATGCAAATTAAAACCACAATATGGGGGAGAGCTTCAAGATGGCGGAAGAGTAAGACGTGGAGATCACCTTCCTCCCCACAAATACATCAGAAATACATCTACATGTGGAATAACTCCTACAGAACACCTACTGAACACTGGTAGAAGACCTCAGACTTCCCAAAAGGCAAGAAAATCCTCATGTACCTGGGTAGGGTAAAAGAACAAAGAAAAAACAGAGGCAAAAGAATAGGGATGGGACCTGCACCAGTGGGAGGGAGCTGTGAAGGAGGAAAAGTTTCCACACACTAGGAAGTCCCTTCACTGGCAGAGACGGTGGGGGGAGTGGTGGGGGGGAAGCTTCAGAGCCATGGAGGAGAGTGCAGCAACAGGGGTGCAGAGGGCAAAGCGGAGAGATTCCCACACAGAGGATTGGTGCCGACCAGCACTCACCAGTCTGAGAGATTTCTCTGCTCACCTGCCGGGGCTGGTGAGGGCTGGGAGCTGAGGCTTGGGCTTCAGAGGTCACATCCCAGGGAGAGGACTGGGGTTGGCTGCATGAACACAGCCTGAAGGGGGCTAGTGCACCACAGCTAGCTGTGAGGGAGTCCAGGAAAGAGCCTGGACCTGCCTAAGAGGCAAGAGACCATTGTTTAGGTGTGCATGAGGAGAGGGGATCCAGAGCACCACCTAAACTAGCTCCAGAGACGGGCGCGAGCCACGGCTATCAGCACAGACACCAGAGACAGGCATGAAACACTAAGGCTGCTGCTGCAGCCACCAAGAAGCCTGTGTGAAAACACATGTCACTATCCACAGCTGGCCTTCTGGGAGCCTGTGCAGCCCGCCACTGCCAGGGTCCCATGATCCAGGGACAGTTTCCCCAGGAGAAAACACGATGTGCCTCAGGCTGGAGCAACATCATGCTGTCATGACGGCCTCTGCCACCGCAGTTTCACCCACATTCCGTACCCATCCCTCCACCACCTCACCTGGCCTGAGTGAGCCAGAGCCCCCAAATCAACTGCTACTTTAACCCTGTCCTGTCTGAGTGAAGAACAGACACCCTCAGACGCCCTACGTGCAGAGGCAGGGCCAAATCCAAAGCTGAACCCCAGGAGCTGTGCAAACAAAGAAGAAAAAGGGAAATCTCTCCCAGCAGCCTCAGGAGCAGCGAATTAAAGCTCCACAATCAACGTGATGTATACTGCATCTCTGGAATACCTGAATAGACAATGAATCATCCCAAAGTTTAGGCAGTCGATTATGGGAGCAACGAGATATATATATATATATATATTTCCCTTTTTCTCCTATTGTGAGTGTGTATGTGTATTTGTGTAATTTTCTCTGTATAGCTTTGCTTTTACCATTTGTCCTAGGGTTCTGTCTGTCAGTTTATTTATTTATTTTTTTAGTATACTTTTTAGCACTTGTTATCACTGTTGGATTTGTTTTTTGGTTTGGTTGCTCTCTTCTTTCTTTCTTTTCTTTTTTTAAATTACATTTTAATTTTTTAATTTTTAATAATTATTTTTTATTTTAATAACTTTTCTTTTCTTTTCTTTCTTTCTTTCTTCCTTTCTCTCTTTCTTTCTTTCTCTTTCTTTCTCTTTTTCCTCCTGTTTACTCTGAGCTGTGTGGCTGACAGGGTGGTGGTGCTCCAGCCAGGTGTCAGGCCTATGCCTCTGACATGGGAGAGCTGAGTTCAGGACATGTGTCCACCAGAGAACTCCTGGGTTCACATAATATCAAATGGCAAAAGCTCTCCCAGAGATCTCCATCTGAACGCTAAGACCTACCTACACTCAATGACCAGCAAGCTACAGTGCTGGACACCCTATGCCAAACAGCTAGAAACACAGGAACACAACCCCACCCATTAGCAGATAGGTTGCCGAAAATCATAATAAGGCCACAGACACCCCAAAACACACCACCAGACGTGGATCTGCCCACCAGAAAGAAAAAGTCCAGCCTCATCTACCAGAACAGAGGCACCAGTCCCCTCCACCAGGAAGCCTACACAACCCACTGAACAAACCTTAGCCACTGGGGGCAGACACCAGAAACAACGGGAACTACGAAACTGAGCGTGCAAAAAGGAGACCCCAAACACAGTAAGTTAAGCAAAGTGAGAAGACAGAAAAACACACAGCAGATGAAGGAGCAAGGTAAAAACCCACCAGACCAAACAAAGGAAGAGGAAATAGGCAGTCTACCTGAAAAAGAATTCTGAGTAATGATAGTAAAGATGTTCCAAAATCTTGGAAATAGAAGGGAGAAAATACAAGAAACTTCTAAAAAAGACCTAGAAGAACTAAAGATCAAACAAACAATGATGAACAACACAATACATGAAATTAAAAATTCTCTAGAAGGAATCAATAGCAGAATAACTGAGGCAGAAGAATGCAAAAGTGACCTAGAAGATAAAATAGTGGAAATAACTACTGCAGAGCAGAATAAAGAAGAAAGAAAGAAAAGAATTGAGGACAGTCTCAGAGACCTCTGGGACAACATTAAACACACCAACATACGAATTATAGGGGTCCCAGAAGAAGAAGAGGAAAAGAAAGGGACTGAGAAAATATTTAAAGATATTATAGTTGAAAACTTCCCTAATACGGGAAAGGAAACAGTCAACCAAGTCCAGGAAACACAGAGAGTCCCATTCCTACAGGAAAAATTCAGGGAGAAACACACTAAGACACATATTAATCAAACTATCAAAAATTAAATACAAAGAAAACATATTAAAAGCAGCAAGGGAAAAACAACAAATAACGTAAAAGGGACTCCCCATAAGGCTAACAGCTGATCTTTCAGTAGCAACACTGCAAGCCAGAAAGGAGTGGCAGGACATATTTAAAGTGATGAAAGGGAAAAACCTACAACCAAGATTACTCTACCCAGCAAGGATACCATTCA
Source organism: Pseudorca crassidens (assembly GCF_039906515.1). Lineage (NCBI taxonomy): Eukaryota > Metazoa > Chordata > Mammalia > Artiodactyla > Delphinidae > Pseudorca > Pseudorca crassidens. The sequence goes on along the minus strand of NC_090317.1, from coordinate 74,606,969 downwards.
AATTCGACAGAGAAGTTAAAACGTTTACAGACAAGCAAAAGCTAAGAGAATTCAGCACCACAAAACCAGCTTTACAACAAATGCTAAAGGAACTACTCTAGGCAGGAAACACAAGAGAAGGAAAAGACCTCCAATAACAAACTCAAAACAATTCAGAAAATGGTAATAAGAGCATACATATCGATAATTACCTAAAATGTAAATGGATTAAATGCTTCCACCAAAAGACATAGACTGGCTGAATGGATACAAAAACAAGACCCATATATATGCTGTCCACAAGAGACCCACTTCAGATCTAGGAACACATACAAACTGAAAGTGAGGGAATGAAAAAAGATATTCCATGCAAATGGAAACCAAAAGAAAGCTGGAGTAGCAATTCTCATATCAGACAAAATAGACTTTAAAATAAAGACCATTACAAGAGACAAAGGAGGACACTACATAATGACCAAGGGATCAATCCAACAGAAGATATAACAATTGTAAATATTTATGCACCCAACATAGGAGCACCTCAATACATAAGGCAAATGATAACTGCCATAAAAGGGGAAATCGACAATAACACAATCGTAGTAGGGGACTTTAACACCCCACTTTCACCAATGGACAGATCATCCAAAATGAAAACAAATAAGGAAACACAAGCTTTAAATGATACATTTAACAAGATGGACTTAATTGATATTTATAGGACATTCCATCCAAAAACAACAGAATACACTTTCTTCTCAAGTGCTCATGGAACATTCTCCAGGAGAGATCATATCTTGGGTCACAAATCAAGCCTTGGTAAATTTAAGAAAATTGCAGTCGTATGAAGTATCTTTTCCAAACACAATGCTATGAGACTACATATCAATTACAGGAAAAAACCCTAAAAATACAAACACATGGAGGCTAAACAGTACACTACTTAATAACCAAGAGACCACAGAAGAAATCAAAAAGGAAATTAAAAAATACCTAGAAAGAAATGACAATGAAAACACAACAACCCAAAACCTATGGGATGAAGCAACAGCAGTTCTAAGAGGGAAGTTTATAGCAATACAATCCTATCTCAAGAAACAAGAAATATCTAAAATAAACAACCTAACATTATACCTAAAGCAATTAGAGAATGAAGAACAAAAAAACCGCAAAGTTAGCAGAAGGAAAGAAATCATAAAGATCAGATCAGAAATAAATGAAAAATAAATGAAGGAAACAATAGCAAAGATCAATAAAACTAAAAGCTGGTTCTTTGAGAAGATGAACAAAATTGATAAACCATTAGCCAGACTCATCAAGAAAAAAAGGAGAAGACTCAAATCAATAGAATTAGAAATGAAAAAGGAGAAGTAACTGGGCTTCCCTGGTGGGGCAGTAGTTGGGGGTCCTCCTGCTGATGCAGGGGACGCAGGTTCGTGTCCCAGTCAGGGAGGATCCCACATGCTGCAGAGCGGCTGGGCCCATGAGCCATGGCCGCTGGGTCTGTGCGTCCGGAGCCAGTGCTCTGTAATGGGAGAGGCCACAGTAGTGAGAGGCCCGCGTACAGCAAAAAAAAAAAAAAAAAAAAAAAAAAGGAGAAGTAACAACTGACACTGCGGAAATAAAAAGGATCATGAGAGATTACTACAAGCAACTTTTTGCCAATAAAATGGACAAACTGGAAGAAATGGACAAATTCTTAGAAAAGCACAACCTTCCGAGACTGAACCAGGAAGAAGTAGAAAATACAAAGAGACCAATCATAAGCACTGAAATTGAAACTGTGATTAAAAATCTTCCGACAAATAAAAGCCCAGGACAAGATGGCTTCACAGGCAAATTCTATCAAAACTTTACAGAAGAGCTAACACCCATCCTTCACAAACTCTTCCAAAAAATTGCAGAGGAAGGAATACTCCCAAACACATACTATGAGGCCACCATCACCCTGATACCAAAACCAGAAAAAGATGTCACAAAGAAAGAAAACTAAAAGCCAATATCACTGATGAACATAGATGCAAAAATCCTCAACAAAATACTAGCAAACAGAGTCCAACAACACATTAAACGGATCACAAACCATGATCAAATGGGATTTATCCCAGGGATGCCAGGATCCTTCAATATATGCAAATCAATCAATGTGATACACCATATTAACAAATTGAAGAAGAAAAACCATATGATCATCTCAATGGATGCAGAAAAAGCTTTTGACAAAATTCAACACCCATTTATGATAAAAACTCTCCAGAAAGTGGGCATAGAGGGAAACTACCTCGACATAATGAAGACCATATACAACAAACCCACAGCAAACATCATTCTCAATGGTGGAAAACTGAAAGCATTTCCTTTAAGATGAGGAAAAACACAAGGATGTCCAATCTCACTACTATTATTCAACATAGTATTGGAAGTCCTAGTCACAGCAATCAGAGAAGAAAAAGAAATAAAAGGAATACAAATTGGAAAAGAAGAAGTAAAACTGTCACTGTTTGCAGATGACATACTATACATAGAGAATCCTAAAGATGCCACCAGAAAACTACTAGAGCTAATCAATGAATTTGGTAAAGTTGCAGGATACAAAATTAATGCACAGAAATCTCTTGCATTCCTATACATTAATGATGAAAAATCTGAAAGAGGAATTAAGGAAACACTCCCATTTACCATTGCAACAAAAAAGAATAAAATACCTAGGAATAAACTTACCTAGGGAGACAAAAGACCTGTATGCAGAAAACTATAAGACACTGATGAAAGAAATTAAAGATGATACCAACAGATGGAGAGATATGCCATGTACTTGGATTGGAGGAATCAATATTGTGAAAATGACTATAATACCCAAAGCAATCTACAGATTCAATGCAATCCCTATCAAATTACCAATGGCATTTTTTACGGAACTAAAACAAAAAATCTTAAAATTTGTATGGAGACACAAAAGACCCCGAATAGTCAAGGCAGTCTTGTGGGATAAAAACGGAGCTGGAGGAATCAGACTCCCTGACTTCAGACTATACTACAAAGCTACAGTAATAAGAAGATATACAGATTGCCAACAAACACATGAAAGAATGCTCAACATCACTAATCATTAGAGAAATGCAAATCAAAAGTACAATGAAGTATCACCTCACAACGGTCAGAATGACCATCATCAAAAAATCTACAAACAATAAATACTGGAGAGGGTGTGGAGAAAAGGGAACCCTCTTGCACTGTTGGTGGGAATGTAAACTGATACAGCCACTAGGGAGAACAGTATGGAGGTTCCATAGAGAACTAAAATAGAACTACACTATGACCCAGCAATCCCAACTACTGGGCATATACCCTGAGAAATCCATACTTCAAAAAGAGTTATGCACCGAAACATAGTTCAGGGGTCTGAACCAAGATGGTGGAGTAGAAGGACGTGCTTTCACTCTCTCTTGTGAGAACACCAGAATCACAGATAGCTGCTGGACAATCATTGATAGGAAGACACTGAAACTCACCAAAAAAGATACCCCACATCCAAAGACAAAGGAGAAGCCACAATGAGACGATAGGAAGGGTGCAATCACAGTAAAATCAAATTCCATATCTGCTGGGTGGGTGACTCACAGACTGCAGGACACTTATACCACAGAAGTCCTCCCACTGGAGTGAAGGTTTTGAACCCCATGTCAGGCTTCCCAACCTGGGGTTCCGGCAACGGGAGAAGGAATTCCTAGAGAATCACACATTGAAGTCTAGTGGGATTTGATTGCAGGACTTTGATAGGACTGGGGTAAACAGAGACTTCACTCTTGGAGGGCACACACAAAGTAGTGTGCACATGGGGACCCAGGGGAAGTAGCAGTGGCCCCAGGGGAGACTGAACCAGACCTACCTGCTAGTACGGTCTCCTGCAGAGGCGAGGGGTGGCTGTGGCTCACTGTGGGTACAAGGACACTGGCAGCAGAAGATCTGGAAAGTACTCCTTGGTGTGAGCCCTCCCAGAGTCTGCCATTAGCCACACCAAAGAGCCCAGGTAGGCTCCAGTGTTGGGTTGCCTCAGACCAAACAACCAACGGGGAGGCAACCCAGCCCCACCTATCAGCAGTCAAGTGAATTAAAGTTTTACTGAGCTCTGCCCACTAGAGCCACAGTCAGCTCTACCAACCACCAGTCCCTCCCATCAGGAAACGTGCAAAAGCCTCCTGGAAAGCCTCATCCACCAGAGGGCAGACAGCAGAAGCAAGAGGAACTACAATCCTGCAGCCTGTGGAACAAAACCCACATTCACAGAAAGATAGACAAGATGAAAAGGCAGAGGGCTATGTACCAGATGAAGGAACAAGATAAAACCCTAGAAAAACAATGAAATGAAGTGGAGATAGGCAACCTTCCAGAAAAAGAATTCAGAATAATGATACTGAAGATGATCCAGGACGCTGGAAAAAGAATGGAGGCAAAGATCGAGAAGATGCAAGAACTGTTTAACAAAGACCTAGAAGAATTAAAGGACAAAGAAACAGAGATGAACAATAAAATAACTGAAATGAAAACTACACTAGAAGGAATCAATAGCAGAATAACTGAGGCAGAAGAACAGATAAGTGACCTGGAAGACAGAATGGTGGAATTCACTGCTGTGGAATAGAATAAAGAAAAAACAATGCAAAGAAATGAAGACAGCCTAAGAGACCTCTGGGACAACATTAAACGCAACAACATTCACATTATAGAGGTCCCAGAAGGAGAAGAGATAGAGAAAGGACCAGAGAAAATATTTGAAGAGATTATAGTAGAAAACTTCCCTAACATGGGAAATGAAATAGCCACCCAAGTCCAGGAAGTGCAGAGAGTCTCATACAGGTTAAACCCAAGGAGAAACACGCTGAGACACATATTAATCAAATTGGCAAAAATTAAAGACAAAGAGAAATTACTGCAAGTAGCAAGGGAAAAAACGACAAATAACATACAAGGGAACTCGCATAAGGTTAACAGCTAATTTCTCAGCAGAAACTCTACAAGCCAGAAGGGAGAGGCATGACATATTTAAAGTGATGAAAGGGAGGAACCTACAACCAAGATTACTCTACCCGGCAAGGATCTCATTCAGATTCGATGGAGAAATCAAAAGCTTCACAGACAAGCAAAAGCTAAGAGGACCCAGCACCATCAAACCACCTCTACAACAAATGCTAAAGGAACTTCTCTAAGTGGGAAACACAAGAGAAGTAAATGACCTATAAAAAGAAACTCAAAAGAATCAAGAAAATGGTCATAGGAACATACATATCGATAATTACCTTAAATGTGAATGGATTAAATGCTCCAACCAAAAGACACAGGCTTGCTGAATGGATACAAAAACAAGACCCATATATATGCTGTCTACAAGAGACCCACTTCAGACCTAGGGACACATATAGACTGAAAGTGAGGGGATTGAAAAAGATATTCCATGCAAATAGAAATCAAAAGAAAGCTGGAGTAGCAATACTCATATCAGATAAAATAGACTTTAAATTAAAGAATGTTACAAGAGACAAGCAAGGACACTACATAATGATCAAGGGATCAGTCCAAGAAGAAGATATAACAATTATAAATATATATGCATCCAACAGAGGAGCACCTCAATACATAAGGCATCTGCTAACAGCTATAAAACAGGAAATCGACAGTAACACAATAATAGCAGGGGACTTTAACACCTCACTTACACCAATGGACAGATCATCCAAAATGAAAATAAATAAGGAAACAGAAGCTTTAAATGACACAATAGACCAGATAGATTTAATTGATATTTATAGGACATTCTATTCAAAAACAACAGATTACACTTCTCAAGTGCACACGGAACGTTCTCCAGGATAGATCACAGCTTGGGTCACAAATGAAGCCTCATTAAATTTAAGAGTATTGAAATCATATCAAGCATCTTTTCTGACCACAACGCTATGAGATTAGAAATGAATTACAGGGGAAAAAATGTAAAAAACACAAACACATGGAGGCTAAACAATACGTTACTAAATAACCAAGAGATCACTGAAGAAATCAAAGAGGAAATCAAAAAGTACCTAGAGACAAATGACAATGAAAACACGATGATCCAAAACCTATGGGATGCAACAAAAGCAGTTCTAAGAGGGAAGTTTATAGCTATACAAGCCTACCTCAAGAAACAAGAAAAATCTCAAATAAACAATCTAACCTTACACCTATAGTAACTAGAGAAAGAAGAACAAACAAAATCCAAAGTTAGCAGAACAAAAGATATAATAAAGATCAGAGCAGAAATAAATGAAATAGAAAAAAGAAAACAATAGCAAAGAAAAATAAAACTAAAAGCTGGTTCTTTGAGAAGATAAACAAAATTGGTAAACCAGTAGCCAGACTCATTAAGAAAAAGAGGGAAAGGACTCAAATTAATACAATTAGAAATGAAGTCCTGTATGCAGAAAATTATAAGACACTGATGAAAGAAATTAAAGATGATACAAATAGATGGAGAGATATACCATGTTCTTGGACTGGAAGAATCAAAATTGTGAGAATGACTCTACTACCCAAAGCAATCTACAGATTCAATGCAATCCCTATCAAACTGCCACTGGCATTTTTCACAGAACTAGAACAAAAAATTTCACAAATTGTATGGAAACACAAAAGACCCCAAATAGCCAAAGCAATCTTGAGAACAAAAAATGGAGCTGGAGGAATCAGGCTCTCTGACTTCAGATTATACTACAAAGCTACAGTAATCAAGACAGTATGGTACTGGCATAAAAAACAGAAATATAGATCAATGGAACAGGATAGAAATCTCAGAGATAATCCCACGCACATGTGGTCACCTTATCTTTCATAAAGGAGGCAAGAATATACAGTGGAGAAAGGACAGCCTCTTCAATAAGTGGTGCTGGGAAAACTGGACAGGTACATGTAAAAGTATGAAATTAGAACACTCCCTAACACCATACACAAAAATAAATTCAAAATGGATTAAAGACCTAAATGAAAGGCCAGAAACTATCAAACTCTTAGAGGAAAACATAGGCAGAACACTCTATGACATAAATCACAGCAAGATCCTTTTTGATCCACCTCCTAGAGGAATGGAAATAAAAACAAAAATAAACAAACGGGACCTAATGAAACTTAAAAGCTTTTGCACAGCAAAGGAAACCATAAACAAGACCAAAAGACAACCCTCAGAATGGGAGAAAATATTTGCAAGTGAGGCAACTAACTAAGGATTAATCTCCAAATTTACAAGCAGCTCATGCAGCTCAATAATAAAAAAACAAACAACCCAATCCAAAAATGGGCAGAAGACCTAAATAGACATTTCTCCAAAGAAGATTTTGGAAACAGATTTTGTAAAGTGTCTGAGCTTTTTGACTGTTATTTTCCTCTGTCTTATTTTTTAACATGTTTATTGGAGTATAATTGCTTTACAGTGGTGTGTTAGTTTCTGCTTTATAACAAAGTGAATCAGTTATACATATACATATCTTTCCATATCTCTTCCCTCTTGCGTCTCCCTCCCTCCCACTCTCCCTATCCCACACCTCTAGGTGGTCACAAAGCACCGAGCTGATCTCCCTGTGCTATGCGGCTGCTTCCCACTAGCTATCTATTTTACGTTTGGTAGTGTATATATGTCCATGCCACTCTCTCACTTTGTCAGATGGGAATAAAGACACAGACCTACTAGAGAATGGACTTGAGGATATGGTGAGGGGGAAGGGTAAGCTGTGACAAAGTGAGAGAATGTGGATGTTTAACAAGTAACCCAGGTGATTCTTATCAGGGATGTTTAGGAAACCCTGGATCAGTGGTTCTCAGCCCTGGCTACACATCAGAATCACTGGATGCCCAGGTCACACCCCAAACCAATGACATCAGGGTCTCTGGATGTGGAACCCAGGCATCGGTATTCCTTTTAAGTTTTGCAGACGATTCCAATGTGCAAGCAGGACTGAGGACCACTATCCTAGATGATCTGTGAACCCCTTTTCAGCCTCAAATTGTATGGCCTAGAGACCACATGTGGCTGATAAGACCCCTAGTGGAGGGGGAGAGGACACTGAGGGGCGAGAGGAGCAGGCCTCTCTGGGGAGGCAGTGTGTTGAAGTGGAGAGAGCACTGAAGCATCTCTGGCTACTTGCTTAGATGGTGGAAGAGGAGGGCAGCAGGGAAGCCTGCCTGTGTACAGGCATAGTCTGAATATCCAGCTTGAAAGCCCAATTTCTGGAGCAGTCAGTGACTCAGATGGCATCCCAAAGTGAATTAAAGGCTAGTGTGGGAGTCTGATGGGGATTTGCTCTGGACGCCTTCTCCTGGAGCTCTCAGCCTCTCACAGAGCCCACAGTCTGGCAGTAACTCTCTTTCCACATCTCCAGCAGACAGACTCAGGAAGAAGTAGGGGCCATGCGGAAGCTCACATCTTCCTAAGTGCAGCAGGTACTACCCACCCCCCGCCTCGACAAATGCATCCAGGGCTCCCCTTCACCTTCACCTGCCTCACTTCTCAGGCAGGAATTCCAGGCCCTTCCCTATCTGGTCTTGTAATAGGGAAGAATAAATCTGACTCCATATTAGATCTGTTTATTTTACTTTAACTTTTGTATTCTATTCCTTTTGCCTCCAGTTACGAATGTTTTCTATAGCCCGAAATGTACAGGATAGCCCATTCTCAAGGCTCTGCCCTTTAAGGGTATAACACTTTTCCATCCATATAGAGATTAAAAGTTGCAGAGCAGAGAGTAACATTTGTCTTGGAGGTTTGCAGGAACATCGTGACCTGACCTAACCTACATGGACAGCTGCAAAAACAAAGGATTCCTATACCAAGAAGTTTGCAACAACCAACCACACCCCTCCCTCACCTTGCCTTAAAAATGCTTTGCTGAAACCCTTCGGAGAGTTCGGGGGTTTGGGGCCCTGGGCCACCCATCTCCTTGCATGGCACTGCAATAAACATTTCTCTGCTCCAAACTCCAACATTCTGGTTTCTTCGGCCTCACTGTGCGATAGTCTCAGCTGCTCTCAGCTCACTTGGTCTTTAGAACCTCTCCTACCTTCTCAGACAGGGGCCCACATAGGGCAAGGAGCTTAGCCCAGGTTACATGGCACAACAGGAGTGGAAAGGAATTTCTGCCTCCCGGTCCAGTGGTCTTTTGATTATAACATGATATCTCATTCACTTTCACATCTAAGCCCTCTTCCTCAAACCCAGGCAGGGCCTCAAATCGTAGTAAGGCAATGCATTTCCCAGAGAAGCTCAAAGGCAAACTGGAAGAAGAACGGCTAAGGCAGGATGGAATTGGCTGTGGGACCCTGCCTGCCACTTGGCTTTTTCCAGTGAGGTTTTCAATAAGACTGAACACAGTGTTTGCCTCCGGGGCTGGCTCTGAGCAGGCTGCGTCTCTTTCCTCCACGCTGCTCCCTCCCCAGACACTGCAGCTCTCACAGAGATTTCCACCCAAGAGTGTATATACGTTCTAGATCAAAATGCTCCCCACGCCCGTAGAGCGTTCAAACTCATGAATACTTCAGGTTTCGGTACACACAGAAATGTGTGTCTATACAGAGACATTCATTCATCCGGTGAACAAATATGTTCCCCTGCTCAGAGAGATCCCAGGGCCTCCTGTCAGTGTGATTACTGTTTCTCACCATACTTCCGATTTACCTGGTGATTCATTGTTTTAAAAATACTTCCTCATCCATTCACCATTTCCTCCTTATAAAACTCGTTAAGGTATAACAGTGAACAGCTTTCACTGTTATAAATGGAGAAACTGAGGTTCAAAGGCCAGAACGTACTTTTTTCAAGATCAGAGTCAGTGGCGAAACCGGTCCCAGAAGGCAGGCTCCCTGACTCCCGGTTCTGTGTGGACTTACCAGCAGCAGGCCATCTCCTCCAGGCACAAGCTCCCACACCTTCTCATGGGTGACTGTTTCAGTGTTTGAAGTTGATAAGAGGCCAGACAAGAAATTCAGGCAAGGCTTTATTGGGACTTGTGCTACAGCACGAAGGAGCAAGAACAAGTAACAGTTGCCCTTGCTTGCTCCCTGGGGGGTGTGGGGCGAGCTGGTTACTTAAATGGCGTGAAGGTGGGGCGAATCAGTGGGTCAGGGTGGAGGGGTGGCTTAGGTGGTCTGCCCACCCCCTTGGTGGTGCTTTGTTCAGGGATCACACTCAGTAGCCTGCTTTTGCTCCCAGCACCTCAGAAGCGGCAGTTGGGTTTTGGCCTTTTTGTATCTTGTTCATAATTTTCCCCAACTGTGCTTGCATGCAGTTATCTTTAGTCCCTTATAGTTTCTTTATATTCTGTTGCTCAAGGAGATATTTACCCAGATGCAAGCACTCCAGTAAAGGGTCCCAGGTCCCAGTCTGTCTTATTCCTAAAGTGACTTCAGTGTCGGGGCAGCAAAGAGAAACTGAATGTACTTGCTCCATCCACATCTCCATCCACATCTCCCACCGTGTACTTCTCTCTCTGGCTGGCATTCCAGGGTTTTCTAAGACCTCTGGAGGATGCTCTTATTCAGAGAGAGAGCAATCCCTGTGCAGCCCAGCAGTGCCCACCCAGATGGCCTGCTCTGATGACTCCCTCTTGGAGGGAGATGCCCCACCCCATTGCACAGCTCTGCCTGCATTCCCTGACATCTCCCACTCTGCACAGTGACCAGAACTTCCCCCCAAATATATGACTGCATGGTGTCATTTATTGACCTCTACACAACCCTGCCCAGAACTAGGCTAGTGGCCCAAACCTGACACTTCCTGTTCACTCCACTCAATCTGAACTCAACTGCTAGGCTCTCAGGGGCTGGCTCCCTATCCTCTCCCTCAAAATTCACTTCTTCCAGCAAGCCTTTTTTGATTAACTCCATTTGGCTCCTAACCCCCTCCCCCAGCTATATTCTTTCCCCTGATATTTACCCCCTGGAAGCAGGGGGCAGGTGACCCTTAGGGACTACATCACCTGTCTGCCTGGCCCTCTGGGCTCTTGTTGGGTTCAGTCAATGGGAGGCACCTGCAGGGGATGGGAGGGTGATGCCAAAATCTTCGCTCTCTGTGCACTGATGTCGAATAGAAGCAGAGACAGAGTTTGGAGGAAAGAGAGAGTAGCTTTATTCTTTGCCAGGCAAAGAGGGAACACAGCAGGCTAGCACCTCAAGGACTGTGCCCCCCTTCCCTGGGGAATAGGGAAAGGTTTTTATAGCCAGCGTTCATGGTCTGAGGTAGGTAATAAGGCTCAGAGTAATGAAGGTCTTGCATTTTTTTCCTTTTCTTCTGTAAATTCATGGCCAAAGTTGCTGTCAGGTGGCTCAGCAACCGGGTCTGGTGTCCCTGAAGTTTTTGGCCTGTGACCTTTCTGAAATGAAGAGTGCTACAAGGGAGTGTAGGGGGAGAAGAATGCCAGGTGCAGAGTGTAATTCATATGGAGTCAGAGAGTAATTTGCTTTGTGAAGGACAAGTCTAGCTACAAGTGTTTGTTAGTAGTAACAGCTAAAGAATAACCAAGATTGCTTAACTCTTTAAGGCCTGTTTATGTGGTTTCCCCAGCCTGTTTATTGTTCCCTTATTTTCCTTGTTTATCAGAAAAGTCTCATTTCTATTTTTGCCGCAACAAGGGGAGTAGAGAGAAGTCAACATATTTCTTCTCCTCTCCTTCCCCCCTGCAATAGCACCTTCTTCTGGCAGAAGCACCCCTCCTGTTGGTGACCAACCTTCCATAATTCAAACTCTCTGGGACAGCAAACAGGCCAGCCTCTCACTCATCTTCCCGCTTCCCTCCCTCCCATCCTCCTTGCTCTCACACAGTCACACATGCCCTCATTCACATACTGTCACACACATACACATGAGGTCTTGCTCCCCCCATGCACTAACCTTCACATGCAGCTGCCAACACACCTCAGCCCTTCAGAGACACAAGGACGCACACAGAGACATACAGGAGCTCATACACACATGCTCACAATCACACACACACATACACTCAGAAGCCCTGTCTGAATTGCTCTTAAAGCTTTCTTCCTTTGTCCTCCCTCAGGTGCTCCCAGCTGCCTCTCCAGACTGGGAGAGGAACTTAAGAAGCCAGGCCTGTCTAGGGTCCCACAGTGCCAGCTGAGCCTCGGGACCCTGCCAGCTTCTTTCTCTCCCAGAGAGTCAGGAAACAGTTACCGCTGAGAGGGAGAAAGAAGGATCAGAGGACTTTCCTGCTGTCAGGTGCCAGGCACCCACCCTGTCTGCCCCAGGCCTCAGCAGGCAGGGCAAAATAAAAAAGCTGAGAAAGGCCCAGCTGGCGCTGCCATCCTGACCTCATTAGGAAAGTCGGAGATGGACGGTCACTTTTTTCATCCAAACAAATATTTTTGAGTGTCTCTTCTGCACTAGGCACAGGGGATATAGTGATAAACAAAAGAAATGTGGCCCCTCTCCCTTATGAAATTTACAGTAGAGGATGAGACAGGCTGTAAATCTGTCAGATGGTTAATTACAGTTATTTGTGGTGAGCTCTATAATGGGAAATGATGGGGCATAATGAAAGCATGCATAGGGAGAACAAACCTACCTTGGAGGGCCAGAGGCTTACCAGAAAAATGTTACAAACTGAAATCTGAAGAATGAACAGGAATTAATTAGGTAAAAGTGCGGTGGGTGGGTGTGGAGGAGAAGGCTGTTTCAGGCAGCGGAAACAGCATGGGCAAACGCCCTGAGGCTGGAAACATTTGGAGTGTTTCAGAAGCCCGATGTGGTTAGAGCATAGTGAAAGCAGAAGAGACGGCTAGCAGAGGACATGTGACAGGTAGAGCTCATGAAAGCCGTGGCAGAGACTGGACTTGAATCTAAGGGCAACAGGAAGCCACTGGAAGGTTCTGTACATGGGAGTGCATGGTTTGATTTGCATTTTAGAAAGATCATTCTGGCTTCTATGGAAAAGATGGTTTGGAAGAAGGCAAGAGCCAACTCAGAGAGACCAATAGGGAAGGTATATTGGGCAGAGTCCAGTTAAGAAAACAACCCACTCTGTGTCTTCCAAACAGAGGGAATTTAACATGGGGACTGGGTTACATAGAGGACAGAAAAGCTGAGAAGCCAAACAAGGGAGAGTGAGGCAGCCCACAGTTTAGCAGCAGCAGGAGACAGCTATCACCCCTAGGCTGGGGGAACAATGGGAAAAGGGGGGTTACTTGAACCTGGAAGCTGGGCCAATCCAATGGAAGCTAGAAGCACAGAGAGTTGTCTGGTGAGAAATGGAGCATAGAGGAGAGACACAGCTACTGCCAGAGCCACCACCCCAGGCAGAAACAGAGGCGGAGAAAGACCCAATTAGTCTAGTCCTCTAGTCTCCCACCAGTGCCTCCCATTGGCCAAACCCAACACAGAACAGGGTGGGGGGAGGAGTAAAGGCAATATCTGAGTGTAAACTGGCAAATGATAGACACACAGAGTCCAGTATCACTAACCAGGTAAGGAATGCTGGTGGCCTAAGCTAGGGGGACTAAGTCTTTGCTCACAATTCCCTGCACCCAAACATTGTGACATTTCCAGCAGCCAGTCTCCTACGGATGAGGCTACCTGAGTGTCTGATAGTCAGGGAGGGAGTGTTAGGGTTAGGGCACAGAGAGCAGAGATGCCTCCACTCACAGTCTGTCTCATTCCCATGAGACCAAATCCCAGAGCAAAGGTTTCAGGTACTCAGGCTACTCCTGCTTCCTCCCCACCAAATCCCCAAAGTACTAATTGCTCCCATCTCTTCTGGACATCAGGAAAATGTCGTAATTTTCAGTCTACAATGACTCTGTTATTCTGGTCATCCTAGAGCACAGCTGTGTTTCGTGACACTCCTTGGCTCAAGAACCATCAATGGTTCCCCATTATTTAATAGAGAAAGTCTAAATTTAGACTGTGGACATCCATGATGGTCTATAACCTGGCCCCAGTCTACCTCCCTCACTTGATCTTCCCTCTTCTATTAAGTAATAGTGCTAATTGCTATTTATTGAGATGTCTACTATCACCCGGATATTATTTTAAGAGCTCTACATGTATTAGCTCATCAAATTCTCATAACAGCCCTATACAAAGGTCCTATAACAGACCCATTTAGTAGATGAGGAAACTGAGATGAAGAGAAGTAAGGTAAACCACCTATGGTTACATGGCTGTAGGGACAAAAGTTGTAGCCTCCGTCCATGACTGATGCTTTACTCAGTGTTCAACACATCATGCCATGTATATTTGGACTGCCTTTTTGCTTCCTTTTCTTTGTTTTACTTAACTCTATGGGGATTCTATGGGACTCAGGGCCTCACTGGGAGGCTTTCCTGATCACCCCCATTCATGCTACTGTGAACATAGCAGTTCAGCGAGCAGGAACTCTCTTGTGACTCTCATGTGGCATTATGAACCAAGCAAGCTTGGCCTTCCAAGACAGACAGAGCTGTCTGTGAAAGCTGTGACCTTGGGCAAGTCACTTCGCCTTGCTGAGCTACCTCAGCTTCCTCATCCCTAATATGGAGCTAATGATAACATCTGCCTCAAAGGCAGCTGGAGAGATTGAGTGGGCAGCGGATAAAAGCAAAGCCTCTGCAGAAAATAGAAAAACAGGAGATTAAATAAATCAAAATCTTTGTTTTTTGAAAAAAATCAACAAAAGAGATGAACCACTAACAAATTTAATTTTGAAAAGGGAAAAAGCACAAATGAAATGACAGGAAAGAAATAACTATTAATACACAGCAAAATTTAAAAAGTAATAAAAGACTACTTTGTATAACTATATGTACATAAATTAGAAAACCTAGATGAAATGCATCATTTCATAGGAAAATACAATTTACCAAAATGGGCCCAAGTGTCAATAGAAAGCATAAGCAGAGCAGTTATAATAGAATTAAAGGAAATTATTAGATCTCACAAAAGTCAGTAGACCCAGATGATATCATAGGGAAATCCTGCAAAAGAGACCAGATAGCCTTAGTGCTACGTAAATTGCTTCAGAGAAAAAGAAGGAAAACTTCCACATTCTTTTTACAAAGTGAGTGTAACACTAACATCTAAATATGATATGATATATACTATAATATGATAAAGATAGTTTTAAAAGGAGGAAATTTCAGATGAATGTCACTTATGAATATTGATGCAAAAAATTCTGAAATAAAACTTAAGTGAACAGACTTCAATAGCACATTAAGAAAACATCATGACCGGGGCTTCCCTGTGGTTGAGAGTCCGCCTGCCGATGCAGGGGACATGGGTTTGAGCCCTGGTCCGGGAGGATCCCACATGCCGCAGAGCGGCTGGACCCGTGAACCATGGCCACTGAGTCTGCGTGTCCGGAGCCTGTGCTCCGCAATGGGAGAGGCCACAACAGTGAGAGGTCCGCGTATCGCAAAAAGAAAAGAAAAGAAAAGAAAACATCATGACCAAGGAGGGTTTATGAAGAAATGCAAGGATGATTCAATAGTAGAAAATCTATTAATATAAACTACTATATTAATACATTAATAGTTCTGAAAAAGCCTTTGAAAAAATTCAACATTCATTCTTAATAAAAACTCTGAAGAGAAAAAAAAAAGCCTCTGGCAGTGGAAGTAAAATCTCTTGACTAAGACCTGACGGTAACTTGCTGGTTTCCTCACGTCCATTGGCTGGCTCTCTTAGAGAGTGAGGCTGCAGTTTAGGGAAGCAAAGGCCCTTGAGTGGCTCTGTCCCTGGAGAAAGGAAAGGAAGTGGTCAATTACTGCGGCCCCTCCACAGGCAGCCCTGTACTCTGTGTTCCAGACACCTTCTCTTTTGGACCTTGACAGCTACCCTGTGGGGCAGTGTCAGTATCCCCGAGTCGCAGATGAGAATGCCAAGGCCTTTGAAAAGGAAGGGAAGGTAGAAAACAGGAAAGAGCCTGAGGCTCAAGCTCCCACCCTGGGGATCAGGTCCCAGTGCGTTGTGGGAGAAGTTGTTCTATTATCGCAGAAGGGCCCAGGCCCTCCCACCTTTCAGAGTCTTGGTCTAGAAGAGACACCCTCTGCTCGCCATGGGTGGTGGTGCCCACTGTGTCTGGTGAGCCTTGCCCTAAAGGCTGCACGTGCCTTCGAAGCACACCCTGGGATTCAGCCGCTTACCAAACACTTCTGAGAGGACACCACCACAATATTACCAAAGCTCCTTATGCAGACAAATATTCACAAACCATAAAGATGTTTCAAAACAATTTATAAAGGAGTGGTGCATCCTGCCCAGAAGAAATGGGGCTGGTCCAGAGTGGGAGCCACAAGTCTGGTGGCTGTGTATTCATCTCTCTGCAAGTATATACAAATTACTCCAACTTTCAAATTGTAATAATTTATGTGTATATTTCCTGTAGCAGATACTTCCAGAACTCCAGAATGGCCCCAGCCTATGGCAGTCATGACCGTGAAAAGCTGAGACAGAAAGCAAAGAAGAAACGAAGCAGAGAAACAGCAAATCCTCACGTACCACCTGATTTATTTCAGATACTGGACCTGTGCCTGGTGCTTATTTGCATGTCTGGAATCTGTTCTCACTGGCCACCTCTGCTCACTAGCTCCTCTCCTAGAATCATGTGTTCTTCTGTGTATTTCTCATCCTCCAGAAAGCTTTGCACAGCCTGGGCACTGATATATATACATACATACACTGATATATATACAGTCCATATATATGGACTGATAAGTCATCAAATTTCTATAATAACAGTCATCATTCTCCCACATATATGTATTACATTTAACAGTTTAGAAAGTACTTTCAGATAAATTATTTTATTTGCCTCCCAACCCCAGTTGTATAGAGAAGTACTATGAGAGGGAGATGATAAGTGGAACACACATTGGTCAGGGATGCAGGGGTCCCAGGTGCAAGTCCTGGTGTGGCTACTTACTCATTCTGTGGCTTTGAGAAACTTTTCTCCTTAACTATAAAATGAGGGGATTAGATCAGATTGGAGATAAAAGGGTTTTTATTGAAGTAGAGTTGCAGTACAATATTATATAATTTATAGGTGTACAATGTAGTGATTTACAATTTTAAAGTTATAAAATATATGAATAATTAATTAACATTAATAATATACCCTTTTTAGTTATAAAATATTGGCTATATTCCCCATGTTGTACAATATATCCTTATAGCTTGTTTTGTACCTAATAGTTTGTACCTCTTAATCCCCTACCCGTACATTGCCCCTCCCCACCCACTGGTAACCACTAGTTCGTTCTTTATGTCTGTGAGCCTGCTTCTTTTTTGTTATATTCAAGAGTTTGTTGTATTTTTTAGATTCCACATGTACGTGATATCATACAGTATTTGTCTTTCTCTGTCTGACTTATTTCACTTAGCATAATACCCTCCAAGTCCATCCATGTTGTTGCAGATGGCAAGATTTCATTCTTTTTATGGCTGAGTAGTATTCCACTGCGTATCACATCTTCTTTATAGATTAGGGATAAAAATTTGCACAATAGGCACTGGCTACCTGAAACACTGTCTGGAGGCAGATTTTGAGGGCATCTGTACTAAGGGAGAAAGAGTTCCATGATTGGACCAGTGATATCTGCCATGGATGAGGGAGAGAGGAGGCATAGCACATGTGCCACCTATCCACGCTCTTTGGACTAGAGGGTATTTAAGAGCCCATTTCAGTTCTGAGAATTGGGAGTTTTCAAGTACTATGCCCCCGAGGTAACTCAGGGAGATCAAGGCAGAGCTGGGACTAGTCTCGTTCCTCTACCAAATAAGCTTTCCACCTCCCCTCCCAAGATCCATTGGGGGCACTGGACTCATAATTTACTTTGGTCCTAGGTACCCAGTAGAGATTTGCTGAGTATTTACTTTGTAGTTTGTGGGAAGCCACTCCCCCAAATGTTGTTTTCAAGGTATATTCATGTTGTAGCCTGGATCAGTACTTCAATATTACATATATTTAATGGATAAAATTTGTTAAGTACTGACAGTACAGGGAAGAAAATAAAAATCATATTTAACTCCACCATCCCGGGGAATCAGTGTACACATTTTAGTGTATTTATTTTCAGGCTTTCATATATTATGATATTATATTATATATTATATATACTATACCATTAAGGAGCTTTCAAAAAAATAACGTCCAGTGTTCCATCCTGTGGGTGAGCTGTATTAATTTAAACAACCCCCTATTGTTGGCTGTTTAGGTTGTTTCCAATTTATTTTAAACTGCCAAGTTTTAAACAGTGCAGAGAGTCTCGTTAGTCTGAGACGGTTTCAAGGTAGCCCAGTACAGAGGCAGGGAGACTGTTGATATGCACTCTTAAAGTTCATCTTGTGCTAAATTCTCTCTCCAAGGGGGTCGCTTTTGTTCTCCTTGAGAAGTTTATTTCAGCGATAGCTAGGATTACTTTTGTCTGCTCTCTGAGCTGACACACTCTTCCTTCCAGTTCCAGGCTGCTTATAGCTTTAGCCTTCTTGGTGACAAATCCCAATTCCTGTCTTATCAACCACTGTGGTAGCTGCCAAGAAGTAATCTTTGTTGAGGCTCACAAGAATAGCTTTAGGGATACCTTCCAGGGCCCGGTGGGAAACCATATCCTTCCAGAAATGAGCGGGGGCAAGGGCAGCTGAAGCCAGACTATGGGGTCAAGAATGGTGGAAGAGGGCCCTTGAGACGGGAGTCTTTTGTTCATGGCTGGGGGACCCCTGTAAGCTTCAGGTGGAGGAAAGTTGCGGGAGGGAGGTCCTGCTGAGGAGAGGTGTGGAGCCAGAGACAGGAGGACCAGTTAGGAGAGGTCGACATTCCTCTGCAAATAGAAGGAAATAAAAGGTGGATAAAAGGACAGATAATACCAAGGATTTCTCAGATCCTTTCCAAAGTATGCCAACTGACTTTGCATTCCCCCTCCCAATGACTGTCTTCAGGAGCTAGGTGAGACAAGGATTATGATGCTCATTTGAAGCATAAGGAAAATGAATCTCAGAGAAGTGAAGTAACTTACCCAAGGAGGAGAACTCATCCCTCCATTCATTTGACAGACAAGCTCAGGCACTGTGCTGGTCACAAAGATGAATACATCTTGAATCCTATCCTTTACTGGGCAACAGCCATATGATAGGAATGGTGAACAAGAAAGATGTTGTCCCCACCCTCAAAAAGCTCTTGTGTCTATAAGCACCTTGCCCATCAGGTTGGCAGGTTGTACAGTCCGCTCTGTCTGGCCTCTGGCTGGACCTGTATACTAGGGTCTTAAGCAAGGTCCATCAAACTTTTGGAGGTCTGACAAAAGATTCTAGCCCTCCACACCTCCATATCCCCTGACTGAGGGACAGACCAGTACCCTGGACCAAGACCATCCCCAAGATGGGATCTGAGCTTTGACCGCATGGTCCAGTGGGGAGAGACACCTGGATGAAATAGCAGAGTGTCCAGGTTTTTCCCTCTTCAGGAGTAGTGAGTGCCCTGTGGCTGGGGCTGTGCAAGCAGACACTGTGAGAACACTTGCTGGGGAAGCTGTAGAGGAGTTTGGGGCATCGGGTACCAGTGGCAGTGGACATGGAGAGGAACTAGGTGGATCCCCATGTCCTTTTCTGCTTTGAGAGCTGTGATATGGATATTCTGCCCAGCTTTCTCCAGAGACAACCCCACAGGTTTCCCCCATAGATGGAGAGTGGAGTGCAGTTCCCCAGCCAGGTCAACAAGCTTCCCCTGGGGCTACTGGGTGGTCCAGAGAGACATTCTAATATTCCTGTCATTCTCCCTACCTGTCCCATACACCTGAGTCCCTACCCTCAGTGTAGCCTTGGTTGCTAGGTGAAGGATCAGCCTTGGACACTGAAGCCTATTGTGGTTTGGCATCTGCCCACACTTACAGTTGAGCCTGGTGGAAGTGGGAGATGCTGGGGATCAGGTAGCCTGTTGTCTGCCTCCTAATTTGGCCTATTCTGAGCTTGGGGTGGCCCAGCCACGCTCTTTTCTCCCGCTGACTCATCTGGAGTCTCAGTGCCTGAAGTTCGCACAAGAAGACACATATCTAAGCAGAAGTTTCCCAGGGAATGCGTCAGTGAGGGAAGGAAAAAAGAAGGGAGAGAGGAAGGGAGGAAATTTTTATTGAACTTCACTTATGTGCCAGGTGCCATAGTAAGCACCAAAGGAAAGTCTTTGATGGAAAGAACAAAGACTTTAGAGTTTGACATTCATTTATTCATAATTTTATCCATTTATTTAAGAAACATTTGTTGAGCATACTATGTCAGGCATTGGACTAGGTACTGGGGATATTAGAGTGAAAAACCACAATCTCTGACCTCATGAAATTACAGTCTACTGGGAAAGACAGACACAAAGTAAATCATTCCCCAAATTGATCTCGAATTACAAAGTGTGATAAATGCTCTGAAAAAAATTAAAGTGGCTTTGAGAGTGTATAGCAAGGGGAGCCCAATTCAGATTTGGGGAGTGGGGAGGGAAGTGTCAAGGAAATCCCCTATGAGGAAGAGACCCCATAATAAGAACTTAAGGATGCGTAAGGGTTAGCCAAATCAAAGTGCAGGGAAGAATGTTCCAGAAAGAGAAACTACACCAAGCTAGGGCCTCAGGATGGGGAAGAGATTAGAATGCTTAAAGAATTAGGAGACTGGTATGACTGGGGCAAGAGATTGATCCTGCAAATTGATCCCTGCAGGATTTGTTTCTTCCTAATCCTCTTTCAGGTACCCAAGGGTCAGGGACTGCAGGCTCCATTGGAAGGGGGGAGAGTGAAGCCCCGCAGAGGAAACCAGCCTCTCAGTTCCTACAGCAACAGTAGCCTGTCAAGCTTCCCCAGGCCTAAGCCCAGCTCTGCCTTTCATCGAGCAACCCAGCGTGGTATACGAGCACTTAGTGGGAGAGTCTTTAACTTGGAAGGGGCCTGAGTCCGCCTGGCTATCTCCACCTTGTTCTTAAAAATCTGCTTCTAGTGTGGCCCTTCCCCACAGTACTTTCTGAACACCTGCTCTGCTCCAGGCCTTTGCTGGGTGCTGAGGATATAGAGATGAATTTAACGGTTTCTTCTTCAAGGAGTAGGGAGACAGGCATAAAGAAAGAATTGCCTTTGTCATCAGGAAGTCCTCAGCATCTAACTTTCTCTCCTGCAGCAGTCCAGGACGATGTCACCCTAGACTCCTTTACACCAGCCCCCCCTCAGCTTCCTGACATCACCTTGGTAGGATGTAGTAGGAGCTTCAGACTTCAAGCTGAACTTTGGCTAATGTCCTCTGCTCACCAGGACAAAGACCTTCCAATTCCCTCTGGCTTTTCTGTCTGCATTGCTCTATCGCTTAGCTCTGAGGACACAACGGAAAAGTATTTCTGTGAACCTGAGCTAGTGACAGGGGAGGGGTGAGGTGTGGTTTCCTGGAAGCTTATGTACTCCTACCCCTCCCAGGTCAGAGAATAGAAGGACACTGGACTGGGACTTCTTCCAGGAGTGGGGGTAGAGAGCACCCTGGGACCATAAGGGATTAAGTGGCAAGAGTCATGGGAGAGACACTGAGCAGTCAGGGAGAGGCCCTAATCTCCCACCTCTCCCACTTTCCCCAAGCCATGTCCATTGCTGGCTGTCTCACAGGAGGGGTTATTGGCCATTCCTCCTGGGTGTGCAGAGGAGAGCAGTGGAGCAGTGATAAAGAGGGAGGCTTGGAAACTGGGCAGCCTGGGGTTGAATCTTTGTCAGCTGTAGGATTGTGATGGGCATCATCAAGGGTTCATCAATGTCAAGTTCTCTGTACTTCCAGGTACACAGGGATTATATGTTCCCACTTGTTTGAAGTTAGATGTGGCCATGTGACTTGTTCTGGCCAAAGAAGTGAGGGCAGAAGTGACAGGGGTCACATCAGAACCTAAGCATTTAATTGTAGGTCTTCAATTCTCCATCTTTCTCTTCCACAGTCTTGGTGATGGGGAAAGTGCACATGGAGATGTGGTGTCATAAGATGGTTGCTGTCTCCCCAGCCTGTGTCTTAGAACCCTCCTGCTGACCACGGTAGACATATAAGATGAGTGAGAGTAAACTTTCTTTTGAAGTCACTGAGATTTGGGTGATATTTATTACTGTAGCCTAATCTGGCCTGTGCTACCTAAAATAGAAATCATGGGCAAGTTACTTAACCTTTCTGCGTCTCAGTTTCCTTGTCTGTAAAATTGGGTTCATAAAAGTCTCAACCTCCTGTGGATATAAGGAATAAATAGAGCAATACATAAGGGACTTAGAACAGTTTGGGGCATAAAATATTAATATATTCAATGAATGTTAGATTTTTACTATTATCTCCCACCTGGAAAATCTCTTAAAACTTGATTGGATTAAGCATAGGTACAGAAACATAGACACTTAGGGTTGAGAAAAACTTTAAAGTTTTCTGATTCCACATTTATTTTGCGTTGGGGTCTTTTGTGCAGCACCCTTGACAAGTGCTTTCCAGCTCTTCTGGAGGTCCTTGCACTGGCTGCAAATGCAGAGCTGCAACATGTTCATAGATCCCTTCCCTCTCCCCGTCCCTAATGCATCTATAGTAGGGGTGCCACTCACACCTGGTATTCCTGCCTCTCTGTCTGGTGTGTATCTGATGACACTGTTACCATACATAGCACCAGTTTCTGCTGTCACTGATATAGTCATGGAGGGAAGGAACTGGGTGACATTCCCCTCAAGCTGCTTGCAAATCGTATCATGCCCCACCCTCACACAGTCCGCTGCCCTGTGCTCCCATCGGTCTCCCCTCAAAGACACTTCCCTGAACATGCATCCTGGGCTCAGAGCCCCTCTGACCATCTCTCTCAGTTGCTCCATCTCCTTTACTCCTCTTTTGTCCTTTCTGAAAGGGGCTTCCTGCTGTCTTCCTCCATGAAGTCACTCTGTGTGTTCTTCCCAGGCTCGTGAAAATTGACTCTTTGCCTCCCCATGATCTTTGCTTCCCAGGGTGGTCACAGCTCCCTCAGACTGAGCTGTAGCAGAGGCACCTATGGGTCCGTGTGGTCACATGCATGAGGTACCACCTGAGAGAGGTGGAGAGGCTGGATGCCAAATATCACTCCCACCTGTCACTCACAGTG
This sequence comes from Pseudorca crassidens, assembly GCF_039906515.1. Taxonomy (NCBI): domain Eukaryota; kingdom Metazoa; phylum Chordata; class Mammalia; order Artiodactyla; family Delphinidae; genus Pseudorca; species Pseudorca crassidens. The sequence goes on along the minus strand of NC_090317.1, from coordinate 74,583,882 downwards.
TCTCACTGCCACCATTTGGGATAAATTACTGCCTTGTGTTAAATTGCAAAGAACACAGGTGGGCTAATTACTGGCTCCAGCCATGTAGAGGAATTTGGGCAGCTGTCCTTAAAGCCCAGTCTGAGGTACTCTTCATTGGAATCATCTCGGGTGCATGTTCAAAATGCAAATTCCTGAGGTGGTCTTGTGGGACTGGTTTTCTGCTATCAGAAGAAGGATAGCTGGGAGAAGAAGCAAATTTTGAGCATAGGTCCTTCCTCTCCCACCCTGGGGCCACCAAGATCCCATCTACGAGCTCTGCTTGTGACAACACCTTCAAGGTATAAAGTCAGAGACCATGTCCTCTTGAGTCTTGACTTTTAAGTAAAAGGAATATGGGGGCTTCACAAGATTCAGGAAGGCAGTTGTACCATTTGGACAACACCTCATTCCACTTTGAAGAAGAAGGACTAGCAAGATGGTATGGGCTGAAACTACAACAAGGGGCATCCATGATAGAGGTGGGTTGCTAGTCAGACAGTAGGAAGAATTTCTGTCAATAAAACTTCCTCTTATTTGTGCAGTGGTTTATAATTTATAGAGCTCTTTCATGTTCACACTCTTCTTTAAGCATCCCACAACATCGTAAGGTGGACACGAATTACTTCTATTTTACAGAGTTGGAAATTGGGTTCAGAGAATTTAGGTAACTTGCCCAAGATCACTCAGCTACTAAGTCTTGGAGAAGAAATCTGGCTCCAGGTCTGCCCCTGGGTGATAATTACAGGCAGTTCTGTGTCAGTTGGATGAATCCTGGAACAGATTCCAGGTCTCAGAGAGGTCACCAAGTGGGTTAGAGGCCCCAGGGGTTCCCTATTCCCATTGTGATGCCTTCCCTCTCCCTAGGGTAGGTCTGGAAGAGATGGAACCTGTCCTTGTGGATAATTAACCTTCATTGCTCTCCATAGGGCTCCTGGCTCTCAGCAGCCACTGTTTGAACAAGGGTGTCATCTCCAGGTGATCTCTGGACTGGCCGATAAGGCACCCATGTCTCTACTTGAATGAGATACTGTCGGCGAAGAAGATGCCTGTCTCCATTCTCCTCCAATGGGCTGGTCCCAATAGCTTACCTAATACTTGCTAGGTGACATTCACCCCAGTGAGAACACATGGGGGGGGGGCAGGGGTTAGCCTAGTACAACCCCTATCTTGAAGCAGGAGAGACAGAGTCAACTGAAGAGTGACTCTCTGCTGAAGGAGTTTGGAAGACGAGATTTCCTAGCTCCTCTTCATGTCTTCATGGTAAGTGGACGCCCTCTGTGTTTGCTCAGTATCTCAAGAACCCGTTTTATTCTAGGAAGAATCTGCTTTATGCACTCAAGGACCAGCCTGGGCTACAGAAGTACTAGGTTCTAGTCTGTCTCTGCTATGGACTCACTGTGTGACCTTGACAATTCAATTCCCCTCTCTGAGCTTCACATTCCAAGGGCCTTTCTATTTAGTAACCCAAAAGCCTCTGATCAGATGATGCTATGTCAAGAGTTAATGTGCCTATCTGCAGTTAAAAATTCACTATGGGGAGGAAACTGACTGACAGGAAAGAGTAATGTATTCATTAGAGATATGCAGCTGTACTCAGACATACTTAGGGATATTTAGTTGGGGTGGAACAGAGAATAAGGTAACAGGAAGGAGGTGGGCAGACTAGTAGATGGCCTCACAAAGAAGAGGGAAGAGAGGTATGAACAAAGAGATCTGGTAGAAATGACAGGGCGAAGGGGTGAAAATGAGAGAAGGGAGAATCCAAAGATGGACAGGACAGAGCTACTGGAGGGAAATTTTGGCACTCATGAGTCTCCCTGCCTGCTGGATATCTCCCCTTGGATGTCCCATCAGCACCTCAAAGCCACCATAGTTCTACCCCAACTCAGCATCTCTTCCCTCTTGAGCCAGATCCTCTGGTCAATCAGTCCCCAAGTCCAGGGGTTTTTCTCTCCCCCTTACCATTCACGTTTGAGTCTGTCCCCACCTCCATATCCACACTGCCACTACCACACCATCATCATCTTTCAGCACTCACCTGTCCATATTCTTTTTATTGAGGTATAGTTAATTTACAATGTTGTGTTAGTTTCAGGTGTACAGCAAAGTGATTCACATATATATATATACATATATATATATATATTCTTCTTCAGATTCTTTTCCATTATAGGTTGTTACAAGATACTGAGTATAGTTCCCTGTACTATACAGTAGGACTTTGTTGTTTATCTATTTTATATATAGTAGTGTGTATATGTTAATCCCACACTCCTAATTTACCTCTCCCTGCCCCTTCAACCGGAATAACATAGTGCCTCCTGTTTCCCTGAGTTCACGCTTGAGTTCTCCAACCCATACTCCGCACCCCTGAAAGACCCTTCAATGGCTCAACAGTGCTCCCCAGTTAAAGTCCAAACTCTTCTCCATGGTCTCCAAGGCCCTGTGTGGTCTGGTGCTTGCCTTCCTCTGCAACCTCATCTCTTCTACTCCCCGTGTAGATGGCAACATTCCTATCTTACAAAACAGCTCTTGTCCATCTCCAGACTTTGGCACATGCTGCCTCTTCTGCCTAAAACATCTTCTTTCTTCCTACTTCATCACTTGGCAAACTCTTTCTCATCCTTTGAGCCTCGTCTCATACAACCTCTCCTTCTGGGAGCCAGCCTGGGTTGGCGGTTCCTCTTCTGGGTCCCCACAACCCTTGGGTGTCTCTTTGTGACTGAGCTGATCACACTGACTAGTATTTATCTGGTTACATTCCAGACTCCCGCACTAGACTGGGAGCTCCTTGAGGACAGGAATTATGTCTTTTTTGTCCTTGTATGGCATTTTATATATGGGTGCTTAATAAATGTGTGTCGAATGAATGTTGAAATGGCTTGGTACCTTATACATAGTAAGCCAATGTTTATCGGCTTGAATTGTTATCCAGGAAAGAAGCAGTAGATGGGGATGTCAATGAAACGGCATAGGACTAGAAAAGAGTTTGAGGTAGTGGAGCAGAGTTTCGGCTGGAAGCCAAAGTTCTTGCTAGGAAGGATTACATGAGTTGAGAGAAGGGGAAGCCGGTCCAGGCCACAGGTGTGGGTGGGTGTTGTGCCATGGAGACCTGAAGGAAAGACACCAGATTTAGCTCTTCAAGCAAACCAGATGGTTCTCTGTAACCACACTGCTCATTCCCCACTGTGGAGGCTGGCTGTGTGCTTTTGCACACCGGGGTATTTTGCAGCCTGGATGGCTGGCAGAGGGAGATTCGTGAGACCTCATTCACTGCATAAATATTAGTTGAGCACCTATGCTATGCCAGGCACTATTCTATACACTGAGGAACTCAGCAGTGAATATAAGAGGCAAATACATACAAAAATCCCTTCCCTCATGAGCCCTCCTACACTGTTGGTGGGTAAATTGGTGCAACCACTATAGAAAACAATATGGAGGTTTCCTATAAAACTAAAAATAAAGTTACCATATGATCCAGGAGTCCCACTCTTGGGTTTATATCCAGAAAAGACAAAAACTCTAACTGGAAAAGATACATGTACCCCAATGTTCATTGCAGCACTATTTACAATAGCCAAGACATGAAAGTAACAAAAATGTCCATAGACAGATGAATGGACAAAGAAGTTGTGGGGTGTGTGTGTATATATATATATATATATATAGGAATATTACTCAGCCATTAACAAGAATGAAATGATGCCATTTGTAGCAACATAGATAGACCTAGAGATTATCATACTAAGTGAAGTAAGTGAGACAGACAAAGACAAATATCATATGATATCACTTATATGTGAAATCTAAAAATTGACACAAATGGGCATATTTATGAAACAGAAACAGACTCACAGACATAGAAAACAAATTTATGGTTACAAAGGGGAAAGAGGAGGGTAGGGATAAATTAGGAGCTTGGGGTTAACAGATACAAACTACTGTACATAAAATAAACAACAAGAATTTAGTGTATAGCACAGGGAACTATATTTAATATCTTATAATAATCTATAATGGGAAGGGAATCTGAAAAAGTATGTATATACCAGAATCTAACTCAACATTGTAAACCAACTATACTTCAATTAAAAAAAAAATCCCTTCCTTCATGGAGCTCACATTCTAGTGAAGGGAGACAGACCAAAAGCAAAATAAATAAAATTTATAGACTGCTAGATGGTTATATATATATGGAGAAAAATTAAGGAGGGAAGGGAGTTAAGAAGTTGCTAGAAGGGGCCTATGTTTCAATTACAAGTAGGGGAGTCATGGGCCTGCAGGAGGTTAGAAGCCTTTCCTGTGGTGAGGGGACATTGTAGAGGGGACTGGCGGTGCGAGCAATAGCAAGCTCCCCAACAGGCCTCCAAGTGGAGGGAGGCTATAATGAGGAGCCAGCGACCAAACTGGCAACCCTGGAGTTTGGGCTGATCCTGGAATTGCACGGCGCCTGCAGTCCCATCTCTTCCCATGTCCCACTCAGCTCCTGCCTTCACCACATACACACATAGAAATAGCACATCCACCGTCACAGTCCCAGAGCTACTTCTTGGTGGCTTATGTGTCATGCTTCACCTTACTTCCTTTCAGCTGAGACTGGTGCTCTTCAGTGGTGTGACCAACAAGTCTGATTAACCAATGCAGATTGTATCTGCTATTTCAGGTCCCTGCACTTATCAGGATGGCAGGAATGCTTGTGAGTGAAACTGCTGCTAATGTATCCACAAGCGTGCTCCAGCACTGCGTGTGTGTGTCGGAGTTAGGATTGCATGGACAGCCTCGCTGACTCGGGGCAGTTCACTCTCTGAGCCTTAGTTTCCCCATTTGAAATATGAAGCCCCTGCCCTACCTCCCTTACAGCATTTTTAAAGATAAAAATGACGTGGAAAGCTTACAGCAGTGTATCAAGGCCCTTGGTGGATGCCACCCTGGTGTAGTCTTTCCTGAGAGGTGGAAACAACTTAGCTCCACTAGCCATCTGTGTGTCTGCCCCTTGGATAAAACTCTGAGTGGTTTCACCTAATTGTTGATAAGATGAGTCTATATCTGTCATACAGAGCTGCTGGTGACCCAACACAAGGAGGGAAAGGATACTTCCTCATCAGCTGGTAACAATGCTCAGGGTCACGGTAGGTTGGGGGCACAGGGACATGAGGGTGGTGGTGGTGCAGGCCTTTCCCCTACCATCCTCAGTGAGGAAATAGAAATCTGCCCTCTTAGGTAGACCCAGGAAACTTAAGAAGCATTCAGCATACCAGGCACGGCACTGAGCACATTGTATGTGTGTGTTTGTGTTTGTGTGTGTGTGTTTCTTTTTTTGGTGGTGGTGGGGAGAAATACAAAAATAAACAAATCTGGACTCTACCTCAAGGACTCACAATTTAGTAAGGATAGATAGAAGTCTTAAAGGGGAAGTGTGCCAAGTAGGGTTTTATAATCTGCCTAGGTGTGGAGAAAGGGGTGGCTGCAGGCAATGTCACCTAGGAGACTTTTCTGTGGTCTAGGGAAGGGATGGTGGTGTCTTAGACTAGGGCAGAGTCAGTGAGAATGGAGAGTAGGGCAAAGGTGGGGCAAATATCATGGAAGTGACCGCAACCTCACTTGGCAAATGGTTGAGGGGAAAAGGGAAAGTTCAAAGGGGCTTCCAAATTTGCTGCTGCTAAGCCCATCTTCCTCTTCCTAGACTTGTGCAGTTGGATTGGGGCATTTGGTGCTAGAACATTTCAACTCATCATTTCAGCCTGTAGAGAACTCTCTGAAGCTTGAATCACTATAATCCTAGGGATCTGCTAGTCCTCTGGGTTGTATGTAATTTGCAAATTCTCAAGAGCCAGGATGCTTGTGCTTCATTCCATGGTCTGCCACTTACTAGCTGTGTGATTTGAGGCAAGCTACTTAACTTCTCTAAAGCCACAGTTTCCTTATCAGTACTGTGGGGATAATAATAGTATTTACCATATAGGGCTGATGTGAGGATTGAATGAGTTAATTCATGAAAAGGGCTTAATACCTGTCACATTGTAAACACTTGGTAAGTGCTATTATCATTATTATTATTATTATTATTTTTTTTTTTTTGCGGTACGCGGGCCTCTCACTGCTGTGGCCTCTCCCGTTGCGGAGCACAGGCTCCGGACGCGCAGGCTCAGCGGCCATGGCTCCCGGGCCCAGCCGCTCTGCGGCATGTGGGATCTTCCCGGACCGGGGCATGAACCCGTGTCCCCTGCATCGGCAGGCGGACTCTCAACCACTGCGCCACCAGGGAAGCCCTATCATTATTTTTGAATGCTTTTTTCTTAGTACATATATTGTACCTGGCTGTACCAGATGCCCTGCAGGAAGTAGAGAAAAATTAGGCCAGGTTTCTGGGAGAGAAATGTATAGTTACTGGCCAGAACCCAAGAGGCTAAAGTATATAATAGACAGAGGTTCAGAGTGCTGTTGGAGCAAGGGAGAGAAGAGGAAGTAATTGAATCCAGTGAGGTGGGGTAAGGGTGAGCATGGTTAGTTGGATCAAGTTGTCCATCTGACCAAAGGGCAGTCTGCTTGGTGGTGCCTTGAAAGTGGTCTGGCAGGAACTTCTATGCAAAAAGGATTCTGAACTGGGAACTAGAGAAAATCAAGAAGCTGACTGGGAGATTCAACTGGGAGTTGAATCTGAAAAAATGAAAAAAAAGGCTAAGAGTGAATAAAGTTCTGCTGCAGAGGTCTCCAGAATAGCTTCGGCTTCAGTTCCAACCTCCATGAGGCCAGATCATCCTAAGGTTCTGTCTCTTCAAGTCCCATGTTTCTTTCCCAATTTTTCACTAATTGAGTTGGTCTGAGTGGATCACAGCTTCTTTTTTTAATGTTCGAAGTGGAGCTTCCTTTAAAAAGAACAGCTTTATTGAGATATAATTCACATACCATACAATTCATCCATTTAAAGCATACAATTCAACTGTTTTTAGTATATGTGTAACCACTACCACAGTCAACTTTAGAATGCTTTGTCACCTCAAAAAGATATCCTATACCTGTTAGCAGGCATTCCCCTTCCCCCTGTCTCCAACTCCTGGAAACCACTAATCAACTTTCTGTGTCTGTGGATTTGCCTATAATGGACATTTCATGTAATTGGGATTATACTATAAGTGGCTTTGTATGACTGGCTTCTTTCACTTAATGTGATGTTTTCAAGGTGCATCCATCTTGTAGCATGTATTAGTACTTCATTTATTTTTATTGCGGAATAAATTTTCACTGTACAGATATAACACATTTAATTTATCTATTCATCAGTTGATAGATACTTGGGTTGTTTTCACCTTTTGGCTGTTTTGAATAATGCTGCTGTAAACATTCATGAACAAGTTTTTGTGTGAATGTATGTTTTCATTTCTTTTGGGTATATACCTAGGATTGGAATTGCTGGGTCATATGATAACTCTATGTTTAACCATGTAAGGAACTGCCAAACTGTTTTCAAAGTGGCTGCACCATTTTACTTTCCCTCCAGCAGTGTATGAGGGTTCTGATTTCTCCACATGCTTGTCAGCACTTGTTATTATCTGGCTTTTTGATTATAGCAATTCCAGTAGAAGTGAAGTGGTATCCCATTGTGGTTTTGATATGCATTCCCCTGAGAACATTTTCATGTGCTTATCTGTCATTTGTATATCTTCTTTGGAGAAATGTCTATTCAGATACTTTGCCCATTTTTAAAATTGGGTTGTCTCTTTATTAATCAGTTCTAAGAGTCGCTTATGGATACTAGATACAAGTTCCCTGTAAATTGAAAACATTTCTCCCATCGTGGGGATTGTTTTTCCACTTTCTTGATAGTGTCCTTTAAAGCACAGATGTTTTTTATTTTGATGAAGTTCAATTTATATATTTTGATTGTGTTTCTTATGCTTTGGTGTCATATATGAGATTCTGTTTCTAAACCTAGGGTCATGCAGATTTATCTCCATGTTTTCTTTTAAGAGTTTTATAATTTAGCCCTTATATTTAGGTCTTTGAGTTAATTTTTGTATATGGTGTGAGGTAAGTGTTCAATCTCATTCTTTTGCATATGTCTATCCAGTTGTCATGGTACCATTTTTTGAAAAGACTATTCTTTCCCATTGAATGACCTTGGAACCCTTGTTGAAAACCAGTTAACCATAGACATATAAGTTCATATCTGGACTCTTAATTCTATTCCATTGATCTATATGTCCATCCTTATGCCAGTACCATATGTTCTTAATTACTATAGCTTTGTAGTAAGTTTTGAAATCAGAAAGTGTGAGACCTCCAACTTTGTTCTTTTTTCAAGAATGTTTTGACTATTCTGGGTCCCTTGCATTTCCATATGAATGTTAGGATCAGCTTACCAATTTCTGCAAATAAGGCAGCGAAGATTTTGATAGGGGTTGCATTGAATTTGTAAATCAATTTGGGGGGTATTGCCATCTTAAAAATATTAAGTCTTCTAATCCACAAACACAGGATGTTTTTATGTGTATTTAGATCTTTAATTTCTTCCAACAAAATTTTGTAGTTTTTAGAGCATGTATAAGTTTTACACTCCTTTTATTAAAGTTATTCTTAAATATTTTATTCTTTTTGATGCTATTGTAAATGCAATTGTTTTCTTAATTTCATTTTCAGATTGTTCATTGCAAGTATATAGAAATACCGTTTATTTTTGTATATAGATCTTGTATCCTGCAACCTTACTGAATTTGTTTATTAGTTCTAACAGGTATTTAGTGGATTCCTTAGGATGTTCTATGTATAAGATCTTGTCATCTGTGAATAAAGATGGGTTTACTTCTTCTTTGCATTTTGGATGCCTTTTATTGCTTTTTTTATGCCCAATTAGCCAGGCTAGAACCTTTAGTACCATGTTGAATAGAAGTGGTAAGACCAGATATCTTTGTCTCATAACTGATCTTATGGATGTTAGATGTGGGGATATCTTACATGTCTTCTATATACTTAATAAAGTTCTTTTGTATTCCTAGTTTGTTGAGTGTTTTTATCATAAAAGGGTGTTATATTTTGTTGAATGTTTTTTTTCTGTATCTACTGAGATAGCTGTGATTTTCATTTTCTATTCCATTGATATGGTATATTAATTATTTTTCAGATATTAAACCATCCTTGCTTTTCTGTGATAAATCACACTTGACCATGGTGTATAAATCATTTATGTTGCTGAATTTGGTTTGTCAGTGTTTTCTTTTATGGCTTAGCATATGGTCTGTTCTGGAGAATGTTCCATATGTTCTTGGGAAGAATATATATTCTGTTGTTGGGTGGAATGTTCTATAGATGTCTCTTTTCTAGTGTTTTGTTGAGGATGTTTGCATCTTTATTATTATGAGATGCTAGTCTTTAGGTTTCTTTTCCTGTGATCTCTTTGTCTGGTTTTGGTATCAGGGTAATACTGGCTTCAGAGAATGAGTTGGGAAATTGGGAAATATTGCTTCCTCTTCTATTTTTTTGGAAGAGTTTCTGAAGAATTGGTATTAGTTCTTTTTTAAATGTTTGGTACGATTCACCAATGAATCCATCTGTGCTAATACTTTCTTTGTAGCTGTTTTTTAAAATTACTAATTCAACTCATGTTATAGATCCATTCTTATTGTCTGTTTCTTGTTTAATTGGTTTTGGTGGTCTGTGTCTTTCTAGGAATTTTTCGATTTCATCTGAATTGTCTTATTTATTGACACACAATTGTTCAGAGTATTCCTTTTTAATCATTTGTATTTCTGTAATATCTGTAGGAATGTCTTCTCTTTAGTTTCTGATTGAGTAATTTGAATCATCTATGGTTTTCCCTTTGTGAATATAGCTATAAGTTTGTCAATTTTGTTAATCATTTTAAAGAACCAGCTTTTGGTTTCATTGATTTTCTCTATTTTCTACTCTCTATATCATTAATTTGCACTTCATTATTTCTTTCCTTCTGCTTGTTTTACATTTGTTTATTCTTTTTTTCCAGTGTCTTAAGGTGGAAATTAGGTTACTGATTAGAAATATTTCCTCTTTTTTAACATAAGTATTTACAGCTATAAATTTCCCCCTGAACACTGCTTTAACCACATCTTAAGTTTTGGAATGTTTCATCTTCATTTTCATTGATCTCAAAGTATTTTCTAATTTTTCTTTTGAGTTTTTTCTTTGACCAAGTGGTTATTTAGGAGTTTGTTGTTTAGTTTCCACATATTTGTGAGTTCCTGAAATATCTTTCTATTTCTAAATTCAATTCACTGTGGTCAGAGAACATAATTTATATGATTTCTATCTTTTTAAATTTACTGAGGTTTTTCTTATGGCCTACTAAATAGTCTATCCTGGTAATTGCTCCAGGAGCACTTGGGAAGAATGTATATTCTTTTTTTTTTTTTTTTTTTTTTGCAGCATGCGGCCCTCTCACTGTTGTGGCCTCTCCCGTTGCGGAGCACAGGCTCTGGACGCGCAGGCTCAGCGGCCATGGCTCACGGGCCCAGCCGCTCTGCGGCACGTGGGATCTTCCTGGACCAGGGCACAAACCCGTGTCCCCTGCATCGGCAGGCAGACTCTCAACCACTGCGCCACCAGGGAAGCCCAGAATATATATTCTTATCAAAAATCATGGAAGCTAGTAAACAGTGGAATGACATATTTAAAATACTGACAGAAAAAAAATTGTCACCCAAAACTTCTATACTCAACAAAAATATCCTTCAAAAATGAAGGAGAAATCAAGACAATCCCAGATAAACAGACACTGAGGTAGTTTGTCACTGGTAGACCTGTACTACAAGAAATGCTAATGGTACTAATTCAGGCTGAAATAAAAGAACATTAGACAGTAAGTCAAAGCCATATAAAGAAATAAAAAACAAAGGTAAAGGTAGCTATGTAGGTAAACATAAAAGCCAGTATTATTGATTTCTACCTCATAAATCCTCTTTTTTTCTATACGATTTAAAAGAAAAACACATAAAACAATAATTACAAATCTATGTTAATAGGTATACAATGTATAAAGATGTGATTTGTGAAAATAACAGCATGAGGAAGATGGGATGGAGCTGCATAAGAGCAATATTTTTGTACAGTAATGAAGCTAAGCTGGTACTACTTCAAACTAATTGGTACAAATTTAAGATGTTTATTTATTCTTTAATCAGTTTTGGTAGTTTGTATCTAGAAATTTGTCTATTTCATCTAGGTTATCTAATTTGTAGGCAAACAATTTTTCATAATATTTTCCTATAAGTTTTTTTTTCTGTAAGGTATAGTAGCAATGTCCCCACTTTCACCTATGATTTTAGAAATTTAGTTCTTTCTCTCTTCTTTGTCTCTCCCTCTCTCTCTTTGGTAAGTATAGATAAATGTTAGTCAGTTTTAATAATCTCTAAAAAAACAACTTTTAGTTTCATTGACTGTCTCTATTATGTTTTTATTCTCTATTTTGTTATTCTCAGCTCCATTCTTTATTATTTCTTTCTTTCTGATAATTTTTTGTTTAATTTGCTCTTCTTTTTTTTACTTCCTTAAGGTATGAAGATAAGTTGCTTATTTGAGATTTCTTTTCATTTTTAATGTAGACATTTACAGCTATAAAATTCCATCTGAGCATGGCTTTCATTTCATCTTGTAAGTTTTGGTATATTGTGTTTTTAATTTTAACTTGTATCAGAGTATTTTCTGATTTCCCTTCTGAATTTTTTCTTTCATTCATTGGCTATTTAATGTATGGTTTTATTTCCACATATTTGGAATTTTCCAGTTCTCCTAATGTTATTGATTTCTAGTTTCATTTCTTTGTGTTCAGAGCATATCCTTTGTATGGTTTCAGTCTTTTTGAATTTATTAACACCTGATTTGTGGCCTAACATATGTTCTGTTGTGAAGAATGTCCTACCTGCAATTGGAAGAAAAATATGCATTCTGCTGTTGTTGGTTGGAGGATTTGTGTATGTCTGTTAGGCCTAGTTGGTTTATAGTGTTGCTTAAATTCTCTATCTCCATAATGATCTTCTATCTGATTGTCCTATCATTATTAAAAGTAGGGTATTGAGGTGGCACAGGGGTTAAGGATCTGCCTGCCAATGCAGGGGACACAGATTTGATCTCTGGTCTGGGAAGATAGCACATGCCGCAGAGCCCACGTGACACAACTACTGAGCCTGTGCTCTAGAGCCCGTGAGCCACAACTACTGAGCCTGCGTGCCACAACTACTGAAGCCCACACACCTAGAGCCCATGATCCGCAACAAGAGAAGCCACCGCAATGAGAAACCTGCGCACCACAACAAAGAGTAACCCCTGCTTGCTGCAACTAAAGAAAGCCTGTGCACAGCAACAAAGACCAAGTGCAACCAAAAATAAATAAATAGATAAATTTATAAAAAAATAAAAGCAGGGTATTGAAATCTCCAACTATTATTATAGAATTGTTTATTCTTCCCTTTGATTCTGTCAATTTTTGCTTCATATATTTGGGGATCTGTTGTTGGGTGCATATATGTTCATAATTGTTATATCTTATTGAAAATCTGATTAGAGCAATAACGAATAAAGAGATTGAATCAGTAATCAAAAACTTCCCAAGCAAGAAAAGCTCAGGACCAAATGGCTCCACTAGTTATTTCTGCCAAACACCTAAAAATAAGTTAACACCAATTCTCAAAATCTTCCTAAAGAAGATGAGAGAACACTTCCTAAGTCATTCTATGAGGCCACCATTACCCTGATACTAAGGATAGACAAATATATCACATTAAAAGAGAGCCACAGATCAATATCACTTGTGGATATATATCCAAAAATTCTCAACAAGGCACCAGCAAACTGAATTCAGCAGTATATTAAAAGTATTATACACCAAGACCAAGAGTGATTTATGCCAGGAATGCAAGGGTCTTTCATCATATAAAAATCAATCAATATAATACACCAGCATGGGCACATGCACTCCTGGGCACACAGAGAACAGGGCATGTGCCACAGAGCAGCGGTTAGCTGAGTTGGAGGTAGGGCCCAGAAACCAGCCAGGTTGGCGGCAGAACCCAGCACTTCAGAGCTACTGTGCACAAACCTCGGGAGAGAAGGCGGAAGCAGCTGCAACTCCAAAGGCAGCCCTAGGCTGGCTAAAACAGTTCTTGGTGTGGAAACCGAGGCCCTTGAGTGCCCAGGCCCAGCCCAGCCTTGCTCAGGGAGCAGCTTAGCCTGTAGACTGCATGTCACAGCCACCGCGGAATCCAGCCAAGCCACCACCTCTGCCGCCCTTGCCCTAGGGGGGCCAGTCTCCCCTGACCGACATCACCTTCTTGAAGGTGCTCCTCTGGTTGGTCCTGCTGGGACTGTTTGTGGAACTGGAATTTGGTCTGGCCTATTTTGTCCTGTCCCTCTTCTACTGGATGCATGTGGGGAAATGAGGCCCTGAGGAGAAGACAGAGGGGGGAAAAGCGGGTACTCCGTGTTCAACCCAGGCTGTGGGGCCATCCAGGGCACCCTGATTGCCCAGCAGCTGGAACGCGAGCTGCACCTGAGACCTCTGCAGGGGAGATAGGGCCAGCCTTGCTGTTGGCTGGCCCCCAGGGCCCTCACACCCCTGGGGTATCGATTTGTGGGTTTGGCTGAGGGTAGCTCGCAGGTCAGTTCTATGACCCTGCAGTTCCACATACTTTCCCTGATTTCCTGCTGCAGTTTTATATCAGAACTTCTTTTTGGTTTTGGTGAAACTCCCAGAAAGACACTCACTGCGGGTCTGATGCAATTTATAAAAATTACACACTCAAGAAAGGAGACCTATTTGTCTCTTTATTTAAGAGAGGTGATTTTTAGAACAGTAGGAGGGCACTGGGGAGATAACTGTTTAAAATATCCAGCTGTTTGAAGTAATGGTTTGGTACATCAGGACTATATGTTAAAAGTAAGTATTCTCTTTAAGTATTTTTTTAATTAATTAATTTTTAAAATTGACATATATTTGATTTACAATGTTGTGTTAGTTTCAGGTATATAACAAAGTGATTCATTTATACATATATATATTCTTTTCTTATACAGGTTACTACAAAATATTAAGTATTTTGTAGTTCCTGTGTTATACAATAGGTCCTTGTTGTTTGTTTTATATATGGTGGTGTGTATCTGCTAATCCCAGGTTCCTAGTTTATCCCTCCCCCTCACCTTTCCGCTTTGGTAGCCATAAATTTGTTTTCTATGTCAAAAAAATTATAATATACCATGTTAATGGAATGAAGGAAAAATCCACATGATCATCTCAATTGATGCTGAGAAAGAATTTGACAAAATCCAGCACCATTTCATGATAAAGAAAACCTTAACATACGTACTAGGAATATATATATATATATATATATATATATATATATATATATATATAGAGAGAGAGAGAGAGAGAGAGAGAGAGAGAGAGAGAGAGAGAGAAAGAGAGAGAGAGAGAGAGAGAACATTCCATCCAAAAGCAGCAGATTACACATCTTTTCAAGTTCACATGGAACATTCTCCAAGATTTTAAATCACATGCTAAGCCATGAAACAAGTCTTAGTAAATTTAAGAAGATTAAAATCATATTAAGCATCTATTCTGACCAGAAGGCTATAAGACTAGAAATCAACTACAAGAACTGTATAAAACATAAAAATGTGGAGGCTAAAATATATGCTGCTAAACAATCAATGGATCACTGAAGAAATCGGAGGAAATAAGAAAAATACCTGGAGACAAAGGAAAACAAAAATGCAACAATTAAAAATCTATGGGACATAGCAAAAGCAGTTCTAAGAGGAAAGTTTTTAGTGATACAAGCCTACCTCAGGAAACAAGAGAAATCTCAAATCAACAGCCTAACCATACACCTAAAGAAAATAGAAAAAGAAGAACAAACAAAACCCAAAGTTAGTAGAAGGAAAGAAATAATAAATATCAGGGCAGAAGTAAATAAAATAGAGAATAAAAAATATAAAAGGTCAAAAAAAAAATAAAATGTCAATGAAACTAATAGTTCTTTTAAAAGATTTTAAAAATTGATAAAATTTTATCCAGAAACATCAAGAAAAAAAAAAGAGAGGATCCAAATAAACAGAAACAGAAATGAAAGAGGAAAAGTTACAACTGATACCACAGAAATACAAAAGATCATAAGAGATGGCTATAAATAATTATGCACCAATAAAATGGACAACCTAGAAGAAATGGACAAATTTCTAGAAACATATAATCTCTCAAGGCTGAACCAGGAAGAAATATAAAATATGAACAGACTGATTACCAGGAATGAAATTGAATCATTAAAAACAAACAAAACAAACAAAAAAATCACCAACAAACAAAAGTCTATGACCAGATGGTTTTACAGGTGAATTCTACCAAACATTCAGAGAAGAGTTAACACCTGTCCTTCTCAAACTATTTCAAAAAATTGCAGAGGAAGGAACCCTTCCAAACTCATACTATGAGGCCAGCATCACCCTGATACCAAAACCTGACGAAGATATCACAAAAAAAGAAAATTACAGACCAGTATCTCTGATGAACATAGATGCAAAAATCCTAAACAAAATATTACAAACCAAATACAAAATGATCACACACCATGATCAAGTGGTATTTATCCCAGGTTTGACATCCACAAATCAATCAATATGATATACCACATTAAAAAATTGAAGAGGGCTTCCCTCGTGGCGCAGTGGTTGAGAGTCCGCCTGCCGATGCAGGGGACACGGGTTCATGCCCCGGTCCGGGAAGATCCCGCATGCCGTGGAGCGGCTGGGCCCGTGAGCTGTGGCCACTGGGCCTGCGCGTCCAGAGCCTGTGCTCCGCGACGGGAGGGGCCACAACAGTGAGAGGCCCATGTACCGCAAAAAAAAAAAAAAAATTGAAGAATAAAAAATCATGCGATCATCTCAATAGATGCAGAAAAAGCATTTGACAAAATTCAACATCCATTTATGATAAAGTCTCTCAACAAGGTGGGTATAGAGGGAACATACCTCAACATAATAAAGGCCATTTATGACAAGTCTATAGGCAACATCATACTCAATGGTGAAAAGCTCAAAGCATTTCCTGTAAGATCAGGAAGAAGACAAGGATGCCCACTCTCACCACATTTTTTTGGTTTGTTTTTTTAAATTATCTTAATTCCACTCTCATCACTTTTATTGAACATAGTATTAGAAGTCCTAGCCCCAGCATTCAGACAAGAAAAAGAAATAAAAGGGATCCAAATTGGAAAGGAAGAAGTTAAACAGTCACTATTTGCAGATGACATGATACTCTACGTAGAAAATCCTAAAGATGTCACCAAAAAACTACTAGAGCTCATCAATGAATTCATAAAGCTGCAGAATACAAAACGAATATACAGAAACCTGTAGTGTTTCTATACACTAACAATTAATTATCAGAAATAGAAATTAGGAAAACAATACCATTTATAATCACATCAAAAAGAATAAATCTAACTAAGGAGATGAAAGACCTGTACTTGGAAAAATATTAGACACTGATGAAAGAAATTGAAGACAACATAGACAGATGGAGAGATATACTGTGCTCATGGATTGGGAGAATTAATATTGATAAAATGACCATTCCCCCCAAGGAAATCTACAGATTCAGTGCAATCCCTATCAAAATACCAATGGCATTTTTCACAGAACTAGAACAAATAATTCTAAAATTTGTATGGAAACACAAAAGACCTTGAATAGCTAAAACAATCTTAAGAAAAAAGAACAGAGCTGGCAACATCATGCACCCTCACTCCAGACTATGCTACAAAGCTACAGTAATCAAAACCAGTATGATATTGGCACAAAAATAGTCACATAGATCAATGGAACAGAATAGAGAGTCCAGAAATGAGCCCACCTTTATATGGTCAATTAATCTATGACAAAGGAAGCAAGAATATACAATGGGGGAAAGACAGTCTCTTCAATCAATGGTGTTGGGAAAACTGGATAGCTACATGCAAAGGAATCAAACTGGACTACTTTTTCACACCATATACAAAAATAAACTCATAATGGATTCGAGGGATAAATGTAACACCTGAAACCATAAAATTCCTAGAAGAAAGCATAGGCAGTATTCTCTTTGACATTGGTCTTAGCAATATATTTTGGATATGTTTTCCCAAGCAAGGAAAATGAAAGCAAAAATAAACTAATGGGACTACATCAAACTAAAAAGCTTTTGCATGATGAAGGAAACTATCCAAAAACTGTGAAGACCACCTACTGAATGGGAGAAGATATTTGCAAATGATATATCCAATAAGGGGTTAATATCCCCAATACACAAAGAACTCATATAACTTTGTATCAAAAAACAAACAACCCAATTAAAAAATGGACAGAGGATCTGAATAAACATTTTTGCAAAGAAGACATACAGGTGACCAACATGAAAAGATGCTCAATATCACTAACCATCAGGGAAATGCAAATCAAAACCACGATGGGATATCTCCTTACACCTGTCAGAATGGCTATCATCAAAAAGACAACAAATAACAAATTGTTGAAGAGGATGTGGAGAGAAGAGAACCCTTGTACACTGTTGGTAGGAATGTAAATGGGTTCAACCAGTATGAAAAACAGTATAGCAGTTCCTCAAAAAACTAAAAATAGAACTACCATATGATCCAGCAATTCCACTATTGGGTATTTATCGAAACAAAATGGAATCACTAATTTGAAAAGATATATGCACCCCTATGTTCACTGCAGTATTACTTACAATAGTCAAGATGTGGAAGCAAACTAAATGCACACTGATAGATGAATGGGTAAAGAAGATGTGGTGTACATACACAATGGAACATTACTCAGCCATAAAAAATGAAATCTTGCTACTTATGACAAAATGGATGGACCTAGAGGGTATTACGATAAGTCAGTCAGGGAAAGACAAATACTCTGCAATTTCACTTATATGTATAATCTAAAAAACTAAGCAAATGAACAAATACAACAAAACAGAAACAGAGTCATAGAAACAGAAAATAAACAAGTGGTTGCCAGAGGGAAGGGGTTAGGGAATGAAAAATAGGTGAGGGAGATTAAGAGGTACAAACTTCCAGTTACAAAATAAATGAGTCATGGGTATGAAATGTACAGTGTAGGGAATACAGTCAATAATTATGTAATATATTTGTATGGTGACAGTGGTAACTAGACTTATCGTGATGAGCATTTTGAAATGTATAGAAATATAGAATCACTGTATCATGCACCAGGAGCTAACATAGTGTTGTAGGTCAATTATACTTCAAACACAAACAAACTCATAGAAAAAGAGATCAGATTTGTGGTGACCAGAGGTGGTTAATGGGGCAGGTTGGGGGTGGGGGAGAATTGGATGAAGGTGGTCAAATGGTACAAACTTCCAGTTATAAGATAAATTAAGTACTAGGGATGTAATGTATGACATGATTAATATAATTAACACTGCTGTATGTTATATATGAAACTTGTTAAGAGGGTAAATTCTAAAAGTTCTCTTCACAAGGAAAAAAACATTCCTATTTCTTTAATTTTGTGTCTGTATTAGATGATGGGTATTCACTAAACTTATTGTGGTAATTGTTTCATGATGCATGTTAGTCAAATCATACTCTACACCTTAAACTTATACAGTGCTGTATGTCAGTTATATCTCAATAAAACTGGAAGAAAAATAAAGGAATAGCAGCTTATGTATATAAATTAGGAATAAATGAGGAAACTAATTACCAGGAGAAACCACTAAAAGAGGAGAAGGTCTGGCATGGGAAAGGATGGGGCAAGGGATGGTTGGTTGTTATATTGAACACTTCTGCTCTTTGATTTTTAACCATATACATGTGTAATATTTTGATTTCAAAAGTACTTTTTAAACTCTGTAATTCTAACTCTGTCCCCTCCTGGCCTCAAATCCTTCTAAGGCTCCCCCCTTCAAATGATACATGTTAAACTATAAATTATTTCCTTGTCACTAAAAGCCCTTCAACATCTGGCCCCGACCTACATTACCAGCATCATTACTGCTCTTTTCCTTAAAGTACCTGGGCCGCTAGTCACATCAATCTATTTGCAGCATCTTGGGTACCATTTTCTTTCATGCTTCCATGCTTTTGCACGTTTTGTTGCCTCTGCTTGACTTTCCCCTCTCCCTCCCCCTCTCCTTCTCCTCCTCTTCTTCCTCCTCATCTCCCTGATGAAGCCACACTCATCTTCCCAGAGTCTGCAAATGTCACCTTCCCTAAGAGGCCTTCCCTACCACCCCACAGGAAGATTTTTGCCCTTTCCCCTGTGCTGTCCAAGCATTTAGTACATTGCTCTACTATAGCACAGATCACATGGGATTTAACTTGTTGAGTCTGCTTTCCCCACTAGATTGTGGGCTGCTTGATGGCAGTGGCCAGCTTTTATTCGTGTTTATATTCCCAGGGCTTATCCCATGCCTTATTGAATTGAATGTGTTTTTAAAGGACATTTGAAAAAATATTTCACTAAGAAACTAGGGAAAATCAAATAGTCTCAGAAAGCTAGTATAGGTGATTGTATTACAGCATCACCATAACTGTGAAGAAAGAAATGTTGATAGTGTGATAGTTCCTCAAACTATTAAACATAGAGTTACATATGACCCAGCAGGCCCACTCCTAGGTATATATCCACTCTTAGGTATATATCCAAATATATATCCACACAAAAACTGGTATATGAATGTTCATAGCAGCATCATTCATAACAGCCAAAAATGAAAATAACCTAAATGCCCATCAACTGAAGAATGGATAAAAAATGTGCTATATACATAAAATGAAATATTATTTGGCCATGAAAAGGAATGAAGTACTGATACATACTACAACTTGGATGAACATTGAAATCATGCTAAGTGAAGCCAGACACAAAAGGCCACATATTGTATGACTTCATTTTTATGAAATTCTCAGAATAGGCAAATCTATAGAGACAGAAAGTATGTGAATGGTTACTTAGGGCAGGAGGTGAGGTGGAGGTGAATGGGAGTGACTGCTAATGGGTATAAAGTTTCTTTTTGGGGTGATTAAATGTTCTAAAATTAGTTAGTGATGACGGTCACACAACTTTGGGAATATGCTAAAATACATTATATTGTACACTTTAAAACAGTGAACTTTATGATTTGAATGATATCTCAATAGAGTTGTTTAAAAAAAAAAGGAACGTATAAAAAATCCTGGAAGGAAACACACCAAAAATTTAACAAGTGGTTGTTAACTTTGAGTTGTGGGGTTTTGTGAGGGAGATCGTTTCATATTTTTCTTTTCTTCTGCTTTACGGCTCTTTCCATACACTCTATGATGAACATGTAATTAACGTCAGACACTTCATGCTTTAAAATATCAAGAAAGAGGAGAGAGAGAATTAACATATTCTGAGTACATGCTATGTACTCGTAAGGTAATCCCCACAGCATTCCTGTCAGGTTGCTATTCCTTATTTTCAATTTCACCAGGGTGACGGGAAAAAATGAGACTTAAGGATTCACTGTCTTTCCCCATTCTCCTCCCACTTCTAAAAAGCTTCTTGGGTTTTCTGGCTTGATTTGGGGCCTTTTGGTTTGTTGAACTGGTAGTAATGACTAAAGGAAAATTGAAAGAGGCCTTGAAAGTCAGGACTGATTTACAGTAAAAAGAGTAGAGAGTGACCAGAGAAAGCAAAGAAAGCTCTGGGGAAAGATCAGAAGAAGGCAGAGAAAGAGAAGACGTAGCAGGGGCTGATTGTGGGGGGAATTAGCCCCATGTGTAAAAGGATGGATTGGATTCAGGATGCCTGACCCTTTTAATCATGCTGATTTCAGCTCAGACATGGCCCCTTCAAAGGTCCCGTGATGATGTGATACCCACTTCTGAAGGAACCCCTGCCACTTCTATCTCGACCTCTTTCCATCCCATTACCCTGCATTATCCTCTCCATAGTATTGATTACGATCTGAACGTGTCCTGTCTTCTCTTGCTGGGATGCGAGTACCATTCCAGAAGCAGAGCCTCCTCTGTCTTGTTCACTGCTCTATTGCAGGACTGGGAACCAGGTCTGGTAACTTGTGGTGTTCGGAAAATGAGAATTGCGTTTTCTGTTGTCATTCATCGACTCCTCTCCCCTCACTTATCTCCACTTTTTCCAACGCTATTCATCCTTCAAAGCCTCGCTCAAGACCCAACAACTCCTGGAACTCATATCTCTTGGCTAGAAGTGAGCCCCTGTCCTTGACACATGAGCCCTCAACTACTCCCATACCGATCTCATAAGCTCTTTGATGCTAGGGTCCCTTTCTTATACATCACAGCAACACATTTTACTGAGATTATTTGTGTGTGTGTGCATGCCAGAAAATCAACACATAAGAAAAATAGTCATTTTAGACTGATAACTTATGAAGAAAATAAAATAAATTAACGGCCTAGATGAAGACAAGGGTTGGGGGAACGGCACTAATTTCATCTGGATGGTTGGAGAAATTTCCCTGAGGAAGTGGCAATTGAGCTGAGACCTGACTGATCAAATCTGGATCTTTCTGTATCTCCCACAATGCCCTACATATCGCATTTGCTGACTGACAGACCATGGAGTGTCAGGAGTAGAATGTTCCTAAAGGTTATATAGTCCAGGTCCAATCTTACATAGGTTTCACCTCCTGACAGTAAGCTGCTGCCCCCGGGTAGGACAACCTGCCTCAAGGTCCCCAAAGTTTCCCATTTCAGTTGGTTCTCAAGACTCCCTTATGGATAGCTGCAGAACCAGCATTTTCTAGGCACCAGCTGTGTGCCAGACACTTTCATACCCAGTATCTTACTTAACTCTTACCTAGTAGTACTATTATTATTATTCCTATTTGAAAGATGAAGGAAGCTCAGAGAGTTTATGTAACTTGCCCAAGGCCACACTGCCAGCAAGTGCGTAGTGAGTGTGCCTGACACCAAGGCTGGTGCATCTTGCTACCATCCCTTGCTCTCCCTTCATTCTGAAGTTTAAACCATCCTGCTCAGGCTTTAGAAGTTCTTTGAGATTCCTAACCTTGGGACTGGCTTGATTTCATTGGACCTTTCTCAGTAGAGATATCAAGTTAGCCTTTCCCACAAACTGACCCTTTAGAGACACAAAGTTTTGCTCGCTTTATTTTTCATAATCACTGCATGAAGACTGAGATCGTGTCTGACCCCAAATGCCCCTGGCTGGACAATCTCATGCCTCACTCAGGCTCCTTTCTCCAAATCTGGGACTGCCTCATAACACCTGTGTGTGTGTGTGTGTGTGTGTGTGTGTGTGTGTGTGTGTGTGTGTGTGTGTATGTGTGTGTGTGTGTGTGTGTGAAAGAGAGAGACAGAGAGAAACAGAGAATAACAGACTGATGCTGTTTACTTGCCTGGTCCCCAGGCTAAGAGGTCATTCTGATCTCCTGTATTGTGACTTCTTTCCCCCCTCAACCTTCAGATCTGCTGAGTCTGTTCTACTTCCCCTTTTATTCTCTTCAGGGGGTCGACACCCTGTATCTGCTCTTTTGTGCCCCAGAGAGGACCTTGTTAATCTCCTATGTCTCCTCCCTCCCTCAGCCTCCTTCTCAGTCTCAGAGCCAGGGCCAGCTGCCCTAGAGGTGAAAACAGGGAGCAGGAGCCCTGGCTTCTGGGAGTCTCTGAACCAGCCCATTTTGAGGGGCGCATGCCCTCGTGTGTTCGCCTTGTGTAAATTCAGCCTGAGATTACAGCCTAAGGCCCTGCTGGCAGAGCCTTCTTCTACTAACCTGGCCAAGGATCCTAGCCTTTCTCCACCTGCCTGTGCCATTGCCTCCCTGGTGTTTGAATCAGCCTAGGTCTTGGGGACTGCCTCTGGTCTCACTCCAAATGGGACACCTCCTGGTCATTTCCCCCTTTGTCTCTTTCTCTCCAACAACTGCAACTATACAACAATAATAATAGCCACTATTTGGCAAGCATGTAGTATGGGCCAGGGGATTTATATATATCAGCTAGTTCAAGATGCACAGCACCCCCATAAGTAAGTGTTATTTTCTTGGCACATGGTAGGCACTTATGAATGAAGGAACGGTTTTTCCCCAATTCCTCATAGAGCAAACAGAAGCTCAGGGAGGTTGCAAAAGTAATAAGGGTCAGAAACAGAATTGAAACCCAAGCCTATTTGATCTCAAAGCCTGGGCTCTGAACAGTCATATCAGGATGCTTCTAAAACCACTGCAGCACCTTGAATCCCAATCCCCGGGACTGTGTGAGGGAGAAGCTGATGGATGTGGTTAGGGATACTGGATTTGAAGTCATATAGCTAGTAAGCAGGCACCACCACTTCCTGGTTCTGTGAGTGTGGGCAATTTGCTTAACTTCTCTGTACCACAGCTTCCTTATTGGCAAATGGCGATAATAATAGTAACAGCTCAGAGGGTTGGGCCACTTTAATGAGATAATATCCATAAAGGGCTTAGCATGGAGCTTGGCATATGGTAATCACTCAAAAAATGTTTGTGATGGTGATGATGGTTCAGCTATGTGCTAGGTGGCAGCATGTGAGCTCATCTTCCCTAATGAGCTCCTGTAGTACAGATATTCTGTATGGTGGGGTCCATGCACACGAATCAGCCTTAGCAATCAGCTAGCCTGGGAGGGAGGTTGTCAGCTACTGATGAAAGGTGGGTTGCTTGGCTAGGGCACGTCTGCTTCTAGAGGAAGACCACTGTGCTTCTGCCCAGAAGTGGGCCCTGGGAGGCCCTTCTGGCAGGGCTGAGATTTCTTGCAGGAAGCAGTTCTATTCTGCACCAACATGGGGAAAAATGTGTAATCAGAGTCACAGAAGCCTGTGCCTTATTACCTGGCTCTGGTCATTTCGGTCTGGACCTTTTTAAAAACAGGTGTTACTGATCCACTTTAGCCATAAAATCCCTTCATGAAGTGCCCCTGGGAAAGTCCAACCTGAAACCTGCAAGCTCTTCTCCTTGGAGAATGTGCCTGGGAAATGGAATAGGCTGCCTGCTTTCCAGAGCTGTCAACTCCAAGCCAGGGCCTTGTGAGAACCCTAGTGGTGGGCGCAGGTAAGGGAGTGTGGGTTGAATTACCTCAGATCCCCTCAACAGGTTATTTTCCTTTTCAGTCCGGGCAGGCATTCTTCACACCAAGAACCAAGTGACTGAAAGAGAGTCTCAGGTGAGTGGCTTACCTGGGGAAGGGGAGAGGAAAGAGTGCCTCGATTTCCACCAAGGTCACTAGGCTGGAGAAAGGCAAAATGACTCAGGGAGGCTACGGACAAGAGTAAGGCTCAGGTCGATGGGCCCTCTACTCAATGGTGCGTATTGACCTGGGGCAGTTTGCTCTCAGATTCCAGCACCTGGCAGGCTCCCAGGGGAGGCCCAGCAGTGTTTGTAAACTGAACTGACCTATGTTGGTTCCTGGGAGGGTCTGGGTATTTCATGAGTAGCAACCTCTGATGGACCCTCCTTCTGTGGTCCTGGATTCTTGACTTTCTCAGGTGCCCATTGTCTATAGGAGTCTCCTAGTTGGCCACAGCCTCCTTAGGTGACAGGACCTGAGAGACTGCCCATCTGGGGTGAGCTATCTGTCCTTCTGCCAAATGAGCAAACTAGAGAAGAAGTACCCTGAGATGAGAAAGAGGACAAGGAGGACGGATGCAAAGCTAGTCCCTCTGTGCTCCATGGAGCTACGGTCTTTGCTGTGGCCCACACCGTGCCATGTTGTCAGGACCTGTGTCATTGTCATCCCTGTGTCCCTTCCAGGGGTAAAGGCAGTGTCTAGCATGTAGGTCTGCCACTTACTAGACATGAGATGTTATTTGGGTCACTTGACTTCTGAGAATGCCAGTTTTCTCATCTGTGCATAAAATGACTTTGAATGAGAGAATGGATACAAAGTACCTGGAACATAGTAGGTGCTCAGCAGATGGTACCTGTCACCACCATCACCACCATCATCAACTCCAACACCATTAGCATTTATTGTTCACCTCTTGTATGCCCATCCTGATGCTTGGCTTTGATGCAGAAGATAAAGGAGAAGCAGTCAGTGGTTTCTGCTCCAGGTTAGTATGTAGCGGGAGAGCTCAGATACACACAAATATTGAAAATCCAAGTGCCAGTAAGAGGTATACGGTCAGGATATGGAGATCAAAGGAGGGAACAGATCTGTGGGCTAGGGCCTTCTAGGAAGGCTGCCCAGAAGAGATGGGTGCTACGGTAGACCTGGATAGATTGAATTTCTAGTACTGGGAGGAGGAGGGGGAAGAGGATAAAGGGTGTTCCTGGCTTAGCTCAGCGCAGGCCAGCACCCGAAGCTGGGAGTGTCCCTCATCTCCCTTTGGGCTGTTGGGGGTCAGGCTCAGTGCTGGGTCAGCTTTTGGAATGCAAATACTGGGCTGGCCACTGGGGGTCGACAGAGATTGAGAAATATGGAGGCTACTGGGGCCAGATTTCCTTGGAGATTCTACCCCTTTGATTGAACAACCTGCCTAATGTCTCATTTCCCTACCTCTGAAATTCCCTCCTCCTTCCTCCACCGTCTATAGAGCCCTAATCCCCCCGAGAGAGACACTCTTAGCTCTCCAGAGCTTCCTGACTTCCCCACTCCTGCCCAGAACACCAGTCTAAGGAGGAAAATTCCCTCCCTCTCCACATCCCCACCCCCAGCCCCACCTCTCATGGCTAAAGCCAGAGGCTGCCATAGTCTCTGGTTTGTGTCCAGGAGAGCGGCTGTGAAAGAAAAACAAGCCAGGCCAGGGAAATTTATGTTCTTCTGAGGGGGTTGGCTTCCTCATGAGGAAGATGATGGGTGGTTTGTCAATTGAGGTCTCACCCCAGTTCCAACTTGGGCAGCGCTGGGGAGGCGGGGGTATGGCAGGGGTGCGGTGGGAGAGGTTGGTGGGGAGACTAAAGGCTTAGAAAGAAACTGGGCACTGGGAGGTACATTGAGCCCAGGCACTGGGACCTTGATGATAAAAGGTGGGAAGGAAGGTCGCTAAACCAAGCTGGACTAAGTTGTGCGTGTGGGGAGCAGAGGTTTCAATGTCAGAGATCCTGGCTCCGTTGGCTCAGGGGCAGCTGGAGGGTGGCGGGCCTGGGTACCATATATCTGCCATTGGTTATCTGGCCAGCTGGGTCCAGCCCCTTATCTATCTTCAGGATGCCCCCAGGGGTTTATGACCTTTGTAACAGTAGGCTTGGGTTTATCAGTCGAGAAAGCCCAGAACCTGACCCTTTAGCATTTATGGTAGGTTGGAAGGCAGGAAGTTATCTCATAGGCTAGTGAGGGGTCAGAGCTAGGAGGGCTGGAGAGAGGAAGAAGCACTGCCCCTTCCCTCAGCTCCTCGTGTTGTTCAAATATTTGGTCTGCTTGGGGTGTTCCTCCAGGGGAACTTTATTCCCTGTGTTTATGGGGCCTGACAAGTCCAGTGTGTTCTCTAAGGAGCCAAGAGCAGAATTGGGCAAAGATGTCATTTCTGCAGCCAGCGTCATCCTTCCCTGGGCTTACTGGCTCTCCGAGATGGGGAGCTAGGCCGGGGTCAGTGACAGGTGGTGACAACGGCTGCCCCCCACCCCTGAATTCCTGAGCCCCTGACAGTGATGAATGGCCCAGTCCCTCTTTGCACACTCCCCAGGTAACCAGAGTTGAGGGAGTGACAGGTGGGCCGGGCTGGAGTGCTGCAGGATTTCCCCCATAGCTGTCCCCCACAGGGCTGGAGAGTGAGAACAGGAGGGACTGCTAGAGGAAGTTGAGCCCAGATCAGTGATACACAGCAGGGCACGGATATCCAAAGATGAAGCCTCTAAGGAGCCGAGGGTCCCGGCTGCAGTCCAGAGCCTATGCCACCTGCTATGCCACACTGAGCCATGCGCTGGCCCTCAGATGCTCTGCTCTAGGCTCTTTTGAGGAGCAGGGGCAGAGGCCATTTGCCTGTGTGGGGCCCATGGGCTTGGGACAGATTTCTAGGAGTCCAGGGAAGGGTAACGAGGTATAAGGAGGGGATAAAGAGAGAGGGAGGGACGGGGCAGGCCCATCTCAGGAAGAGAAGGGCTCCTCCTATCTCTGGTGACTGACACCTGGAAGATCAAGGTGATCTCAGTGCAAACACCCATAAACCAGGCATGAAGCTGGGGCAAGGACAAGGGAGGGGTGGGGGGGTTGAACGTTTGGTTGAACCCTTGGCCTTTGGGACCAGCCCCTCTTTCCCCAGCCACTGAGAATCTCCATGGCTGCAGTGAAACTAGACTAGCAGGGCTTACCCACCTGGGGCTTGATCTGGGATGTGGTGCAGCCAGCAGGCGGGAGGAAGAGTAGGAGGGCTCAGGTCCCACCCTGGGCTTGTCCTGAGCCTGACCCAGAGATAGAGTGACTTGGGAAGAGCAAGGTATTCGTGGGGGAGGGAGGACAGCCTGGGCTCAACACAGACCCCAACTGGTCTCGGCTAGAGGGCAGTGAAGGCAGAGGGAGAGAAGGAGAGAAGCGGGCGGTGGGACAAATCTGGCTGGGCAAGAGAGGACTTTGCAGGCTGAGGTTGGCGGGGGCAGGGGATGCAGGCAGATTGAGCCTGGAGCCTCAGTTTCCTCTTCTCTAAAATAGGCCTATCAATATCAACCTCAGGGATGTTCTGTGAATTAAGCAAAGATAGCATAGGACCAAGGGTGAGAGTACCTGGCTACAGTGCCTGGCATACAGAAGTTGTTCAAGAAACATGGCTCTCCCTTGCCCTGTAGGGAGTGGTCGTGTGTATCTGTGAGGAGGATGCAGGCAGAGGTTGTGGGTCTTCGAAGGGACAGACAGGAGGCTTAGGACAGGCCAGAGATGATTGTAGGTAGGAGAGAGGGCTGCTAGCCTCATGGAGTGGTCCCAGCTGGCATCGCCCCGGGCCTTGCGGCAGGCTTCCTGCCCTCAGTGTGCAAGGTCCACCCTTTGGCACACATTCCTTTCCAGAGCCCTGGGGTGTCCGAGTAGAGTCATGTGTAGAAGCTCAAGTCGTGCAGCTCAATGGCCCAGGTTTGGATCCTGACTCTTCTGCTTCCTGGCTGTGTGACCTTAGGTGAGGGAGTTCACTTCTCTTATCTGAGAGTACAAGGCAGGCAAGGAGAGGTCAAGGACAAGGGCCACAGTAATAGAGAGGGGGTGTGAATGTCCATGCACGTGAGCAGGACAGTGACTTGAGGAAATGTGGGGACTATGCTCCACGTCCCGTGAAGGCAGGAACCAAGCCTGTCAGCTGGTGCTGCGTGAACTGATAGGGGAGGAAGACGGCAAGTTCATGTATGAATATGTACACGTGTGAGAAAACGAGAGGAGCTAAAAAATGTGTGCATGGCACACAAAGCATGTGTGAACGGGTGAGAACATGTGTGACCGGGAATGAGGATGTCTCTGTGGGAGGCTCTGCGGAGGTATAATAGTTTCCATTTAGTAAGCACCGTGGTGGGCCAGCCATGAAGCTAAGCCCTTTCTGTGCATATCTCACTCCCCACTCAGCACAGCTCCGTGAAGAAGAGATGATCTTCAGGTTACAGAAGAGTTAACTGAAGCACACAGGGGAAGCGACTTGCCCAAAGAGACACAACTGATAAGCAATGAACTCTATGGCTCTGAAGTTCATACTCCCCCTGCCTCCCATTGGTGTGGGAAGCTGAGCTCTCCGGGGGCTGTTATGGTACCCGAGGCCTCCCGCAGCTGCTAGATGTTGTTCTGCATCCCTGGGTCCAGGAGGCCCCCACATACTGATTTCCATCTGCTTGGAGCTCCTTGAAGGCAGGGCTTGGTGGGCTCCTCTTTGGATCCCAGCTCAGAGGCAAGCACAGGATCAGTGCTCAGGAAACGCTGGTGGACTTGAACCCTGAGGGATGTGTGTGTTCGGTGACACTGATCTGGGAGGCTTGGGGAGGGGTGTGACTGCCACTGGAATAGGGAGAGCTTGGATAAGAGAGGGTCAACATCCCCCACAGATCCTGACTTCCTCTCTGGCTTCCCTGAGGAGTAATTTTTCCCTACCTCAGGGGCATGAATCACTACATCAGAAGCCCTGCTAGGGTGGGGCAGGAGGTGGGAGCCTGGAGTCATTGGCCCTGGCTGCAGCAGGGAGTAGGCCCAGCCCTGCTACTGAGGCTCCGGTAGGCAGGTTGAGGCAGAAAGGCTATGTCGTGACCAGGGGTGACCAGCTTGTGGGGCAGGCCTAGACACACAGTCCTCTCTTCTTTCCTCTGTGCCCTCCCCACCCAGGATGAGGCGTTGGCACACTCAGGAGCTGCTGCTGTCTTCCCAGGCTTCCCAAGTCTGGCAGCATAGCTTCATCGGCCCCATTTCCCACCTGGTCTTGGGCTCACCTCCCGAGGGGCACTGGACATGTTGGCAGTGGAATCTGAGGCTGATTCTGGGCTTGGTGGTGGTGACTCTAGCTGGGAACTTGGGGGCATGGCCAGGGACACAGATGAACTTTCCTAGGCCTAGAAACCTCTCAGAAGACTGTGAGTGAAGAGTGGAGTCCTGGCCGTCCTGAAGGTTGCTGCTTTCCAGGCATGAACGAGCTTTTAACCAGGAATGAATTAAGTAAGCAAGAAGGTGCTGGAAATGTGGCGAGTCAGTAGGGTATAGGGAACTGGGCACAGGCTTAGGAGACAGAGAAGTCTGGGGCCAAATCCTGCTTCTACCACCGATCAGCTCCATGACCTCAGATGAGTCACTTCCCCCTGAGCCTTAGTTTTCCCTCTTACATAAAATAGGGATTGTGGAACTCATCTCAAAGGATTGTGAAGGGAAATGCCTCTACCATGGTTCCTGGCACATAGTAGGCACTCAGTAAGTGGCAGGCTGTTTTCCATTCTCAGGTTTTGCTGTCCTGCCATGCACTTCGGGCAATCCTAGTCTCCAAGCTGGACTATTGGTGTGTCCCTGCACCTTGTTCTTGTCTCTCCTTGCTCACACCCCAATAAGGGGTCCAGCTGGGAGCTGAGAGACCCTAAACAGCTCCTCTTCTTCTCTTTCTACACAGATCCTTCTCATCCTCCGGGCTCTGTCCCTGAAAGTGGGAGGAACACACTTCTCCCTCTTTATTTCCCCCCAAATAGAGGTCCACTCTATGAACCAAAGAGATCATCAGAGGATCCAGTGAGGAACTCAGTAGATCAGCCTCCTACTTAAGTGAGAGACGGACAGGAAACTGTGTAAATGGCGAGCACTTTGGGAATGTCGCTCACCGAATTATCTCCATAAAGAAGCAGCGAGGAGACTTTATGTCCTCGGCAGTCGCCGAGCCAACCCCAAACCCAGATCTTACTCCTAGTGCTCCCTCCTCCTCCCCATACCGGGCCGCGGTTCTAGCCAAGGTCACCACCCCTGTCCCGGGTCTTGTGCTCGAGCGCGTGTGCCAGGCTCGTGTGTGCCACGCTCCCGTTGGAGTGGGCGCTCTCAGTCTGTCCCAGGCACCCGCGGTGCTATAGAAGACCAGTAGGGGGAGACATTAGCACGTGGGTACATCTGCCGAGGTCCAACTGGGGAGAGCGGGTCGGACCGGGAGGGTCTGCGCTATGGGCTTCAGCCAAAGTTATAAGCAAGGAAGCAAGGAGGGGCGGGGAGAAGGGGCTGGGAGACAAAGACCCAGATGGCGAGGCCGGGAGGTGCTGGAGTCCGGCGTCTTGGGACCAGGGCGCCAACTTTTACTTTTTCGAAAGGCTCCTCTGCCCTACGCCCTTTCCTCTTTGCCCTCGAGGTGTCTTTCTTTATCGAGGTGCCCTCTCATCCCCACTGGCCTATCCCAGGGCCTTGCCCGCGCCTTCAGACAGGACAAGACTCGAAATCTGGGCCCCTGGTGTCCCACAAGTCTCTTCCCCAAAGTTGAGATTCCCAAGGCCTGCTCCCCAGGGGCGAAGAACTCATCTTCCCAACTTTCCCGTACTTGACCCCTCTGAGACGCCACCGCCCACCGCTATCCGTTTGTTCAGGACTCCGGGTCCGGGTCCATGTGCAAGCGGACACTGCACGGCGAGGGCGGAAGGAGGAAAGCCCACCAGAGCCCTATGTGAGATGGGACCAGGAGTAAACAAGCTATCCTTGTCACGGAGGTGGGCACCGAGCAAGGACTTCAGGGCTCGCGTGTGTAACAAAAAGAATGGTAGTACTTTCCCGGGAAAAGTACTGAGCCTGTTTGGCCCAGGTCAGTGGGCCGGAGTGTCGACCAGGCGCTCGGGGAGGAGGGCAGGCCGATAGCTCTAGAGGAGCGCCAACTTCCCACGGGCTGAGCGCTCTGGTAACAGGACTAGGCAGGATCCATCCATAACCGCAGGAGCCGCACACTCAGATTGGTGCCATCGAGAGCGCGGCGTCCTTAAGAGCTCCCTAAAACCCCGCCTCCTTCCTGTTCTGGGGGCGTGGTGCAGGGCAAGGACCCCGTGACGCAGCTTGCTATTGGCTAAGATGCGTAGGGTTGGCCTTGCGTACGCCTGAGCAGGGGAGTAGACAGCTCAGCGGCGGCGGAGGGAGTGTATGCGCGCTGGTCAGCAGTGGGAGGTGTGTGAGCCTCGCACTGACCGTAGAGCCTCGGGCGCAATCGCCAGGGAGCTAGGACTCGGCGACTGGGCTGCCGGGCCACCCGGCCTAGGCTTCAGAGGCGCAAACTGATGGGACTAGCTCGCTCGGCAGTGTCTCCGCGCTCTTCTAAGTACACTGAGCGGGCCCCGCGCTGAAGTCGAAGCTGTCGGGGGGCGCGCAGCCCGGAGTCCCAGTGTGGCCTGGAGGAACGGAGCCCGTGCTAGGGCGGCCCGGTCGGGAGCCCCCAGACCGAGCTCGTGTGGTGGGGAGACTCCCACTTCTTCCCAGGGGTGCCGATCCCGGGGCGGTCGAGGCGTCCGGGCGGCCACCGAGTCCCCAGCGGCGAGACCCCGTCGGGGAGAGGTCGCACAGTCCCAAACAGTCTCGGGGAGCCGAGCGGAATCGGACGGGATCACCCGGGGGCGCAGAGCCCCCGTCGTGCTTCGTGCGGCGGAGAGGCCAGTGGAGCGAGCCCTCGGAGGCCACAGCTCATGCTCGGGTTGGGGGCGGCTGCCCAGTGAGTCCTCCTGGCCGGCGGGGCGGAGAAGAGCGACACCGAAGCCGGCGGGAGGGGAGCACTTCAAGGCCGGCGGCTGCGGAGGATGGGCGCCTGAGCTTCTCGGAGCGCAGCGCGGCACGGGAAGGCGAGGCCAGCTTTGCTGAGGAGGCGCCAGGGCATCCCGAAGTGCAGCCTGCCCCAGGGAAGATGGCCCGGCCTGGCCAGCGTTGGCTCGGCAAGTGGCTTGTGGCGATGGTCGTGTTGGCGCTGTGCCGGCTCGCCACGCCGCTGGCCAAGAATCTAGAGCCCGTGTCCTGGAGCTCCCTCAACCCCAAGTGAGTAACTTATCTGCTCTGGTCCCTGGGGGTGAGGCCGCGCGCCCCCGAGCGCCTGTGGGAAGGTGTTCGGAGGAGGAGCGGCGCCCCATTTTGTCTATGGCTTTTTCGAGTGTGTTTCCCTGCGGCCGGGCGGGGAAGGGTGCGGTGGGGTTGGGTGGGGGCACTTGGCTGGGTTGTGACCCCTCAGCTTCCCGGCCCTCTCCTCCGCACGTCCCGGATCAAGTCGAGGTGGTCGCGCCGGGCGGAGCTGGGAGTCTGAGCGCCTTTGAGCGCACCGGAGAGCTGGGTCGGGGAGAGAAAGCAGCCCCCTCTGGGGCCCCTGGGAACGTGGCGGTTTTCGCCAAGAGCCGCTGGGGGCGGGGGGTGGGCGAGCTTGACCTGGGCGGGGGAAGAGGCCGGAACACAGGTTCCCCGTTTGTTTAGCTGTGAAGGGACCGTGGCGTGGGACTTCGCGCTTGGGGCGGGTGGCAGTGCCTGTATCTCCATTCGGGCTTCTCTCATTTTCATTTCTCTTTCTTCCCAGTTTGCTTCCCTAGCTTTTCGCTTTGCCGTCTCTCCTAGCCTCCCCCCACCCCCGACTTTCTCCCTGCTGGGTCCGTGGAAGGGCGGGCGCCGCTCCCAGGCTCACAAAGGCGGCGGGTGGAGAGGGGTGGAGTGGGAGAGAGGTTTTGTTGGGGGGGGGGTGTCGATCCAGCGCTCGTCGGGGGTCCAATGGAGCCGGCGGCAGAGCTTCCAGGGCTGGCCGGGGTGGAGAGTGGCGGCCGAGGTGGCTAGGGAAGTGGGTGGCAAGCAAAGGATTCCTGCCCAGGCGGGTCCCACTGGCCCCCCCACCTTCTGTCCTCAGACTGGGGAGTTGTGCTTAGCTTTCCCAAAGGGGTTGGGGAGGCAGCTATGTAGAGGAGATCCTTTCTTTTCTCCCTCCTCCTTACCCTTCACAATCCTCCCCCACCTCCCAACAACACACACACCTTTCAGGGCGGTGGCTCAGTGGTTTCTGGGCTGTTAGTGGGGAGTCGCTGGATTGTGTAGTGACCTCTGGACCTTTTTCTCTTTTGGCATCCAGGACTCAGGTTGGAACCCAGGGTCAAAATTGCTCTTCCTTCTTGTTTTCTGGAGGTCCCAGCAGTGTGCGGACACCCCACTTAGTGGGAAACTGGGGGCCCTTGGCCTGTCCTCTGTGCTCTATGATTCCTGTACCTGGAATCTCTTCCTGTCCACTCTTATGGGCTCCCCGCTAACTTCCCAAGCTCCTGCCTGTCTTGACCTCTTAGGTTCCAGGGGTCATGCACCTCTCAGCCCTGGAGTGGGAGAGGGCAGCTTCTTTACTTCTCTTCTCCTTAGGTTAAGGTACGGTCCTATTTATTGGTTAGTGGGATGTCTAAACCAGGGTCAGGGTACAAGGAAAAGGATTGACAACGATTTTTCCTTAACCCAGAAGCCAAACTGGGCCCAGTGCTCTCCTAACAGCAGGGACTCAAAATGGTCTGGGGGCCTCGGGCTGCTCAGACCAAGGAGAAAGGCTGTGAAGTGCCCAGTTCCCTCCTGTAAAGGTGGAGGCTGGAAATGCTCTCTCTTGAGCCAGGAGAGCTGAAATCAGCCTGGGGTAGCCCATCCTAGGGGCTCATGGGAGTGACCTAATTGCTCTCTCGGGTCTCTAACCAGAGATAGCAGGCAGCTCCACAGCTGGAAAGGAGCCCTCCTGCAGAGTGAGGTCGGGGGTGGCTGGGAGAAACAAGATCTCCCTGAGCTTCACCCTTTTTGTGTCTTGAGGCCTGAGTGCTCTGGAACGGTTTGCAGGTTTTTGAGATCTGCCCCATTCCCCGATCCACTTCAGGCTGAGGGTAGGCATCCTGGGGGTGGTGGGAGTGGTGGCTGAGGCCTCAATAGGACTTGCACGAATTCCATCCTGTAATTGAGCAGATCCTGGGAATGGTGGGGGACTCATACTGGTGCCCCTGCGCGCAGCACCCCCTCCAGAGTTCCATCTATGCTCAGGGGTCTGGAATGCAGCCTGTCTGTGTGTGTTGGCACGGGTTTGGGGGGGCAGGAGGACAGGAGGAAGGCACTGCCCTCAGCTTCACTCTGAGCTCGGGGAGGCTGTCTCTGCCACTGCGCCCAAGCCTGGGACTGCCACAGCCTTTCAAATCAACGGTCTTTTCCTGTCCGTCTCTCCCTCTTTTCCTCCTGCCTGACTTCTCCCTCTCAGGCCCTTGTCGGTTCGCCCTCTCACATCCTGTGTGAGCCGCGTTCACTCTCCAGCTCTGCTTGCCCGCTCTCCCTCTTTCTCACACTCCCTCTCACTCTTAGTCACTCTCTGCCTCTTTTTCTCGAGTCCTTTTGTTTCTCGCACATGCCCGTGCTCTCCCTCACAGGCTCATTTTCTCTCTTCCCTCCCCTCTTCCTCCCAGCTTTTGGTCTCTCGCCTCAGTCCTGTCAGGAGCTGGCAACCCCCCCCCCCGAAATCTCCCAGCGCCTATAAACCCTGCTTAATTGCTTCCTCCTTGGTAAAAAATCAAAATAAAGAAGTGGTGGGGCTGGGGGTATGTTTCCAGGTTCCAGGATACGGGCAGCCCCAGCCCTGACCGGGAGAGGGGAGCCGGAAGGGCTGACTCCAGACTCCCAGCCTCTTTCCCAAATTGGTGCTGTGGCCTTCCAGGGTGGTAGTCCCTGGGTGGCAAGAGCTTGGCCCCTTGTCAGATTTGCCCGATAAGTGTAGGGTGGGAAGGTGGGTCTGGGCCCGTTAGAGGTTGGGAGGAACCAGAGTACATGGGCATGCTTGTGTGGGGTGGGGGGGCTGTGATGGAAGGTCCCAGGGCAGACCCCTCCTCCAGCCTCCTCCCCTGAGAACTTGGGGCAGCCGGCAGGCCTCATACTTGAGTCCTCAGCCAAGTCCAGCTGCTGCAGTTCAGTCTCTCAGTCCCATTCTGACCCCTTCCTGCCCCCCACTCAGGTTCCTCCACCTCCAGAGAGTGGGAATGTGCCTGAGATCATATTACACCTTCCCTGCAAGGGGCGGGGGTGGGGGCTTCAGCTTGGCATCCAGGACCCTTGACTCCATCCAGCATGGGTGGGGGCAGCTGCAGACCCCAACCCAGGCTTGCCTGCTACAAGCCAAAGTGTAGGTCCCAGCCCCCTCACAGCTGTTCCAGCTCACAGTCCTGGGGAGGCCAGCTCAGGGGGCCCCTTTCCGGGGTGGCTAGGGACCTGACCTCTTCTACTCTGTGGCTGATTGGCCACAGGTGGGGGCCTGAAAGTGATGGGAAGCCAGCAGCTCCTCTAAAGTTCCCTGTTCCCCTCCCTCCCTCCCCCACCCCCAGGCAGCCAGACCTGGGGCAAGAAGGGCCTGGTAAGGCTGGACTGGAGGCTGAATCCAGGGTTCCCTTTCTCCCCTCAGGCTCTCCACTGCCTCACCAACTATGAGGGATGGGAATGAGTGGGCCCTGGATACCACTGTGCATCACTGTTTCCTGGTGTTGGGAGTATGGAGTGGGTGGGCCAGCCAGGAGGCCGCTGGTTGCCATGGGAACAGTAGGTTTGCGGGGAGGGTCCACCCTGTGATTATTAGGGGAGCTGAGGTAAGGGAATGCTCACCAGCCATGTTCTGGGTTCCTTGCCCTGGGCTCTGTAGCAGCCCCTCCTGGGTGGGTTCTCATTGTAGCTGTTTTGGGTGGCGGTGCTAGCAGCCAGGAGTGTAGTCAGCTCGTTCAGCTTCTTCTAAATGGTACTGTGCTTGGTGTGCTAACTAACAGTTGGGCAGTACCTTGCTACCTCCAAAGCATTCTCAGATATGAACTCACTGGATGTTCCCAACAGCCCTGGGAAGTTGGAATTGCCCATTTTCCAGACGAGGAGGCATTTGCCCAGAAAAGGAAAATGACTTGTTTAAAGTCAGTCAGCTCGTAGTGGGGAGAGCTGTGCCTTGTGCCATTCTTTCCACACCATCCCACTGCCTTGGAATCTGGGAGAGACTGGGTTTCGGAGGAGGCGCTGGCTTTTGCCCCCGGCTTTCGCTCTCACCTCACAGGTGTGTGTGCATCTGTCCTTGTGACTCAGGCCCTGCCCACGTGGGATGAGCAGTGCTCCAGCTTCCTCATTTGATTTTACTAGGCCTACGTCTGAGGGCCGCTTGCTCGGGGTGACCTGATCTAGAGGCAGCCAGCTCGATGCCTGGCACTCTCCCTCCCGGGCTCTGAATAGCAGCCTTGGTTCCTCTCTGGGCCAGGAATCTCACTGCCTCTCAGGGACCCCACAGAAAGCAGACAACAAGGAAGGGGCTGTTAAGCCCTCAGTGGGCCCTAGCATTGGCCAGGTGGGGCAGAGGGGAGGCATAGTTCAGTGTAGGTGTGGGGGGGACTTCCTCTGGGGCTCTCCTGGCTTCCCTGCCTCCGACAGTGCTGTGTGTGTGCCAGGACCCAGCTGCTGTTCCTGCCCACCCACGCCTGGGCGGGCACTGCTGGGACATGCCAGGCCTGCTCCTGCTGCCTCGGGGGCTGGGTGGAGCTGGGGGAGTGAAAGAGGAGCCTTTAATTTGGGGTCTCCCCACCCTTGCTGGGATGAGAGCACACTTGAGCTCCAGCTTGGGTTCTGTCCTCCGCTGGTCCTGCCACCCTGGGGTGCAGGCGCAGTGGTGCCGGAGTCACTGAATCAAAGCTGTGGCTAGAGTCTTCTACCAAACCTGGGCTGGCATGGCCTAGGACCAGGCTCTCTCTTTGGCCACTCTCTGACCACAAGTCCCTAGAGCCTGAGGGAAGGATGAGAGGGAAGGAAGTGTGGTGGAACGTTGGCAGCTTTCTAGGCATGACCCCCATAGCTCCAAACTCTCTCTGCTATAGATTGTCTGTGTATTGGTGGATAGGGGCTTAACTGGACAAAGAAGCAGGGGGGGGCAGTTGGCCTCTGACCAGCACTGGCCACTACCCCAGACCCTCAGGCTTCTTCTCTCCCAGGATTCTTTTCAGCAGTCATGGTGATACTTCTAAGCTCAGTAGGCAGGCTGGGGGAGAGACTTGGGCTAGGGTAGAGGGGAAGAGGCAGGCCACAGACAGAGACTGAATGGCAGGCTGCCTCCCTAAGTCCTTTTACTCCCTGGGGTGGCTCCCTGGGGTCCCAGGAGCTATCAGAGGCTAAGGAGGGAAGGCCTCAGGGGTTACCATGGCGACCTGCTGCAGGCTTCCTGCTGGGCCATGTCAATCCCCTTATTTTCCAGAAAAGGGCTTTGTCTGGGGGTGGCCCCAGGCAGGAAAGCTTGGTTTGATAATGGGGGGAGTAGTAGTTTTTGAAAACTGGAGGGTAAAGAGTTTAACTAGGTACTCTCTTCCTCCTCCTGTCGGCCCCTACTCCTAACCTGGAGGGTACGAGGGGAGACCAGCAGGGTCCCCGCTGTACAGGATGACTAGCGTCATACCTGACCTTGGGCTTCACTCTCACGGGCTGCATACCCACACCTCGTGGCCTCTCACCACTTTCTGGGGCTTCTCACAGGCCCAGAGGCACTTTTCACAGTGGTGGGGAAGAAGCTGAGAAGGTACCATCATGGGGGACCAGGGTCAGGGAAGGTGGGTCTCATCAGGCTCCTCTCCCTTCTGCACTTTAGGGGAAGGTGAGTTTCCCTCTGCCAGCTGCTATGCAAATGAACTCATGAATATTTATGAATTCTGTTCTCTGAGGTTGACGAGAGTCTGAGGGGTGTTGGGGGCAATAGTCTTCTCTCCTCCCCCTCCCCCACCCACTATGTAGACATCTGTTTCCTCGGTTGTCTCTGGGTTCCAGGGCTCCAGAACCTGAATGGTGATGGGAGACTGCTCAGGGTAGACAAGACTCCCTAGTGAGTAAGGCGGGCCAAGTGGTTAGAAAAGTGAGCTGGCCTGTACCCCTTTGCGTGCCCTCTACCTGCTGTCATCTCCAGTTACGGTCTTACGGAGGTGCAGCTCTATAAGGATTCAGCCAATGTTTAAGGTACTCTTAGACCCCTAGGAGTTAACATCCTGGGTGAGTTTAGGCTCCTTGGGTTGGCTCTGAGCACCCCTCTTCAACAGGAACATTCACCTGGTTACTCATTCCCTCACATGAGGAGCCTGGACTCAGTAGGTCTCGAAGGTTCCTTCTATCTCTAAGATGTTAGAAGTTGTCTAATCCTACTGCCTGGATGGAACCAGTATGAAGATTGGAAAGTGAAAAATGCCTTAGGAATTATAGAGGCTTTGGTGAAACTTCTTGGCTTTCTGTAGCGCATGGAGTTGGGGGTGTTTTCTCTCAAATGTTTGTGTGGGCCTCCATCCCATGCCTGCTTCCTTTCTGGCCTTCTGGAGTGTGGTAAAGCTAGGTACTAAGGTGGGTGAGACCTCCTTGTTGTTGCTTTTACCCTCCTGCACAGAAGGATGGCAGGTCCCAGCTTAGTGGAGCTTCCCTGGACGTGGAGAGAGGGCTGCTGTTCTTCATCCACTCCATCTACTTGGTCTAGTTCCCTTAGTCACCTCCTTGGGTATCATTTCCCTCCATCCGGTGAGGATACTGAGCTCCCAGGAGGCCCTTGTGCCTTGTAGCCCCCACTGTGGAATGGGCCCTCAGGGAGTAGAACCATGTTCTTCCACCGTTAGCTTCATTCCCTTGAAGCACTGCCTTCGGCCCTTCATTGTCCCTTCTGCTAGAGAGTCTGTCCCCCACTGGATGAAACCCACACTGCTTCTTGTGACCCTGGCCTTTCAGTCTGGCCCCAGCTGAGCTTTACCCCCTCTTCTTCTGCTCCTCTCTACCCATCACTGGGCCAGTCACTGGCCTGGGTTTTTTGTCCCAACCACTGCTGTCTGCTCTTGCTGGATGTTGACTTCTTATTCCTCCCCCAGGATCTGCTTTCATCCCACTCTTTCTGTGGGACCATTTCTGACTGTCCTGTCCGATGAGCTGTCTCCTTCCTCTCTCTGCGTCCAGCCCTTGCCTTTTGAGCCACCATCCTCTCACACAGCCTCCAGATAGCCTGGTGCTATCCATTGCTGTGGCATGGGCCATTTACTTTTCTGAACCACACCGGACAGTAGAGTCCTTGAGGATGGAGCTGTATCATCTTTTCCTCTTTCCCACCCAAGAAACGAGACTGGGCTCATAGGTCCTTGGTGTTAGTGTCTGGCCTCCTGCCTCTTGGCAGACCACGCTATTTCTAAGCAGGAATCATGGTTGAGTGCCAACTATGTGCTCTATACATGCCATCATGCCTCCCCTCCACCATCCTTGGAGGAGGGCCTCTTCCCATCCCCAGTTTATAAGTGAGGACACTGAAAGATAGGGAGATCAGGCAGCTCATCCAAGGTCACAGAGCTAGTAAGGGCCACCATCCATCTGATTCCAAAGTCTGTCTTCTTTCTCCTACATTGTACCGACTTGCTCCCAGGCTCAGAAATGGCCGAGAGCGCTTACTGTGCTTAGGCAAGGACAGGATGATGTGAATCGGTGGCCCCAGGCAGCTGCCTTCCCCCTGCTATTTCCCAGTGCCTGGCCTTCTGGATTAGAAGATGAACCTGGCTCGGGAGGCATTTGTCCATCTCCTCTCAGGATGGGGAGCAGAGGCTGTGTGTGTGTGTGTGTGTGTGTGTGTGTGTGTGTGTGTGTGTGTGTGGTGGGAGTGGATTAGAAGGCAGATGAGCGAGGTTCCTGGGGCTCTGTCTTGTATGATCTGTTGTTCCTGCTCAGGCCTCTTCTCCCCTTTCTCTGTTATCCTTTGCAGTGAGACTGGCCAGATTTGGGGATTCAGGCTTTTGCATTATGGGGGTGGGATGAGTCCTGGTAGGATGCCAGGCAGTGGGAGTGGGGAGTGGAGAGAGCTGTGTGGAGCTGTACCTGGCTGGAGACTGTGCCCATTATCCCTTGGCTCTAGGCAAGGCCTGTTCCTATCTCCCCATCATGCCCAAGATTAGCAAGGATGGGGGAGAAGGCATGGGGCCAAGATAGGTTGTGCATCCCCAGCCGTTGGCTGGGAGCTGTGGGGGTGGTTTCTAGGGCTCATTGTGTGTGTGCTTCTTTGTGTGTGTCTGTGCGCATGAGCGCACGTACACGCGTGTGTGCTGGAGGGCCGGTAGCAGAGGCTATGAAGGAATGTGAGTATGTTGGGAGTGCGAGGAGGACAGGGCTGCCACATCCAGGCAACCCAAGCCTGACATCTAGGTGCCCAGCCCATCTGCCACGTCAGCCCCCCTGTGGAAATGCCACATTAGGACAAAGGGCTCCCCCAGCCAGGCAGTGCCCCACCCTGCCGAGCAGTCAAAGCCTGGCAGCCTTGCCCATGGGCCACCCCTTCCACACCCTGCTGGCAGCATGGTTCTCTTTCCCCACCCCCAGCATAAGGATGGAAAAAGGACAGAATGCCTGTCCTCGCCATCTCCACCCAGTGTGCCCAGCCTGGCCCTCATTGTCTGCTCCCCTGGTTCTGGGGATGGCCTGAGACCCCCAACCCTGAGGCTAACCATCTCTTCCTTCTTGGGCAGGTTTCTGAGTGGGAAGGGCCTGGTGATCTACCCAAAGATTGGAGACAAGCTGGACATCATCTGCCCCCGAGCAGAAGCTGGGCGGCCCTATGAGTACTACAAGCTGTACCTGGTGCGGCCTGAGCAGGCAGCTGCCTGCAGCACCGTGCTCGACCCCAACGTGCTGGTCACCTGCAATAGGCCAGAGCAAGAAATCCGTTTCACCATCAAGTTCCAGGAGTTCAGCCCCAACTACATGGGCCTGGAGTTCAAGAAGCACCACGATTACTATATTACCTGTGAGTCCCTGCCCACCGCATGGTTCTTTCCTGTCCTGTAGCAGTGGGAACTTCTGAGTAGCGCACTGAGACCGCACACAATTCAGGCCCAGCCTGATCCAGTCCCCTTTGAAGAGTGGCGTGCTCTCCTCGTAGTGTGGCCTTGGAATTCCGGCCCCAGCGTTTACCAAGGGGCCTCCGCTGCCAGCTCGCCCTGGCTCTAGGAGCTGGGTGGGAGACGACTCTGATTCGTGGTGCTCTCTCTCTTATTTT
Organism: Pseudorca crassidens; assembly: GCF_039906515.1. NCBI lineage: Eukaryota > Metazoa > Chordata > Mammalia > Artiodactyla > Delphinidae > Pseudorca > Pseudorca crassidens. Next base: position 74,542,467 of record NC_090317.1, on the reverse strand, counting down.
CTTTGCCCACCTAAGATCTAACCTTGGGAATGGCAGAATTGGCAAAGCTTCAGCCTTTCTCTTCATGGGAAATGGAGGCCCCAAGAGGTGAAGGGGCTTCTTGCCCTAGATCACACAGAGAGTTAGGGAGTGGGTTGGGTTTCCAACCCAGTTCTCCTGACACCTAATCTAGGATTCCTTCTAGTCTGTGGAGAAGTCTTCCTCACCATGCCAGTTCTGATTGCTTGGCCTCTGAGCAACGTCACCCAATGAGGAGACACATGTAGCTTCCACTGAGAAAGAAGGGCCTGTGGCCTTGGTCATGGTAGGGGAGCAGCATCCTCATGGGAGGGGCTAGTTCCTGGACTCTGTTCCTAGTGGGAGGAGAGAAGTAGAAAGGTTCACGGGTGGGTGGGAGCTGCCTGCAACTCCCTGGTTCCCAGTTCTATTCTTAAGGGCTTAGACGTCACTAGGGCTTCTGGGTAATGCTGGCAGACCTCTTCCTCCTCCTGACTGCTCTGGCCTCTTGCTGCAGCTACATCCAATGGGAGCCTGGAGGGACTGGAGAACCGGGAGGGAGGTGTGTGCCGCACACGCACCATGAAGATTGTCATGAAGGTTGGGCAAGGTGAGCACCCAGGCCGAGGGCTCCTCAGCTAGGCTTTTGCGACAGATGCTCCTCACTGGGTGGCGGGGGGTGGCGTGGGGAGTAGTGGCAGAGGGGGCAGTAGGGATAGGGGATCTGAGGTCCAGTATCCGGGCCATTCTTGGCTGGTGGGTGCTATGTAACTGAGGCACCTACGCTGCCGGAGTTCCCCCTTCACTTGTTCTCTCCCCACCCCCAGACCCCAATGCTGTGACGCCCGAGCAGCTGACTACCAGCCGGCCCAGCAAGGAGGCAGACAACACTATCAAGATGGCTACACAGGCCCCCAGTGGTCGGGGCTCCCTGGGTGACTCTGACGGCAAGCACGGTGAGTGTATGGGAGTCTCCCAGAGGGCAGAAGCCATTGCTCGGCTGCCCTTTCAGGCCCTAGCTCTGAAGGAAGGCAGGGCGTGGCCCGAGATCTGCTATGTGTCCCTGGGACCCCTGGCTGACCTTCTTCCCCTCCCTTGCCTCCCTCCCCCGTCCACAGAGACTGTGAACCAGGATGAGAAAAGCGGCTCCGGTGGGAGTGGAGGCAGCAGCGGGGACCCCGACAGCTTCTTCAACTCCAAGGTGGCATTGTTTGCGGCCGTGGGCGCCGGCTGCGTCATCTTCCTGCTCATCATCATCTTCCTGACCATCCTGCTGCTGAAGCTGCGCAAGCGGCACCGCAAGCACACGCAGCAGCGGGCGCCCGCCCTCTCGCTCAGCACCCTGGCCAGTCCTAAGGGGGGCAGTGGCACGGCGGGCACCGAGCCCAGCGACATCATCATCCCCTTACGGACTACAGAGAACAACTACTGCCCCCACTATGAGAAGGTGAGTGGGGACTACGGGCACCCTGTCTACATCGTCCAGGAGATGCCGCCCCAGAGCCCCGCGAACATCTACTACAAGGTCTGAGGGCCCTGGCAGCCTCAGCCCTGAGGGACAGTCAGCCGGGACTGCACCTCTCCATCCTCACCCACGTCCCTCCCCTTGCCAGCTGTGCCCATCTTTGTATTTAGTTTTGTAGTTTCTTGGCTTTTATAATCCCCCTTTTGCCCCGCCCCCTGGGCTTCAGAGGGGGGTGCTTGTGCCCCCAGCCCCCATGCTCTTGTGCCTTCCCCCTCTGGCCAGGCCTTTGGGCTCTGCGGGGGCACCCCTTCTTGGAGGGCAGGGTCGGACGCTGATGGACAGCAGGCAGGGAGACGCCCCCCCGGCCCTGTGCCCCCTCGCCCCCTTTCTCCCTTCCCAGGACTTCTTGTCCGCTATCATCACTGTTTTTAATGTTTTTGTGTTCATTTTTTTAGCTGTCAACTCATTTTCATCTGTTCTCTCTTTTTTTTTTTAAGAAAAATGGAAAAATGGAAAAGACAGCCCCTCCCCAGGTTTTCTGAGCCCAGCCTTCCGCAGTATCAGGGGCCTGGGGCAGGATGTGGCCAGCCGGGAAGCATAGGATGGCATTTCTTTTATAAACTTGTTGGCGTATTTTTTGTGGGGAGGGGACAGGCCAGGGCTGTTCTTGCCCACGAGGGAAGACAAGAGTGCCATTGGGCAAGGTGTCTCACCCTCCCCCACTGACTCTCCTTCTACAGTGCTGATCTTGGCAATGGGGTAGTGGCTGCCACCCTTCCACCAAAAAAAAAAAAAAAAAAACTTCCTGTGGGATACTTGGGCATATCCTGCCTCCCTCACTCTCACGGTTATTAATGTCTTAATTGGCTGTTGCCTGGGGAACAGGAGAGCTGCTGCAGGCAGATGACCTCATGGGGGGTGGAGGGAGGTGAGGTACCCAGGTGGCTATTTGCCCTGCAGAGCTGGGAGTTCCCCCTTCTCCGCTCTGCCCTGTTCTCCCCTCACCTTTGGCACCCTTCGGCCTGGTGGGGAAACAGAGGCCCAGGGCGGAGAACTAAGCGGGTATAAGGCCAGGTAGCCTGCTTCTTTTCTGGGCTCTAGCTCAGGTGGGTGCCCCCCTAACCCAGCTCCCGCTAGCCCCCCAGTCTTGGGCTGGGGCTTGGAAAGAGGAAGAGGCTTGCCTAGGGCTGGGCCAGCACGCCGTGCACTTTGACCCCGGCTCCTTGCCAGCACGGCTGCTAACAGACTGCCACTAGCAAGAGCCTTGCAGGCACTCCCAGAGTGGCCATGGAAGGAGCTGGGCCTCCCACCATCCACTTCCACACTGCCTCCTGGCCAGGTGCCCACCCCACTGCCAGGTGGGAGAGGGAGCGGAACAGCCAGTCCCTTCCAGGTGGCAGTCGAAAGGTTTTTTTTGTTTTTGTTTCTGTTGCCATTTGTGTAAATACTAGTCTTTTTTGGAAAAAAAATAATGTAAAGATGTTTTGTATAAACTCTGAATTATTTTCTTGTTGCTTTTTTCTTAGAAAAAATGAGAACTAAAAAAAAAAAATTAACCACATGGAGAAATGGGTGTAAAATGGTGTCGTGATGTTGGGGAATGACGTGTGAGTGTATGAGTGAGTATATGAGTGAGAGAGAGAGAGAGAGAGGGAGAGAGGGAGAGAGAGAGAGAGAGAGAGGAGAGAGAGAGAGAGAGAGCACGTGTGTGTGATTTTCATGTGCCCAAAACACTGGTGATCTGGTCTGGTATGGGAAGATGGTGGCTGTCCTAGTGGAGCAAGATGTTGAAAATGCTCTGTGCCCTTCTTCGTCACAAGTTCTTCTACCCTCTTGTTCTGCTGGACCCTGTGACCATATCCCCCTGTCTATCCTATCACCGCTGTGGCATAGGCCATGGGCATCTGCCCCGTCTGGCACTAGGCTCAGCTAGAGAGAGTAGATGGGGGAGGAGGTGTTTCCATGGGGACCTGGGTGTGTCCGCAAGTACTGCCACCACCTCACTGGGGCTAGATCTGGGACCTGCTGGCAGGCCCAGCCCTGCCCTGCCTCAAGACACCTGGAGGTGGCTAGAAATAACTTCCCAAGAGCTGGGCCTCAGCTGTGGCCCGCTGGGTAACGAGGCTGCTTCAGGCTGTCCAGTTCGCTTCTTAGCCAGAAGAGCCTTCCTTCTCCCGCACACCAGAGCTCTCACCATGGCACACTCGGGGACTTCCGGCTGACAAAGCCCTCGAGCTAGAGCAGCCCCGAGCACCCAAGCATCTGAGCATCTCCCTCCTGCAGGCTGATGGTCTGAGAGTGGAGTGAGGGCCCTGAAGAGGGTTTGGCCTCATTGCCACAGCAGAGACACAGGCTGGCAAGGCCCGGAGCAGCCCGCAGGTCTTCTGGGCGGGGGACTCCCTCCTTATGGAGATGGCTGAGACAGATGTCAGGAGAGGAGGACAAGTGGGATCCCAGCAGCTAAAAATGGGTAAGAAGGCACTAGAGGAAAGGAGGAGGAGGAAGGAAGGGGAGGGTTGGTTAGCGATCCAGAGCAGGAAGCCCCAGCGCACCAGCCAAGGAGCAGGCAGGGCTGTGAGGGAAGTGGGAAGCGCACGGAGGAGGCAAGGGAGGAAAGTCACGGGACCTGCAGGGTGAAAGGGAGGGAGGCTGGCTGGAGCAGGCAGGGCTGGGCCCGGCTGGGGTGCTCCCGAAGCCAGCTGGGGCAGAGGCTGTTTATTTGGTTTCTCATTAACCAAAGGAAGTGCCTGGATCAGATGGGGCCTCTGCTGCTTGACTGCCTGCCCAGAGCGGGGGCCCCTGCCTGGGCCAGGGGTCTCTACTCAGGGCTGGTTCAGGCCAGATTGATGTCTCTAACTGAGGGGGAGCCTGATCTGGGTTGGGTAGAGCCCTTCCCACACATCACCAATGAGTGTCCTTGGGTGGTCCCCCGCCCAGCCCAGGACACGGCTGCCCCCACCCTCTCAGTGGAGGATCGAGTTTCTGGGGGCCCCTTGGGAGTAGCTGTGAGGAGTGTGAAGTAAAATCTCTGGGAGACAGCAAAGCAGAGTATAAGGCAGCCTCTCCAACAGCCCAGAAGGTTTGTGACTGCTGTTGTCACGTGCCCTGGCCTGGGCACCGTGGCCGCTGCTCGTCTGAGCTCCGTGTCTGCTGTGCCGGCCACACAGCACTGCTCAGTAGCCCCTTGTGGCAGTGTCCTTCACCCGGCCAGTGCCTGCCACTTAAAAATAAAAACACTTACACATGTTATCTCATTGACTTTCATAAGCTTCCCTGTGAGGGTGGACGGTGGGGAATTCTTTGCTCCATATTTGAGGTGAGGAAACAGACCCTCTGCAAGGGGCAGTGACTTGCCCAAGAACACACATCAAGTGAACGCAAGCACGAGGCTTTAAGTCCAGGTGTTTTTACTCTACCATGAGCAAACAGAAGTTGCTAGAAGGTGATTCTCCTCCGGCCCACCGCCCTGCTCCTTGCCCCGTCTTGGGTGGGACTGAGCAAGCGTGCTTCCTTGGGGCTCTTGAAGAACGGGAACCATCCCCCCGCCGTTCCCTTAGCCTCTGTGTGGGTCAGGAACGGAACAAGCTTAGCTAGCTGGAGGCAGGGGTTGTGAGCCTCCTGTGGTAGGGCCCCAGACTGGCCCCACCCTCAGCTCTCCTTCCTGTCCCAGCTGGGCCCAAACTCCTGGTGAGTCAGGGATAGAGGATGCTTCCCAGGTGAGGGTGGAGCTGCCTCGCTTCCTCCACAGGCTGAGCCCAGATCACCAACGAAGCCAAGTTGAGCAGGTGCTAACCAGGCCTCAGTTTCCCCGAAGGGATAGGCCTTGTGGAGCTGGAAGGCCAGGGCTCTTGGGACTTATTGCGCTGATCCATTTTAAGCTCCCAGGAGGCCTCCCGGAGGCACCAGGGATGTGGATGGCCTGGCACCCTCTAGGCAGGGGCATGAGGGTGAGCTGAAGAACCCAAGAAAAGACCTGGCTCTACTGGGACCATCCTAAGTTGGTCCCTGCTGAGCCAGCGGCCCTTTGGCCACCTGGCATCAATCACTCTCGGAAATCTGGCCCGCCTGCCTGGCTTCCTGTCCTGCCCGGGCACGTCACAGTCCCACTGACACCCCAGCTGAGTCAGCCCCAGCCTGCCAGGGGACCCTCCTCGCCCATCTGCTGCCGGCCTCCTGTACAGCTGGCCATTGGATCTGGGGGGCTGGGGCCTCAGCTGGTGCTTGTTAGGTTGACTCCCCCTTTGGGAGGCTGCTGAGGGGGAGACCAACACCCACCCAGGACGGGGGTCATGGAGCCCAAACTGAAAGCAATTTAAGGGCATGGGGAGGACAGTAATTACAGGTTTTGTTTCCAGTGGTTAATTATCCAGCTGGCAAAGAGAAAGGAAAGAGGGAAAGCTGGGGGTGCGGGGAATAAGGAATTCGTGAAGGGATAGGGAAGGGCAGGAGGAGTTTGCCACGGGGGCCTTTTGGTACAGGGGAAAGAGCCCTGTGCTGAGAGGCTGGAGCCCAGGGCCTGTCCCAGGTCTACCGTGACTTTTTGACCAGCTGCAAGCAGGTCCCTGCCTCTTTGGGCCTCGACTTCCCTGTCTGGGTAATGAGGAGTGGGATTAGATTTCTTCAATTATCCAGAGAATATTTACTGAGCACCTACTATACGCCAGTCAGCAATCTGGGCACTAGGGTACAGTGATGAACAGGATAGTCAAGGTCCCTGCTCCCAGGGACCTCACATTCTAGACTGGCCTTTAAGTGCCTGATTAGCTCTTAAAGTTCTTGTGTGGTGATGTGAGAGGCAGAATGGAGGATACACAGATTAAAAGCTTGGGTACTAAACTTAGCCTTCCATTTGTTCATTCATCCATAGTTTTTAAACAAGTGTTGAATGCCTGGCACCAATAAGTGGTAGCTGTTGCTTCTCTCACGAGGTGTGGAGTGGGCAGTTGGACTCTGGGGCTGGGCTTCCCAGGGATCCTTCTTGCTTTGAGAGTGGCCCCCAAGCCCTGGCTGTTCCCATCATCACTGACCAAAGCCGGCCCCTTACAGAGTTCCTAAACATCCTCATCAGAAGTTATCTTGAGGCCTCAATCCCAGTCTGCCTCCCCCAGCCCCAGTCCCACCTGGACTGGGGGCTGGGCAAAATATACCCATGATAAACACCTCCCAAAGCCGAAGTAGAAGAGGTGTGTGTCCTCAGCCCTTACCTACCCCTGTGGCCCCACGGGCTGGTCTCTCTCAGCCTCCGCAGGAGCAGTGGGTAAAGACCTGGCTTCTGACCAGGGCCCTAGGGAGGAGCTCCAGGTGGCTCCTTTGCTTCCAGGGTCCCAGGAGCAGCCGAGACCGTGGAAGCCACCCTGCACCAGGGCCTTTCCACCAGCTGGATTCTGCGGGGAAGAGCCCTTGTTCTCAGGGGGGACTGACTGGTGGCCTCCCTTGCTGCCCTCATGCCTGTTCAGTAGAATCTGAGAGGTCAGAGGCCAGGAAATGGCAGAGCTAGGACTTTCCTGAGAGCTCCTTTCCAGATCAAACCCCTTATGGGGAAACTGAGACCCAGATGCCGGAAGGGACTTAAAGGCACACAGGGAGTGCTGACAGAGCCACCTCTCTTTCTTCACAGGCCACAGCTGTGAGCCCTTTTTGCACACAGCTGCTTTGTTCTCCCAGAATCCCCAGGAGTTTGTGTGAGTGAACCTAACAAACATATATATATATACATACACACACACACACACACACACACACACACACACACACACACACACACAGTATTTATATTGACAAACTATGTAAGTTTATACAAAGCAATTACCAAAAGGTCACATTATAAACCTGAGGAAAATATGGTCCTGGGAGGTTTAGGCCTGGTAAGAGCAGACCCGGAAAAGCAAATGCACTAATAGTTTGTCCCCCTCCCTGGGGGCCCCTCTCCTGTGGCACCTCACGCAGCTCTGAAGTCACTCCTCGACACGACAGCTTGGAGGTCCCTGTAGGGGCCAGACCCAGGATTGGGCATCTCGAGCTTGTGTCCCTAAAGGTCTCGGGATTCACCCTTCCCTGGGAACCCAAGGTGGTGGTCCAGCCTCCCTTGCACACCTCCAGGGCCTCCCTCCCTCCCTCCCCCACCCAGGCAGCGGGCCTTTCTGGACAGCCTGACAGTTAGCTGTCCTTGCCCTGTCTTCAGCCCCCCTGCACACACTAATAGCCATGGCAGTAACATGCTTTCACATGCAAATTGCTATGGAATTCTCAGCCCCTGCCGGTGCCCCAGCCCCCAACGCCTCCCCCTGGGCAGATTCAGAGAAGAGAATGGAATCTTTCAAGCTGTTAGGGCGTTTAGAGACCTTCTAGTCCAGCCCCCTAGTTGGATGGATGGGAAAACTGAGGCCCAGAGAAGGGAAGAAGGAACTGCCCAGAGTCACACAGAGAGTTTACCGGGACTGGCCCTCACCCAGGTCTTGTGACTTTCAGCCCATTGCCTCTTCACATTACCTCACAGCCTCCCAATCCCCCTTCTCCCACCCCACCCCCACACCCATCCAGGGCTGTTGATTGTGGGCTCTGGGATCCCTCCCTCTAGCACAGACACTCATCCAAGACACCCCTCAGTGGAGCCTGGGAGCGTGGAATCCAGAAAAGAAAAGGCCAGAGGTGTCCATGACTTAGGGGCACTGCCCAGGGAAGGGAGCCTTTCTCCTTTCAAAGAGGCAACAGGCAGGATTTGCTCGCTTCTCTCTCTGTGCACAGCCCCCTCCAGTCCCCCGATCCTGGCCAAACTGCTCTCATCCCCCACAGCAGTCCTGCCAAGCCATGCCAAGCCTTCTCCTGGGCTCTAGCCCCACAGATCTTCCCAGCTTTGTGTAACATCACCCTGCTGGAGTTGCCACCAGCAAAGCCTGGGCCCTGGGAGGCCCTGGGAGGCCCCAGGAACCCAGATCCCATCTGGGGTATGGAAAAACCTTCCTTCTCTTCAGTTCAGCTGAAACAAGATCGGAATTTTCTGAATTGAACTTTACAAGGAAATGAAAATAAACACCAAAGGGGGAAAAGAGACCAGTTTACAGAGCACAGGTGTCTGCTCCCAGCTCAGCTGAGGTCTTGCCACAGATGGGCCTGAGCTAGAAACTTCTGGGTTATCCTTCAGTTCTGCCTCTGCAGCATCTCTTGATTCTGCCCACTTCTGACCACCCCCAGTGCCAACACTCCGGTCCTCCTGCCGGGACTATGGCAATCGCCTCCCGACTTCTCTCCCCGCCTCCATCTGTCCGTCTCTCCTGCAAAACAGCAGCCAAAGTGATTTTTCCCAAACTCCATCCTGATCTTGTCATCTCAGTTTCCATTTCACATTGTCAGTCATCCCTCAACTCCTCATCATGGCAGTCAGGGCCCTGGTTGATCTGGCCCCTGCCCACCTCTTAAGTTTCTCACCTCAACCCCTCCAACACCACATTCAACTTACACCCCAATCACACAAGCCTATTCACGGGTCCCTGACCAGCACAGGCACCCGTAAGCCTCTGAGTCTTTCGATTTGCATTTCCATCAGCCAGAAATGCCCATCCCCTTGCCCCTGGCCCGCAAACTCCTGTGCATCCTTCATGGACACTTCTGACCCTCAAATCCAGGCAAAGTTGCTACTCTTCTCAGCTCTCGCAGTGCTTCTGCTTATACTGTGTGCCTGTGTCTGTTTCCCCCAATAGGTTGGGAGTTTCTGGAGAGCAGGAACTGTGCCTCATCCACCTCTGTGTCTTACCTAGAGTGAGGCCCAGAACAGACCTGAGCACAGAGCAATATCAATGAACCTTTGAAACATCTGTCCACTTGAATGGGCTTGGCTGGGCTGGAACCTCATCCCAGGGCTCTGTCTCTGCCCTCTACCTGCTCACATTACTGTCCAGCCAATCGGCAGAGTCAACGCCTTATTATATTACCCTACAATGAAAGCAAACATTTATTGAGTACTTACTACGGGCCAGGCACCGTGCTCAAAACTTAGTCACATGCATTGTTCCACGGACACCGCAAGTCTCATGAGCCTCATAAGGGAGGTCCTTATCTGAGGTAGAACCACTATTAGCCCTGTTTTACAGATGAGGAAATGGAGGCTCGGAGAGGGAAAGTACCTTGCCCATGGGCACACGGCTAGGAAGTTGTAGAGCAAGGATTTGAAATCAAGAAGCCTGAATCCAGAGTCCAAACGCTTAGGTGCTTGAGGGGCGTGAGGTGGTGGTACCAGCATGGGGAGAGAGTGAGGTGGGGTCCTGTGGCCTGCACCCTTGATGTCAGACACATGGCTTCAGGGGCTGTCTAATACGGTAGTGCAGAGCCCAGACTCTGGGATCAGGCTGCCAGGGTTTACATCCCAGCTTTACCACTTTCTAGCTATGAATTCTTGAGCAAGTCGTTTAAACCCCTCTGTGTTCCTGGTTTCTTCTTCCGTAAGATGGGGCTGAGAGTAGCAGCCATCTCATGAGACTGAAGTGAGAATGAAGTGAATGCACACACAGAAAGCCCTGAGAACAGGGCCCTGGTGATTGCTCAGTACATGGCATCGGCTAGCTTCTGAGTCCGGAGGCAGCCTTTCTTCCTGTCACCCAGCCATAGGCAGCCAAGACCATTCCAGGCTGGTCTCTGAGTGGCCACTTTAATCGGAGGCTCAGTGACCAGAGATTCTCTGGGCCTCAGCCTCGGCCTCAGCCTCAGCCTGGGTCGCTATGGCCCCAGTGAAAGTCCAGCGGTGAGGGGGGGCAGCCTCCTTGATTCCTGGAGCTGAACTGCCTGGGCTCTTTCCATGCTTTCTGTCTGGGGTCCCTGTGGTCAGGTGATCTTCAGAGCCAGGGCAGTTGTGCTGCCCCTCCTCTCCATTCTTTCCCTCATTCCCTGCATCTCAAGCTCAAGGCCCCAGGGCTTGGCTGGCCTGGACTTGACTCCTGTAAACCAAAGGGGAGGAACACCCAGTCAGCTGTGCCCCCACAGGAGCTTGGAGTCAGAGTCAGAAGCCCTGCATTTGAGGCCTGACTCTGCCACTCATACTTGAGGCCTGGGTTTCTTCTTCATTTATTGGGAACGGAATGATGTAAGCAAAACTGCTTTGTAAAAAGCAGCAAGTATACCTTGATGCAAAGAGCTAGCACTTCCCATCAGAATGTGTGTTCCTTTGGGGCAGTGAACCTGGCACTCAGTAAAGAGCTGATAAACACATGAATAAGTGAGTGTCTCTCCCACCCAGAATCCATGCTCAACCCCAGCCAGGCTCCAGCAGCCAGAGGCCCAGATCCGAAGCAGAGACACTGGAGTTTCCAGGTACTGTTGGAAAGAAAGATGCTACACTAACTGGCTTCTTTCTACACTCATTAGCCTGGTGATGTTTAAGCTGGTACAGCCTTTCTGGAAGGCCACTTAGGTAACAATATATATGTATATATATATAAATTATGTATCACATATATTATATATGATATATATATATGATTTGTTATATATAATATACAATATATAGCATATATATAAAATTATATTTGTGTGTGTGTGTGTGTGTGTGTGTATATATATATATATATATATATATATATATCTCAAGAGTCTCAAATGGTACCCTTTTACTGGGTTCTTCACCACTCAGTAACTTAGTTTCCTCATCTGTAAAATGGGGCTGCTGATACTACCAATGGCGTTGGGTCATTGAGAAGATGCCACGAGATAAGACATGGAAACGCTTAGCACAGGGCCCAGCGTGTCATGACTGTTCAGTCAACACTATTGTAGTATTGTAATTACAATTACTATCTCCATGTGCGATAGTTACATGACTGCCTCTGTCATTACCATGATGTCTTGAAGGGTAAGGACTATGTTCTCTTTTTTTTTTTCTTTCTGAACCTCCAGGGCCCGGTACAGAGCTTGGCACATAGTAGCTGCTGAGTGAGTTTGGTGAAAAGAAATTTAGTCCAAAGTCCTCAACATGGGGAAGAGGCAGCCGAGGCCCAGGAGAGGGCAAGGCAAGATTTGGACCTAGAACTCAGGTCTTCTGTCTTCAAATTGTGGTCCCTTGGGGACTTGGGGGTACAGTTGAAGATTGGGGTAACTACCCGGATTCCTTGAGCTGAACTGCCTGGGCTGTTTCTGTACTTTGGGTCTGGGGTCCCTGTGGTCAGAGGATCTCCAGGGCTCGGGCAGTTGTGCTGCCCCTCCTCCCCATTCTTGCCCTCATTTCCTCCATCTCAAACTCTAGCCTGGCCCAGCCAAACAGGAAGATTCATTAACCGTCTAAATATACAGAGCCCAGGGGCCATGTGCAGCCTGCAACAGAGCTGGGGTCCCAGCAGGGCCAGAGGCTGAGGCAGCGGTGCTGGCTGCTGCGGGCTGACTGGGAGGGGTCCTGGCGAGGGAGAAGCCCCAGGAACAGCTAATGTGATGATTGATGGGGAGGTGAGTGAAGCCACGCCAGCGCCAGGCCCCAGATCCCTCAGTCTCTAGTCCCCTTCATAGCCACCTATCCCTGCACCCCCCTCTCCCCACCCGCCAGGTCCAATCCTGGTCCCCACAACCAGTTTTGGTACCATCCCCCTTCCTGCACTCCCCAACTCTTCACTCTGGGTCCCTGAGCCCTCAGAAGTATGGAGCCTAAGAGGTGGGCGACCAGGAGTGGGGGCGGGTTTCCCCAAGCTCCTGCCTGCTTATTATTTTAAGGGCTATTTCTCTAATCAAAACTCCCCAATTACCCAAGGGCCCCTCTGATTAATATTCCACGATAACAGGAACAGGTCACATCTGGCTGCAGGAGCTGGAATTCGACACTCCAGGAGCCCCATGATTGGTCTGCAGGAAGAATAATAAACTTCCTTTCTCCTGCCCCCCTTTCCCTTCCTTCCCACTCAGAGGCTCCCCTTTTCTTCCATCTCCACTTCCCCAGACCCTGTCTGCCCCTCTCCATCCCCATCCAAGCTCCCTGCTTTGCCCTCTGCCCACCTCCCCAGTCTTGGTCAGCCTCCTGGCCATTACCAGCCCCTGCTTTGCTAGGCTGGCTCTTTGGCCCAGGAACATTTTACGCTGAGATGCGGCAGGCTGAGCAGGGAGGGCGATTTCTGAGGCATTGTGGGCTCTCTGAATGTATCACCTCATCAAATCCTCATTACCATCATCCTATGAGGAGGTGGTATTATCCCTGTTTTTTGATGGGCGTGGTATGTCTGAGAAGCTACAGGACTCGCCCAGCGTCACAGGCTTTAAGTGACAGCTCTGGGGTTGCAAACTCGGCTTTCTGCTTCCAAGGGTCCTCTTCTCTCCACTCCTCACCTTGATCTGCCAAGGACAGTGTCAGTCCCTGGATGCTTGGATGGGGATGTGACCCACTGATAGGGCACAGTGTGATGGATTTTTAGGCAGAAATGAGCTGAGACCTTTTAGTTGAATCTCACAGTCCAGAGAGGAGAAAAGGCTTACCCACATCCATATGGGAAAGTGGCGGTGAATATGGGACTTGGCCGCAGGTCTTCTGACCCTCAGATGAAAACCCCTTCCATTTGCCATCTTGCGGACAGCTCCGAGTAAGAGCGGTTTCCCACCACAGCTACATGCAAGGGACTGCTGGATGCCACCCACCTCTGACCTGACCCGCAGACACCCACACATAGCACAGCTGCTTGTGTTTGTTCAGTCTTTACCCGGGATCCTGGGCAGAAAGAGCTCTCTGCCAGGAGCTGGGGTGGGGATGGCAGGGATAGGGGTTGGGGTCAATGTTGGGGGCCAGAAAGGATTTGCCTTCAGCCAGCCCTACCCTAGGGAAAGGTGTGTGGACCTCTGGCAGCTGCTTCCTCCTTTGCCACTGTGATTCTCAGTAGCCAGGAGGAGGGGAAGGCCCTTGGGTGTCAGGGACACAATCCTCCCCCGTTCTCTGTCCCTCCTCCCAGCGGCGGGACGCAGGCTTGATCAGTGCCTGACAGCAGTTTGGCTTTGCTGAGGAGGGGCAGGCCGGTGAAGTGTGTCCCTCTCCCCTCACTCTCCCACCTGGCCCTTTCCTCCCCGTCTCCCCTCTCTCCTAGATCCTCTGGCATGCACCTTGGCTTGACGCTGTTCAGAAACACCCTGGAGCCAACTTTCCAATTCATCACTGGGTAAACCGAGGGCCCTGGATAAGGAGACTAAGGCTTTGATTCAGTCAGTGGCCCCTGGCTCCAACAGCTCTTCCCATCCCCTCCATCTCCTGGCTGGACAGTCCTGGCCAGAGGGCTAACGTGTGGGGCTACTCCGTCTTCGCATCCAGCCCCATGGTGGGGTCTGAGACCCACTGTATTTTATAGGGAATCATGAGGCTTCTGGGACACAACTACCTCAAGACTAATGGATGCCTAGACAGGACTTGTGAGATCTTGAGCCCTCCCTGTACAGCAGGGGCCCATGTCATCCCTCCGTCTCTGCTATCTCCCTGTCGCTGTTCTTAGTGCCCTAGTCCCCCAGCCTCTCACTCAGTCCCCTGCCTCTGCCTCCTCCCTAGTCCCACATTGCCTTCATCTTCTACACTGAAGCCAGCCTGACCTTCAGTTCCAGATCCAGTTACAGAGCTTCTCTACGCCTCAGCTTCCTCCTCTGTAAGATGGGGATAAAAATCAGACCTGTCTCGTGAGGTTGTGAGGAAGAGCTGAGAGCATGCACATAGAGCACATAGGACCATGCCTGGAGCAGAGGAAGCCCTCTGTCATCATCCAATCTGCTAATAATGAAAAAAGCTAACACCAAGTGAGGGGTTGCTGTGTGCCAGGCACTGTTCTAAGCATTTCATGTGTGAGAGTTTATTTAATCTCCAGTGCAGTTTTCCACGGTAAGTATTGCTACTATCATTTCCATTTCACAGATGGATATGCTGAGGCACACCGACGTTATGCAACTTGCCAAAGCTCCCATTTGCCAGTACCCTGTTGAGCAAGCATTTGAACCCATATAGTCTGACTCCAGAGTTTGACCTCACCCACTTGGCCATTTTGCCTCCCTAGAAACAGTCTGTGACTCCCCAGTACCTACAGGATAAAGTCTAAATTCCTTAAGCCGCCACTCGAGGCTCTCCCACCCCTCCTCCTCCTCACACTACAAATCACCTTGAGAATGGAACACCATGAGAATTCACCTGCTTCCAAGCCCTGGCTTAGGCAGTTTCCCCCACTTGGAATGACCTCTCCCCACAGCAACCAAAAAAACACAAAAACAAAAAAAAATCCCTGCATGTCCATACACACAAATCCCACCTCTCCAGGTGTTTAACTCATCTCCAAAGCCAATGGGTTCAAAGTAAGCACCTGGAGGGGCGGGGTTTGTGTGTGTATGTGCGGGGTGGAGTTGGGGGGGAGAAGGTTTAGAGGGACATTTCAGGTCTGACCACCCTCATGAGGCTAAATGGGGCCTTAGAGGTGCCCTGAGCCACTGGTCCTTAACCATTTCACCATCTAGGACTGTCCTTTTGAATTATTCCTCCCCACTCCTCTCTTCCCCCCGTGCTCAATCTGAAGGCTTGGAAAGACCTTGTCTACCGAACACTCTGCATTTAAAAAATATACAACAGAACCAGCAGGGAAGGCTGGTCTCCTGGGAAATCAGATACCACATTTGAGAGGTGTATGGATTTTACCTTCTCTCCTGACCCCGCTTTTTCTGAACCTGAGTTTGAATGACTCGATGCGACTTCTGGGCAAACCAGATGCCAGGGCTCGGCACCCTGCAAATGAGAACAGAAAGATCAGTCTTTTTCTCTCTACTGTTGGTATGGTTTTATTGTCATGGCCTAGGACTGACTGCAACAGACAATTGATCCTACTGTTCAATTATTTTCAGAAAGCAGGCCTAAAGATCAACTACCCGAAAACCCAGATCATCAGCATTGGCAGACAGCCCCTGGCATCCAATTGGTTTCTCTCCAACAATGTAATACAACAGGTCAAATCATTCAGTTACCTGGGGGTGCAATTTGCAACTAATTCATCTTGGAGGGTTCACCAGGAAGCTATATTGCCTAAATTAGATGTTCGCAGGGTGTTTTATTGAGAGTTTTTAAATGGCCACAGAGGCAATTGGTAACGCCTGCTTTGAAAACGTTCCAGACAGAGACGGCTGCAGGCCTGGCTCCATGGCGGAGAACTTTGCACACTGGAGGAGATTCAGAACTCTTTTCAGGGGAACGCTGCCCTCACCCATAGGAACCTTCTGGGCCTTTCTGTGAGAATCGCTCTTAGGCCCTCTTGATCCGTCTAAGCCCTCCCATCTGCTGGGCTCTCTGAACAAGGGGCTCTGCCCAGCATCAGCGACTCACCACTGTGGCACTCTGGGATCCCTCCAGATAACTCAGCCTTGAAGCCCCTGATGCCCCAGCCTTATCAAGAGCTCATTCCAGAGAACTAATATTTATGGTCGGCTGTCTACAGAGCAGACTGTCCACCTATCTCCTGGAGTCTTTTATTATCCTTAGCTTAAGGCAGCTCATCAGAGGGCTGGGTATTGGGAGAGCAACACTGGGGTCTTTCCGGAGGGAGGAGAGTATAGTGATCATGAATTTGGTTCTGGTAACGGACAGACCTGGGTTTGCGTCTAGCCCTACCACTTCCCGCCTGTGCATCCTTGGGCCAGTGATTTCACCTGACGCTCAGTTTCCTCATCTGTAAAGTGGGGATAATAACAATGCTCACCTCCTGAGTTGATTTAGGGGGGATTCTATGCCTGGCACATAGTAAATTGTGGCTATTATTGTTTATTTTTATTCTTGGAGAGTTGCCCTGCGTCCTCATAACAGGTAGCTGGAGGGAGCATTGTGAGAAAGTCAGCCTGGTCCTCGTTGGCTTCAGGGATGTTGTTGAGGACACAGGGTGGTCGCTTCTCCCAGGGTCCTCTATGTGAAGGGCCAAGGGAAAGATGTGATTTCTTTTCTGACCAGGAAAAGCCATGCTTCCCTGGAACACTTGGTTCATTTTTATGTTACAGATGCTGTGAAGCTTATAGCTGATGATGTTTCCCTCTTTTATGTGGCTACCAGGGGAGCTGAGAGCCAAATGCAGACTCTAGTAACTATAGAACTTTAGAGAAGGCATTTTGTGTGTGTGTTAATCTTACTTCTGGCTTTACTATTTTCCTGCCTCATTTTTCTTTATCTTGATTTCTCTCAGGTACACATTTTATCATTTTCTATTTTATGGCATTTGTTCAGCTGTCCCAAATTCTTTGATGAATAACTTGTGATATAAATTACGGTTGTAAGAGGCATCATCATTTAGTGAATGTTTTCTGTTACCAGTGCTTACCAAGAATTAGCTTACTTAATCTCACAATCACCCTATAAGAAAGGGACCATTATTATCATCTCTCTTTTACAGATGAGAGAACTGAGGTTCAGAAAGGCTAAGTTACTCACCCTAGGTCATACACCTTGGTAGACCTGGGAAGGAACCTCTACCATCCGAGTCCGGATCTATACCCTCACTCCACTGTGTGCCTCTCTCTGATAGATAGGCAGGTATCTAGGGGATATATATATATATATATATATATATATATATATATATATATATATATATATATATGACAGATTAGATAAATAGATATAGGCAGGTAAGATAGACATAGGTGGCAGACGGAGAGTGAGATGAAAGATATGATTGGTTTTTCCGTAAGATAACCAAGGTTGCCTCATGGAGGTGATATAATTCTAGCCCAAGGCAAAAAGAACTTGATATCTTAGCCTGAGCAATCCTACCATAAGGAAATGTTCATTTTCCCTTAGGGCTTTTGAAAATTGAGATACTCATGGCTGTTCATTAATGCCTTTGCAGACCCCTCTTCATTCATGCGCGCATCCTTCGTGCAGCTACTCTGTGGCTGGGCACTGGGGACACAGAGATAACTAAGGCACAATGGGTCCCCAACCATCAAGGGGCTCCTGACTCACTGAGCGAGACATACATGAAGACTAGAAATCACGGGTACAGATCCTGGAGCCCAGGCCTCTCCAGGGTGTTTGGGAAGTACAGAGGCAGCCAGGGGTGGGAAGCAGTAGGTCAGTGAGAGTCAGGAAATGATTTAAGTCATCATCTCATTGAGAAATGCTTCCAAGATGAGGAGTTGAGCTAGGGGTAGAGGATGATTAAGAGTTTGCTAGGCTGTAGAGGTGCCAGAGGGCAGACAGAATCACATGGGCAAAGGCACAAAGGCAGGTGAGACCAGGGCACTCTGGAGAAGCTACAAATAATCTATTCGGGTTGGAAGGCAGAGGTATGTCAGGTGGCCTAAGAGATGAAGCTGGAGGGGTCAGAAGGCCAAATCATGAAGGGTCAAGGTGTTTGGAGTTCACCTCAGGACTGATGAGGAGTCCTGGAAAGGTTGGAAGCAGGGGAGGGACCTGATCAGCTTTGGTGTTTTGGAAAGTCATCCACATCTTCAGAGCAGTGTGGGGGGCCAAGGCCAGGAGACCAGCTAAGACTCAGTTTCCACTGCCCCATTCTGAGCCACTACTCAGAATGTGCTGCTCTCTCAGCCAATATTTTTTTTTTTTTTTTTTTTTTGCGGTACGCGGGCCTCTCACTGCTGTGGCTTCTCCCGTTGCGGAGCACAGGCTCCAGACGCGCAGGCTCAGCGGCCATGGCTCACGGGCCCAGCCGCTCCGCGGCATGTGGGAATCTTCCCGGACCGGGGCACGAACCCGTGTCCCCTGCATCGGCAGGCAGACTCTCAACCACTGCGCCACCAGGGAAGCCCTCAGCCAATATTTATTGAGCACCTATTAAGTTCCGAACACTGTTGTAAGCACTGGAGATATCTCAATAAACAACATAGACAAAGCTCCCTGCCCTTGGAGCCACACAATAAACACTAGACATAATAAATAAAGAATTTATATATTATGTTAGAAGGTGATTTGAGCTACAGAAGAAGAGAAAATAGAGCACAATTAGGAGGGTCAGGATTGTCAGGGTGGGGCTGGCTTGAGACCTTATTGAGAATGTTGACATTTCACTAAAAACGTGAAGGCAGAAAGCAGAGGTTATATGGGGATTCTTCCCGTGTCTGATTCCCACAGCCTTTCATAGCCCAGGCCAGTGGACTTGGGCTTTAGTAGTCCTGGGTTCAAATCCTGGTACCTTGGGCAGGAAACCACCTCTCGGAGCCTCCATTTTCTCCTGTGCTCCTTGCCTCCTGCGGCCATGGTGAGATGATGGGCACAACAGTGTTTGTAGTCTGACAGGCAGGGCCCAGAGTTAAAGGGGTTATCACGAATCTTCTCTCTGGCATCCCTTCCCAGGCCTCTGGCAGCCCTAAGGCTCTTTGTGCCTGAGAAGCCAGTGGAAGAGATGGCTGTGGGAGAGTTGCTGACAGTCTCCTGCTCCGGGGAGGGCGAGCAGCTTCTCTCAGCTCCAGAAAGGCTGAAACTGGGCCATGGGCTGGGCCTGTGGCATTGCGGCTGTTGCCTCTGCCATGCACCACTGGGCATGAACCCACCATGTGGCAGAGCTGGAAGAAAGCCCTGACAAATGATCCAGCTTAGCCCCTATGGGACAGATGGGGATGCTGAGGCCAGAGAGGGCAAAGGGATTGACTCACGGGCACACAGGGAGTGACTTAGAAACACCTGGGGTCTAGGTCTCCTGGCTTCCAAGGGGCTTGTGGTGGAGCCAGGAGGCTGCTTTGACCCGAGTGGGTTTGTTCATGGTTATGGACTACCCTGGATTTTTTGTTTTGCTACTGAGGCTTCCTTTGGGGGCTTGGAGCCCACTGCTAAAAATAGCTAACATTTAACATTCTTCCAAGAGATTTCCATTTGTTATCTCATTGAGTCTCTCAACAACCCTATGAGGCATTCTTATTACCCCTCTCTTTACTGATGAGACTGAAGCACAGCCAGGTTAAATAATTTGTCCAAGGTCACACATTAGGAAGCGGGGGAGCTGGCTGATTTGGGCAGTTTTGTTCAGTCTTTGTTATGTAGCCATTAGGTTATACAGGTGTGAGATGAGTGTGTGTACATTGTGGTTATACATGTGAATATGTTTGAATGTGTGTTGGGAGGGGTTCCTGGCTAACTCTTGACTGCTCATTCGTGCTCTGCGCAGGGGCTGCCTGGGGAACAGGGCAAGCTAGCTAAGTGATTTCTCCCTGGCAGGCCCCTGTGAGAGCTGGAGGGGGGTGCCTGTGGTTCACGGGAACTGTGACCTAGAGCAACACACACAGCAAGGACATGCACAGATAGCATTTGCACGTGACACCCTCTGCACATGGATCTCCAACTGTGGTCTCAGGACCAGCAGCCTCAGCATCACCTGGGAACTTGTCAGAAATGCAAATTCCTGGGCCCCACCCCAGCTCTACTGAATCACTCAGGGTGGGGCCCAGCAATCTGTGTTTTAACAAGCCCTCCAGGTGATTCTGATGCACATTCAAGTGTGAGCATTAGGACAGACGGGAGGGGCCCAAAGCATGCTGGGATGCCTGCTTCCGTGTACATGTATGCATGTGCTCAGGGCACAGCAATTTACAGTCTGCAGAGGACTTTCTCACCCATAACCTCCTCTGATCCTCTCAACGATGGAGATCCCGCCCACCTCCCAGATGAGTAAACTGACATCCAGGGAGGTTAGTTCATACAGCAGCCAGTCCCTGACAGATGCCAAGCCTGGCGGTCTTATCCCCATGCCCAACGCCTACCTTAGATCCTCCCACCCCTACCCCCTGTGCTGGTCTAGGGCTCCTCCTGCCCACAGCAGCCTCTCAGAGGAAAGAGGGAATAGAGAGATGGCCGTTCTTGGCTTCCTGCCCATCTCGCCCCACCCCCTCTCGCTCCAGTCTGCAGCACCTGTAGAACAAGTTCCTTCTTTCCCAGGTGAGTTCACCTGGCAAGGAAGGAGAGAGGTGTCCACGGAAGGAGAAGACGCTCCAGGGACCCAACGGCTGTTTTCTAGGAGATACCTAGAGGTGGATCTGGGTCAGCAGAAGTCCCTGCCTTCCCCCAACTCCTGCACTGTGTCGGGAGACATATATAAAAGTGACAATGCCTCACAAGTCTCCAAAGCAGACTTTTCCATCCATAGTGATAACAGACATTTATTGAACATTTACTATATGCCAGGCACTTTACATGTAAGATGTCAAGATGTCATTGAGGAAGGTGTGGCCCCATTCTGTAGATGGGGAAAATCAGGCCCAGGAAGTTTAAGTAAATTGCTTCTAGGTGGCAGAGCCAGGCAGACTGATTCCTGAGCACACTTTCTTAACACTCCCCTATCTCGTGTGGTCCCTGTAATAGCCCTGGAAATGAGCCTGGATGGGTCATTTCTCCCCATTTCACAGAAAAGGAAGCTGTGGCTCAGAGAGGGGGAGTGGTTGGCTCACAGGGTATGAAGCCCGGAAGTGTACTGTCTGCTTCCTCATTGCAGGCCTGAGACCAGGAGACCTTCGAGGATTTGCTAGCATGTCAGAGACAAACTTGTCAAACAACTTTGCGGTGACAATGGCAAATTAGTTGAAATTATAAATTGGTTGAAAAGAAATATTTCCAGTCACTGGTTTTCCATGTAATAGTAATTTCCAGGCACTGTGGGGAAGTTTTTTGTAGTCTTTGAGCATGTTTGCCTGTTTTCTGGAATCTTCCATTTTTATCTTTGGGGAGAATAATTTGGGAATTCATTTTCAACTCGTCTTCCTGCTCTGTTGGTTCAGAAGTATTTCCCTGAACTTTGAAATCTTACCTCTGATTCTAAGTAAATTGCCCCCAAAAGCCAACAAGTTGAAACTGAAGTTTCCATCTGCTGCTTCCGGCTTCCCTAAGTTTGTGCAACTGAGGATGGATATATAACCTTTAAATGCAATATAATCTGCTTTCCAAGTGATCTGCCTTTAAGTTTTTCAAATAAGTGTTTTTGCCAGTAATGCCAACTTTCTCTGCAGCCCATATTCTCACCAATTTCAATGTCCACCCCTTTTCAGTGTAAGCGGCTTTCGCTTACTATCTTCTCGACTGTTCTGTGGTAATCGTTTGCTCCCACTGGGAATGCTGCTCGCTGTCAGAATTGAAGTGCTATGTGGTTTCTGGGACAGGGACAGGCTTAGGCTGAGCTTTGTTTGTGTAATGGTGCTTGAAAATATTGGCAAGGAAAATGCCAGTGGACCTAATGTCCACACACACGGCACACCAGGTGGGGTGTGAGGTGAAGGAGGCATCTGAAGCCCTTGGAAGGAATCAGGGCATATGGTTCATTGCAGCCCACATACTGCCACCTCAGTGTTGGTCTATGTTGTCCTAGCCACTTGGTGCTTCCAACACGGGCCCTCCCTCAAAAACTGGTTTGGGCCCCTCTCCTGGGTGGCAGCAGTATAGATTCCAGGCTCAGAGTAGTTGCTCCAGTGGCCCTGCACACACTGATCTTTGCAACAAAATGAGATAACGTCCCCAATGCAGCTGGCCAGGAAGAATAGGAGTTTAAATGAGCCAGAGATAACACCCCACGACTAAAAACCAAACTCCTCCCCTCAGCATGGACAATACACTGAAAGCGCTTTACGTTGTCAAAGAATCTGTTAAAGTATCTCCCAGTAAGTCAAAATGATCAATATGTGGAAAACCAGTGACTGGGAGTATGAATTTCTCTCTAGTTTATCATTTAAAACCAGCCTTTTTGTCATTTCACTTGGAGCCAGACCAGATGGGTTGGAACAAAGGTCCTCATCTCCTTCTCCCTGGAGTTGCGCAGAGAGCCGCTGGGTCCATGGTTGAATTGAATTCAGCTGGGCCTTATGTCGCCTTTGTCTACACACATTCACCACAATATCCATACTGAATCAGAATTCAGAGAATTCTGAATTCTCACAGTTGTGTGTGGACCAACTGAGGTCAAATCAACCCTATAGCTGTTATGGATTCAAAGTAGATTTCTTCTTTCAGAGGTCTGCCAAAATTTTCCAAAGTTTCCAAATTTCCTACAATGACCACGCATTACTTTTGAAATCCCGCAATAAAAAGTATGAAAGTACATACTCTAAATGCAGAACCAAACTTACATATCTGACACTGTGATAGGCACTTTGTGGTTGGGATTGTGGGTCCCTGTCCTGGGCTGTCTGGTCCTACTGGGGGCTTACTCTCCCAGCTAGTAACTGGGCTTCTCCCATCCCTCCCCTTTCCACACTGGCTATATCTGCCAAGAGAGCCAGGGAAGGAGGTAGGGGTCTTCGGTCTCCATCACCGGAAGAGTAAAGTGATTCGTCTAAGGGGACACATAGTAAATTAAGGCTAGGTTGGGATAAGACAGCAAAATCGAAGATGGTGGGAGTGATTATTCAGCACAGGTTTTCTGACTGCCAGCTATGTGCCAGCTGTGGGGAGTGCTCAAGAAGGCAGAATTCTACCCTTTGAGAGGCAGTATGATGTGTGGCTCAACCGTTTAGCGGCCATGAAACTTTGAATGTCAGCCCTTAAGCTCCTAGAGACTCAGCCTCATCATCTGTGAGATGTGTAATGTGTACCATTACCATTAATAATCATACCATTACCATAAGTAATCATACCATTACCATAAGTACGTATCTAGGGCTTACTGAGTGTTAGATAGGTATGTGCACTTGACATATGTGATCTCATTGCGTCTCCGTAGCAACCCTGCAAGGCAGGTACTCCTTCCCCCATTTGACATGTGGGAAAACTGAGGCCCAGAGAGATTAAGTGATTGGCCAAGCATCACACAGCAAGCAAACAATGTCAGAATTTGAAGCCAGGCGGGCTGACTCTGGAGTCTTTGCTCTTTGTCACTCTGTTTTACTGTCTCCCATGACTGAGCTGGTGTCATGAGCCAATGGGGCATCTGTACATCAAATGTGCCCCTAGGCCCCGGGGCAGAACAAAGGGGTGGTTATAGCAGCCCACTTCATTGCCCTGTCATACAGTAGGTGTTCAACATGAGCTGGTCCACTTCCCTTGAAGATCTCCCGGCCCAAGGTGGGGAGGAGAGGGAAAAGGACAGAGTTGTGTCCCACCTGGGAAAGTATTTCCACCCCAGAAACTAATCTCTTCTGCTTCCCGCTTCCCTGACCCTCAGGCAAGCCTAGAGCCCCCTTTCTCCCTCCTCCCACCCCGACTCCAGGTCAGACCTCTTCTGCCCCCTCCCCATGGTCTGTCTGGGCCAGTCTGTCTCCCCGACCCCAGCAAAGCATTAAAAATTGAAAGCTCCTTTGAAGAGAAAACAGTTTAATAAAAGCTCCATCCATTTTTCATGAGAAGATCAGGAGAAGGATGGTGGAGAGAGGAGAGTCAGGATGGGAGAGACATGGTATGGCGGGCAGGGAGGGCAGTGAGGGGCTTAGGGAATCCCTGGTTGGGGCTCAGTAGAGCAGGGGTCAGGAAGTGCAGCCTATCCTTTACCTGAAGCTCTGCTGGCTGCAATGGCCTCTTTTCCACTTCCTCTTAGCAGGATCCACGCTGGGCCTGTTGATACTGGGAAGTATGGCTTCCTCCTTGAGGGAACCTCCTGCTTTCTCTTTGGGGAAGGCCTCTGGGCTGCATTCTCTCAGGAAGGGGAGCGCAAGATGACCTCTGGCCTGGAGGGGTCTTCCTCCACAACTGAGCAGCCTCCCAGGCTGGGCATGAGAAGGCCAGTCTCTTGAGCCCTGGGCACATGTTTGGACCCCAGAGGACCGTGCGGGGCAGGGCCAGGCCAGAACACCAGGCTGGGCACTGGGCAGGGAGCTGAGTTTCGGGAATAAGTCCAACACAGAGGTTGGGGCATGGGGGGCTGGGGGGAGTTAGGTCCAAACACTGGCTCATTTTCTTTGGACCCTAGAACCTTTTCCAACCACAAGAGACACAATTATACCGGCAGGTATACACAATTATACCTGCCCGGCCTCTACGTTTTCTTATCTCTTCCACCTCAACACAGATGGGTCCACCCAGGAAAGAAACCTCACAGACTGGCCCTGGCAGGAGAGGTGTATACCTAGGTCTACTCAAATGTGTGTCTATCTTTGGTGCAAGCCTGTATGTGTTCATGGTTATCTACACATGCCAGTATGTGTGTGTAGTGACATAGGTGTGAGTGTGAATAACCAGGGCAGTGTGTGTGCCTGTGAGTGTGTGTGCGCAAGGTTGTGGGCTGGTGCCCATGTGTGAGGACTTGTTCCTACTGCTCTCTGCTTCTGAGCAGAAATGTGCTCTCCTGGAGCACATGCTGGAGGGCAGGTGAAACAGGTAAGGTGAGTGAGAGGGTGATGGGAAGAGTGGGAAAGAGAGTGGGCCCTAGAGAATTGAGCGGGCCTGGGGGTCTGATAGACAGGAAGACCAGATGTGTCAGCCCCAGCCACAAAGCTGTTCCCTGTGTGCCCCGGGAACTGAGAAGGGGGTTGCTTTATTAGCGCCCAACTTGGGAGGGCAGTGGGCTGTGTGTGTTTGTATAGGGGCAAAGGCTTCTGCTTCATCAGCAGGATCAAGGAGGGCTTCAGAAGGGGTTCCTTGAATGATGGTGGGAAAGGAGGCCGAGGGATGCACTGATGGTGACTCTTCAGGCTTTTCAATCAAAACCCCAGGCCAGTTTTTGTCAGAGCTTCCTCCCCACGCCTCTCCAGCTCAGGCGGAGTCGGATCCCTGGGTTCCGGCCTCCAGATAGCGGGGTGGGGAGTGAGGTCTTGGCTCCGGGAGAGGATTCAGGACCGGTGTGGAGTATCCTGGCTGGGCCTTCCTCTGGGTTTGTTCCGGACATGTATCCACCTAGCCATTCTTCCATCCATCTATCCCACATACGTTCACTGAGCCGTGACTCTCACGCCAAGCATTTTATCAGGACACCAAACAGGCAGATATGTCCCTGGCCTCCAAGACTACTGAACCTAGTGCGTTCTTGGGTGTCCTTCTCCATGGTTTCACAGATCCTGCCTCCTCCATGGCCCTGTTGGGCTGGTGGCTGGCCCTGGTGCTGCCGGTTCACTCTGGTAGCTCAACAGGCCAGGTAGCTGGGAGACACAGAGCCTGACTTCCATTCACCACGTGACCTTCGCAAATCGCTCTCCCTGCCAGGTCCTCCGTTCTCCCATTTGTCCTGGGACTTTTTGTCCTAAGGTGAGCTCAGAGGGCCTTTCCTGCTTCAGTGACTGTTGTCCCCAATTCCGGGGGACTTTTCCCCTTGGTTAATGGCTGTGGGTAACCTTAGGCAATTGATGGCATCTCTTTAGGCTCGGTTCCCTCAACTGTAAAACAAGCATAATAAAACTACCTTGCTCGTAAGATCTTTGGGGGCATTAACTGTGGGTGCTCATGTATGCAAAAGTCCTGGCACAGAGCCTGTGGGCCTAGAATAGCATGAGACCATTGGGCTGGGGCTGGTAGCGTCATCCCCGAAAGTGTCCCTAGTCTCAGGACCAGTCTTAGCTCCCCCTGCACGTTCAGGCAGGGGTGTGAGTTAAGGTGATAGGCGTGGGGATTTGTGAAGGTACTGGTCTGGGACTTGGAAATCTGACAAAGGAGCCAGGGAGAAAGGCCACACCAGGTATGGGTTCCACTTGTCTTGGTCACCTGAGCCAACTCTGCCCATAGGCCCCGGGGCAGAACAAAGGGGTGGTTTTAGCACCCCACTTCATTGCCCGGCACCCCGCCCCCTGTCATCCCTTAAATGTAAATGCCAGAGCTGGAGAACTGCTGGCTGGCATTGCCCTTGGTGGTTAAAGCCTGGCAGGGCAAGGAAACGAAGGGATACACAGGAGGCTGTTGGCCACGAGCTTGAGCCCCCTTTCCCCCCTTCCCCCTTCCCAACTGCCCTCTTCCTCTCCTTCTCCTGAGTCTAACCAGCCCATTCCCCAGGGGACCACACGCCAGTAATTTTCTCTCTGTTGCTGGCTCCCTGCCCTCAGCCTGCAAATATGTTCCAGTTTTCCCCTGAAAAAATCCTGTCCTCCATGCTCCTCCAGCTCCCGCCCTCCTGCTTGCCTCCTCTTGCACAGCTGAGTATCCACGTTCACTGTCTTCTGGTCTGGCTTGCCTTACATTCCCTTCTCACTGCAAAAGCCGAGGATGTCTGGATGACTAAAGGTCATCTCCTCCCCACTTGGGGTTGGACAACACCCCCTTGCCGGTTTGGACACAGTTGTCAGGCCCCTTCTTACTGGGCTTCTTCAGAACTGCCCTCTGTGTCCTCCTTTCTCTCTGCTAGATCTTCTCAGGCTTCTCCTTCTTTTTACCCACCACCTCACATCTTCTGAGTGATTATTCTAAGAGCTTTGTCATGTTGGAGGGCTCAGCAAGAAGGAGGTCAGTGGGGTTGGAGGTGAACAGACAAGGGAGGCAGTAGTAAGGGTTGAGTGGGAGACACAGGCAGGGCCAGAACAGACAGGGCCCTGTAGGCTAGGGGTGGGGGACTTGGGGTTTTCTTCTAAGTCAGATTGAGAGGCCAGCGGTAAGCAAGAGAGTAACTGGATCTGATCTGCATTTTTAAAAGACACTCTGGTCTCTGCGTTGAGAATAGACTGTGGGGGTGAGGGGAGATCTCTTGGGGTGAGTGAGCATGGTGGTTTGAGACGGGTTGGTGGAGGGGGAGGTGCTGAGGAGTGGATGGATTAGGATATATTTTGGGAGTAGAGTGGCTGGACTTGCTGATGGATTGGATGTAGGAGGTGAGAAAAAAAGATTCAAGGGTAACTCCCAGGTTTGGGGCTAAAGCATCTGGACAAAGAGTGATACCATTTACTGAGCTGGGGTGCACTGTGGGAAGGAAGGTTTGGGGGAACTCAGGATCTCTGTTCTGGCCGTGTCAACTTTAAGATCCTATTAGACATCTAAGCAGAGGTGACTGGTAGGCACTTGTCTGGAGCTCAGTACAACCGTCAGGGCACGAGATATAAACGTGGAGGAGATCTGAGGTTTTACCTCGGGCCTTTGAACCTGCTCTTCCGACACTGCCCAGCACTCAGTCCTCATTCAGCTCAAACATCGCCTCAGTCTAAAGTCACCTCCTGCTTCCGTTCCAGGTGTGCTCTATCCCATAGCCCTGTTTTATTTCCTTTCCAACACTCATCACTACCAGAAGTTATCTTGTTCACTTGCTTCTTCACACGCTTCTCTACTGTGCGAGACTGTAAGTAAGTTCCATGAAAGCAGGGCTTGTCTGTTTTTTGTTTACTGCTATATCTCTGGGGCCTAGAGCAGTGCCTGGCATATAGTAGATGCTCACTAAATCTTTGTGGACTGAATGAATAAGCACTTTACAATGTATCAGCTCCCTTCATCCTGACGACAACCCCATGAGAGTGGTAGCTGTAACCCCCGGTTTTCAGAGGAGGAAACTGAGGCTTTGGGAAAGTCCAAGTCCTCACCCTTGGAGGTGGTGTAACTGGAACTCAATCCCACATTTGTATGGCTCCAAAGCCCATGCTGTTAACCCTCCCTTGTGTGAGAAAGTGCCTTTGAGACAAGGCTTGGGTTGGAGGCCACATCTGCCACATCTTTGCTCTGAGATCCTGGGTAAGTTCTTAGGCAGTTCTGACTCTCAATCTCCTCTTCTCTGAGTTGGGCATGTGAATCATCCCTTACTTACAGGATTGTTCCAAGGATGCCATGTGGGAATGCACGTGAAAGAGCTTTGTCCACCCTATCAGTGTGGACCTAAATAAGGGACTAATAACCTCTTTGGGCTTCAGTCTCCTTATCTGAATAATGTGTGGGAGCTGGGGGGAGGGGAGAGGGGATTAGATGATCTCTGATCATCTTTCTAGCATTGACATTCCAAGAATCCTGGGTCTCCAAAGTTTGTAGAAATGAATGGAGTTTAAACATTCCAACTGTGAGGACTGCGAACACAGGGTCCTCTACTTGGCCCATTGAAGCTTCAGCCCTGTGCACGTGGGAGGCCTCTTTGAAGTCTGAGGGAGGTAAATTGAGGACAAATCAAAGGAAGTCCTTCCTCACCCCAACTTAATGAGCTTATGGCTTTCATTACACACGGGAGTGGTCCAGGCAGGAAACAGGAATGGCTTTGGATGGAATGATAAATGCCAGAGGCTCTGAGCAGAAGCTGGCAGTGCTGACCTCTAAGGTCAATGGGAGGGAAGTGGCCCCTTAGGGCCCAATCAGCGACTAGCCCTGGGCTTCCAGAGTGGCAGTCCTGGGTGGTGGGAATTCGGGGTGGGGAGGTCACCGAGACCATCTACCTGTATTCCCTCCTTTCAACTCCCTTCAATTAGCCCCTGGAGGGAGATTGGTGTGTAGAGAAGGGGCGGGAATTGCAGGAGAGGCAGTAGGATGCAAAGTTTCCAGCTCCCCACCTCCACCCACCTTCCCAGGAAGTCTCGGGCTGGCTGTGCCAACACTCACCAGCTGCTGTGGGGAATGTCTGGCATATGATCTCCCTATCCTTCTGCCTCACACCCCCCCACACACACCTGGTGACATCGGCTGGAAGGAAGGACTCCATCCCTTCCATACGCTGCAGGGCAGGACAAGATTGGTAGTTTGGTGGGGTTTGGCCCTGGTGCCCTCCTCTCCACCCTCTCCAAGCCCCTCTATTTCTACTATCCCTGTCCTCCTTCTTCCAAAATCCAGTCCTGCAGGGTCTTACTCTCAGCTGGCTGTCAACTAAGGTGTTAGCTGTCAACTAAGGTGTTAGCTGCCAACTAAGGTGTTAACTGATATCTAAGGTGTTAGCTGATAACTAAGGTGTTAGATGACAACTAAGGTGTTAGTTGATAAGGCTTAACACCCCCCAAGGGGTATGTGCATTTTAATAGGAGATTGTTGAAAAGAACTGGCCTTCAAGACTCAGACGATATATACTATATTGGTGGAATTTCGGGCAATGGTGTTGATTAAGGGTGGAGGTGTGGGTAGTCCCTTCTAAATCATACCACTTCGGTAATCACTTATTCATAAGGTCACATGTGCACATGTGTGAGAGCACACACACACACACACACACACACACATGCACACATGCACACATCTCTCTCATTCTCACAAAAAGGTTCTGAATTGTGTGGATATAGGTATATATTTTTATGACAGGTAATAATAATAACAACAAACACTTATATAACGCTCCATGACAGGTACTGTTCTGAGCACTTTACGTATTTATACATACTTATTTCCTCTGCACAACAGCTTTCTGAGGTAGGCATTATTATTATTCCGATTCTACAGTTGAGTAGGCTCAGCGAGGTGATGTAACCTGCCGCCAGGCCACACACTAGTAAGAGTACAGGTAGCTGGTGTGGCCCCGCATCCCAGCTCTTACTACCACACTGAACGGTTCTCACCTGGTATGCAGCGGGGTCCATCCACTGTAGGGTGGGCAGATCCTAGGGTGTGAGGTTGTGTGCTTGTTTACAGGTGTGCACCCCAAGTCTTTAACCCCTGAAAGATAGGGCTGGGGAGAGGCTTCTTTGAATGGAGAAAATGTGCACATTCTGTGTTGGGGGTGTGCGTGTGGGTAGAGGCTGTGGGAGGTGCATGTTGGTGGACTTACTGCCGAGTATGAGAGCTCCCTGCACTGGGGGAGGCACGGGCCGGCTACTACGAGGGAGAGTGCAGACTGTGCAGGGCTGCGTGTGCATATGTATTCTGAGCCCTACAGTCCCATGAGACAGTCCCACTGTCCTCTTTGCCCCACACCCAGCCCCTACTTTGTGACTCACCTTGCTGCCCTTTGGAATTGCCTCCATCAGGAGGCTGGGCTCTATTAGAGTCTACTGCTGAACCACAAGAATCAGCCTCTGGCTGGCCAGGGAAGATGAACCCAGTGCCCAAATGAGGGCAGACAGAAGAAATGGATTGGGAGTTGAATAAAGGGCATGTGTGTAGGGATGGTGGCACAGGGAGAGTCTTGGTAGGGCTTTTGCCAAGTAGGAGCAAAGGTGGGAAGTGTGTGTGTGTGTGTGTGTGTGTGTGTGTGTGTGTGTGTGTGTGTTCCTCCTCTTTTGGGGACAGGAACCTTGGAAATGAGGTTTGCAAAGAAGTTGCAGGCCCATAGGTCCTTTCCTATGGGCACTTTGCAGGTGGGAGAGACGTGATTGCAGAGGCTGCAGTAGCCCCGCCTGGGTGTGGCTGTGGGGAAGCTGGGAAGGGCTTAGGGTGGGGACAGCTAAAGGGACAGCTAATGTTGATAAGTCATAGGAGGGAGAGGAGCCTGCGGCCCCATGTTCTGACTCTAGCTGGTGGGACAACCAACAGTGGGTTTTGGAGCCTGGAGGTCAGGAGAGAAGTCTGAGCTGGAGATGAAGGTTCTAAAAAGTACTTTTCATGTAACATTTTACTGCTTTTTCTCATTGCAAAAGTAATACATGCTTATTAAAGAAAATATGGCAAATGTAGACAAGCAAAAAGAAGACAGCAATAATTTCCAATATCCTTGTCAGAGATAACAAGTGTTAACATTTTGGTGTATTTCCTGTTTCTGGTCCTTTTTTTTCCCCCTGCATGTATTTAATGGTTTGGTTTTATAAACTGGTCTTTAAAGTGTACTGTAAACATTTTCTGATACTAAATTTAATCTATAAGTGCTTTTTGTTACAAAGCATTCAACACTATAGGTAAACTAGAATTTGTATACTCAATCCCCTATTGTTGGATATTCAAGTTATTTTTAAAATATCCCTATTATACTGATTATTGTAATGAATATCTATGTGGCCAGTGAGACAGAGATTTGGAGGCTGTCAGCCCTATGCCTGTCCACCCCTTGGGTGTTTGGAACCCTGCCAGGGACAGGCTGTGGGGTCTTGGGCAAGTCCCTTTCTCTCTCTGGGGCCTGAATCTACCCATATGTACAGTGGAGGAAATCAGACTTGGTGAAGTTCTTGGGTTTTCCCTGGCAATGTAAACACTGTTCTCTCTGAGTGTTTTCTTTGCTTTCATTCTCTTTAGTGTCTTTCTCTGGCCTCCATCTCCTTCCCTCCCTAGACTCCCTATTTCCCTTTTTCATTTCCTCACTTCTGCCTGCCCCTCCTCTGGTCTGCTTCTCCTTGGTTCTCTTACTGGGTCAGTCAGACTGCCAGTGAGCTGTGGCCTTGACTGCAAGGTGGAGTGCTCCAGCAGAGATCTGCCATGGACACCAGGGCTTGGGGCAGTTCTTGCTGCCCCAGAGGCTACAGTGATACTGGGCTTTCGTGGCACTGGCTGTCAGGTAACTGGGTGGGCAGGCAAGGCGCTCCTGAAGTAAAAACTGAGGCTCTGGGAAGAGGCAGGGAAGGTTGAGGATTTCTTGACCTCATCCTGAAGGGGTGATCTTTCCTGAGAGAGAGTGGCACTATTCTGGGAAGAGCCACTGGATCAGAGTTTCTGGATCCAAGTTTACGGCCAGGATCTCTGGACAGTTTCCAGGGGTCTGGGGACCAATTCTTTGAAATGAATTGCAAACGGGTGTGGATGTGTCTTTCTCCAGTCCAGTTCTTCTATCAAGATGCTCAATAGTCATGTGACTTCAGGAAAAGATTAAGGAGCCTTGTCCTAGAGGTCTTTTTGTCCCTCGCCTTGTCTCCAGGCAGGATCCATTCTCCAGTCCCCAACCACACATACACACACACAAATCCAGGCACTGTGGATTGACTCCAAATGAAGTCACATCCCTGGGATGGTGACCTCAGTGTTGCCTAGGGAGGTGCTGCCTACACATTGCTCTTGGGAATCACTGTCTTTCTAGCCACCATTCAGTGCCCCTTCCAAAATTTTCTGTGATGAGCAGAACCTGCTCAGCCAGGGGGCCAGGAGGAGGGCATCTACATGAGAGGTAGCAAGGGCTGGAGCATCTGTTGCCTGGGGCCTCTGAAAATGCCTGAGGATGCGAGTGTGTGGAGCAATGCAGAGCTGGATTGGAGAGGATTAGATAATTGACCTCATAATTGACCTAATTAGTGAGTGGCTGTGTGGAGAGCCCTTGGGGACGCTGGGCCTGCAGGTGGCACAAAGGCCAGGCAGAAACACATAGAGGCTATGAGAGCCAAAGCCTGGGTGTTTGCCAGTAAGCGGGGAGGGAGAGCATTGCAGGGAGAGGGCTGGATTTGGGGGCACCAAGCAGAGAAGGGCAGGGATAACGGGGGTTGCTGAAAGGACAACCCTGAGAGCAGAGGCACACAGCCTGGGGCGGGGGATGAGGGGAAGGACCAAGATCTAGGCACACCAAGGGCTGAGGCACTGGGGCTATGGGGACAAGTAAGGGGAGGGGGTAAGGCCTGGGGACACAGAGGGAGGGTCAGAGGAGGAACAAGGAAGACCTAGAGGGCAGACAGACAGAGGCTAGGGGGCCTGGAGAGGAAAAGGGAGTCGTTGGGGAAACAAGAGCAGCAGCTGAGAGAAACTTGGGAGGGGAAGGGCAGGACCTGGGGGCTCTCTGGAGTTCTGTCGGCCAGCAATGGAAGCAAAGAACCTGACTTCAGTGGCCATACCTGGGCAATGTGTGTGTGCTCGCGCCCACACATACGTGCATTTGTGTGTATCATCACTCTAATCCCATTTGGGGCTTCAAGGAATCTAATGGCATCTCGGTGGGAGGAGAAGGGGTTGGGTAGTATTGGGAATGAAGACTGGAACTCCTGGAGCTCAGAGCAAGCTTTGGGAAGAACTTGACCCTTGGGGCTTCTCCCACAAGAGGCATTCTTTCAAGAAGTGTTCATTGTGTGCTTACTAGATGCCAGAAAATGTTTTAGGAGCTGGGAGACATCAGTGATTAGCTCTGACAAAGATCTCATGGAGCTTACATTCTAGTGAGGGGAGACAGACAAATACTAAACATAATAAATGAGTAAATCATGCAGTGTGTTTGAATGTGATAAGTGCTGTGGAGAGGAAAAGGACCAGATTACAGAGAATAGGGAGCGCCAGGATGGGGTAGGTGGTGATCTGCAATTTTAGATAGAGTGGTCCTGGCGGGCCTCATTGAGAGGGTGACATGAGGCATATAAGCAAAAAACGAAGGAGAGGCAGTGAGCCTTGTTTATATCTGAGGGAAGAGTCCTCCGGGCAGAAGGAGCAGCAGGTGCAAAGGCCCTGAGGCAGGAGAAGGCCTGGTTGCTGGAGGACAAGCAGGGAGGCCTGTGTGGCTGGAGGGCAGTGAGCAAGAGGGTTAGGAGAAGAGGTCAGAGAAGTGATGGCGGGCGGGGAGGGCACATCTTGTAGTGTTGTGGTAAGGGCCTTGGAAGGAATGGTGGCTTCTATTCTGAGTGAGGTGGGAGCCACTGCAGGGCTTGCAACAGAGGAATGACAGGATCTTAGTTTTAATGGACCCTCCCCCCACCCCAAACTGTTATATGGATACTAGACTTTGGCAGGGTCAAGCTGGAGAGCAGTGAGGAGCAACCTTGGTGAGACATGAAGGGAGCTTAGCCAGGGTGGCAGTGGAGAGGCGGGTTTAAGACCCCATCACTGCCAGCCTCCCAGGCTTGCCTGGCCCCGGCTATTGTTAGTCAGGGCAGAGTGAAGGGCCCTGTCTAAGAAGGGAGTATGAATCCAGGTCTGGAAGTTCCTACCCATCAGGAATCTGGCATATTTGATGAAGATTTAGATCTAGTGATGCTCTGTTGGAAACTACGAGTCCTTGGCGTTTGGTGGGCAAGTAATTTATAGAAGTGGCATCTGCAGTCCTGTCCCCGGGGTGCTGGGAGTGTGGTTGAGGAAACCAAACACACACACTCACACATCAGCAAAGGAAGAGCCTTCAGATACACATTCAGATACGAAAGTCCATCGCCAAAGTGGTCATCATTGTACATGCCCACAAGCTGAGATGCACACTCATGTCTACAGCAATGTGCACACATGGACACCGATGCATGGCTCACACCATCTTATACCTACACATGCAGAGCCTTCACCATGGGCCACAGCCCACTCCCAGACTCATCTTCCACCAGGCTTTGCCTCTCCATCCCCATCCCAACTGAGCCACCTTCCTCAAAAAGGCTGTGTGTTACACACCAGTCATTGTGCTTTTGCACACATTTCCCCTGCCTAGAGTGACCCTCTTCTTTTCTCTGACCTCCTTCAACAACAGTTGCTGGGCCCCCTGCTGCAGCATGGAGCACATGAGACTGTCAGCACCCGTGTATTTCTCTCTCTCCTCTCCTGCACTGGGGGCCCCTGGGGCCTTGTCTGTCTTCTTTACCACTAGACCCCAAGATCAGTGCCTAGCACATACTAAGTGCTCAACCAATTGTTGAATGAATGCAGAACTTTAAGGAGTAGAGGGTCTGATGTGGGTTGCAGGGGAAGACGGACCAAAGGTAAGGTGGCCGGAGAAGCTCGGGCCCCCTTCTCTGAGGGGCAGCAGTGATGGCAACCGAGGGAGGTGTCTAGTGCCCCTGATGCAGCTCCACAAGCCCCAGGGGCTGGCCTCCCTCCCCCTCCAGGCTGTAATGAACTTCTTGGGGCTGGGGGTGCAGGGGTGTGGTGGAGATGCGGGCACAGGGTCAAGGAGCAGATTAATCTGGGGATTAATTGAAGGACTTGGCGGCCTGGCAGCACGTGCTTGGGGCAGAGACTCTAATGGCTTAATCAGATTACAGGCCTTGGCACATGGTCAGTCCCAGCAGTGCCCAGCTCCCCCTCGAGAACATCCCCATTCCAGGGCTCTCCAGGATGGAGCCCACACCCTCTGGTCAGGACCCACTCTGAAACCTGGCATCTTGAGCCTCCACTGTGGAGACCCCCTGCCTGTCCAGCTTAGCCAGGTCCAGGCCCACAAAGTGAGCTGATTGGAAGGGCATGGATTTGCGGTTGAGACAGCACTTCTTAGCTGTGTAACCTCAGGTAAGTTATCTATAACCTCTCTGAGCCCGAGTGTTCAGGCTCCTGTCTATGCCCTGCCTTTTCCCCTCCATCCTAGCCCAAGTCTCTTCCCCAGCCTGCCTACTGAGCTTAGAAGTATTGCCGTGATGCTGAAAGGAATCCTGGGAGAGGACCTAAAGTGTCTGGGGCAGTAGCCAATACTGGTCAGAGGCCAACTGCCCACCTGATGGTTTCGTGAAAGGGGATAGTAACTCCTCCCTTGAGGCACTGATGTGAGGATTAGACAAAATGTAAGTGAAAGCGCTTTGCAAGTGTTCCTTATTGATGGGAGGGTCCATCATCCGTTTCCTCCCAGTGGTCCAGTCCAACTAAGGGAAGAAGTGAAGAATACAGAAGGGGCAAGAACTAATAACAGTCATAATCAACAGCCATTCCAACAACCAACCCGTGTGTGGCACTTTAAAACTGAGGCAGTGCTTTCTTGTCCATGATCTTATTTAATGCCTAGGATAGCCCTCGGAGGGCTATCTGGGG
Organism: Pseudorca crassidens; assembly: GCF_039906515.1. Classification (NCBI taxonomy): domain Eukaryota; kingdom Metazoa; phylum Chordata; class Mammalia; order Artiodactyla; family Delphinidae; genus Pseudorca; species Pseudorca crassidens. The sequence continues at coordinate 74,506,762 of NC_090317.1, read as the reverse complement.
CCTTGGGGGATTTACAGCCTTCATGTGAAAGACAAGAAAGACAGCAAGTCCAAGAGAAGAGATGATTTGCCTCAGCCAGTGGCCAGAGCTGGATCCACAAAGGGAATCCTGTCCACACACATGCTGGTAGAACGGTCAGGTACCGATAAGCTGGGGGCCTCCAACCTGAGGCCCTGGACCCGACAGTCTGGGGGTGGGAGCCCTTGGCCTTGCTACCTCTCCTTCTGTGCCCAGCAGAGTGGGCCTGAGGCCCGGGGCTTCAGTTAAGGTGAGAAGCCTCTCTGACTTGGGGGAGCCCCATGGTTCTGAGGCCTGGGGAACCACAGATCCCAGGGTTGGGGCTGGTCAGGGTGGGAGTGGCTGGAGAGGTTGCCTGTGTAGGCCTCCCTGCAAGAAAGCCTCTGGTTGTCCTGGGAGTCGCGAGGCCCACTAGGGCACAGATGGAGGTGCCGTTTGGGAGCAGGCTGGCTTCCGGCCTCCCCTCCTCTTTCCCCCAGTAGTTTATTAGGGGTAATTTGTTAAGCTGTTCCAACTTGTCAGCAGCCACTTCAATGCCTCTGCCTCCTGCTTGCTTTTTTTTTGGGGGGGGTGTCCAAAAGTGTCAGGAGTTGAGGGACAAGCTAGACAGGTGGAGGTCATCTGAGAAACAGGAGATGCCCAGGCCTCTCTCCACCTTGAAGCCTTACCTCCATAGGGTGTCACATCTGAAGGAAAGAGAGATGGCCTAATTTGTCCCCTGCCCTCACACCCCTGCCCCTTCCAATTTGCTCCAGTCTCAGGGAAAAGAGAGAGGTATCCAGGCAGGAATTAGTGGTTGGGGTGGGTTTGGACAGTCAGGGTGACCTCTGGTGGATAGGGGTAGAGTCTGAGCCTGGAAAGGAGGTGGAGGTGGCTGTAGGGGGGTGGGGCCAGTTGTTCTGTGGCACTCGGCGTCAGATGGGATGTCAAGAACCTGCATGAAGAGGACACTAGATAGGGTCACATGGTGCCAGGCACTAGGTTTCACTCACTGGAATTAACTCATGTTATCCTCGTAACCTTGTCATTTTATAGGTGGGGAAACTGGGGCTCAGAAAGGTAAAGTGACTTGCCCAAAGTCACACAGCTCGAAAGTGAAAGGGCTAAATTTGAACATAGAGGGACTTCCCTGGTGGTCCAGTGGTTAAGGCTCTGCACTCCCAATGCAGGGGGCCCGGGTTCGATCCCTGGTCAGGGAGCTAGATCCTGCATGCCACAACTGAAAAAAAAAAAGAGATCCTGCATGCCGCAACTAAACATCCTGCATGCTGCAACTGAAGATCCCGCATGCGGCAACGAAGATCCCATGTGCCACGACTAAGACCCGGTGCAACCAAATACATAAATATTAAAAAAGAAAATTGAACATAGAAATGGCCAACCGCACGGCCTTCAGAGTACCTAGGACTACTTTGAATGAAAAAGAAATAAGAAGCCCAGTCGGGTGGGCCTGAGAGTAGCTCACCAGCTCGCCAGGGCTCTGGCTGATCTGAGCTTTGGTTTCCCACCCCTGTGAGAAGCAGGAGCTGGACTGAGGGATCCTGGTGGATCCTGCCAGCTCTGATGGTCAAGGATTTCCCAGATCTGTCTTTTACTCCTTGTCACGGCCAGTCTGCCAGCCAGTCGGGGCCAGGGGCGGAAGGCAAGCCTGGAAGAGCTTGAGCCATCCTGGGGTGAGGGAGGCGTGGGGGGGGGCATTTCTCCTTAGAGAGCAGGCCCATAGCACCCAACCAGGTGCGTCTTTGAGCAAGACTTGGCAAGAGGAGACAGGCCTAAGGTGAGCTTTTGCTCGTAATCACTGCTTGCCTCCCTCCTGCGCTCCCTGCCACCCTCCAGGGAGCTGGGCACCATGGGGGGCTGGGAATGGGAAGGGCCTGCATGCCACATCCCCTCACCCTGGCCCTGCTCCATGGACTCTGGGGGAAGCTCATTAGCTTGGGGGGCACCTTGGCCCTCCCCTCACAGCTTGTCACACAATTAGCCACCCTCTCTGTACAAGTTGATGTGTAATTATTGGGTCTTGGCGGGCTTGGGGCCATGTAATTAGCCTGCCCCAGCCTCCAACCAGCTCTCAAGGTCATTATAGGCCCACTGGGGGTGGGCAGCCCAGAAAAGCATCTGCATGACAATGCATATATTATGCCCTGCACCCGGGGCAGAGGGGCAGCTGGCGGCACTGTGCAGCCCCGCTCCTGGGCACATGCCCCTACCCCAGCTGCCTGCTCACAAGCACCTCCAACCTAGCTAGTCAGTCATAGATTACAAACCCTTTCCCATCCAATCTCTTCTGGGAGCTTCACTGCAGCCCTGGCAGTAGGGATTCTGCTTAACCCCATTTCACAGATGAGACAACTGAGGCTTAGGGAGGGTCCAGGACTCCCCTAAGGTCGCTCAGCTCACAAGTGGTGGAGCCAAGATCGGCACTCGGCTCTGTCTCACTCACTCACTTTCTCCCCGGGGGAGGCCTGGGGGAAGCCTGACTTGCTCCTGAGGGTAAGTGGTTGATGTTGAGCCAGAGGCTGCCCCAAAGAGACTTGCTCGCTCCCAGGGACCCCTGGGTGGTCTTTTTCCCCCAGCCCTGAAGCCCCCTGTCGGCCTGCTCCTGAGCCACTGGACCCTCCTTCAGGAGCTCTCAGAATTTTCCCCCAAGCCAGCAAGAAGGCAACTTTCCTAAGCATTGGCCTTCCAAGGGAAGAGCTTCCAAGACCCTCTTGATACCTCTGACTGTCTGGAAATATCTCTTCTATCTGTAGCCAGCTGCATCCTTGGAGGGCTAACAGTGGGCACCCCCAGTTTCACAAGGATATTCCTTCACTGAGACGCTGTTTCCTGTGCCCCTTCCAACGTCCTTCTCCCTGCCTCGAAAGATCTTTCACCATCTCCCAGGCTAACCTGCTGTCTAGGAGCCTGGACTGTGCTGCCCTCCATTAGAATCCTCTGTCCAGTTGGTGGTGGTGAGGAGGGAGGTGGCTAGGGCTCCTGGATGCTTAGGCCACTGTCTCTGCTTTACAGGGGTCTTAGGGAACATTTACCGTGGACCTTGGCAGGTCAATACCTTGTTACTCTGGCCATTTATAGCTGTTCCATCTTGAGCAGGTTCCCTAACCTCTCTGAGCTGCGCAGGAGTTGTACAAACTGAATGGCATAACTGGCAAGTGCCCGGCTCTGCTAGCTCAGGGCACAAAGTGAGAAAGTGAGTTCCCATTCCAGTTCCCAGCAGCTCTTGGCCCCTGAAGCCAATCCCAGCTTCCATTTCTCCCAGGGCCCCAAACAAAGTCCCCACAGAGCCCCAGTGTTCTGCACTTTGCCCCCTCCCCAGCTGCCTGCCCCTGGTGACCCCCAGACACCTTCTAACTCCCCCTGCACCCTTTCCCCATTTTGAAGGCTGCATTATCCTGGCTGCAGGGAAATTAGTTGTTCCCTTGAAACCCCCTGCCCCGCCCTCCCTGCCCCCCTTCCCAGGGCTGGTGACAAGTATGTGGGACTTAATTGGCTGGCATGAAAGGCAGCACTGACATTAATTGGCTACATTTGGCAGGCAGGCCCCCAGCCTCCCCCCTTCTCTCTCCAAACCCCTACTGCTTCCCAGGAACCTTATCAATCCCACCACGGGGACCAAGAGCTTCGAGGCCCCTGCCAATTAGGCACTTTTTGCTCCTTTTCTTCCCCTGATGGGGTTTCGTTAGAATTTATGACACTCTATAGTGCTGGGGGTGAGGGGGGTGGGAAGCAGGAGATGGGAAGGCTGAGGGAGGCCCATTCCTATGGAGAACAGGCTGGGAGAGGGGAGGGGTGCAGATGTGAAAAGGACACTTTGGGATTAGGCCCTGAAGCTGGAGGGGAGGGGGTCTGTGAGGCAGGATGGAGGGCCCGGAGGAAGGGGGAGGAGGGCTTTGGCCAGGCCAAGAAGACTGATTTAATAGGCACTGCGTGCACAGTTGGAGGTAGGTTTGAGAAAGTTTGAGGCAGTCCGGTAACATGGCTATAAGAGCCGGAAGGCCCAAGACCTGGCTTTTCTTCCCAGAAATCCCTGTACACCCTTAGGTTAGTCCCTGGCCATTTTGGGGATGTGAAGGGATGGGGCAGGATCCATGGTTCCCATCCTAAGCCAGCATCCGTGAAGAGAAGAGCTGGAGAGGCATCTGAAAGTCAGCTGCAGCACCTCAGGAGGCCTGTCCCGGGTCTGGGCTGTCATTCCAACGGCAGCTCGGTGTGCTCTTGGCCAATCTCATGCTGGCCAGAAGCTTCGACTGGCAGCCCAGGATGTCTGTATGATAAAACTAGGAAGACAAATAAATTGTTATGCCTCCAATTCTGAGTGTTTGGGAGAATGAATCTTTCAAAGCCTGAAGAAGCTGGTGAAAGAGATTCCCAGTGATGCTAATTGGGAGACCCACTGGCCTGGACGGGTTGGCACAGGTGAGAGAGGAGGTGGGGACCAGGTTATCACTCCCTGAAACCGCCTTTGCAGCCAACTTTTGTGTCCTGGTGGGGATGGAATGGGAACTGTTCAGCTGATTCACGGCTCCCAAGTACATCTGAATGCAGGTGTGCTCTTTTGAAAAAGGAAGGCCTTGGGTATTTGGGATCTATGCTAGCATTTTGGTGTTGACTAGTGGGTCAGACACTATTCTTATAGGCCCACAGCAGTCTGGAGAGGGAACACCGAGCTCCAACTCTTATTGCTGTTCTGTTTTAACAACTTTCAACCAGGAGAAGAGATGGAAATAGGACCTGTGTCCCCAAGGTTTTCAGTTCCATTACTGGGGTTTTTGGGTCCCTCAGGACAATTCTGGGTTTTGTCTGATGGTCTCACTGGACCTCATGTGACTTGGCAGGACTGGGCAGTGGGTGGTGGCCCTGAGAAATCTTGGCAGGCTCCTTTCAGACACATCTTGAACACAACTCACCTCTCACGTCTGCCCCTTTGTCTCCTTGAACAGATGTTTCCCATTGCCCAAACTCATCTCTGTTTCTACTGAGATGGTGCTATTAATATGATAAGGACTACTATTAGATAATTATAGTAACCATGATTTTTGAGAGCACACTAGGTCCCAGGCATATTCTAAGCATCTTGTTTATATTAACTCACTTAGTTCTCATAACAGCCCTATAAGGTAGAAACTATTATTATTCCCATTTTACAGATTAAGAAACCAAGGCTGAGAATAGAAAGTTCATTTGTCCTGGGTCATACAGCTAAGAAGAGGTAGAACTGGGCTTCACGTGCTGGTCAATGTGACTTGGAATCCTTGGCGTCTTTGCCTTTGGGAGGGCTGGGGGTACTTCTCATGGTACAGGGGAGCAAGCTGCTGGTGTGGGAGGCTGCTGATTGGAATGTCCACGGGGAACCTGTGCCCTTCCTTTGTTCCTTGATTCAGTGACATTGATGCCTCTCTAGGCCCTTGGACCCTCTTTATTCTGGTGTGACATCTGGTACCCCATCTACAAATCCTGAATCCCCTTTGATGATGACTTGTATTCCATCTAAGAAAGTTGAATCTCCTCTGCAGTTCCTGGGGAGAAGTGAGGGACAGCCAGCAGAACACACACTTGGCCACAACCTTACGCCCCAAAGCTCAGGGACAGAGACTTCAGTGGCCACCAGGGTTGGGTTTTAAGAACTTTCGAGGCTTTAAGCTCTGAACAGACTGCACACCCCCTGCCCCCCACTGTCCATAAATAATTAAACTTAAAAACAATACTAGCCTATAAAGTACATGTAAAGAAGTCCAACAAAGTTTTGATTTTTCCCAAGATACTACTTTGATGCTTGAAAAACAAATATCAAATTATTTCAAAATTTTGTGATTTCTCTCTCGTGTGTGCACACGGATGAGCACACACCACTGTTAGCGCCTTAAACGCAGGCTGCCTGCCATTCCTGGAATCAAGCCCTGTTGCCCTCAGTGTTGTTCTCACCTTGCCAGCAAAGCTCTCCATTGTCACCTCCTCTCTGATACTGCCTTTCGGCTGAACTTCTGACTGTGAGCCCTGCACTCCCCTCCCCGGGTCTGTTTGCCTCTGCTAACCTGCTAGCCTCTCGGTTGGGAAGGGCCGGTGATGAACTAAGTGTCAAGCACTCCTCTGAGCCTAGCTACCCAAAGTGTGGTCAGTGGAGCAGCAGCAGTAGCACCTGGGAGCTTCTTAGAAATACAGAATCCCAGGCTCCACCCCAGATCCACTCAATCAGAATTCACGGCTGCACAACTTCCCCAGGTGCTCTGTCTGCACATCACAGTTGCTGTTCTAAGGCAGTGATGCTCAAAGTGTGCTCCCCGGACCAGCAACATCAGCAGTTCCGGAACTTGTTAGAAATACAAATTCTTAGGCCCCACCCTGGTTCTACTAAATCAAAAACTCTAGGGGTAGGGCCAGCAATCTGTGTTTCCATAAGTCCTCCAGGGGGTTCCGATAGGCTCTAGAGTTTGAGAAGCACTGTTGCTCTAAGACACACGAAGCAGGAAGCACTTGCAGAAAAGTCTCAGGCCCTTGAATTGCCCCAACCCCTGCAAAGATAGGTACCAGGCGGGCCGCAGCGTCTAAAAGGGATCCTGCATTGTACTGGTGATTACACATCTGGGATAGTCTCTGGGAAATGGTGCTAGGTGTTTGGGAGATTTCAGGAGGCTGTCGTTTACTGAGCACTTACTAAGGGCTGGGGATGGCCAGACACAACTATAGGCATTTCTTCATCTAATCTATAGTCTGTCCTGTGGGCTAAGAGTTAGTCCACCACCTCCTTTAAAGATGAGGAATCTGAGGCTCAGAGAGGTCAAGTGAGATATGGAGGGTTTGCACCCAGATCTGTCAGAATCCAAGTCTAATGCTTTTTCCATAGAACCTCTGCTGCCCAGACTCTAGTGTTCTAGAAACATTAAGAGTGTTGGGCTTCCCTGGTGGCGCAGTGGTTGAGAGTCTGCCTGCCGATGCAGGGGACACGGGTTCGTGCCCCGGTCCGGGAGGATCCCACATGTTGTGGAGCGGCTGGGCCCGTGAGCCATGGCTGCTGAGCCTGCGCGTCCGGAGCGCCTGTGCTCCACAATGGGAGAGGCCACAGCAGTGAGAGGCCTGCGTACCGAAAAAAAAAAAAAAAAAAAAAGAGTGCTTACTCTGTGCCAGATACCATTCTAACTGCTTTACCAATATTAAATCATTTAATCCCATAACACCCCATTTTACAGATAAGGAACAGAGAGGTTAACTTACCTGTCCAAGGTCTCACAGCTAGTAAGTGGTAGAGCCGGGATTCCAACCCGGGTGGAGTGGTACCAGAGGCCTTGCCTCAAAACCAGAGTTAATTTGCTGTGCCTTTATAAGCCAAGTACAGGTCATGCAATGGGAACAAAGGAGGGAGTTTGTTGGCCTTGACAGGTTTATTGAGGTGGTTTATGTTTGATTTCCCCAATTTCCAGCTCAGCTGTTTTACTTACATCCCCTCCCTCCCGGGCGGGATCAGTCTGGGGCTGCAGGCCCCTCCCTGCTCAGTCTAGGGCTCTCCCACTGCATTCTCTAGGTCCCCGAGGGTCCCCTGTAGAAATGCCCCCCAGCTCAGGCTGGTCCGCTGGGCTTCCTGCCCAGCATCCAGTTGGCCAGCCTGAGGTCCCAACTAGCCAGAAAGGCAAGAAATAGGAATCATATAGGTCCTGGTGTCTCTAGGGAACAGGGTTAGATGGCAGCCAGTTGGATGCCTCCTCTTGATCCTCCCATGCTTCCCTCTCCCCGCATTCTGGTTTCCCATCCCTTTCTCCACTGGACTCCTACCTGCCCAGGAGCAGCAGGTGCCTAGGTTGGTACAGGTCCTTAACGGCCAGCTTCCTGTACTGACAAGTGGGAAGATGGGCCGCTGGACAGCCAGACAAACTAATGGGTCCACTGGCCTTCATCAGAGTGCCTCGGGGCCACAGCCCTCCTCCCAGTGGTAATGAGATGCTTCCAACTGATATCTCTGCAGTGACTAAAGGTTTACAAAAACTTATCAGAGCATTCTCTCAGTTAATTGTCATAACCATCTTGTGAGGAAAGCAATGTTACCCTGGTTTTTCAGGTGAGGAAACTGATGAAGTGCAGAGAACAAAGCAGCAGAATAGAACTTACACAGGCCTGCTTACTGTCCTGGGCCAATACAGTGCTCTGTCTACACCACCAAACACCTGACCTCAATTCTGTTCAGGAGATATTAGGGCCAACTTCTTGACAAGTGAAGTGGAGTTGGCTGGTTGAGCTGAGAAACCTCCAGGAAAAGGCAGGAGGCTTGCCACACTTTGTGCTGATCAGCCTCAGGGACCCAGGCAGCCTTACTCTCTGTTGCCTCTTGCACATGGTTCTGCTGGGAGGAGTAGAGGGTGGACAAGCTGCTGTGGTCATGCTCCCAGAGGCCAGTCTCATCTCCCTGGCTGCCCCATTCCCTGACTCCGGGTCCTGCCACCTGTGATGACATTCCAAGGACAAAGGGTTCTCTCAGGAATCACCCAGTCACTTGTCCTTCTCTCCAGGTCTGATCTTACCCCATCAACACCCTGAGTGCTCTCCATGGAAACCGTTCTATTGGCCACAAAGCCACCTGCCTCCATCTTTCCTCCAAAATCATCCCCCCTTTACCCTCAGATCAGAACTGAAACCTGTGTCTGCCTTCAGCAACTCTCTCCAGTGAACGCCCTGCTTTTACCTTTGCCCAGCTTGGCTTCTAGAAGCAGTAGGGAGACTGCTGTAGTCCAGGTTTGCAATTGCTGTTTATGGCCCAGGGCTCCCATGCCTACTTCCAACACCCGCTCTTCCATAGAAAGCCATGCTATCGACCAGAAACCCCTCTCCCCTTTCTCAGCCCCACTGCCCACCAGAAAATATTGGTTGGTCTTCAGTTCCCACAGCACCAGGCCCCTGGCCTTTCTCTCCACCCTGGCTACTGCTGCCTTCTCCACTGCCTTCAGCATCTTCATGAACATCCCCTCAGCCCGACCCCCAGCCATCCTACAATGCTCATGACCTCATCTACACATCCTCTCTATAGAAGCTTCCCACTGACTTGGCTACATCTTCAGCCTTGTCATTACTTAGGAAGACTTCAGGCCCAAGATTTCCAATCCTCCACTCCTCTACCCCCACCCCTCAGATGACTGGCTCCTTCATTCCTCCTAAACCTGGTCTTGGTTCCAGTGCTTGGCACTGGGCTAAGTAACCATCTGTTGGATTAATGAAAAAAAATGAACTGGTCCCCCCACTCCTGAGCATTTCAGTCTCTCATTGCAATTCCCTACCCCGTTCTACCAGCCCTCAGTCCTCTTCAGGCCTCCCTCACCTCCCTGCGTTGTCTACTCTAGACCCTGATGCCGGCCATGACCTTCATGGCTTAAAGCCATTCAAGCTTTGCACACCCTCTGCTGGTTCTGCTGCTGCCCCCAGCCCTGGTCGGTTAGCTCCTAGAACTTACAAGTTTGCCAGCCTCAACAGGAGGCCCTTACTGATACTGATGTTCCACAATCCTTTAACTCATCCCATGGGGACCGCCATTCCCATCTTCCACTTTTCTTACATTCCAGCCTCACGGCTACACCCCTCCTAATATTTGGCTTCCAATTTTGCTAAGACAAAGGCTGTCCATCTCAGAAATTTTCTGTATGTCCTCCCTCCCAGTCTCTCTCTCTCCTCCTTCTCCCTCCCTCCTTCCCTCTCTCCCTCCCTCCCTCTCTTTCTCCCTCTCCCTTTTGTCTCCTAGGAAGACATGTCTACCCTCTGCTCCATACCTAACCTCTAACTCCATCAATTATTCTCTTTATCTCATATCTCCATCTCTCCCCCTCGTTTGAGTGCTATTTCCTCCTCAGCCTACAAGGATTTTCAGCTCTCCCCCATCCTTCAAAGAAACCCTCCCTTGACCCTGCCTCCCTCTTAAGTTATCATCTTCTCTCTTGCCTTCCCTTCTCAGCCAAACTTCTTGGAAGCATTGTCTCCCCTCATTACCTCTGCATCCTCACCTCCCACTCTCTCCTCAGTCTACTGCATTATGGTCCTCTGTCCCCCTTGCCTGAAATTGCTCTTTAAAGATCACCAATGGCTTCCTTGTCACCAAATCGAGTGGCCTTTTTCCATCCTCACATCTGACCCTACCACGCGCCCCTTCCTGCCTGCCATTCTCTCTTCCCTTGGCTTTGGAGACACCGAATGGCTTCAGGTCTCTTGCATCTTGCAGCTCCTTTACTCTCTACTCTTGCCATACATGGGCCAGTTTTGCTCTACTTTTGTCTTTGTCTTCTTCTCTCTCTATGCTCTCTCCAGAGCAGTCATGTCCATCCTCCTGCTTCCAGCCATTCTCATCACATTCCATTATTTATCATCACTAGCCCTGATCATTCATTCAGTTCCAGACTCAATTCAAGCCCCAAGGTACCTACTGGGCATGTTCATTTTATGTCAGACAGGGACTTCAAACTCAATGCCTCAAGCTGAAGGTATCATCTTTTCCTCCAAACTGGTCTTTTTTCTTATTGTCCAGTTTCATAAATGGTACAACCATCCACTCAGTTAATAAAGCCAGAAACCTGGGAGTCATCGCTGCCTCCTTCCTTCCTCTCACCCCCCACATCCAATCCATCACCAAGTTTTATCATGTCTACTTCCTCAATATCTCTCCAGTTTGTCCCCTTCTCTCCAGGCCTATTTTCTGTTTTGCTTCATTTATCCATTCATTCAGCAGTCATTGAATTCTCTGTGACAGTCACTGTGTCAGATTCTGGGGAATCCATGGTGAACAAGACAGTCGAGGTGTCTGTCCTCATGACACATTCATTCTAGTGAGGGAAACAGGTAGTGAAGAAACAAATGAATAAATACATAAGGAGCTAGGAAGGCAGTAAATGCATGGCTGTGATAGAGAACAACAGGGCCACCTATTTTAGGTATGCTGTTCAGAGGAAGCCTTTTTAAGGAGGCCTTATTTAAGCTAAGACCTGGAGGCTGACGAAGAGCCAGCAATGTGAAGAGCTAAGGAGTCAACTTTCCAGGCAGAGGAACCAACAACTGCAAAGATCCAGAGGCCAGAAAGAGCTCAAGTGTGTTGTGGAGAAGAAAGAATGCCACTGAGGCTGAAGTGAAGAGAAAGAGGGGGTCAATGGGACAAGATGTGGTCAGAGGGGGAGGCAGGGACCACACCTTGCAGGGCCCTGTAAACCAGAGAAAGAAGCTTACCTTTGATTCCAAGTACAATCCAAAACCACCGCAAGGTTTTAAGTTAGGGAGAGGAGGAGTCTCCTAACACATTTTGAAAACCAATGACTAGACTGCCACAGGCTAAGAGAGGAGCAAGAGAGCAGCGAGGAGGCCTATGCAGCTGTCCAGGAGAGAGACATGGTTATGGTGGGGCAGGTGGAGAGACGTGGATGGATGAGATATACTTGAGGTAGAACACAATCTGTCGATAGATTGAACGCGGGGAGTGAGGGGAAGGAAAGAACCAAGGAAGACTCCTGGGGTTTGGGCCTGAGCAACTCGTAAATGGTACCATTTACTAAGATGGGAAGACTGGGGGAGGAACAGGCTTCCTGCTGAATTCAGATTTTTCCTTTGGACCTGTTTAATTTGGAGTTTTCTTTAAGCGTTCAAGTGAGGATATCAAGTAGGTGGTTGGTTAAATGAGGCTGGAGATCAGGGGGGTTTGGGATGGACATGAACATTTGGGAGTGACAAGCATATACATGGCATTTGAAGCCACAGGAATGGATGAGCTCACCTCGAGAGAGAGTGCAAAGAGGAGAGGAGAGTTTGGATAGAGGAGGAGTGAATGGAGGGGCCAGTGAGGTAGGGGAAAAAACAGGAGAGTGTGTTCTCCCAGGATTGAGAGAAGAGACTTTTTACAGAAGGAAGAAGTCAGTCAGCGCTGGGACACCTGCTGAGAGGTCAGGTCAGATGGAGCCTGGATGGAACCAACCCATATGGAGCACCTGCTGTGCGCCAAGTGCTGGGTACAGGGGGTTAGGTATTACCTCACTGACTCCTCACATCAACTCTATGAGATAGGTGCTATGATTATCACCTCCAATTTAGAGGTTAGGATATTGAGCCTCAGAGAGGTTAAGTATTTTTCTCAAGGTCCTCCAGTTGGGTAGTGTTAGAGCCAGGGTTCAAACGCAAGCAGGCTGTCTCCAGAAGCCCTGTCTTAACCACCACACTGGCCTGCCTGTCATAATATCGGATCCTAGAAGTGTCTGCTGGATTTGGCCATCCGGCAGTTGTTGGTGATCTTGACAAGAGTGATTTTAGTGAAGGGGCAAGGGTAGAAGCCAGAATGCAGTGGTTGACAGATGAATGAACGCTAAGGAAGCAGAGATGGAGTGTAGATGGCCCTTTCGAGAAATTCCCCTGTGAAGGAAAGCATAGATGTGGGGCCATAACTAGAGGGAGATGTGGATCAAAGGAAAGTCTAGTCTTTAAAAAGTGTCCCTTTTTCCCCTTCCCTCCCCTTCTGTCCTCTTCCTTCCCTTCCCCTCCCCTCTCCCGCCCGTTTTTGTTAAGAAGGAAGTTACAGAACTTGCGTCTTTGTTAAAGGGAATGAGACAGAGAGTGGAAGGGGTTACCCAAAAAAGCCTTGGGAAGGTGAGAAGGGTGGGCAGTTTGAAAGGTTGGTCTGAGATAGGAGGAAGGCCTCCTTCTCCATTGTGATGGGGGAAGAAGGAGCAATGGGACTATAGAATTTGTGGGGAGAAAAGGAAGTTCCTGTCTGATGGCGCTCATTTTCTCAATACATAATGAGGCGAGGTTATCAACAGTGAGGGGTGGGGACTGGGGAAGAAACAGAAGGACTGAATCATATCCTCATCAATTGTCCCCTGAGCTAGAGCAGTGGTCCCCTCCCTACTTCTACATTTTCCTCCATCCTCCACGCAGAAGCTAAGTTATTCTTTGGAAAGATTAGAAAGATTAACCCTGCTCCAAAACCTTCAGTGTCTTCACCCATGTCTTTTCCTTTGCCTGGAATGCCTTCTCCATGGCCCACCTTTGGCTGTTGAAGCCTTCTCTGGAACTCTCCAACTGGATACAACTTCTCTGTCTAGATGGAACTGATCGCTTCCCATCCTTTGTGATTAACAGATCTACAAGACTGGCTCTGAGCCCTTTGAGAGCAGGGACTCTGCCATATTCACCTCTGTGCTCCTTCCATGCCAACACAGTTCCCGCTTCATAGTAGATGCCCTACTGTGTGTTTACCTACATAGTAGATAAACGTACATTGACCTGAGCACACACATGAGAGTCGAGACACCAGCTTTCTGGTCTCTTTCCCTTCCTGCACCTTGGTTTCCATTTTTGTAACATGAGTGAATGGTTTCTAATGCCTCAGTCCTGATACTTTATTCCTCCACCATTGATGAATTTGCCTGTCTCTTCTGGGACGCCATTGACATTGCCAACCTGTAACCCAAGTTTACAGGCTTCTGGATGAAGAGGGAATGACTTTTCCACCTACGTGTCAGCCTCTGCTGGAATCAGCCCTTTCGGCTAATAATAATAATAGCCAACATCGTTTGAGTATTTCCTGTGTACCGTGCTAAGATCTTTGTGTGTATTTTCTTGTGTAATACTCACAACAATCATGGAGGTCCGATTTTACAGATGAGGAAACTGAGGTTTGATGAGGTTGGGTAATCTGCCACACAAGGAAGCGGCAGGGTTGGGATTCTGACTCAGGCTCTCTACTTTCTGAGCTCCTGTTCTTAACCGCTCTGCTTCTGCTGGGTGCTTGCCTCTAACAGTGGTCTCCACTTAGGCTGCATATTGGACTCACCTGGTGGGCTTTAAACTTATTGATGGCTGGATCCTACCCCCAGAGATCCCGACTCAGTTGGTCTGGGGTATAGTCTGGTCCTTGGGGATTTTTCGAAGCTCCCTAGGTAATTCAATTGCGCAGCCAGGATTGAGACCACTGACCTAGAGACCCAGCCCTCAGGTCTGAAGCTAATCCTGACCTGGGCCACCTCAGTCCCACTGGGTTTTTGGGATAGGAGTGGGGAATGGAGGTTGGGATAGAGTCAGGACACAGGGGCAGGAGTAGGGGAGGAGTGGTGCGATGGGAAAGGATATGGAATTCCTCTTATTATATAGGCTGTAGTGCCTGGGGCTAGGCAGACACTACAGCAGAATCCTGGGCCAAACTTGTGTCCGGCGTGGCTTCCTTTCCGCCCCACCCCGCAGGCATACGTGGGTCCAAACCTTATGATTTGTTGTCCAGGGGAGCACATCTCTTCCTCCCAGGGTTGATGCTCTTCCCAAAGCGCCCTCCCCACCCAAAGCCTTGGATGCTATTTCCAGTGTGCTCAGACCCTGGCTAGAATGCTGTTGTCAGTGCAGAGTATCTAGAATCCTATGACTGTGCTACCAACAGACGCACCCACCCCCTGGCTTCTCGTCGCTGGACCTGCCCCAATACTGAGTCTGACCAAGTTAAGGGTCTACACCCCACTGGACCAAGCTTCCTGCTCAGGAATCAGGTTCCTGGCTTCAGCTTCCCCAGGGTCTGGCCTCCTTCTTCCCCACCAGTCCTGATGGCCAAGGTCACAGCAAGCCTTATACACAAGCCCACCCAACTTATGACATGACAGGGTCAAGCGACCTCTTTCCAGAGGACCAGGGTGCTCTTCTGAAGACAGTGCCAGGCGGGAGCAGTCCTCCGCCCCTAGAAGCTGGCCCCTGCACGCATGAATGCCAGGGTGGGGTACCCCTGAGGTGGGAAGGGCCTGGATGGGGGAGGAAGGCTGGGAGTTGCTGGGTGGGCCAGGTGGGTGTGGAGGAATTCTCTGTCCAGCTGCACATCTTTATTCATAATGCTTGATTGTTCCTGGCTAGGGAGCCGATCATGCTGTGTGTGTTGGGGTTGGGGGAGCCCTGGACAGGCCGGCAGGCGGTGGGCTCACTCCACTCCCTTCTTCTGTAACTGCAGTGGGAGTGGGGGTGGCCACGAGCCCGGGGCTCTCAGGCTGCTCACAGCTGGTCCCGATTTGTGGACAATGGGAACTCAGCTCACAGTGCATATCCCATCCGAGCCCCCAGCTCAGTCTGGGACTGCTGGAAGGCTTGCACAGGAATGCGGGCGGAAAGGCTCGGAGGGCGCGCTGCAGAAGAGCCTTCGAGAAAAAGCTTTGCCAGGGAGGGGAGAGGAGCAGTGCGGGGGCAGGGGCGGACAGTGGGAATGGGACATGCCAGCTGACCTCTGCCAACTGACCGCACTGAGCGGGGCAAGGCCTTAGCAGTGACCTCCAGTTCTGCAGCCTTGGAGATCTTGCTGCCTCACCGCTGGGGAAGGGGTGCCAGCTGACACCCCTACAGAAGCGGGGACTCAGCCAAGGGCACACGGAGTCCCCGGCACATCTGGGACGGGCAGCCAGGCTACCAGACCCCAGGCCACAAAATTCCTGCTCCTAGAGCCGGCTACTCCTGATGCTGAAACCCCAGTCCCTGAGCTCACTGCCTGGGCCAGCCTGAGCCCCCGTGAACCCGGCTCCCCCAGGCCTGCTGCGGAGCACAGGGAGGAGCCCCGGGGGTGACATGGACCCCTGCAGTCCCGGCCCAGCTCCCCCGGGGCGGGGACTCCCTCCACGTCCTCTGCCCCACCAGGCACGGGAGCATCTGGGCTGCTCTGGGGGGATTTGGATCTGGGCTAGGCCAGATAGGGTGAGGGAGATATGGGGAAATGGAGGCAAGAGGAGTGATAATAATAGCCCAACATGTTCTCATCGTAAGGAAAAAAAATTGTAACTGTGGTGATGGATGTTAACTAAACTTATTGTGGTAGTCATTTTACAATATATATGTCTGTAAATAAATCATTATGTTGTACACCTAAAACGAATGCAATGTTATATGTCAATTATACCTCAATTTAAAAATAGTCCAATATATTGAGCATCTAGCACGTGCCAGGCACGGTTTCTAAATGCTGTGTACACGTGATCTCGTGTCATCCTCGCAGGCATACCACGAGGCAGCTGTGGTCATTAACACCATTTTACAGAGGAGGACACTAAGGCTCAGAAAGGAGAGTTAAGTTGCTCAAGGTCTCATGGCCAGTGATTTGCAGAGCAGAGATCTGAATCCAGGACCATCTGACTCCCAGATGAAGATTCTTGCCACTAAGCTGTTCTTATGAATGCTTCGGGCTCTGAGAGCTTTTGAAATGGCATCTAATTCATGCCTCCGAACTTAGGAGGAGTGTCAATGCCAGCCCCAAAGGCAAAGATTGAAGTTAAATCTTTTTTAAACTTTTTATTTTATACTGGAATATAGTTGATTAACCATGTTGTGTTAGTTTCCGGTGTACAGCAAAGTGATTCAGTTATACATATACATGTATGTATTCTTTTTGAAATTCTTTTCCCATTTAGGTTGTTACCTAATATTGAGTAGAGTTCCGTGTGTTATACAGGAGGTCCTTGTTGGTTACCATTTTAAATACAGCAGTGTGTACATGTCAATCCCAAACTCCCTAACTATCCTTTCACCCCACACTTCCCCCCTGGTAACCGTAAGTTCGTTCTCTAAGACTGTGAGTCTCTTTCTGTTTTGTAAATAAGTGAATTTGTATCATTTCTTTTTAGATTCCACATATAAGATATAGTCAGACAGAGAAAGAGGAATATTGTATGAAGTTAAATCTTCAAAAGACTTGCTGGGAGCTGGCAAACGTCCCGTGAAGTACTTGTCTGCCTGGAGATGGCAGCCCCTGTCCCCGGGTTGGCAGGGGAGCGCAGGTCACATGTCTTGCAGATGGGAAGGCTGAGGTCAGCCAGTGAGGAGGAATGGGGTAGACATTCTGAACATCCCCCCCAAGGCTGGGCTGGAGTAGTGTGAAAGGCGAGCTTGGCACAGAGCTGGGCTCCTGTTTTGGGAGAGGTAAGTTACTAAGAGACCAAGAATTCTGAGAGAAAGTGAGTGAGCTAGAGTTAGTTCATTAGGAATATTTGGGACCTTTGTAAAGACACGGGGGGCCGACGTGCCCCGGGCAGCTTTGTCTGTTGCCCAAGCAATAGTCCATTAAGGCTGCCTGTGCTGGTGATGGGGCACAGGCCAGCAGGCCCCCAGGTCCCGTGCAGTGCTCTGGGAATAGTTCAGCCGGGTCTGAGTCTGGGAGGACATTGGCCAGAGGCAGAGGCTGGTGGTAGAGGAGCCCATCTGTGCCCAGGTTCTGCACAGAGTGCTCCCGATTCATCCCACCAGCCTTGCAAAGTGGGCCTAAGGATTCACCTCATGTGTCGCATGTGATCCCAAGAGGGGATTAGCCCAAGGCCACAGAGCTCCTGAATTGCCTAGCCAGGACTGGAAGCTGGGCTGAACTTGGTCCTTAGCCCTGCAACCCTGGGCACTAGAAGGGAGGCTCGGGTTTCTGTGCCTACCTCTGACCTGGCCAGGTTGGGCCAAGGCAGGGCTGAGCACGGAGAAGATGGTTGCAGGCTGCCAGGAGGGAGAGCTGTGTGTGTTTGTGTGTCTTTTTGTGGGCATGTGTGTGCCTGTGCATTTCTGTGTGTGTGTCTCTCCCGGCGGCTGTTCTGCTTCCTCAGCAGCCTTTCCCTCCCCCCTCCACTTCGTTTCTCTTTCTTCTTCTCCTATTCCTCATTGTTGCCTTCTTTTTTTTAAATGAGACTTAATTAGCGTCGAGTTCCTCCTCCGGCTCCCTCTCCGCCCCCTCCCCGCCCCTGCCCTCCCCTCCCTCCTCTCCCTCCTTCCCGAGGTACAGGCCAAGCGATCTGACAAATGCACTTGAGAACAAAGCGCCAGGCTAATTCGGGGCCTGCTCAGGAAGCAGGAGCTGAGCTGAGATAATGGGTCTGAAATAGCCCAGCATGATTATGCTTCCTCAGCCTGTGGCCAGGCGGGTGCAGGCTCGGGCAGGCAGGCGGGTGGCGGGTGGACTGGCGGGCGCCGGACACCGCTCGCCTAAGTCCCGCCCGTGGGACCATCCATGCCCAGTCCTGCTCTCTTCCTTAAAAGCCCTTCAGATGCCCCTGGGGGGTGAGAGCCATGTTTCTGCAGCAAAGTCAATTCTCCACTGGGCTTCCTAGGAGCCGCTATCCCTCCTGGGGACCTTCAGACCCCAGCAGGGACAATCCTGGGTCAGCAGGGGCCAGACATGGGACCACAGTCACCCGACAGGTTGATGGCAAAGCCACATCAAGAATCCAAGAGGCCAGGTCCCCCTGGCCTCAGTTCACCTGGCTTGGTAGTGCTGTCCCCATCCCAGCTTGGCGGGAAGGGAGTGGGAGGGGTCATATAGAGCAGGGATTGAGCCCCCGGTGAGGGCGCTCTAGGAACTTGAGTAGTGGGAGAGATGGAGCCCTCCCAGATGGCCAGAGAAGAAGGGGCGGCTGGGTGTGTTCTGACATCCCAAGCAAGACAGGACATTGGCATGGTGCCCACCAGAAGGGTTGGTCAGATGTCACTTGGATATCCTCTGCCTTGGCTTCCTGGAGCTTGTCCAGAGCTTGAGGCCAGGTTGAGGGAGGAATAGTCAGGAGGATGGGACAGTGATGAGCAGGAATCACCCTCCATGGCCCCCGCCCCATCCCATCCCCCTGCCCCTGCTGCATGCTTTCATTCTGATCCACACACGGCCTGGAGGCCTGCAATGAGAACAGTCACGGATCTTTACTCCCTGGCCCAGTTGTTGAGTTCACTGTCCTTCCCAGACCCGGCGACCAGTGACCTGTGTGTGACGTGTATCCATTTTGCTTCATTCATCCTCCCAATATGCATTTCTTAAGCTCCTCCCAGCACCAGGATCAGTGCCAGGCCCTGGGGACTCAAAGGCAAATTGGACAGAGGCCCTGCTCTCAGGGGCCCTTAGTCTGGTGGGGGTGACAGACAAAAAACTGAGAGAATACAGTACAATGAGATCCATGTGGTGACAGTTGGAGTCCAAGAAGTTGCGAGAGCTGAGAGGATCTCAGGGCAGGGGCTCAGAGGAGGCTTCACAGAGGCAGTGACATTTGAACTAGGCTTGAAAGATGAATAGGGCTCTGCCAGGGTAGAGATGGAGGGGGCTAGACATTTGCTCCCTTCAAGGCACAGAGGAACTGGAATGCGAAAGTGCTAAACCAATGTGTTTTAATGTCCTAATGCTTGTTTACAACCCTGGGATCCTGGGGCTAGAAGGAGGCAGATGAATGGGAACTGCTGGGCTGGGCAAATGGGCCCCCGCTCACACGCAGACCTGCTGGGCCACCGCCCACTGCCCCTACCCTGATAGTGATCTGACCTGACACAGGACTGCAGGTTCGCTCTCTCCTCAGATCTGCAGCACTGACCTCTCCATTCCTCCATCAATCCTCAGCCCTAACTGCACTGCTGGAACCTGGACCTCAGCCCTCGACTCCTGTTCTCCAAACGGAACTCCAGGCCTTAGCCCTTTGGTTTTCATTGTGCACTTTATTTATGAGCCTGCTGTGCCAGCATGCCCTCAGTCCTGCGTCCCCTCTCTAACCACCAGAGTCCCAGAGATGCCCTTGCCATCTGCACATTTGCTTCAGACGTGGCTGCCTTTGGAGTGAGCAGATCACCTCCCTTTGGTGCTTTTCCATCTCTTGAACTGCTCCAGGACTTAATATAACCTTCCTGGCTTTTCCTGAAGCAAGGTCTCTAAAAGAGCCCAGTCCAGGCTCTCTGAGCATGCGTTAGAAGGCTCAGGCTATCTCCCAGAGCCACTATGTATGGTTGTACAGGTTGCAAACTGCACAAGGGTGTCTGGCCAAGGGTGTGAGTGGGGGCTGACAGCCAGCCTGCCTTCTCTTTACCAATCATGTGAGCACTGGTGCAGGCTGCATCTGCCTAAAGGGATGCCCTTTTCTAATTAGCACAGAGGTGCTGAATGGGTGGGAGGGGGTCCCAGCTCTCCTCCCACCACCTCCACCACGTCCTGTCCCAGTCTTTGCGTTGAAGGAAGGGGACGAGAGATGATGAACTCAGCAAGGCCCTTCCAGCTGAGAAACCTAGGTTTGTGAGTTGCAACAAATATCTGGTGAGCGGGGCCAGCTCTGGGACAGAGGCTGCTCTGGGCTGTGCAAAGGGACTGTGAGTGAGGATTAGTGAAAGGAAATGAAAATTGGGATGGCCCTGAGGGGAATTGACTGCAGACGATGTCAGAGAGGAGGCTGTCTCCTGGAGAGCAAGGGACCCGAACGCAAGGCTGCAGAGATGGGGGTGGGGGCAGGAAGGTGTGGGAAGGAGGGGGCTGTCTCCACTGTCCTCAGCAGTTAGGCAGGCAGCCACCTTCAAGGCCCAGGCCCTGGTAGGCCCACCTGGCTTCCTGACCCCTAGCCGCCTCCTAGCTCTCCTGGAGCCTTGGGAGCTGAGGGGGTGTATTCCTGTGGTGGCCTCCAAGGACACTGGGTAGAGGGCAGGGAGGAGGGGATCATGGGGAGAGGGTCCTACCTCCTGGAAGCACATTTCCCAGCTTGCGAAAGGACTCACTCTTCCAAACATGTTCACTATAGGATCTCTCAGCCGTGTTACAAGGTGGGTATTATCATTCCTATATTTTTCCCATTTCACCTCACTGCCAGCCACGGACACAAGCTGAGGGCCAGGTGTTACCCGTTAATGATTTCCAAAGCTCAAAGCATTCTGTTTTGGAAGGATTGCTCCATTTTGCAGATGAGGAAAACTGAGGTCACATTTGGCTAATAAGTGGCAGAGTTGTCAATGATGTCCTTGGAGTGGGGCAGGGAGGGAGGAATGTTTTGAAAGAAAGTGAAAATGCATGTGTGCCTGCCTGTGGGTGCGTGTGCATGTGCATGTCAGACGAGGGGCCAGGATGCATCACAGAGCACCCATGCCATCTGGGCAGAGGAACAGAGACGGGAGGGCCCAGCTGGAAGTGGCTTTGGGATGGGTGGGGAGGGGAGTGGGTAATATGGGGCTCTGGTAGTGTGGCTAGAAGGTTGTGCCATGGAGAATGGCAGGCTCCATTTATCAAGATTTTCCCCTGAGTTTGAGAAGAGCTCTTTCTTCTTTTTCAGGGAGGCTGGGCTTTCTCTCCAAGGCTCTGATACTGCCTGCCCTGCTGCCCCCTCTCTGGGGGCTCCACCTGCTCCCACGTGCCCAGCTGGCGCCCCCAGCCCTGGTCCCTAATTCCAGCGGGGCAGGCAGCGTGCCCGCATGCCCAATTGATTCTCCTAGCACACACAGATAATTCATCTCAGACTCCTTTCCAGGCCCCCACCCCCAGATGTGCAGTCTTCCCAGCAGCCAGAGTCCAGCTCACCCCGCCCATATCGCCGGCCAGCTGCAGCCCCTCATTTTCCGGGAAGAGAGAACTAATAAAGGACAGTCTCTGAGCCACAGCACCCCCCCAATTCTTTCTTGCCACAGCCACCCCATAAAACTGAGGGGAGAGATATAAAGGGAGCAAGTGTGAGTGGAGATAGAGTTTCCATCTGAGGAGGGGAGTGGGAAGGTGGGATGTGTGGCTAGGGCTGGGACAAGAGTGGGGCCCGAAAAAAACGGAAGTCCCTATTCACAGCCACTTTGGCCCCTATGCCAGCTCCTAAGGAAAGGCGAAAGGTGATGTGGGTCTGAAATAGAGGGTGATGAATATGCCAAAGATGGTGGGTCCGACATGGGCACCCAGGATGGGAGTCTTGAGGGCATCCTTCCTACCTTCCCCTTCCCTTCCCAGATCCCTCCCAGAGTCCAGCAGGAGAGTCAGGAGCCCTGGCATCTGAGCCTATCTCCACACCGACCCAGAGTGACCTTGGTCTGCTCCTTTACTCTTCTCTGCAGGCCGCAGTCTCCCCAACTGTGGAATGGGCTCGGGCAGCCAGACACCTTACAAGTCTATGAGTTAGGACAGGGTGTGCTGTTGGCTGCGTTCTGTGGGAACATGTGGGAAGCCCTTGTTCCTCTCCTCTCAGGCCTGGCTGAGTCCTCAGGAGAAAGTGGGGTGTTACAGGGGTCTGTGCCAGGTGCTCTGGGATAAGCAGAGTCTGAACTCTGCAGAAGGGATGCCCTCTCCCGTTCTGCCCAGGAGAAGGAGGTAGGCAAATCTTTTAGGCCATGCAATCCTCCCCCTCCCCACTTACGGGGTATAACATTCATTCATTTATTCACTCAATATTCATTTATTCACGCAATAATTACTCAGTGATTTATTGAGTGCATGCTATGTGCCAGCCACTGTTGTAAGGCACTGGGGATGGAGCAGTGGACAAAATGCAAAAACCCCTGCCCTCATGGAGCTGACATTATAGTGAGGGTAGAGAGAGACAGTAAGCAGGTATAAATCATAAACCAGAGTTTGAAGATGGGGGCCGGAAGGAAGGCCAGGGTTCTCTGGGCCATGCCAGGACCTCTCCTCCCTGGCATTGCTCTCAGAGAGGAGCCCTATGCCCTTCTCTCACAGCAGCTCCTCAGCCAGCTCTAGGCCACCTTGGGCTTGGTTCAGAATTTCAGGCTAGAATGCAGTGACCAATTCTTCGGGTCTGGTTCCTGGACTGGGAATGCTGTCCTACCTTGACTACTGGGCTCTGCCTGCTTGAGGTGGACCGAGATTTGCCCTGTGAGTACAGCCTGAGCTGGCCCTGGTGTAGCCCCATCCATGGCCAACACCAACCTTCCCAGTTGTAGGGGCTTGGGCCCCCTGCTGCCAAGAGGGGCATGGTAGACAGAGCCCCGGAGTAGGGGGTGTACACTAGGCTCTGACCCTCTGTCTGTCATCTACTCCTTAGCCGACAGTGGGCATAAGGTTAATCACCACTTACCTTGGTTATTAGGAAGGTGGCAAATGAGAGAGTACTTCAGAAATAGTCAAGCTCTCTCCAGAGATTAGTTTATTCGTGTCTGCCTTTGCATTTCCCTGGGTCCTTGCTCAAAGTGGGTCTTCAGTGTCAGAGCCTTTGCATTAGAGAGCACCTGCTCACTCCTTTGCCCAGCACGCCCACGGTTCCGGGAGCAGAGTTGGGTGGGACATCCAGAGCTGTTGATTTTGCTTGGCAGTTTTTACCTTTGCTCTAGATCTGTCATGGGCCGTATGTCCTGGGCCAAGTCCTTTGACTTCTTGGGACTCAGGGGTCTTGTCTATGAAGCAGACAGAGGAACCTCTTGCTCTGCCCCCCCAGAGGTTTCCAGTGATGATCAACTCAGAGGCTATCAGAGTACTCGGCCGGTTGTAAAGTGGGGAGTGGATGGCACTAACTCCCAGGCCCCCAGGGCCGACTGGGTGCCAGGCCCATTCCTCCCTCTCAACTGGCCCTAGGGTTTAATTGGGATGGTTGTTCCCAGGACTTGACTCAGGAAGGGCCTGGCATGGGGGGAGGGGTTTCCCAAGCAGAGCCGGGCCTACTGCCCCCAGTCCCCACCCCGCCACTGCTCAGCTTGGCCCTGGGCGGGTCGGGAGTCTGGGGCTCTGAAAGCATCACCTGCACCTGTTCCACGTGCCCTCGCTCACTCTGGGGAGGGGGCAAGGTGATGGTCATCCTCGGCACTCATCGAGGGATGGAGAGAGAGAGAGAAACACAAAGAGGGTGTGTGATCCAGAGATCCAGACACAGAGAGAGAAACCTCCACCAGCTGACAGAGACCGGGAAAGTGGGAGAAAGGGAAACAGTGTCAGATACAGAGAGGCAGAGGGTACCAAGGCAGAGGAACTGAGAATTGGGAGAGACTGGCAGCATGTGTGAGAGACAGAGACAGGGGGACTGAGCGACAGATGAGGGCAAGAGCAAGATTTGTGAGATGACTGAGACAGAGAGAGATGGAGAGAGCCCTCAAGGTGTCTGTGAGCTAGAGAGAGGGCGAGTGTGAGTGCCGCTGTAAACCAGAGGTGGAGAGCAACTCACTTTTCCTTCTGCTACTTCCCCACCAAGGCATGGGATGCAGGACTGGGGGAAGAAGGCCTGCGCTGGGCAAGGCTGAGCCCCTTGGGGTACAGGAGATGGGTGAGGTGGGGTCAGAACTTCAGAGTCCCTGACTTCCTCGGCCAGAAGCCCCTGGGGCTTGTCCCACTCCCCTGCTGCTTCAGAGGGGGGCTAAGAGTGTGCTAGAAGGGGGGCCCTAGGGCTGGCGTAGCCACCCAGGCTGAGGAAAGGGCCCTGACTTAGGAGCTCTGGATTCTGGGTCCAGCTCTACCACCACTTAGCTTCGAACCTGGGTTTGGGCATTTCTCCTTTTGGGGCCTCAGTAGGTCTTTCTGTAAAATGGGTGTGTCTGGGAGGGTTAGGGCCAGGGAGTTGAATTTAACAATCTCTTCCAGATCTAATGTTCTAGAATTCGTCTAAGGAAAGGCAGGAGAAAATGAGATCCCTCAACGTGCAGAAATGCACAGGCTGAGAATTTCCAGTCTCTGTATGGATATTTATTTTTTCTGTAGAGAAGGCTAAAAAGTTAGATTCTCAGTCTCTGGGGGAAAGCGCAACTGGATGTCTGAGAGTCGGGGGGTGGAAGAAAGCTCTGCAGGAGGACTGCTTTGTCCTGAGCAGAGGAAGGATCCAGTGGGCAGAGGAGAACTGGGCTTACCTAGGATCACTGCAGAGCCCCCACTAGTCTGCTTACAGGCATTTGGACGGTTGCCGGGTAGGGGTTGGGTACCCCAATGGCTGTGCCTCCCCTAGACAGCCTGGAGTCCTGGCCACTGTGAGACACAGTCTTGTACCCTGCTCGAGCAACTGAAAGCTCCATCAGAAGGTAAAGGAAGGGCTTCCCTGGTGGCACAGTGGTTGAGAGTCTGCCTGCCGATGCAGGGGACACGGGTTCGTGCCCCGGTCCGGGAAGATCCCACATGCCGCGGAGTGGTTGGGCCCGTGAGCCATGGCCGCTGAGCCTGCGCGTCCGGAGCCTGTGCTCCGCAACGGGAGAGGCCACAACAGTGAGAGGCCCGCGTACCAAAAAAAAAAAAAAAAAAAAAGGTAAAGGAAGGTGGTGGGGGCCAGCGCTGCTTCCCAACAGTAGGCCAGCTTGGGGAGGGCTAACAGAGCCCTGTCATCCTGCTGTGCTGCTGGAGTGGGGACCCACAGAGATTACACAGCCACCGCCCCAAGCGCCAGAGACCTGGAGTGTGGCAACAAAGATGACAGAGCATCTGTCTGGCTGGCAAGTTGCGGCAGAAGCGAGGGTCTCCCCATGCAGGTCCTCTCCAGTGTGCTCTGTGCTTCCTCCCTCCACCTCATCTTGCAGGCCCGCCCGCCCCTCCCACTCCCAGTCCCGCAGGGTGCAGGTCTTGTTCTCAGTGGGGCTCTTGTGGCCTGGTGAGGAAGGCTTTGCCCAACCCAGGAGCATTCCCCTCCCCAGCTCCAAGCACGGGGTTCGGACCTGCTCAAAGTGCTCTCATTTTCCATGTTGATAAACTGAGACCACAAAGAGGTCCCAGCCACATCCTCCCCTTTCTCTTAATTTGGCAGGAGAAAACGGTTCTGGTTGAGACTGAGGGCCACATCAGCACTTGCTTGCATCCTGGTGACTTTGGGGATAAGGATGCCAGTTTCTCCACCTTTGTTCTTGATCTCCCTTGAGGGATCAAAAGAAAAGATAAGTTGACTCTACAGCAAAGACAAGGAAATGCGAGATCACAGCGCTCATCTCAGAGGGGAGGCAGCTGAGACTCAGAGAGCCTGGGTGCTTGTCCACAGTCCCCCAGCTGGTGGAGGCACGGCCACGACCCTCTGTGTGTCAGCCTTCAAAGCATCTGCCAATTTTCCTGTTTCTTTTAGTCTTTCTCATTTTGAGGAAGGAGAGGAGGGTGATAAAAGCCATACGTATGCACTGTAGATAATTTGAGAACCACAGAGAGTATTACCAAGAAAACGTCACCTAGAATCCCAGTAACCAGGGAGAAATATTATTAACTTGGGGTATCTTTCTTTCTAGTTGTTTTTTTTTTTCCTCTGCACATACACACAATCCCTGTTTTTACCCAAGAGATCATATTGGCTATTCTGGGGTTTTTTTTCCTTAATTGTGGTAAAAAACACATAACATGAGATGTACCCTCTTAAATTTTTAGGCGTACATTATTGCTAACATAGGCATGTTGTACAGCAGATTTCTAGAACTTTTCCATCTTGCATAACTGAAACTTTATACCCGTTGAACAGTATCCTCATTTCCCTCTCACCCCTGTCCCTGGCAACCACCATTCTACTTTCCGTTTCTAAGGGTTTGACTACTTTAGCTATTTCATACAGGTGGAATCATGTAGTATTTGTCTTTCTGTGTCTGGCTTACTTCACTCAGCATAATGTCCTCCAGGTTCATCCATGTTGTTGCAAATGGCAGAATTTCCTTCTTTTTTTTTTTTTTAATTTATTTATTTTTAATTTTTTTTTTTTTTTTGGCTGTGTTGGGTCTTTGTTGCTGTGCGTGGGCTTTCTCTAGTTGTGGCGAGTGGTAGCTACTCTTCGTTGAGGTGCGCGGGCTTCTCATTGCGGTGGCTTCTCTTGTTGCAGAGCACGGGCTCTAGGGGCGTGGACTTCAGTAGTTGTGGCATGCGGGCTCTAGAGTGCAGGCTCAGTAGTTGTGGCGCACGGGCTTAGTTGCTCCGTGGCATGTGGGATCTTCCTGGACCAGGGCTTGGACCCATATCCTCTGCATTGGCAGGTGGATTCTTAACCACTGCGCCACCAGGGAAGCCCCTCCTTCTTTTTTTAAGGCAGAATAATATTCCATTGTGTGCATGGTGCCACATTTTCTTTATCCATTTATCTGTTGATGTATACTTAGGTTGTTTCCATGTCTTGGCTATTGTGAATAATGCTGCTATGAACATGGGGGTGCAAATATTTCTTTAGGATCCTGATTTCAATTCTTTTGGATAAATACCTAAAAGTGGAATTACTGGATCATATGTTAGTTTTATTTTTAATATTTTGAGGAACTTCCATACTGCTTTCTACAGCAGCTACACCATTTCACATTCCCACCAACAGTGCACAAGGGTTCCAATTTCTTCACATCCTCATCAACACTTGTTATTTTCTGTCGCTCTTGTTGTTATAATGGCCATCCTCACAGGTGTGAGTTGATATCTCATTGTGGTTTTGATTTGCATTTCCCTGATGATGAGGGATGTTGAGCACTTTTCATGTACCTGTTGGCCATTTGGATGTCTTCTTTTGGCCATTCTGTTTTGTTCCCCGAGTTTCCCATATATCATTAAACCGTAAGCATCTCTCTATATCATTAAGTAGTCTTTGCACTGCTCTTTACTTTACCCTGAAGGCAGGGATCTGAACTTGGAGAGCTTCGAGTTTCTGCCAGGCTTCTCTTTGTACCTGGTGCATCAGCAGGTCCACGGCCTCACAGGTGTAGGTGTGGGGATAGATCCAGGAGGGGCCCTGGAACAACAATGGCTAAGAGCGTAAGTAGGCAGCAGACAGCCTTAGGCTCAAAGCCAGATTTTGCCACTTCCAGGCTGCCTGGATTTGGGCCAGCCAGTTCCTCTCTGAGTCCTGGCTTCCCCATCCATAAAATGGGGATAATAGTAGAATCTATTTTATCACCCTTTTGTGTGGCCTCACTGAGCACATTGGGGTTCAGTGCACACGCCAGGACTTTAGCCATAGGAAGTCCCCCGTGAACATCAGCTATTATTATTGCAGGAATGTCGAGAGGCCAGAGCAAGTCCCTTCCCCTGTTTCTGGCCTTAGTTTCTTCTCCTGTAGTATGGGGGACTGTACAAGATATCCTCTTTCAGCTCTGATTGTCTTGAGGTCTCTATGAATACAGGTGGAAGGAAGGTGGATATTAGCCATGGAGGAGCTGGGAACTCCTCCTGTGACTTCCTTGTCTTTGTGGTCCTCAACCTTTTCCTCCAGCAGACCCTCCCCCCGGGGCTGAGGCCCAGATGGGTTCTCACGTGGCGCTGGCTTGGTGGGGCCTCTGGCCATAGTAGGGCTAGGCTGGGCTGCATTGCACAGAGAGCCCTCTGTGGGCCTGGGTTGCATCTATCAACACCCTGGAGAATGTGAGCATTTGATTTTGGCACCTGCTGGGAGAGTCACAGGGAGCAGAGACTGGCCCGCCAGAGCCTGGCACTGGGCAGAACTAGTTTCACCTTATTCTGGCTCAGAACCAGCTACTCAGTTTAGCTTTATAAAGACAGAACCAGCACCTAATATGGGGTTCCTGCCAGTCCTCGAGACTGGCTCTCTTCTTGCCTGCAGGAGGAACTCAATCGTGGTAGGGCCTTCAGAAAATATCGAATCCAATTCTTCCTATTGTACAGATGGAGACACAGAGGCCAGGAGGGAAGAAAGGATGAGTTCACATTGCCCATCTCTTCCACATTACTGGGTGGGATGCAATGATCAATTGGTTCTATTCTAGTTTTTCTGGAGATTACGGGTGAGTAGAATCAGAGGCTGCATGGGATAGAGTTTAGATAAGTAGATGAACTTCCTGGCAAGGCCCTAAGCTCATCAAATCTTAGAGTGTCAGAGCAGAAAGGCACCAGGAGAGGTTATTCTAAGTCAAAGGTTTGAAAACATTTTTAGCCACATCAACTGTATAGTTGGAGGCCTAGATGGGGAGCCCAACCCCTGCCCCTCCTCCAGCAGCACCACCAGATACACCTGCAAAGAAGCCTGGAGCTGAGCTCACAAAGAGGGAGTGGCTGGCTTGAGGGCCAATGGGGAGGCCTTGATTTGCCCACATCGGTGTCCTTCCCAGGATGCATACTGTCCTTCAGTTAGATTCCTTTGGCCTGCCCTCTGCCAAAATGCAAGCTCTCTGGGGACCCCAGCTTACAGTTTCTGTAGCATCTCTGCTTGTCTCCTGCATATGTCACATCAGGGGCACAGCTTTGTGTCAGAATCTGTGTGGACCAAGGGGTACCAGACAGGGAGGGGCATGGGCAGAGCAAGCAGGCAGAGCCATGGCCCGGAGCCCACAGCTGTGGCCCTCTGTGTTCCAACACTGGAGGAGCTCTTCCCCAGTGGTGGCGACCAGGGTCCTTTCCTAGGCAGCCCCTGTGCACCCAGGAGTTGCCCAGAGGACTGTGCGCATAGTCCTTAGGCCACAGGATGCACTGGAAGGGGAGAGGTTGGTCCATCCAGCCCTCACCTCTGGAGCCAATAGCCCCTTCTGAAGTCCAGGCAGGTGGCAGTGGGAACTGCTAACATTAAAAGCCAAAGCTGGGGGTGGGGTGACAGGCCTGGTCAGGAAGATTTTCATTTCTCACCCAACTTCATTCAGCTTCCACTTTTGATAATTCCTTCTTGGAGGCCAAGAATGGCTGGCCCCTGTCTCTGGATGATATTAGAGGAGAAGAAGGAGATAAGGTTCATGAACTGAGCACCAATTATGTGTCAGGCATTAGGGTAGGGGCTTCTCTTACATGATTTTATTTAATCCTCGTACAACCCCATGAGGCAGGCATGACGGTCTCCATTTCACAGCTGGATTAACCAAAGCCCAGAGAGGTTGTGTTATTCCCTTAAAGCCATGCAAGAGACAAGAGGCTGAGCTGGGATGGAGCCTAGTTAGGTTGGCCTCACCCCGTAGCTAGTGCTGTATCCATTGCCCCTATGAGCCTCTCGGAGAGACTTAGAAAGCTGCTTGCCGTTGGGGTGGTGCAGGGAAAAGAGAGAGCTGAGCTTGGGAGCCCTCATCTGGGGCCCCTGGAGCCCTGGCTGTCTTTGATCGCCTCTTCTCCCCTCTCCCTTGGAGCTTTCCGACCTGGCAAGCGGCAAGGAGGACAGGGGCTGGGAGGGGCTGAAAGGGGATGGGGGATAGGAGAAGCAGGGCTGAAGGATGCAAAGAGCTGCCCCCAGCCCCAGGAACTCCCTGCTTGGCTCCCTGCCAGTGAGGCGGCTCCAGAGAGACCTTCTGGGAATAGAGAGAAATTCATTAGCGGATGTGCAATCCCAAACCGATTAGCGATTTATACTCTGGGCTCAAACGGCAGGTGGCTTACGTTTATTATCTGACTTAGCCCAAAGGCCACCGAGTTCCACCCCTCCCTCCTTCTTTCCCTTCTCCCCGAGATCCTCAGGAACGGATTCTCAGCCTGACTTGTCCTAGACACTTCCTTTAGTCCCTGTAGCCTAGGCCAGTTCCCAGGAGGGAATGTGCTGGGGATGGGAGTGGTGGGGAATGACAGGTGGCAGGGTGCCAGGATGACCTGCTGAACAGCAGGAGGTTTTCTAATTTGAGCTTTGTCCATTCAGGAACCGAAGAGGACTTCATTTCCATTTGGGGGCAGGGCAAAAGGAAAGAGAGCGGGGGTACTGAAGCAGGAAGGATGAAGGATAGATATCAAGGGGAACTAGAGTGCTTGAACTTCGATTCCTGGGCTGGGATACATCTACCTTTTGGCTGTGGAGAAGGGGTTGGGATGGAAATGGCACAGGCTGGGCTTATAGCCAAGGGGAACTTCCCCACAGAAGATGCCACTTAAAAGTGTTATTAAACCCTCTGGACTTCTAAAGCAGAGAGCAAGGTAACTATGAACACCCTTTAAAAAGCTATTGAGAATTCCCAAGGGAGCTCTGTGTCTTTCTCGGTCCCCTCTGCCTTAGGATGGAGACATGTGGTTCCCCCATCCGCCACTTCCACCACCCCTGACCCCCCTCCCACACTGTGTCTACAGTCATGGCTGCCGTTCCCTTCTTTATCCTCCAGCCTAGCCACATTTTGGGCTCTCAGCCAAGAGGCCACCATTGATTTCTGGGCTTCTCTGTAGTGAAGACAGACGATGGGGCCTGTGTCTGTCTGCCTCAGCTGGGTTCTTGGATGGCTTATGGGGAGAAAGAGGCTGTGGTGGCCTCAAGCTTCCACCTGTAATCAGCAGCCTCAGAGCTAGACTGGGAGCATTCTTAGGTGCCATTAGCTCATGACTAGTGATAGGAAATGAGGTGAATTGATTCCCCTGCCCCGATCTGGGGAGCTCCCCCGACCTGTCAACGCTGAGCTCTAGGCTGAGGGATACAAGTGGAAAAGTCACTCAGCCAGCCTTTGCCCAGTTCTGAATGTTACTCCCCCCCCCCCACCTATTGCACTTCCTATTCAGGTCAGGAGACTCCAGAGTCCACCTGGATTGCTGTTTCTCAGGGGTTCCACCTTCAGGAAGTTCTTCCTGGTGTCTGACCTTAAGCCTTCCTGTTGTAACCAACTCATTTTTTTTCCTGATTCTGTGCAGAGAATCATGAGGGGAAGTTTTCTTATTTAAAAATCATACTATGAGTGGAGCTTAGAAGACTGGGAAGCACTGGCTGGACCAGGAAGCCTGAAGGGGCTCAGAGTCTGCTGAAGTGGGAGCTGAGGTGGCTGGCTTCTTCCCCCTGGCTGCTCTTGAAGTCCCTGCTCTAGTCCTGCAAAAAGAAGCATCATGGGAAAGTGCTCAGTGCAGCTTCTTCCTAGCCCTGTGACCTTGAACGGAGTCAGTCCTAGAGCTCCGGTCATTTGCCTCCTGGTTCAGGGTCTTGTCACTCATGATCTCTCCTGGTACTACGAGTCCTGCCTGTTAGTCAATTATTCAGCCAAGGTCTGTGTGCCCACCTCAGAGTGAAGCGCGGCTGGGGGTGGGGGTGGCACTGACAGGAATGTGACCCGAGTGGCCAGGTCCTACCCTTCGAGAGGCTCCCAGCCTAGCAGCTCTTTCCAGCTTTCCCTCCTCCTAGGTAAACAACCTGGGTTGGGGGTGTTTCCAACCCAGCTGAATTGAGTAATTAAAATCTCTCCTCTTCCCCTGACAGATGACCTCCAAGGTCCGTTCCAGCCCTATGATTCTATGATTCCAGCTGTGGGTATCCAATTAACCCTTGTCATGCTTGGCTGGGCTTCAGGGACTGTGGAGTGGGAAGGGGCGGGGCCGCACACACCAGGACGCTCCACCCCCTTCCTCCCCTCCCCGCTTCCCCCTCTCCATCTTCCCCAATCCCTGGCCTGGGTGGTGCTTACCAAGCCCGGGCCCTGGAGTCAGAGTGGCAGAGGAAGGACACACCTGCATCTGGGGAACTGCCTCTCTTCAGCCTGGTCCTGAGGGCTTTACATAGTACCTTGCCTGGTCCTTGGTTCAGGTGCAGGCAGAATGTGTTCTCAGAGGAAGGCCTTGAAGGGCTCAGCTGAGGTAGGGAGAGGTGGGGGCTTTGGAAGCAAATCACCAGCCAGTAAACAGGTCATCTAGAAGCCTAGCTTCTCGGGTCATGTCTCCCCCCACCACCCAATGCCAGGGCACGGCAGCCTCCTCCTCGTGTTACGTCTGGCCGCTCTCCAAGACCGTGAGATTTGGGTGAGGTTTGGACTCCACTCAGGATGGTGGTGGAGTCACAGATGTGGCAATTGTCAGAGCTGGTGTGTGCCTTTGAGGTACCTGTACATAAACAGGTACCTTATGGGCCACTTAAGACCCTCAGAGTGTTTTCTTTGGCTCATGCAGTACCTACATTGAGAAGAAATTAGCTGCCATCATTTAAAATTCAGGAGAGCTTTACATAGAAATCCAGATTTATAACGTCTAAAAAATCTGAAGATCTAGTAACACCAGGTCCACATTCTCACAAGGCTACAGCTGGAGGTGAGTGGCAGCTGCCCTCTTAGCCAGGGCACATACGCTGCTTCTCCACAGTCCGCACCTGCCCGAGTTGGTCCTTCATGGGGACAAATGGGGAAACTGAGGTCCAGAGAGGAAGGAGGGCACTTGCCCAAGGTCACCCAGCCAGGGTTGGAGAGTGAGTCAAGATTAGAACCCAGGCCTTCTTCCTGCTGGCCAGCCCTGGCCCTTTCCCATGCACCCTCCTCCCCAGAGCTCTGCAGAGGCTGCAAGGCCTCTCTGCCATTGCCATTCCCTCTATTCCTGAGGCCTGGTAGCCTCAGCGGCCAGGCTTTGTCTGGTTGCCTTCCTGCACAGCCCCTACCGCCTCTCGGGCCCCAGCCCCGGCCCAGGCTCCCTTCGGGTGAGAGCAGAGGCGCTGCGGGGCCTCTGTGGCCCGGCCCCATCTCCCGCAGTTCTGAACAAGAATCTCATTAAGTGCAGGGGGCGGCTGCCGCCGGGCCTGGGGCGCCCTGACCACAGAGCTAGCTTCCTTCTGCAAACAGCCCTGGCTGGGGCTGGGCTGGCCGTATGTCTGTGCATGGAGGGGGCACTGTGGCCGCCCCCATCCAGCCCACCCCGCCGCCTCCAGTGCTGCATTTTGCTCCCCTCCCTGCCCAGCCCTCTGACCACCGCAGTCCTGTTTCTGTCTTCCCACCACTCCTTCTGTTCCCATCCCCTTTATTTCCCTCTCCCTTCTCCTCCTTTTTGTTTTTTTGCTCTACACCTGGCTCCGTTTCTGTTGCCGTCTTGGTTTTGTCATCATCTCTCTCTCTTGCACAGCCCCCGTTCTCCCTCACAGTCTGGTTTCCCATCTCAGCCCCTGAGTCCTGCCTGTTTCTCCATCCTGCTGCATCACCATCTTGCTGCCCCAGAGGGGCGCCCTCTTAGCTTATGTCTCTTACCCTCCATCTCCGAGCTTCACTCTCTTGTCTCTTTCTCAGCTTCTCCCTCGGGCCTCCCTCCCTCATGCTCTTGGGCCTGCTCTGAGTCTGGGTTTCTGAGGCTGCCACAAGACACTTCTGGGGAGGTTTGCTATACTGGATAAACATGGCCCCAGCAGCAGGATGTGAGGAATTCTGCTGACAGCGCTTTCCTCGGGGGCTGAGGAGGGGCAGTGTGAGCTGGCGGCCAGGGGCCCCAAGGAGACGGCAGTGTCCTTTCCATGCTCATGCTCCTGCCTTCCCAGACCCTCAGCCAGCGCACAGTGTCTCCCTAGCTGGAAAAAAGGAACAGACCACAAGGGACTGCTCACCCAGCTTTGCCCACTCACCACCGACTCCCCCCACCACACACACACACACACACACACACACACACACAATGCACACACTTCCCTGCAGTATCTACAGCCTGGAGCGAACTAAGTGGAATTCAGTTCTGTTTCTCCTGGCCTGGCCTGCATAGGCCTCAAGGGCAGGGGCTTTGGGAACGGGAACAACCCCAGGGACCTTGGAAACAAGGCAGTAGATGCAAGAACCCATTAGAGATCATCGCAGCCGTGCCTCTGTATCCAGACAACACCCAGCCCTGTGCAATTGTTCTATATTTAAAATCCCTACCCTCAGGGGAAAAGTTTATCGACCTCCCCCTCTCAACTCCTCTGAGGCCTTATCCCACTGTCAAAAGGTTCCTAAATCAACCTGAAATCCTTCGTACTGAGACTCAGACAGCGTGGGTGTCCTGGGATGTGTATGGTGTACGGTGCTTGTGTGTGGCGGTATGGGTGGGGCTGGGAGCCTCAACAAAGTGGAAAAGAGATCATTTGTCTGAGGGTGGGTGTTGGGGGCGGGGATGAGATGGGATGCGGGGGGCTTGGAGGGGAAGCTGGTACAAGAGTCCAGAGGAGAGACAATTGGTTCCAGTGGCTGAGGGGCTGAAGGAGAGAAGGCCCAATAGCATGGGAGAGGCTGTGGACGCAACTGCTGAGGAAGGGGAAGCAGAAGAAGGTGCTGAATGACGTGAGTCCGGGAGGCTTCCTGAAGAAGCATCAGGGCAGATCTGGGAGAAGACGCTTTGAGGAATATCAAGTGCCGTGGAGTTATTTGGAGAAGCGAGAGGGTCTTCAGAGGTAAGCGGTGGGGTCTGCTTTCAGGAGCGAACATTCACCTAACACCTGCTCTGAGGGTGACCAGCCCATCCTGGCTTGCTCAGGACTGTGGAGACTTTAGCACTAAAAGTTCTACATCCTGAGAAACGCCTCAGTCCCAGGTAAACCAGTTGGTCACCCTCCCCACCCACCCCACCTACCAAGCAGTGTGCACAGGATGGCTCCCGTCAACCTCACAACAATCCTGGGCAGGGGGTAGAGTGTATCAGCCCCATTTTCCAGAAGAGAAAATGGACGCTAAGAAAATTTAGATAACTCGCTTTAATGTCACACAGCGAGGGGCAGGTTTGAAGCCCAGGTCTATTATTTCACTGCGTTGAATTGTTGTATCCTAGACTCAGAGACCTTCAGGGTCAAACTTAGTAACCCTCACCCCGCCAACCTCCTCCCCTACACACATTCCAACCTCAACAGAGTTTCAAAGTCTAGATGTGAGGTGGTGTCACTGGGACCTAATGTCCAAGTCCCTCTGGGCAGGGGCTGCAAGTGGGGGTGGGCTAGGGCAAGGGGGGCTTCGTCCCCTTCAGCCCAAGTCCTACCAGGGCTTCACCCTGGACCGCCACCTGTTGATTTTTTGGCTTCTCCCCCAGCTGGGGGCAGGACCAGCTGCTGGGGGGCGGGGGCGGGCTGCGGAAGCTGGGGGAAGTGCTGAAGGAGGGTGTCTCCAGGGCCTTGCTGGGTTCCTGGGCTCCAGGTGGTGGGTCTGGGGAGGGCTGACCCAACATCTGAGAGCTGGCTGGGGGCCTGGCCCCAGGAGTCCTGCACTGCTGGTCAGCGCCTCCGGTGTGCTGGGGTGTGAGGAAGCAGCCACAGAGCAAACAAACAGAGCCTGTGAGGACAGGAAGCAATTACGGACCACCCGGCCTAGGCTGCCGAAGAGCTCAGAGTGGAGGGAGGGCAGGCGGAGGCAGGGATAGGCCACCAGCTAGGTGTGGCCTGGGGCAAGTCCAGCAAAGTGAAATGAAGAGGTCCTAAGCTGGCAGGATTCTGGGCAAGCCATAGCAGGTGTCCTCCTGCCTTTGGGGGACATCTCTCACATTTAGAAAGAACTCCAGAGAAGGGGCTACCTTGGTGGGCATGGGGTGTTGGAGTCTGGTCAGGAGACCTTGCCTCTGGATTAAGATGCAACACTCATGTACTTTGTTTGAGGCCTATCACTTCCGCTCACTGAGCCTCGGTTTTCCCATCTGTATAATGAAGTGGTTAGAATAATGAATATTCAACGGTTCCTCCAGGTTTGATAGTCCATTATGCCATAAAATGGCTGAGAGCTAAGGACTTCTTAGCTAACACGGGTTTATCGAGTACCAGATCGAGTATACTGGGGCTAAATGGTGAGGTTGGAGACAGAAATTTAGACGTTGAAGATCTGGGTTCTGTCCTTGAGGAATAATATTATCTTAAAAAATAATATGTATTGAATGTTTACATGGGTTGCGAAGTGTATTGAAATGATCTCAGTGAATTTCCTCACAAATCCCGTAAAGTAGGCACTATTATTATTCCCATTTTACGGATGAGGAAACTGAGACCAAGGAAAGTTAAGTGATCTGCCTAAGACTATATATCTAGAAAGGGGAGACGCAGACTTTTACCTAAATCAGTCTTACTCTAAAGCCAGGGCTCTGAACCCTGATTCTAAATTGATTCTTCCATAGATGATAAACCGAAAACTGCCCACATTCTGTATGATGTGGTTTTCTGTTCATTAGCTTATTTCAGCTTCACAGTAACCCTGTGGTGCCTGGTGGTATTATCCCCACTTTACAGTTAAGGGGATTGAGGCTCAGAGATGTGAGGCTCCTGGCTACCCTCATTCCAATGCCTGATAGGCACTGGGGTGCGGCCAAACCTCCTTCTCCCTCACCACGCTGGCTCCGACAGAAGCCCAGCAACGCTCCTGCAGTACCTGGGGTGTGTCCCATCTTGTCACCCCCTATGGAGCTGGTGGATGGACAGGAAGCACTGGGCTCTCTGCTGCGGCCTAGGCGTCTGCACCCTCCTCTTTTCTCCCGTCCCCAAGGGTTTCTTGAGTACCTGTGACGCTCCAAGTGTTATGCTGGGGGGTTCTCTGCATTATTCCCTTAATCTCACAGCTACTCCATGAAGTAATTTGAACCCTCATTTTGCAGATGAGGAAACTGAGGCTGAGGAGGTGCCAGGGAGCCCCTGGGCATTCCAGCCTCCTTCTCTCCCTCCCAGGAC
Source organism: Pseudorca crassidens (assembly GCF_039906515.1). Taxonomy (NCBI): domain Eukaryota; kingdom Metazoa; phylum Chordata; class Mammalia; order Artiodactyla; family Delphinidae; genus Pseudorca; species Pseudorca crassidens. Next base: position 74,469,929 of record NC_090317.1, on the reverse strand, counting down.
CGGATTCAGGGACTGCAGGGGCCTTGGGAACCTGTGCTTACAGTTCCATTGCCCTCTGTGAACTGCCTAGCCAAGGCCAGATCTTCCTATCAGCCCCTGAAAATGAGGCCATGTTCAGGCTCTCTCACAGCACTTTCCTTCCCTCCCTCCACCTCCAGCTCCATTTTCTGACTTGCATGGAGTTGCGGCTGAGACCCACTCAGGCTGAGGCCTCTTTGGGGCCTGAGCCACAAGTGCTCTATCGCTGCTGGTGCCTCAGCTCATAGGTACTGTCCAGAGCTCTGTTATCTGTATTACCTCATTTACTCCTCCCTCCAATCCCAGGAGGTAGATACTGTCATTATCATCAGCATTTTCCAGATAAGGAAACTGAGGCACAGAGAGGTAAATGGATTGGCCGAGATCATCAGCTGGTAAGTGGCAGAGCCAGGATTCATACCCAAGCCAGCTAGTGCCACGGTCCTTAAGTGCCACCCTTGAGCATGGCCTTGATCCTGAGGCAAAAGGCAGTAACTGAGGGGCTTAGCCTAGGAGGGACATGCCTCTGCTTTGCCTGAGAACAATCTGTCTGGCAGCAGTGAGGAGGGGGCTTGGAGGGGCAGATGTGAGACAGGGACACTAGTGAGAAGGCTAGGGCAGCTGGAATCCCAGGGAGGGGTGGTGGGAGCCTGACTTAGGGCAGTGACAGTGGCTGTGGACAGAAAGGGGCAGAGATGGGGGAAGCCCCAAAGGACATGAAGACAGAGCCAGTGCTCTGCTCCTGCTCTTCCTGCCAAGCTGTGTGTCCCGGCGTAGAGTGGTGTCTGCCCTCAGTAGGGGGCACCCATTTCTAAATTGTCTACCCAGAGGGGCACCTTTTTCAAATTGTCACCAAGCACCATATGGGCTACCTGGGGGCCTTGATTAGATGCCTGCATGAAGGAGAGGCAATCATTCTCCAGGAGGCTTCTGAGGAGGGTCCCTCCATGACCTTTCCCTGCTATGCCCTGGAGTTCCCGTCAAGGTGGGGCAGATTATAACAGTAGGGGGAAATGCAACCTGCATGTGTGTGTGTGTGTGTGTGTGTGTGTGTGTGTGTGTGTGTGTGTGTGTGTGTGTGTGTGAAGTCTAGAGATAGATGGCAAACTGTCAACAGTGGTTGTGCTGGGGAGAGATAGGGGATGAGGAGAACTTTAGTGTTTGCCATATACACAGGCATGGTGTGAATTTTCCTACAATGACTATGTTTTGTTGAAAAAATAATAGAAGTATTTTTAAAAGGAAGAAAACCTTAATGCTCAGTGTTGATGTGAATATCAATGAGATAATAGGCAGCACTTTGCAAATTGAGAGGTTAGGATAACTGATTAGTGATATTTCCACCCCTCCTGTGAAAGAGGAAAAAGTGAAATGTCTCAGCGCTGATTATTCCCAGGTGCGGAGCCCTGGTCGGGCCGAACCCTGGGAAGTAGGTGGTCAAACTCAGCTGCCCTGGGCTCCTCAATGGTTGTCCTTATCCTATCAACCCCCTGGAGCCAGGCAGAATTTGCACAAAAGGGGGCTTTAGTTGTAGGCCTTTGCTGGGGCCCTGAGAATCAGTGACAAATTGAATGGGATAATAAGTTAATTATAGCTGTCCCATATGTGAGCCATCCCAGGTTAGAGGAAAGAGGCTTGGCCAGGGAGTCACACAGAGCACCTGGACTCCTGAGTCACAGACTCCCTGAGGAACCCTAGGCCAGTCCCTCCCCCTCTCCGGGCCTCAGTTTCCCCATTTATACAATAAGGAGACTGACATGCCTGGTCTCTTAAGGCCGTGCCAGCTCTAACGTTCCAGGAGTCTCTAATTAAAACTGTCCCCTGCGTATTAATCTTCTTGTCAAGTTTTAATTAATGGCTGATGGAGCCAGAACAGGCACCAGCTGCCACCCCCCTGCTGGGAGGCAGGGGACACCCACAGGATGCTTGACCTGATAATCACTGCTAAGTGGCCTCTATCCCCATCTCTCCACCCCAGGCCTCCTCTCATAGCTCAATGCGTTTTCCAATATACTACACCACCTAGGGTTTGAGGGCTGGGGTGTGTGTGTGTGTGTGTGTGTGTGTGTGTGTATTTGATAGTAGTAAAGGGTATAGCCTTCATCTGGCTCTGCTACTAACTAGCTCTGTGATCTTGGTTTGTAACTTAATCTCTCTGATCTTCAGTTTCCTCTCCCATGAAATGGGGATAGCATTTGGCTGCAAGTAACAGAATACACACTCAAAATGGCTTACACAATAAGCACTTTTATTATCCCACAGGGGAAGTCCTAAAGATGAGTGCTTTGATGGTTGATTTATTAAGAATCAAGAACTCCAGTTCTTCCCATCTTTCTCTTCCACCATTCTCACAGCCCTTGGCTTTTGTCTTTAGGTCTGCCTCCTCATGGTCATAAGGTGGTTGTGGCAGCTCTGAGTATCACACTCTAATTGAACAAAATCCAAAGACTGGAAGACATAACAACCTTCCCTTATGTCCTCTTTAGCAGCTTTCTGTCCATGCCTCTCATTGGCCAGAATTGTGTCACGTGCCCAAGCTGAACCCAACCACACAGTAGAAAGGTTGGAATTACCGTGACTGGCTTAGAGGAGTATTCTCAACTTTGGCTATACATGAGAATTTCCTGGGGTGCTTTTAAAAATTACTGGTACCCACACTGCACTCCCAGATCAATTTAATCTCTGGAGGTGGGGCCTGATTACCAATATTTTTTAAAAGCCCTCCAAGCGAGTCAAATAGGCTTAGACTAACCAAGATTCAACCCCTGTAGCCCAGCTTCCCATGCTCTGGCTCTGATAGAAAAGAGGAAATGGTGGCAAATTGCTGTCAGCTACCCAATATCCATACACACCCTTTTTTTCATATTAGCACCAGGAGTGGGGTTTAAACATGTGTCCTCCAGAGATTTCCGCCCTGCCCTTAGAACGTAAGGCTCTCCTAAAGCAGTTGCTTCCAATCCTGGCTACACGTCAGATTCTCCTGAGGTGTTTGTTAAAAATAAAGGGATTGACATATATACACTAATATGTATAAAATAGATAACTAATAAGAACCTGCTGTACAAAAAATAAATAAAATAAAATTCAAAAATTCAAAAAAAAAAAAAGAACAATAGGGACTTCCCTGGTGGTCCAGTGGCTAAGACTCCACGCTCCCAAGGCAGGAGCTAGATAGCACATGCAACAGCAAAGATCCCACAAGCGGCAGGGAAGATCCTGCATGCCTAAACTAAGACCCGGCGCAGCCAGGTAAATAAATAAATATTCAAAAAACATAAAGAGCAATAAAACTAAAAAAAAATAATAATAATTAAAAAAATAAAGGTTCCTGGGCATACCTAATGGCTATGGAATCAAAATCATTTAGAACAGAGCCCAAGAATACATATGTGCACACGTGCATGCACACACAAAACCATATATTTGTTAATTCCTCAGGTGATTCTTAGGCTCTTATCTATAGGGTGGTGTTTTGGAATGACTGCTCCACACATCTCCCTCATGGGCCTGAAATGGTGCCTGAAAGTCCACTATTAGGGTCACTTTTCTAAGTCGTCATCCGTAGTACCTCCTCCCCCACAATTAACACGTGTTACATCATTGGTTGTTCATGAAAGGTAGCTGGAAAGTCACTGAGAGTCTCTTGGCTTCGGTTTCCTTTTTCTTAAAATGAAGGTAATCATGCTTACCTCATCTGTAAGTGCAAAGGATCCAGGAGGACACAGAAAGTAGTTTGTTAACCTGAACATGCTAAGGGATGGGGTGAGAATATCTTCAGAACAGGAGATGGGTGGTCAGTGTTCCATCCTGTCATTGGGTCACGTTGGCCAATCCCTTTCCACTCTCCAATCCCAAACCTCTGTTTTTTTTAATTTTTGAAATGTGAAGGGTTGCATGCATGGATAGATTCTTTTTTGGGGGGGCCCACAACATTCTTAATGACAAGAAGAAGAACCTCTTCCACAGAAATAATTTCCTGGTTTAGCAAGTTGCCCTGCCATGTCCTGATGGGTAAGACAGAAGTCCTCTGTGTTTGGCAGGATGAAGGCAGAGGGAAAGGACTGAATTGTAGGGTTCTGTTCAGAGAAGAAAGGCCTGGGGGATATCCAGGGTGAGGTCTAGGGAAGCCTGAAATGAATGAGGAAAGTTTCCCATATCTTTGGAATTTCTACTGGGGTCTATGGGGCCCTTAACATTGCCCACTGGACTTTCTAATGCCCCTGCTCCAGAAGACGCTCCCTGCCTCACTCAGCAACACCTAGGCATTGAAGGGTTGGCAAGGTCTGTGGGTCCCAGCCTGGCCCCCAGGCTCTAGTCTCCCTCCAGGCTCTGGATCTCCCGTTTCCCCATTTTCCTTTGCTCTACATCTGGCTCCGGGTCAAATGTGGATTTCCTTTCAGCCAGCCGGCCCGAGAGTGTCCACCTGTGGAACCGGAGCTGGAGCCAGAGGCAGTCAAACCAGGAGCTCATCCATCAGCTGAGCCCAGGCTGGAGCTGGGAAAGAAGACCACAGGGTATCAGGCCACCCAGGATGTGGGGTGGGGAGGGGAGCTTCCGGATCCTCCAAGGAAGTTTCTGAGGAGTGGGGGGGATCCAAGATGGGGAGTGAGGAATTCTGGGTCTAGTCCTCTGAGACCACTAATTCTTTGTGTGACCTTAAGCATAACCCTGCCTCTCTCTGGGCCTCAGTCACCTCATCTGTAGCATAAAGGGGTTGGATTAGAATCCCAGAGACATGGGCTCCTGAGGTTGGAAGTACCCTTAGTGGCCATCTAGTCTGAACCCCCACCCAGAGCTTGAATCCCTCTGCAGCATCTTACACAGTGATCACCTAAATTCTGCTTGCATACTTCCAGTGATGGGAAGCTCGCTTCCTCTAATAACATTTTGTTTTATCTCAGCATAGCCATCTGTTAGAAGTTTCATCTGAAATCGGTCTCCCTATGGCTTCCATCAATGGGTCCTAGCTTTGTCTCCTGGGGCCATACACCTCATCTTCCCTGTGACAGCCCCTTGGAGGTCTGAACTCAGAGTTCAAGTTCCCCTGAGTCTAACCAAATAGCCCCTTCAGCTCTGACTGTTCTCAAAGAGCCTGGTCTGTGACCCCTTAGTGTGGGGTCCATAACTGGACACAGTCCCCTTGGTGGGGTCTTGGCAAGGCTGCAGAGGGCCAGAATATCACCTTGCTCCTTCCACACGCAATGGTTCTTGCAGTTGAACCTAAGTTCCCATCGGATTTATCACCTAGAGGGTCTTTCCTATCCTGTGAGCTCTGTGAGGGTGGGGGGGCTTTCCTGGTTCCTTTCTGTTACCCCAGGTCCCAGCCCAGGGCCTTGCCCAGAGTTGGCATCACAACTTGTGTGTTGAGGTAGCTGAGAGCAAGGGCGTGTGGGGATGTGTGTATGCACACATGGACCTGCAGCCCAAATTGGAAGAGTGGGCTGGGCCATGGAGGGGTCCGGATTATTCATATACATTCAGGCAGCCTCCTCCCTGCACTGGCTACAGTGGTCCACAGTGAGGACCCAGCGTGTGGGCCTGGTGGTAATTGTGTTCATCAGTGCACAAGCCCAAGGGAATCTGGTATCTTTATAGCCTCACAGGGTTCCTGGGAGCCCCGTGTGTCTCTCACAGCTCTGCATGCAAGCCCCCAATGTTGTGTACGTCTGTGTGTGGCTGCCAGAGGTATCCCTTGGTGCCTAACAGAAACAGGAGGAGGTGGCTATATCCCAGGGGTGACGTGGGGATCTGTCTAAGGCAGTAGGAAATGACTGTGCCCCATCAGTTGGCACGGGTGTTCCCGGCTGGTTGAGGGGGAGGAGGACAGTGGCTGAGCCCTGTCACTTGACAGGGGGTATTCCCAGCTGTCTGCATGAGGAGGGGAAGGCAGCTGCCCTGTCAGGAGGCTGGGATATCCTGGCCATGCCCACTTTGACGTGGCCCGTCTCTCTGTGTCCTCTTGCCACTCAGCTGTCATCAACACCAACACCACAAGGGAAGTTGGCTATGCCAGAGCTCAAGGTCATGGGAAGCACACTTCAATTATTCCACCGTCATCTGTCTGGGTCCTAGTGGAGTGGGCAGCCACTGGCCGCAGGGAGTGGCAGGCTGCAGGGAGTATGTGCCAGGGAAGGACAGGTCAGATGAAGGGAAGGAGAGGGAAGGCTTTGAGGGGAACCCGTGGACCATCTTGAGCAAAGGGAGTCAGCAGAGACTGCTCCAGACACACGGCCACAGATAAGGCCTTCCTAGAACTAATTCATGCAGTTGCTGGGGTGACAAGGGCAAGCATGGGTTTGGGAGTCAGGAAGACTGGGTTTCAGTCCTGGTCCCGCTGCTTCCTGGCTTCCTAGCCATTTACTCAGCTGTGAAAAAGTGCCAGGTCAGGTCCACGGTGGGCACCCAGGCAATGGAAGGCCCCTCCTGCTGTCTTCTCTCTCCAAGGCTACCCAAGTGATGCAGATGGTGGCTGGCAAGGGTGGGAATAGAAAATGCCTTGGGAAGCCTCCATCAGGCTTGTCCTGAGCCCAGTACAGAGTCTCTTTTTCTCCTGGCTCCTTCCTGTAGGCTGGGAAACCTAGTTGTCATCAAAGACAGGAAGGGGCAGTAGGGGCAGGGCCAGGGTCCCCGTGAGTGACCCTGTGGCCAGATCTGGCTGCTGCCTGGGGTTTCTTGACATTCTCCATCTATGAGATCTTTCTAGAAAACCAGCTAGGGGTTGAAGACACACCAACGCCACAGCCTAAAAGGCTTTTCTTCCATCCTCTCCCCAGAGGGATGGGAAAGTGTTAGTGCAGATGAGGTTTAGTGACGTGTCCAAAGGTCACACAGCTGTGAGCTTGACACAGGCTTCAACTTCACAAGGTGCTCACTCTCCCTTCAGTCTTCTTTATCATCACCCTACCTCCTCCCACTCTCCCCCCAGCATCCTGGGTCCCCGCTGGGAGAGACTAGCCGCTCAGGATTTCCACAGCAGTTTCTATGTGGTCCTGCCTCTGGGTTTTTTCCCACCCAGCTCCTTTGGCATGGAATGTCTAGCCCACCCTGTCCGGCCCCACTCCTTCCACTTCCATCCCTTTTCACCTCCCGGGCCTGTGGAAAACCTCCTTATTCTTCAAAGTTGTGATGCCTCTTCTGGTTCCTGAAAGCTGAAGTGCTTCCTGTGCTCCCAGAAGACTTTGTCGCACTCTTGTCTTGTGTCCTTAGATGCTGTGCCCACAGAATGAGAGAGATCTTGGAGGTGAGTGAGGAGAACCCTTTCAGTGCTCTGAGGAGCAGTCTAGAAGAACCAGAGAGAGGAAGGAGCTCCAATACTCTCCAGCTTTTCTCCTCAACCCTTTGGCCACTGTTTCATAATCTCTTTCCTACTGGAGGCTCTCAGGACTTCAGACCCTCCCTGCCCCTCCCCTCTCTCTTCCACTTTTCTCACCCTAGGGGAGCTCATCTATGATAAGGCCTTAAAGACAGCATTTCTAATTGCCTACAGGTCATCTCCACCAGCATGTCCCCTACCTACATACCTCAAATTCAACATGTCCCAACTAAATCCAGCAGCCGCCATCCTCTTGAGCCTGCACTCCTTCCAGTGTCTCTTCTCTCAATGGATGGCCTCACTACATCCCCACCAGAATCCTGGAGGCATCCTCCACACCTTTCTCCCCTGACGCCTATTACAACCAATCAACCACCAAGTCCTTCCCACCCTACTTCCAGCACAGGCTGAATTAATCCACTTTGCTCCATGGTTTCCACCTTGGTCTCGGCCTCACCATCTGTTGCCTGTGGTTGTCTCCTCCGCTCTTCCTGCTTCCACTCTGCCCCCCACCACCAGCCTGTTTACCCATAAGGTAGTCAGAAGGAATGTTTGCCAAGACAAATCAGATCACATCACTGCCATGCTCAGAAATCCCAGGGGTCAACAAGAAAATTCAAGAGCCTGTAGGATCTCACCTTGCTCTCCTCCTTCCCTGCCATGTTGAGTGTGCCAGGCCATCTTCTGCTCCTGAGCCTTGCCCAGACCCAAGCACTTGTCCTTTCACCCTTCACCTGGCTAACTCCTCCTCAACCTCTGGATCTCAGGTTATACATCAATCTATATGTGTCCTTTAGGATGTAACTCAGGTGTCACCTCTTCCCTGGGAGTCTTCCTGAATTTCTCTCCACCCCCCACCCCAGTCTAGGTCAGATGCCCCTCCTGTGGGCTCTGATCCCCCCTCTACCACCGTCCTCCATTGCCCTGTGGATCTCTGTATCATATCATTCATCCTGGGTTGTACATACTTGGGTACTTATTTGTTTCTTCCACGAGACCAGGGGTTGGTGAACTACAGTCCACAGGCCAAGTCTGGCCTACTGCCTGGTTTTGTAAATAAAGTTTTATTGGAGCACAGCCATGGCTATTCCCTTACATAGTGTCTAAGGCTGCTTTCACACCACAGCGGCAGAGTTGACTGCAAAGCCCCAAATAAATACTATGTGGCCCTTATGGAAAAGGTTCCTGACCCCTGCTCGAGACCATGTGCCCCCACGAGGGCAAGGACAGCGTCTGTCTGGTTCACTGCTGGGCCCTCAGCACCCAGCACAATGGCCACTGGTTGGCAGGTGGTTGAGAAATGTTTGTTAAATTGCGTTCGAAGCATATATGGTCACAGAGGAAGTCTGAGGCCCCTCTAGGGTCCCTGGATCCCCAAGTAGGCTGTGACTTTTGGTTCCTAGTTCTGTCCCCAGGGGAAAAGAATGAGGTTAGATTCCAAGGGATCAGAGAGGCTGTGTCACCACTGACATCCTGAGGGGCTCAGGGGAGGACAGCAGGACCCTGGGGCTGCTCTGAAGGAGGCTCCACCCTTGTAGAGGATGTTTGCTTCCACCTCAAAGCTGTCCCTGACGCTAAAGCAGTCGTTCTCGATCAAGGGCTACTTTGTTCCGCAGGGGATAATTTCCAATGCCTTGAGACATTCTTGCTTGTCACATATGAGGGACTGGGGAGGGAGGTTAACTGCTAGTGGCACCTAGTAAGTAGAGACCAGGGATTCTGCCAAGCACCCCACAAATGCACAGGACAGCCCCACACAACAAAAATGGTCCGGCCGAAAATGTCAGTAGTGTCAAGGTTGAGAAATTCTGCTCTGAAGCAAGGGTTCTCTGCCCTGCGTGCACCTTAGAAACACCCAAGTCTTGGGCTCCAGCCTAGATCAATTAGAACAGAACCTCTGGGCTGGGGCCCAGGCAGCAGCATTTTAATAGTCTTCCCCAGGTGATTCTAATGTGAAGCCAGCCTTGGGAACCTTCTGACTAGAGCCTACTTTCTGGGGAAAGCTTCCGAAGCACTAGGCCCGAAATCACCCAGGATAGTCTTTGCCTCAAACATTTTGCCCCACAGCCAGGTCCCGGGGCCTGCTGGTCATTTTGGCCAATTTGGCTGCAGCGCTCATGAGGTATTTCAGAGCGCTGAGGGGACAGCAGAGCCCCTCTTCTCCCCCTTCCCTCCCCTGCCCATCTCTGAAGGGGGAGGGGCGCTGGTGAAGGAGAGGGGAGGGGCTGGGGAGCACAGCTGGGATTCCAATCACCTCCGACCACAAAAATCCATATCAAGCCATCTTTCCCCCTTCTCCCCCTTCCAAGCTGTGTTGTAGAGAGAAGCACCCCCTTCCTGAAAGCAACCCAGAGGCCCCAAGCTGATGTGGAAGGAGGGGCTCAGCGGTGTGGAAGTTGGGGAGGAGGGGCAGGAGCCCATAGCTTCCTGAGCTGGCCCTAGTTTGGGGAATGTGTGTGAAGGTCTCCACACCTCTTGAATCCGATCAACCCTGGGCCTAAGCAGGCCCCCTGTCCGGCGAAAGGAAGGAGCTGGGTAGGTGAGGAAAGATGGGTTTCTCTGCCATGGGACAAACTTAACCTCTCCTTCTAAAATGGTGACTTCAATGGGCAGACCCAGCCTGGCTCCCCCATTCCCTCCCCAAGATGGCCTTAGGTGTCCATAGCAGACTGTGGGCCTTCCTCGCCAGGGAGAGCCCCCGCCCACCTCCACTGCTCTCCAGGGCCACGCAAGCCCTGATCCCAGCCTAGGCAATGCCAGCCAATGCTGCTTAGCCACAGAACGCTAGGAAGAGGGGAGGCTGGAGAGAGCACGCTTCCATGGAACACCCTGACCAGGAAGACTTCTCCAGCCCAGGAGCTGCTGGGATTCAAGATGGGAGAGGCCACAGTTCAGCAAGGGTTTGACAGTAAGCCTGCAAGAAAGTGAGTAAGTTAGGCCAGATCTGGACTTCGGGGCCAATTCCTGAGGCCTAAATTGGGAAGCCATTTCCAGAGGGACAGAGCAGAGGCACCAACAGAATGAAGCTGAGAGGCAGATTCGTGCTGCACAGAGTTAACCCTGGAAGGAGCTCTCTGAAAATGACAGGTGAGGCTCCCGAGAGCACTGGAGCGAGATGCTGACTGCCCTGATTTGGTGAGGGCAAAGGAAGGGGGATGGGAAATGGCAGGCTGGTGACATTGGAGTAAGACCCTGAAGCACAAGGGAGAAATTGCAGAAGACAGAGAAGAGTAATCAAGTGAGGACAAGTGGAGGCAAATGCCCAGAGGTTTGCTGTTTTGGGGAGCTGGCACATTGGGCCTTGTGGATAGAACACATGGTGTGAGCAGGCCAAGGATGACAGAGCCGGGGCAGGGGGCGGACCTGCTTGGAGTCGGAAGGTCTGTGTATTCACCCGGATGAGAAACCTGACTTTATCCTGAAATCCATGGGGAGCTATGGATGTACTTGAAGCAGGGTAAGTGATATGATCTGATTTGACAGATGTAATATTTTTTTCCCCTCACGGTTGGAGGCTGGATTGGGGCATGGGAGGGTCCAAGACCTGAAAACGAGGGGCCATATGGAGGCCAGTGCAATCGTCTGGGTGTAGGCCCATGAGGTTGATGACAGAAGGCATCAAAGGTGGCAGAGAGCCATTGTGGAGCTGTACTACTTGAATGTCAGCGTGAGGAAGACTGTAAGCAAGTGAGTGAAACTCCCATCAGAGTTTCACTCACTTGCTTAAAGCATTCTAACAGCTCCTGACGGCTCTCAGAATAAAGTCTAAACTTCCAGTGACCTACGAGGCCCAGGTGCCCTGGTGCTTAGCCATTTCTCCAACTCCATCTCCTCCCAGGTATGCTATATGCAGCTTCTCCCGGTCCCCCACTAGCTGCACACGCTCCCTTACCCTTGCCTTTGGCACATGCTCCTCTCCACCTGGAATACTCCAGTGTGCCCTCCCTGCCACCCCTCCCCCAGCCCGACAACCCCACATACTGGGCTCCGGCCTCCTCACTGATCAGGCCTCAGCTTTCTGGGAGGTCCTCCACAATCCCCACTCCTCTTACAGACTCCCTCAACCCCCTGGACAGCTCTTATCTCAGCCCTTAGTCACCTGGACAGGGATTTTTCTGTCAGCTGTAGACAGGCAGGGATTGCAATCACTTGTTCACCACTGTCTCCCAGCTCCGTGCCCAGCACTGGCATGTGGTCAATGAACACCGGAGGAAGGAAGGAGAGAGGCACGTCGAGAATGATGCATGGCTGACGGAAGGTGATATTACTCCTGGAGACAAAGGATGGATTTTATCTTCGGAGCTGGGGACAGATGAGTTTAGATTAGGCCCAGTTGAGCTGGAGGTATGGGAGGTCACCCCAGAGGACATATCGAGTCAGCTGTCAAGTCTGTGGGCCTGGAGCTCAAGGAGCAGTTTGGACTGGCCTGGTCTGACATGAGGTGAGAGCTGAAGCTGTGGGAATGAATTTGAAACTTGATGTTTCTGACTCCTAGGTAAACAGCCAGCCAAGAACCAGTAAGTTTTGAAACACTGCTGGCCAAGGACGGGACAGGAAGAGGTGGAGGGAGGCGGCGGGAGGTGGCACCCTCCCCTGGTGCGATTGAGGGGATCCCTCCTCTGGAAGGGTCCTGACTGTCACACAGCTCCTCTGGGAGAGAGGGCCCTGGCTGGAGGTCCTGGCTTGGGAAGGAGGGCTGGACAGAATAAAGGTCTCCCTGGCCAATCTGTGCCTTGCCCCTGACAGGTGGCCCCAGTGCTCCCTGGGTCCTTTCCCTGGCTGGAGCCTGTGGACCTCAGTTTGCTGTGGGTGCCCCATCTCCACGGACTCACCGACATCCCTTCTACACTGCCTCCCCCTTGCCCTAGGCGGCCTCTGTAACTCAATGCTCCTGCTCCTTCCTTAGCTGGGCCTAGGAACCTTGCCAAACATTGTGCTTCCTGGCCTGAGGATGACTCAGGCTTCCCTCCCAGCACCACCCCCAGCCCCTGAGCCATGCCACAGGCAGAGCAGGGAGAGGAGCTGGGGGCGGCCTGACTCGAGGAGCTGGGTAGGCAGGCCTAGGCCCCTGCTCCTAGTGCCAGCCAGGTAGCATCCACAGGGGCTGGGAGTACTGCAGACAAGGTGCCACGGCTGGGGATCAATGGGAGGCCTGGCAGGCTGGCATCAACAGTCGGACATGACAATACCCTAGGAACCAGCCCATCAGTAAGTACCTATTCCATTTCAAGCTCAAACCCTGTTTGCAGCAGTTCAGACCTTCTCGCTTATAGCCTTAGAGTTTTCCACTGGAAGTGGAGGGGCCACTCAAGTGTTCTACGGACCACAGATCTGATCTAAAATCCCGATGCCAACTCTTCCATGCTGAGTGGCCTTGGACAAGCAAGTCACTTTGCCTGAACGAGCCTCAGTTTGCTCATCTATACAATGGGGAGAAGAAGAATACCCTCCTCCCAGGGCTGTTGGGAGGATTAAATGGAGGAACAAGTTGAAAGCACTCTGGAAACAGCCAAGGGCTGTAACAGGAGGGGTGTTATATTTATCTACATGGTTAAGATGGAGAAGAAGAAACAGGTGGCTCTCTGCTTTTCTGTCATCCGGGGGCACATTCCCCAGTCCTTTCCACTTGATACCATGGGATTCCTTGAGGCCTCGGCCCATGGAAGGTCAGGACTTAGAACGGTGGTTGCATATTTTGCTGGAGGACCTTCAGCAAGTGACTTGACTTTTCTGAGCCTTAGTGAGCTGTGTACAGAGGGGCAGAGAAAGGGAGAATTTCTCTGCTCACTCCCCTCCCAAACTCTCTCTCTCTCCCTGTGGCTGGTGTGATCACAGAAGAGGTTCACACAGAGGTGAGGCCCAAAGGCCCAGCACCCTTTCCAGATGTGCAGAAGAAATGTGGACATGTGGAAGGCAGGGCCAGGGCTGGCCTGTGTGTGTGATCAAAGGCACAGCATTGGGTGGGGCAGGGGGTGGGGGTGAGTTCTTTGCATTGCTGAGGGTTTAGTGCTTTCTCTTGGTTGCCTGGATGCCTCGATATTGCCCCCTCCCCAGTGTTCACCGGGGGCCTGTGCCTGTAGCCCCCACTCAGGCCTAGTGTGAGCGAAGGGCAGGCTGCTTACCTGGCTAGTGAGCGCTTGGCGGATCACTTGCTTGGCCAGCTGTCAGAGCCCTTCCTAGCTGACTGCCACCTTACCTAGCTGTTGTGTGTGTACCCATGGGCCACGAGCTTCCTGGACTCACTGTTGTAGGACTGCCCTGCCGGCAAGCTGCCCGCGGCCTGGCTATGTGAGGCATCCCGCTGTCCCACCGCCTGGCACTCGCCAGCTTCCAGCGTGTGTGAGAAATGGCCTGTGCTGTGGGTGGGTCTGAATCTCTCAGACTCCTGGCTCAGGGCAGCAACTCCTGTGTGGCAGTGTGGGCGCGTGCAAGCCTGTGTCCTGGGCCAGAGGAGGTAGAGCTCAGCTCTGCAGCCCCTGCGGCCTCCTCCAAGAGCAGGAAGATGATAGTAGAAATAGTGGCTTTGTTCTGGAGGACAGGAGGAAAGATGTAGCCCACTCCAGTACCCCAGGCACTCTGACTGCCGAGTCAGCCAGGAAACGTGCCTTCTAAACAATGCCCAGGCCAGCCTGTCCCGAACCCTACTTCCCATCCTTGGTGGGAGTCCTGGGGAAGACGCCTCTGAACCATTGTTCCCAAGGACAGCTCACCAGGGTCAGGTCTAGGCCAGGATGGTGTCTTGAGCCCTCACATCCTGGGATGAGGCACATGATGTCTCCTCCAGCCTTTGTTCTTGGCTGGGCAGACAGCCACTCAGGATGCCATGTTTTGCTGGGGTGAGGGCTTGGGGTAGACAGTGCTCCTTTTTCTTTCCCTTGGGAAGAGTTTATGGGGGTACACCGAGGAAGAGAGCAGACACTTGGCCCAGGATCATAGTGGAGCTGGAATGGTACCACAAAATGGGAGAAAGCCCAAAGTGTGCATAGTTGCCCTTCAGAGTTCTGGCTCCGTGGCGACAGGGACTTTGTTTTGTTCTGAGCTGTATCCTCAGTGCCTAGAACAATGCCTGGCACATAGCAAGCTCTCAAGCAATATCTATGACTGCATGAACCCCTCTGCTTTCCCATCTGGTGCTCCACCCACATGACTGAAGTCTGCTGAGGCGCAGAGTACTCCGGACTCACAGCTCAGTCTACCACACTTTCCAGCCAGATGACCTCAAGACTCAATTTCTTTATCTGTAAAATGGAGATAGCTATTCTCACCTCCGAGTTGCCAGGAGGATTTTTTGAGATAGCTTTGGGAGCTTTCCTGGCCCATAGTATACGCTCCTTAAAGGTGAGTTCTCACCCCCTTTCTTCTCTCTGAGTTTTCACTCGTCCAGGCAAAACAACCCAGCAACCTCAGACATTCCTTATTATCTCATTTTTGAGCCTCCCAACAAGACCTGTCATGTGTGGTGGTGTCTATATCCCCATCTTACAGATATGGAAACTGAGGCCCAACGAGAGAGATTCTGGTCACATAAGTGCTAGAGGCAGGATTTGAACACCATTCTGTCTGGCTCCTTGCCTTTTTCTCTAATGTAATATTTGACTCTTACCGTTCACAATAGCGTATGTCTGACATTCTTACCTATGTGACCTCGGGCCCCTAGCTACATCTCCATAAGCCTCGGTTTCTTCAGCTGTCCAATGGGAATAATTATCCTGACTGCCTGAGCCTTGATGACGATCCAGGGCAGTTGGCCGTATCAGCCGTGCTTCGCCCGCCCCCTGCTTCTCTCCCAGTAACTGACAGATGCCGAGCCTCTGACCGCCACCCTCTCCAGGCATTCCTGGCAAGGCGGCTGGAACTCCAGCCCTTTCGCTCTTTCCAGGAAACATATCTGAATGCAAGTGAGCGAGAGGGACGTTATTAGAGGGATAACATTGGGTCAACTCTAGTTTATTAAAATAGCCGTAAATCATTTTTAAGGCTATTATTAGCAACAAATGACTTTCGACACACTGTGCAACTGATTGTGACACACCAGTGGGTCATGGTCACAGCGCCTCAGGGAGAATGGCTGGTGTTTCTGGTAGGTCTTTTGCAACCATTTAAGTCCTATGGAAATGCAAGTAATAATTAGTATTGTTATATTACCATTGTTCCTATCCTGGAAGGGCATGTGGTACAGATTAAGACCATGCGTTCAGGAGCCAAACTGATGGAGTTCAAAGACAGGCTCTGCCACTTTCCAGCTGTATGACATTGGGCTAGTTGCTTACGTTCTCTGCGCCTCATTTTCCCCATCTAACAAATGGGGATAATAAGAGTAGTGTCTACTTCCCAAGGTTGTTTGAGGATCAGATGAGACCATGTAAATAAAGCGGTTAGTACAGTGTTTAGTTCAAGGGTCAGCAAGCTACAACCTGCAGGCTACATCTGTCTCTCTGCTTGCTTTTTGTAAATAAAGTTTTATTGGAACCAGCCAGGTTAATTTGTTTACCCATTGTCTCTGGCTGCTTTTGTGCTACAACAACAGAGTTGAGTAGTTGCAACAGAGATTGTATTCCCTGGCCCCTTACAGAAAATATGTGCCAACCTCTGTGCTAGTTCATAGAGGAATTGCTCACTAAATGTGAGCTGTTATTATTTCAATACGTTTCCTTCTTCTATTTTTTTTAACCAGGTGATCAAATGTTTATTTTAATTCTTACAAAATACTATAGAAATGAACCCAAACTAAACAAATATGTACATGTACGTATGTACAAAATTTTAAACTTCTGAAAAAGAATCTATAAAAGTAGATGGTTAAAATAAAAATAAACTTAAAAAAGATTTAAAACCAGTACTATGAAATTGATTTTCTTCTAAAAGCCCATTCGTTGTAATAAAAAATGGAGGTACAAGTCTAGAGAGGGTGTCTAAGGCCACATAGCTAGGATGGTACAGGATTGGGTGTGGAACCCAGGCCCATTGACTCCCAGTTCAGGGAACTTTCTAGTACATGACGTTGACTGACTAGAGATCCCCTATGCTTGGAGTCCTTGGGCTCAAATTTCTTCCTTCAAGACATGGAAGGAGCTGGCTTAGCTCCCAGACCAAAGGGATGCCAGCTACGAAGCCCACCTCTCTCCCTGTGTCAGAGGCTCTGCCAGGTCAGCTGGCACAGAGCAGCTTCTTTGCCCCATGCGAGCCCATCAAGATCCTTCTCTGACTTTCTATACTTGGGTCCATTGCCCTGGTAGGCTGGGCTGGGGTTGCAGCCTTGCTGGGTGATTAAATGTTTCTGTCCCATATGCTCAAGACTCTTATCTGCTTGCTGGCCTTGCCCTTTTGTTCTTGTAATGGGCTGGTTTAGGCCATTTACATTTCCCTTGGTCTGCTCTCCTGTCCAATAGCAACTATGACATAATTATGTTGCTTTCCCTTATCCTTAATCCTCTCAAACTGCCTAGTTATCTTTAATTTCCTGTCTGTTTCCCTTACTGGGGAGCTAAGTAGAGCGAAGTCATGCCAAAAGTGGTGGGATAGCACGAGAAAGCTGATAGATGCTCGCCCAGGGTCCCTGGAGCCCAGAGAGGTAGCTTGGGCTCCAGAGCCTGTGAAGGCTGGCAGGACACAGTACTTCCCAGTTTGGGCTGCCTTTGTTAACAAGTATAACTCATTGGTGGGGCAGGAATGGAAGACCTCTGAGGTCCTTTCCTCCTAGCTTGCGCAGTCTGGGAGTCTTCAGATTTCATTTCAGTGGGTTCAGTAACCACTAGCCTCTCCACCTCCCCTCGGTACCTATATCACGTTCTATTCCCGTCTCCTCTGTCTGCCTTGGGTCTCAGGGCCCCAGGAGTGGCAGGCCCAGGACTACTTCTAGCTAGAGCGAGCATGTGTGTGTGCATGTGTGCGTGCACACAGGTATATGCGGGCTCATGCATGTTCCTTTGACACCATGGACTCCCTTTGACACGGGGTCTGGCATATGGTAGGCGCTCAGGACTGCTCATTTTCTTCCTCTCTCAGGTGAGTGCAGTGCTTGATGTTGGGCAGAGCTACTTGGGTGGGCACACAGTAGGTATTCAATCAGTGTTTATCAAATGAGTAGGTTGAACAGGTGTGTTCTTCCTGGGGGTGGGTTCTGTGTGTGTGTGTATAGTGTATGAAATGTGTGCACTTTGGGTATGGAGTGTGTGCTCTATGAGCATGTGTACCACATGTGTTTAACATGTGAGCAAGAGGATATGGCGTGCTGTTGTGTATGTCTACACAGGTGCGGATGCAGGCAGGAGAGTGCGGTAGTTTGGAGTTCAAGGCACAAACTCCGAAGTCAGACAGACCTGGGTTGGAATCCCAGCTCTACACTTTTTGTATGGTGGTACATGGGTCCCCGAATTTATCTAAGTCCCAGTTTCCTCTGTAGAAAGAGGGGGTACAAATGCCCAACTCACAGGGACATAGCAGGAAATGTGTGAAAGTAGATGGAAGTCCTAGTACATGACCTAGCCCATGGTGAGTGTACAAGATGATGATGATGCTAATTGGTATGTGGAGAGCTTGGCTGTCAGGGTCACCTTTGCTGTTTGGGGAGCGTGAGTATGTGCATGTACGTGCCAGTGTGGGGCCGAGTGTGTGAAGGAAGACCCGATAGGAGAGGCTGGAGGTGTTGGGCAAACCCTGGGGATGTCCCCCTGGAAGGAAGCAGGAACAAAGGCCACATGCACAGAGAGAAGCCTAGACTTGGGTGCATGGAGCTGATGACTTAAGAAGCCTCTTCCCCCCTCAGCATCAGGATTCATGGCATGAAAGTGGGCAAAGGACAGTTTATCCAGAGATTCAAGAAACAGCCCTCAACAGGGCAGCCTGTTAGCTTAAGAAACAGTCTCTTCCAGGATGCTATGTGGTCCTCACCCAATGCATTTCAAAGCCCTGCCTGTCCAGCAGAGGATAAGAGAAAGCTGGGAAGATGGAGAAGAAACAGCAGGGAACTAAGGAGCAGATGCTGGGAGGCAGGCTGGAGGGGAGACTGGGAATGGTGCCAGGTGTGCAGGCAGTAGTGGGAGAAGGGGTTGAGAGAGGAGGGGGTATTAGAAGAAGGGAGAGAACAGGAGGCTCTGGAAGGGAGGAGAGGGAAGAGGAAAGCAATGGCACTGGGAAAGCCACCTCCTCCCTCTCCTTGGGTCTAGTGGAATCTCCTTTAGGCTGGGTGTTGCAGGCTCTCAGTGAATCACAGAGGCTGGTCCTAGGGCCGTTCCATGCTCCAGTGACTGAGAACATGGAAGGTGACCAAAACTCCAGGGTGATCCAGGGACATCTGGATATGTTGAAGAAATGCTCCTCAACCAGGGACTAAGAGGCAACCACTCTATATCTCCCTAGCGCCCTTCCATGGCATTTTTAGCCTACCCCTATGCCCTGTCCTTTGGCTTCTGTCTCTCAGGGCACCATCTTGCCTGGCCTGGCCCTGGTCATTTCTGAGGCTCAGCTGGGGCTGACTTTCCATGTACTCTGGGAGGTGGTGGCTGGCTGCCCTTACCATCTGCTACTGTAGGTCTGAAGTCCTGTCCTGCTTCCCTCACTCTCCAAGACAGAGCTTCACCCCTGAATGGGGACACTTCTCTGGCCACAGTTCAGATGGACATCTGGGGACTTCAAAATTCCCACACTTCTGTTCTCTGTCCTTATGCTCTTTACTTTCTGCCTGAGTACCTACTAATTGTCTATGGGTCCTTGAAGGCATGAACCACAACAATATATTTCATTAATGATAAAAATGGTGGTGGTGGTGATCATAATATTACTGCCAATGAATATAGTGACAGTGTCAATGGTGGCAAGGAAGGTGTTAACAATAATAGCGTTGACGGTGATGGCAGTGATGAAGGTAAAGGTGAGAAGGACAATAGAGGTGGTGATGATAGAGGTGATGATGGTGATGGCACATGTGGTAATGGCAATGGTGTTAATGGACTTGGTAATGGTGATTGAGGTAGTGATAATGATGAAGGTGGTGATGGTTGTTAGAGATAGAAATGGTGACGAGGAAGAGGATGAGGGTGATGATGGTTGAAGTGGTAATGTTAGTGATGATGATGGAAGTGGAGATAGTAATGTGGAGGTAGTGATAATGGTGGGGAAGGTGGTGATGATGGTAGATGTGGTGCTTGTGATATTAGAGGTGGTGATGGCGGTGATTAATGGAGGAGTTAGTGATGTTGAGACTAATGGTGGAAGCAGTGGTGGTGAAGGTGGTAGTGGAGGTGATGGTGAGGATGGTGATGTTGATGGCTGTGATAGCAATAAACGTGGCAATGGGGGTGGAGATGGTGGTGGCAGCGGTGATGGTGATGGTGATGAAGACTGGAGCAACTGACAATGATGACGGTGATGACATTTATGATAGCCAAGAGTCCAATAGGTCTACTCACAAGGTCTAATGTTTTTTACATTATTCTGGACTTTTCTTCCAATACCCTCCATCTTAGCTCTAGCTTATTTTCCATTGAAATTCTGGAGAATTTGAAAATTGGGCCAACCAGTAAAGATGCTGTACAGCCGTTGGTTTCAAGAAGAGTAGCTGGGTCTCCCAGTCTCGTTTGTCGTTGGGAGAGTCATAATTCAGGCAGTGACTTTCCCCATTTCCACTAAATTCAAAACAGCAAGGACTTGGCATCATGGGCTAAAGTTAGGTATTATGAAGAACATCCTAACAGTGAGGAATGCCATGCTGAAAATTTACCCAAGGAAGCCTATAGAATGTCCTAGCTTTGAGATAGTGCAAAACAAGAGAGAGACCCCCCATTGGTATACACGAATCATGCCTAAAGGCGGGGCGGAAGGGGTCTCTGTAGGTCAGGCCAACTTCAAGAGTCTGATTCTTTGGCTTACTAGGCAGGGAATGGAGGTGGATTTGTCTATTGAACCCTGGAGTTCCATCTCTGAAGCGAATGATTAGGAGATGAGAAGAGGAGGTTTGGGAAAGGAAGAAGCAATGTAATCTGGTGGTTTACAGAAATGTTGGCATTCTCGTCCAGATTCCTTGTGGTTCTGAGTGGGAGGTGACCCAGGATGTGGGCCTCTGTGGCACTGCCTTCAGCCTGCGACTGCCAAGAGGCCGCCCTTCAGGACCATGGTTCCCATACCCCAGCCAGGCTGTGGTAAGAAGGAGGGAGAGGAAGGAAAGAGGGAGGGACAATGCTCACAGTTCCCAGGAGGAATCTGCTTTCTCCCACAGACTCTTGGAGCTCTTACGTCCCCCACAGTTTTCCTTTCCCCTCCCTCCTCTCAGTTCCCTGATTTCTGAAGGCAGTTCACTGAAGCCCATCAGGGATAAGCTTCCTGTAGCAACTGGATGGGTACCAAGGCAATGGTCAATGCCAGGGTAAGAGGGCACAGAATGTTGCCCAAATAGCATGGGCTTTAGAATCAGAACAAGGGCCAAGTCATAACTTCATTACTTAATCACTGTGTGACTTTAGACCTAGTGGTGCCACTCTCTGAGCCTCACTGTAAAATGAGGACCTACCTCCCAGAGTTTTATAAGGATTAAATGAGATAATGTATGTAAGGTACCTAATATTCTACTTGGCACCTAGTGGATGTTCAAGAAGCATTTGTTTTCCTTGCCTGTTCCCTCATCCCTTTTCGAAGGGGAGAGAGTAGGCATGGCCTAATCCATTTCCAGGCTCCCTGAGCACAGACCCTTCTCATCTAGCTTTGCCATCTGAGCCTCCTCCTCACATTCCCCATGAGACTGGGAAAGTCTGCAGAAGGTTAAAGGGGCAGGCACCCCTTCCAGCCTGGGTGCTAGGTTTGGAGTCAGAGGACTTGCTAGTGGTGTGACTTTGATCATTGCTTAGCCTCTCTGGGCCTCAGTTTCCTCATCTGAAAATAGAGGTAATAATTCCTGCTCTGCTGGCCTCGCAGGGTTTTAATGAGACTCAGATGAGATCATGCTCTGGGAAATGCAAAGTGTTGGATACATGGGGGGCTTATTAGCTTAGTCTGGGATGGCAAGAGGAGAGGATTAGTCCCTAGAGACTGGGTTAGTGCCCAACTCACAGGTTTTTTTCCCCTTGGGGATACCAGGGCCAAAGTATTCAGGGGCTCAGGGGTGGCTGGGGACATAAAATTGGAATCTAGTCATGAGACCATCTGTGTTCAGCTTGGGTAAAGTGGGACAGGGGGCGTTCATTTATGTCCCTTGGCATAAGTCACAGGTAAATATGTCAATTATGGGGTTTGAGTCAACTGCCTGGGGACGTCTTGAGCCAGATGACAATCCCAAAAAGCCAAAGGCCTCCCTCCATTCCTTCCTCCCACCCTCTGGCTCTACTGAGGCCAGAACTTGACCAGTATCTGAAATTGCCAGTCCTTCCCCACCTGCCACAGGAAACCATGGGCCAGGCCTTTCGGAGTGGCCTAGAGTCAGAGTAGGGCTTTTTGGCTGCGTTGGGAGCTCTGATGGGGCGCAGTCCTTTGCGGTACCCTCTGCCTGCATGACTGTGAACCCAGTGTTGGTGGCATGACAGCCCTCACCATGGTCTCCTTTCTCCCATGTGTACTTCCCCCGGCTTCCCTCATCAACAGCTCACTCTTCTTTCTCTCCATAGTGGCCGACTCCTTCACACTTTCCACTCTCATCAGTGGGTCCTCTTCTTCCCGACCAATGTCTAATTCTCCACTCCCACTTCTGGGCAGCAAGGGTGCCCATGCCTGACACATGCCCCAGTCTGATGACACAGCCTCCAAGTACATTTCTACATTTCTCTATCCTTTGTTCCCTGTGTACCCCACCCTCAGCCTCTTGCTCTTCTCTGAAAGCCTCATTTCCAAGCCCCTGTACGAGCCTCTGGCTCTGGCTCCTCCTGCCTCGTTTCCCAGCCCCTGCCTGTCACTTCCCTGAGGGCGGGCTAGAGGGGCATGGAGGCTCTCCTTCCAACCCGTCTCCCCTCCACCAGTCTTCCTGTCTTTCCACCATAGCATCTCCTCTCACCTCCTGACTCAGCTTCTGTCTCAGGCCCCTGCTGCTGCAGAGGCATCCTTGCGCTCCTCCCACCACAAGCAGCCTGAACGCGGGACGCCCCCTCACCCCAAGTCAGCTTGGTTCCTGCCTGGCCCCCAACATCAAAGCTCAGTCCAGTTGGTCCCTCCCTGTGAGTGTCCCACGGCAGTCAGCTGCTGACTGCCGTTCATTGGTGCGGACCACTACCAGCCGCCCCTGGAGCCAGAGTTCACATGTGGACCTCCTAGCCTGTGTTTGATCAGCTGAGGCCAAATCCGCAGCCTTCTAGGAAATGGGGCCCACCAGCTCTCCTGTGTTCTGGAGCCAGGGTCCTAAGGCAGGCCTGACATGGCCCAGTGGCCAAGACATGGGGAGGGAGGGAGGGCGAGGGGAGAAAAGCTCTTTTTCTCTTTTCAGTGTGTGTGTGTGTGTGAGATGAGCGGGGGTGGTGGTAATATATGTATTGTGTCACTGTGTCAGAAAGTGCTGGGTGCCACAGGCGTGTTTGTTCATTTGTCACTGTGCTGTACAAGCGCCAAGCACTTACTCCGTGTGTTGTGTGCCAGAGGTTGGAGGGCTGTCACGCTGTGGGTGTGGTGTGTGTGTCAGGTATCGTTATGTCCCATGTGTGCTCATGCTGTGGCTCAGATGCGTGCTGGGCCAGTGGTCTGGGGTCCGGTGGGTGCTCTGATGGGTGTGTTATCTCACTAGGTGGCGGTGCTGTGGGGGGTTGCCTCACACTTGGCTCTTGGAGACTTGGGTGTCACGGTGCTGGTGTGTAGTGGGGGATACGCTGTGTGTTACTAGGTGTATGTGTCTGTTGGGAGGCTGTGACCTGTGTGGCGTGAGGTTCGTAAACCCCAAACCCAGTTCCCAGTGCCTGTAGCTCAGATCCGGGAGTATCCAATTTCAGGTGAATTGGGGCCAAATTCTTGTATAAGTTGTCCCACTTCCCACTCCACCCCTGCCCTGTAGGTCAGGTCATCCTGCAGTTCCTGCAGTTTAATCCAAACCATCAACTGAAGTTCCCTGAATACTCGGCTTCTGATGACCAGAGTGGGAGGAGGTAGAGGAGAAGCAGTGGGAAGAGAAGGAGTGGGAGGGGGAGGAGGGGAGAGGGGAGAAGCAGGAGGAAAGGAGGAAAAAAAAGAAGGAGGGGAAAGAGGAAGAGAAAGAGGAGAAAGAGGAATAGGAGGAGAGGAAGCGTGGAGCATGGAGGGCCAATCGGAGGGCTTGCCTGAGTCCTGCGACACTCTTTTAGGCCCTGGAGATACAGTAAATCCAAGTGAGGTCAGCAGTCAGAAGGCCAACTTCATGGGCTTGTGGGAGAGTCAATCAGGCGGACCTGGTTTAATCTGGGGGAGCAGGAAAGATGTTCAAGAGGAAGAGATGTTTGGGCTGATGTCTGAAGCTGTGATGTGTGAAATCTGCTCTGGGTGTCTGATTCCAGCACTTGGGAACATTTCCACTTACTTTCTCGGTTACCCAGGCTCAAGCTAAGGGGGGTTTCTTTGGATGATTCCTCTTCCCCCACATCCAATCAAGTTGGCAGATGTTGCAATGGCTCGTGCATTTAACGGCTCACTCGACAAACAGTCATGGAGCCTGGACTCTGCTAGGCTCCATGCCCGGCCTCAGGAAGCCAGCCATGAGCAAACGGGACCAGGTTCCTGCCCACATGGGTCCCACCTTCTCGACGCGGCCCTCTCTGCCACTGCTCTGTGTCAGGCCCCAGGCAGGACTCTGGCAGCCTCTTCACTTCTCTCCTGCCTCTAGGTTCACCCATGTGGCCCACGTCCTCACTGCAGCCAAGGGAGCTTGAAAAAGCTGTGTTCATTCAAGGAAGTTCATTGTGGTCCTACTGCACGCCAGGTAGAGTTTTAGACACTTGGGATATATCAGTGAACACAACCAAGTTCCCTCAAAGAGCTAACAGTGGAGCAGGAAGAGATGAACAACAAGCACTAATATAATAAGTAAATTATATGGCATGTTATAAGCTGGTACACATTTTGGAAAAATCAAAGTAGAAAAGTACTAAGGATTGGGGATGCTAGAGTGAGGGGCAGGGTGCAGAATTACTTAAGGTGGTCATGGTAGGCCTCATCTAGAAGGTGAGATTTGAGCAAAGACTTCAAGGAGGTAAGAGAATTAGCCATCCAGCTATCTGGGAGAAGATCGTTTTGGACAGAGGGAACAGTCAGTGCAAAGGCTGTGAGGTGGGAGTGTGCCTGGCATGGTTCGGGAACAGCCAGGAGACCGGTGTGGCTGAAGTCCAGTGGACGAGGGGCTGGAGATGCCGAGGATAGGATTGCAGAAGGTTTGGAGGCCAGTGTAGGGAAGATAACTTTTACTCTGAGTGCGATGGGGAGCCTTGGGAGGATCTCAAGCTATGTTGTAAGGGGATCTTCATGGGCTCCTTAGTGGGGGAGTCTGGAGGGGGCAGGGGCATAGGCAGGGAACCAGTCAGGAGGCTACCGCAGTGATCCCGGCAAGCGCAAACCGATCAAGTGGCAGAGGAGCTAGGATGATGGGTTTTGTGTGCTCTAAAAATCTGCGCGGGTAGGCAGGGGCCGTGGAGGTGTCATCATAGCTGGCAAGCAAAGGGGTGGCCACAGAAAGGTCAGACAGACGTGAGCTGGCCACCGAACACATGCAGGGGCAGGGGGAGCCCTAAGATGTGCATGGAGTCCTTTCTGCTCAGGCCAAGCATCTAGCCCCACCCCAGCCCTCAAATCAGCCAGTAATACTGGGCCAGGTGCAGGCTGAACATATAGACTCATCCTAGAGCTTATGGAGCCCTTGCTAAGCGACTGTCTTACACAGTCCT
Source organism: Pseudorca crassidens (assembly GCF_039906515.1). Classification (NCBI taxonomy): domain Eukaryota; kingdom Metazoa; phylum Chordata; class Mammalia; order Artiodactyla; family Delphinidae; genus Pseudorca; species Pseudorca crassidens. The sequence goes on along the minus strand of NC_090317.1, from coordinate 74,444,786 downwards.
CCCACAATGCTGTGCAGTAGATGTTTGCATCCCCGTTTTACAACAACAGTAGCAATAGCTGCAGCTTGCATGTTGCTTACTATAAAGCAGGCACTTATTCTCAGAGCTTTACGAGCATCATTTGACCCTCATGACCATCCTATGAGGTAGATATTGTTATCATCCCCCTTATACATGTGATGAAATCGAGGCACAGGAGAGGTCAAATAACTTTGCGCAAGGTCACACAGTTGATAACAGACAGAGCTGGCATTTAAACTGAAGCATCCTGGCTCCAGAGTTTGTGCTCTTAACCCCTATGCTGATAGGAAAACAAAACTCAGAGACATGAGCGACTTCCCAAACTTATACAGCAAGTTTGCGGTGAAGTTCGTATTTGCACCAACACACCTGACTCATAGCCCAGCGATTCCTCTGACATGTCCCACATTTCCCCAGTTTCCACCCTAGCACTCCAAGCTCACACAGGCTCTGAAGGTCGGCCATTGTCTTTAGATTTTATCTTCATTTAAAAAAAATGTTCTTTTGCCTCATCCCCTCCCCCACTTGCATGTTTCCAAGTAGAAACTTGGCGCTTTCACACCAGCCCATGTCCTGAATGGCAGAGGACAGGAAAGGAGGCTGAGCTGCCGACAAGTGGGTGGCATTCGCTGGAGGCATTTTTCCATTCAGTAAGTGTCTTCATCCCTCAAAGACTAAAGGAGAGATCTGAGCAAGGAGTGCTGTGGGCTGGGCTGGAACAATCCCTCCCAAGCCTCCCCGAAAGGTACACACATGTTTGTGGTTGTTCACACATATGTGTGCCCGTGTTCTCACACATACGACTGGACGAACGAGGTGTGGGGAGGACAGCGTTTGTAGGAGCTTCTGTGTGTATCTGTCTGGACTTGTTTGTATTTACCGATGTCTGTGTGTGTGTAAAACTGCGGCGGGGCGGGGAGTGAGTACATGTGAGCATGCGTGTGCCTGATGCACGATGGGAGTGGGCTGGGTGTGTGCATGTGAGTGGGGATGGGTGTGTGAGGTTCTGGAGCACGGGCTAACCTCTGGGCCCTTCTGCTGATCCAGCTGGCCTCAGCCTGCCCTGCCCAAGTTGGGCACACCTGTTGGCCCAGTTCTGCAGCCCACATCAGAGATCGCCTGCCTCTCTGCTGCAGCTTCAGTCTCCTTGTCACTCCCACCCGGTTTGCAGCCTCTCCCTCAAGACCATTGTAAGAGATGTAAGCACGCGCTAGTCCAGGACCCCGAGACCTGGCATGATGGTGTTCCTGGGGGCCTGGGATCAGGCAGAGGCTGCTGCCATCAGGACAGGAAGGGATATTCATATCAAAGCACTCTGACAACTCCACTTTCCCCACAGCACGGATGGGGACTGTGTCTGTCGAAATGTAGTCAGGAAAACAGAAACCATCCTAGGTCTTTCCACAGAGGAAGTTTCATCCAGGGGTTAATCGGGCAGCACAGACTCAGGAGTCAGACAGCCCAGCTTCAGGTCCTGGCTCTGCTGTTTACTTGCTGTTTGACTTGAGTAAGTTACTTAACCTCTCTGTGCCTCAGTGTCCTCATCTGGAAGCTAGGGATGATAATCGTGGTATGTAGCTCACAGGCTCATGGGGAGATTAAATGAGCACATGTATGTAAAAGTGTTCACAGCAGTGCCTGGCACAGAGTAAGTGCTGCATAAGTGCCGGTTGTTATTGGTAGTAGGATGGTGGCTGAGGAGTTGAGATGGACTTTCTGGGTTCCTAGGATTTGCCCCACCTTAAGAGGGTACTTTCCTTTCTCTGGATCTCTGCCTGTCCCAGCATCGGGTCAGGAAATCCTTACACACTGCCAGTATGGTGGCAGAAAGAGGCAGTGGGCAGTATCTTGCCACTTGGATCTGAACTGGGGCTTCTCGCCCTCTTTTACCCAGAGTGCTCTTCATCAGCTTCCAGATGCACATGCACATCTGGATGCACATCAGAGGCTCAGCCCCATTCCAGGCATGGCCCCAGCCCTTTAATCCCAGCCCCTTGGAACATCCACACACACCTGCACAGCTCGTGATTCACAAAGGACTCACCAGCCATTAGTTCATTTGGCAGGCATGACAATCCTGGGAGATGGATGTTTTTAACCTTTTTCCTCCTTGACAGATGAAAGCTGAGTCTCAGAGAGGTTGAGCAACTTACCGAGGGGCACACAGCTAGTACATGGCAGATCCAGGACGTGAACTCACAGCTGTCAGACTTGAGGCCCACATTCATAACCACTCTAAGCCATGGCCTCTGAGGGTCTGTGGACGTGGTCTCTCCCACAGCAACCTAAGCTCCCTGAGACCTGTGTCTGTTTGTCAATCGACGTCCAGCAGTGCCTGGCAGAGTCGAGTACCCAATGGGGTACAGCCCAGAGGCCAAACTCAGCCTAGATATAGGTTTTGCTTAGCTTGTACAATATTTCTAGGAAGTTTAAGATTAGTCATCAAGATTGCAAAATGGGATGATTTTATGTAAAGATCCCAATTTTCTGCTCCTCTCTAAAAATTCAGGAGATGGGGCACATTGCCTCCATTTCACCCCAGCCCTGAGCACTCCCTGCTGGAGCTCCAGCTGCCATTCCACAAACTGCTTGCCCCTTGGCTTCCTGTCACTTGAATGGGCATCTGAGCCAATGCCTCCTGGGGAAGAGTGGGAGCCCTAGGGAAGGGCTGGGGGCCAAGGTGGCTGTCTACCCACATGAGCTCTCCAACATTAGCTATGTATTCATCTATCCTCCAGCTCATTCACCCAGGCCTCTCTCTATCTCCACCCCATCTAGCACAGGACTTAAGACAGGGACACAGACAGGATTTTTGCTCATAAATCAAGGGCTTTGGGATGGTAGAGGACAGGGGCATTTCTTCTGGCCAGAGTGAAATCGGGGGAAGCTTCCAGGAAGAGGCTGCATTTGAGCCTGGAAGGATAGGCAGGCTTTTGGATGAACGGAGATGGGAGCGGAAGGGAGGGTACAGTTAGCAACACAAGTAACAGAGGCAAGGAGGTGGCCGTGTCCGTGTTGTGTGCTGGGACACTTGAATGGTTGAGTACAGCTGGGTCTTGGGGTGATGGAGGGGAGCAGTGGAAGAGGGGATGGGAACTAACATTTGCTGACCCTTCATCTCTGGAGATCCTAGTCCCTGCCTGGCACCCTGTGAAGGACATGCCTGCAGTAGCTCAGTTAGTTCTCACAGCAATCCTGTGAACCGGAGACTACAGAGGCAGTCATTATAAATGAGTGAATTGAGGTTCAGAGGTTGGGCCATTTGCCCCAAACCGCACAACTAGTGGAAGAGCTGGAATTTTCCCCAGGTCCATGTTGAGAGACAGCGGGCTGGGGAGCCAGAGGAGGCTTTCAGCAGGGGAGTGGCCTGGTCTGTCATGCCCTCTGGGCCACAGGGAGGTGGCCCAGGGGATATGGGAGGGGAATTGCAGTCTCTTCCACCTCCTCCCCCACAGCTTACACTCTCCAAGCCTGTTGATCCCACCTCCTAAATAGGTCTCCATCCCCACTGCCTTGCCTTTTATCCAGACCCCCATTCCTCTCAGCTGGACCATGGCAGGAATCTTCCACCTAAGTCTCCCTGCTCACTTTCTTTCTCTCTTCCCATCCACTCTCCGGCCGCAGCCAGAGTGAACTTCCAAAGGGTCAGAGCTGACTGTGTCACCCCCACCCCACGCTCACAGCCACTCATTTGCTGGGAACTCTCCAAACAACTCCCTGTAGCCTGAAGGGTCTGCTTTCCCATCAGCTTCTGCCTCTGTCCTTTCACTCTTCCACGCCTTTCAGTGCCCAGCTCACTCCTTACATCCTTTAGGACTCAATTCAGGTGCCACTTTCTCCTGGAAGCTTGTCCTGACTTCTCTCCTCCCATAGCTGGTTTAGGCGCCCCTGCCCTGGATTCTCAGAACTCTCTGGGCTCACCTCCACCATGGTCCTTTCCTGTGCACCCTGCAATAACAGTCCCTTCCTTCGCAGTCTCCTGCAAGACCGGCCTTCCTCCCTGGCAGGACCGAAGGCCGGTAGGGTGCAGTGGTTAAGAGCATGCGCTCTGGACTCAGATTGCCTGGCTTTGAACACTGGAACTGCCATGTAGTAGATGTGGGCACTTGACTAAGTCCCTTTGCCACTCTATGCCTCACTTTCCTTCTATAAAATACGAATTCTAATAGCATCAACCTGGCTTTTGTGAGAAAGAAAGGAGAGGGTCCACATAAAGCACTTAGAACAGTGCTCAGCTTACAGTAAGTGCTCAATAAACACAGCTATTATTACTCATTTCTGTAGCCCCAGGGCTTGGCACCAAATAGGAGTTTGGTGGCTTAATGGGGGGGTCTGGAGACCATGGGTCAGGGGAGACTGGCCTTCTCAGAGAGAGGCCTTGCTGGAAGATGAGCCCCTTGCTAAGTGGCTGGAAAGGGGTTGGGGGCAGACGTGGCCCCCGGGGGAGCAACTTCAGAGCTAATGGCTGCTGCATGTGGCAGCTCCTATCTGGTCCAGTCGCCAGCCTCCCCCATCAATGTGGTTCTAATAGTCAGCTGACACCTCATTAGCCTAAGTCCAGGCCCAATTCTGCTGCTGCGCAGTGAGCGAGCAAGTCGCTGGGGGTCCAGAGGTTCGTTAGGGCCAGGGCTTCACCAGGGCCAGAGGGCCCACAACCACTCAGGGCCCAGTCAATGTGTTTCCAATCAGCAATTAGTCTTTAATTAATGGGGCTGCAAAATGATTGTTTTCCCGTCTGAATGGTGGAGTGGGCAGGGAGCCGGCAGGAATGGCCATCTGGGGAATGTTAAGCTGGAGTTACAAGAGGAGACATAAAGAAAGGAACCAAACGCCCCAATTTGGGCCCAAATCATGGCCTGGGCAAGCTGAATGGCACCCAGCCCAGTGGCAAATGAAAGCCAGGCCTGGGCTCCTGGTGCCACCTGCTCTTGCCCAGGGTCCAGCGTCCCCAGTGGCTCTGGGGATGGCCAAGAAGATATTCTGTGGGACCTTAGTTTCCCCAGATGCACCACGAGGGGTTTCCTGGTGGTTCTCCAGGGGCCTTCACAGCTCTGGGGCACTGACAGAATTGCCCATGTCATACATCACTTAGTTTCTCCCTCTTTGACATCCTAACCAGGCCTCATCTCTAAAATGGTCATCACCATTTCTACCTCCTAGGCTCATTGGGGTGAAAAATAATCCTGTAAACTGAGAAGTGCTGTGCTGGGCCCCTGGGGCTCGGGACTGGGAAGTCATCCATCAGCTCCTCGGGGTTCCTGTCCTGAGTGCCTCTGAGCCCGGTTCTCATATCCTCTACTCCCACCAGCCAGAGGAAGGAGAGCGAATGAGGACAGAAGCCACTGTACGTAGTAAGCGGCTGCTGAGTTTGTCTGCTGCACTATCCCACTGAAGCTTTGCTATAGCGCTCTGAGGCAGGGATTGTTTTTATTGCCCCAGTTTACAGAAGAGGAGCCTGGGCTACTGGGCAGTTTACTGAGTGAGCATTGAATCCAAAGAGGTCCCACTTTGGAGCCCAAGCACTTAACCACCAAATAAGCAGCAGCTTCTCTTTATTTTGAGAGGCCCCATCTTGGACAACAGTTTGACACACTTCCCTGACATCTAGAACCACAGGCAAAGGACATCAGCCCTGGCTAAGCCATCAGTGATAAACATATTCAGCCCTCCCACAGTGTGGATGAGGAAACTGAGACCCAGAGAGGGTAGGGATGTGTCCAGGACCATACTGTAGGCTCTTGACAGTTCTGGCCTTGAGACCCAGCTTACTGACTCCTAGGTCTGTTCAGCTGGAGCAAAATCCCATCCCTGGGGCTTCTCCCTCTCCCTCATCCCTGCTAGCCTGTTGATTCTGGCTCCTAGATACGCCGCTTATACATCAGCACCTCCCCATTCTCTCTGTGCCTTCCCTGGGGTCAAGTCTTCTGCTCCCCCTACCCAGACTGGCTGCCTCAGCCCCCTCGATGGGTTTCAGATGAATCTTCCAAATGTACACTTCGGATCCTATTGCACACTTGCTCAGAAAGCCTCAGTGACTCCCTACCGTCTGCTGAATGAAGTACAAACTCCTCAGCCTGCCATACAGGGCTTTCTACATAAAGCTCGAATCCACTTTTCCAGCTTTGACTCCATTTTCCCACTAATAAATCTTATGCCTTAGTCAACCTGAACTCATCAAAGATTGGTTTCCTGCCCCATAGGATTATTGTGAGGATTAAATTAGTCACTCTACGTAAAGCCCTTGGAACAGTGCCTGGCACAGAGCAAGGGCCATATTAGCGTTGTTAAACAGATACAGAAACAATATGTGGACCTGCCTGATCTATGCCCATCTCCAGGCTTCTCTGCTCACTCGGTTCCCTAAACCCTAACCCTTACCCTATCCTTTCCACCACTCTCTCTGCATAGCCAAACCCTACCCAGCCTCCAAGGCTTTCAGCTGTCCCATGTTACTTCCTCCAGGCAGGCTTTCCTGATGTCCTCTGCCCTGGAATCCCACTGGCATTCTTTTCATCCTCTCCCATGGCTGCCTAGTCAGTCTTTATTTTTTTTATTTTTTATTTTTTATTTTTTTGCTGTACGCGGGCCTCTCACTGTTGTGGCCTCTCCCGTTGCTGAGCACAGGCTCCAGACGCGCAGGCCCAGTGGCTATGGCTCATGGGCCCAGCCGCTCCGCGGCATGTGGGATCTTCCCAGACCGGGGCACGAACCCGTGTCCCCTGCATCGGCAGGCGGACTCTCAACAACTGCGCCACCAGGCAAGCCCCTAGTCAGTCTTTTATTAGTGATTGGTGTGTGCATATGCTCTTGAGTAGCCCCGAAGCAACTTAAGGGTAGGTGATAATGGTGTAGGGAACAGAGCACAGGTGTGGGCATCAGACTGACTACCATTTAAATCTCAGCCCTGCCAAGTTCCAGCTGTGTGACCTTGAACCTTAGCCTCTCTAAGCCTCAGTTTCCTCAGCGGTAAAATAGTCCTTACCTGACAGGGTGCTTTTGAAGGGTTTGGCCCAAGAGGGAGTGAACTCTCTGGCACACAGTGGGAGTTCAAATCTCATACCCTTTTGTGCTGAGGAACTAGAAAGGAGCCCTGGCAGTTATGGGCTGAGACTTGGCTGCTTCTGGCCTGGGAGTTATTTCATAGGTGACTTGACCTCTTCCCATATCCTGAGGCCCAGGTGACTGAGCCCTTCCCCAGTCCTCTTCCCTAGTCCAGCCTTCAGCACTTACAGCAGTGACCTGAGCTGGTCACAAAAGCCAGCTGCCCTTGTGTTTCTTAAAATGATATTTGCCATTGACCAGGGAGGGGTGGCCACCCTGAGTCAGTGCCTTCTGGCAATTTCTTTCCAATCACGTTCATGGGAATCAGAGGGCAAAAACCCTGGGAATTCTCCATGGGTTCCAGCCCACCTGCCAGCTCCCAGTGGCCTTGCCCAGGCTGCTTCCTTGGTCAGACTGTGGGCCAGCCCCGCTTGCATTCCCTGCATCAAGGGAGCTGGAAAATGACCCCATGTCTGGCCTCACCTTCTGAGGATTCCCAGGTGGGCAGACTAGGAGCTGTGCAGAATGCCTAGGGAGGCAAGAGGCCTGGATGTTGTTCTCATGCTGCCGATGACTGGCCATGAATACCGGGGCCAGTCCCTCCCTCTCTTTGACCTTCAGATTTTGAATTTCTACCATGACACAGTCCTGGCCTCCATGATCTCTTACCTGGATGACTTCACTAGCCCCTGACTCATCTCCCTGCTTCCACCCTTTCTCACCTCAGTCTACTCTCAATACAAAAGCCAGCAGGGTCCTGTTAAAACATATACCACATCCTGTCATGCCTCTGCTCAAAACCATCCCTTGGCTTCTCAACAGCCATAGTAAATGCCAAAGGTCTTATAGTGACTTATAGACACAAAATCATGGATTTTCAATCTTGGCTGCACATCAGAGCCATCTAGGGAGTTTTTTAAAAAAAAATACCAATACCTGAATCTCATCCCCAGAGGTTCTGGCTTAATTGGTCTGGGATGCAGTCTGGGTGTGGGAAGTTTAAAAAGCTCCCCAGATGAGTTTTGGTGAGAACCACTGCCCATGTGATCGGTTTCCACCTCCCCCCTTACCTCTCTGACTTTAACTCTTACTCTCCCCCCATTCACCCTGCTCCAGAAACTGCCCTTGCTGTTCCTCAAACACTCAAGGAACACTCCCACCCAAGGGCCTTTGCACTTACTGCTCTGACTGCTTGAGTTGCTTTATCTCCAGCTACCTGTGGAGCTACCTATGTCCAGCTCCCTCACTTTATTCAGATTCCTGCTTAGATGTCACCTTCTCAGAGAAGCTTTCCCTATTCACCCAAGCTAAAATAGCACCATCCATCACCACTATTACTATCTGACCATTGCCCTGCCTCATTTTCCTTATAGCACTCATCACTATCAGGCATATTGTTTGTTTATTCATTTATTTATTTGTCTGTCTCCCTTCACTAAGGTATCAGCTCCATGAGGGATAGTGTTTTGTTTTGTTTATTGCTGTATCTCCAGCATCTACAATAGTGCCTGGAACATAGTAGATGTTTTATAAATGTTTGTTAGATAAGTGAATGAATCAAAGCAGTAGAAAGGAAGCTTGAGAATTGGTCCCATATAGATTGGAATTTCCAGCTCAGTCTTTTCTAGCTCTGTAACCTTGGGCAAATCATTGAACCTCTCTGATCTTCAGTTTCTTCAGCTGTTAAATGGGCCTAGGAATGTCCACTTTATAGGGTTATCATATAGACTGATTGCTTAAGCCAGGTGACTGGTCATTTGGTATTTTACCTACCTCCTAGCTTTCCCCTAACAATTGTTTAGCTTTTTACTTTGAAATGATCATATAGTCGCATTACAAAGACAGTACAGAGACATTAGCAAGAATGGCAGAGTAAGGACTTCCAAAAAACCACTCCTCCATAGAAACAACAAAAACACTGGTCAAAACAGTCAGGATCAACTTTTTTACAACTCTGGAAATTAACCAAAGGTTTTCAGCAATCCAGGGAGTGTTAATTGAAGAAAAGAGACTGAATCTTGGTAAGAACAGTGAAGTTTTTGGTATTATAACTTGCTTCATTCCTACCCATGCTCCCCAGATCTACAGTAGCCTTGAAGATGAACAGCCTGAAATCACAGTGAAAACCAGCAACCTGGCAACCACTGGAGAAGGAAGAATAGGGTCGGAGCCTCATTCTCCAAGAATTGTCATTGTTTGACCTATCTGGTGGTTCACATGAAGACACCGCTTGCAAGGCTTGTCATTATTTAACCAGACTAAGAGTTCACCCAGTGCAAACAGCTTTTTCCTCAGAAGTATTTGTTGAAAAAAATCAGTGGAAATCATTTAATTGTTTAATATCATGGCTATCTGAGGTAGTAGATAAGATCTGGAACAAATGATAGGCTAACCAAAAAACTTAAAAGGAAAAGCTAAATAATGATATGCCCATAAGGGTCTTGGAAGATCTCTCATATATTCTTGTAAATCTAGAAGGACACACAGGCTTTGCACCTGTTACTGAAATAATTGAGAAGGTCCTAAACATTCACTTCTGGCTGACTTTGAAGCTCTGCACAAGCAGGAAGTGAAGGATAAGGTCGAGTTGTAAACCGCCTGGCTGAATGTTGAAGATGTGCCCCCAACCTTGTGGCAAAGACTGGGAAATTTATTAGTTCCAGGCATTTAAGAAACTTTCTGTTTAATCATTATCTGACCACTAAACAAGCAGAAACTTCACTGGCCACACATGTCAAAGAATACATACTTTCTGGAATTAGTTCCAGAAAACTCACTAAACAAGTGAACAGCAACAGCAACAAACCCTGATGACAAGGGAGAGTTTGATTTTTCATAGTTGCCATATCATATTATTTAAAATGTTCAGTTTTGAGCAACAAAAAAAATGAAACATGCAAAGAAACAAGTATGGTCTATAAACAGGAAAAAAAGCAGTTCATAGAAACTGTCCCTGAGGAAGCCCAGACATTGCACTTACTAGACAAAGCCTTTTATAATATGTCCAAAGAACTAAGGGAAATGAAGTCTAAATAATTAGAGAAAAATATAATGACGATGTCTCACCACATAGAGAATATAAAAATAGATACATTATATACAAGGACCAAATATATGTTATAATAACTGAAATGAAATATTTACTAGGAGGTCAACATCAGATTTAAGCACGTAGAAGAAGGAATCAGCAAAGCTGAAGATAGGTGAATTAAGATTATTCAGTCTGAAGAAGAGAAAGAAAAAAGAATAATGAAAAGTGAACAGAGCCTCAGAGTTCTGTGGGAAACCAGCAAGCATATCAACATATTCATGATAGGAGTCCCAGAAAGACAATTGAGAGAGAAAGGGGCAGAAAGAATATTTGAAGAAATAATGGCTGAAAACTTCTCAAATTTGAGGAGAAACAATAATCTACACATCCAAGAAGCTTAATGAATTCAAGTAGGATAAACTCAAAGGCATCCACACCTAGACACTTTGTAATCAGTCAAAAACCAAAGCCAAAGACAGAATCTCAAAAGCATCAAGAGAGAAGTGACTCATCACATAAAAGGAATTCTCAATAAAATTAAGAGCTGATGTCTCATTAGAAATAATGGAGGCCAAAAGGAAGTCGGATAACATATACAAAGTGCTGAAAGAAAAATGTTGCCAACCAAGAATTCTATATCCAACAAAACAATCCCTCAAAAAATGAAGTAAAAATTTAAATATTTTCAGATACACAAAAACTGAGAAAATCTATCTTTACCAGACATGCCCTGTAAGAAATACTAAAGAGAATAATACAGATGTTGATGAAAGGGCACTAGACAGTAACTTGAATCCACATGAAGAAATAAGGAACACCAGTATTTTTTGTTTGCAATGTTTCTTCTCTCCCATCTGACTTAAAAGACAACTGCAAAAAAACAATAATTATAAATCTGTGTTGATGGGTATACAATATATAATAGTGTAACTTGTATGACAATAAAAGCATAAAGGAGGAAGGAGGGAATGGAATTATATAGAAGCAAAGATTTTGTATACTACTGAAATTAAGTTGTATTAATCTGAACTTGATTGTTATAACTAAGATGTTTATTATAATCCCCAGGGCAACCAATAAGAAAATAACTAAAAATATATATAGTAAAAAAAGACCAAAAAGAGGATTAAAATGATACACCAGAAAATACCTATTTAACACAAAAAAAGCCAGCAATGGAGGAATAAAGGAACAAAAAGACATTTTATATATATATATATATATATATATATGAAAAAGTGGCATGATGGCAGATATGAATCCTACCATGTCAGTAATTACATTAAAACAAATGGATTATATACTCTGATTAAAAGGGAGAGATTGGCAAAATGGATTTAAAAAAAAAAAACAGGATCCAGCTATATATGCTATATACAAGAGACAAACTTTAGAATCAGACAAAAATGGATTGAAAGTAAAAGAATGGAGAAAGATATACCATGCAAACAATAACCAAAAGAGAGCTGGAATGGCTATACTAATATAAGACAAAACAGACAAAACTTGTTACTAGAGATGAAGACTATTTTATAATGATAAAAGAGTGTCAACCCATCAAGAGAATATAACAATGATAAAAATATATGCACCTAAAAGGAGAACCCCAGAACACATGAATCAAAAACTGACAGAATTGAAGGGAAAAATAATAGTTGGAAACTTCAATACCTTACTTTCCATAATGGATAGAACAAGACAGGAGATCAACATGGAGATAGAAGACAACACTATAAAGCAACTAGACCTAAAGATATCTATAGAACACTCCGCCCAACAACAGCAGAATACACATTCTGCTCATGTCTATGAAACATTCTCAACATAGGCTCTATGTTGAGTCATAGAAGAAGTCTCAAGAAATTTAGAAAAATTTAGATCATGCAAATTATATTCTCCAACCATGATAAAATGAAATTAGAAATAAATAGCAGAAAGAAGTTTGATGATATCTCAAATATATGAAAATTAAACAGCACACTCCTAAATAACCAAAAAGTCAAAAGAAAAATTACACGGTAAACTAGAAAATATTTTGAGATAAATAAAAACAAAAACACAACATACCAAAACTTATGAGGTGCAGCTTAAGGAAAAATTTATAAATGAAGATGGTTTTATATAAAAATAGTGATTTCAAATCAATAACCTAAACTTCCAACTTAAGAAACCAGAAAAAGGGATAAAACTAAATCCAAAGTAAGTGGAAAGAAGGAAATAATAAACACTAGAGTAGAAATAAATAAAATAGAGAGTAGAAAAATGACAGAGAAAATAAAAGGAACCAAAAATTGGTTCTTTGAGAAGATCAATAAAATTGTCCAAACTTTAGCTAGACTGACCAAGAAAAAAAGTTGGAAATCTCAAATTACTAAAATTGGGAATGAAAGAGTGTACATTACTACCAACCTTACAGAAATAAAAATGATTATATGGTAATACTATGGGCAATTGTATTATACCAAATTAGAAAACCTAGATGACAAATTGGACAAATTCCTACAAAGGCACAAACTACTGAAACTGACTCAAGAAAATCCTAAGGAACACACACATACACACACACACACACACACACACACACACACACAAAAGCTATTAGAGCTAATAATCAAGTTCAGCACAGTTGTAGTATACAAGATCAATATAAAAATTTTGTTTCTATGCACTTGGAGTAAAAATTAAAAATAGAATTAAGAAAATGGTACTGTTCACAATAACATCAAAAAGAATAAGATATTTAGGAATCAATTTAACAAAAGATGTGTAAGGTTGAACACTACAAAATATTGAATGAAATTAAGTCCTAAATAAATGGAAAGACATCCCATGTTCATGGATGGGAAGACTTAATATTGTTAAGATGCCAATACTTATCAAATTGATCTACAGATTCAATACAGTCCCTAACAAAATCCCAACTGCCTTTTTTGCAGAAGTTGACAGACTGATACTAAAATTCAAATGAAAATATGAGGGCCAAGAACAGCTAAAACAATCATGGTGGTTAACGTTATGTGTCAACTTAAGTGGACCATAGGATGCCCAGATAGCTGGTTAACATTATTTCTGGGTGTGTCTGTGAAGGTGTTTCTGGAAGAGATTAGCATTTGAAATGATGGACTGAATAAAGCAGACAGCTCTCTCCAATGTGGGCAGGCATTATCCAATCTGTTGAGTTCCTGAATAGAACAAAAAGTCAAAGGATGGCCAAATTCACTTTCTGCTTGACTGCTCAGCTGGAACATCGATTTCCTCCTACCTTCAGTGTTCCTGGTTCTCAGTCTTTTAGATTGGACTAGAAAGGACACCATTGGCTCTCCAGCTCTCAGACCTTTGGACTATACCACCAGCTTTCCTGGGTCTCCAGCTTGCAGATGGCAGATTGTGGGACTTCCTAACCTCTATAGTCATATGAGCCAATATGTATATCTATATCTATATCTATATCTATATCTATATCTATATCCTGTTAATTCTGTTTCTCTGAAGAACCCTGACAATCTTGAAAAAGAACAAAGTTGGTTCTTTGAAACTTCCTAATTTCAAAACTTGCTACAAAGCTACATTAAATCAAGTCTCTGTGGTACTGGCATAAAGATAGACATGTAGATGAACAGAAAAGAATAGAGAGTCTAGAAATAAACCCATAAATTTATGTTTAATTAATTTTCAATGAAGGCATCAAAACCATTCAACAGGGAAAAAGAATGGCCTTTTCAACAAATGGTTCTGGCACAAATGGATATCCACTTGCAAAAGAATAAATTTCGACCTCTACCTCATACCATATACAAAAAAATACCTCAAAATGGATCAAAGACCTACATTTAAGAGCTAAAATAATAAAACTCTTAGAAGAAAACATAGGTGTAAAACTTCTTGAACTTCAATTAGACCGTGGTTTCTTAGATATGACACCAAAAGGGAAAGCAACAACAAGAAAGCATAAATTAGACTTGATCCAAATAAAGACTTCTGTGCCTCAAAGGACACTATCAAGAAAGTGAAAAGACAACCCACAGAATAGGAGAAAATATTTGTAAATCATATATCTGATAAGAGACTAACATCCAGAGTCTATAAAGAACATTTAAAAGTTAACTATAAAAAGAAAACACAATTTTAAGATGGGCAAAGAATTTGAATATCCATTTCTGCAAAGATGATATACAGATGACCAATAAGACATGAAAAGATGCTCTACATCATTAGTCATTAGTGAAATGCAAATCAAAACAATGAGATACCAATTCACACCCACTAGGATGACTAGAATCAAAAATTCAGATAACAAATATTGAAGAGGATATGGAAAAATTCAAGCCCTCATACTTTGCTAATGGGAATGTAAAATGGTGCAGCCTTTTCGGAAAACAGTCTAGCCATTCCTCAAAATGTTAAGTATAAGTTACCGTACAACCCAACAATTCTACTCCTAGCATAGATATCCAAGGAAATTGGAAACATATGTTCACACAAAACCTTGTACATAAATGTTCATAGCAGCATTATTTATAATAGCCAAAATGTGGAAACAGCCTATATGTCCATCAACTGATGAATGGATAGAAAAAAATGTGATATATTCATACAAGGGAATGTTATTCAGTCATAAAAAGGAATGAAGTACTGATACATGCTGCAACATGGATGAACCTTGAAAATATCATGCTAAGTGAAATAAGCCAGTCAAGAGGACCACAAATGATATGATTCCATTTATATGAAATGTCCAGAATAGGCAAATCCATAGAGACAGAAAGTAGATTAGTGATTTCCAGGCCCTGGGAATTTGGGAGGAAATGGGGAGTGACTGCTAATGGGTACTGAGTTTCCTTATGGGGTGATGAAAATGTTCTGGAATTAGATAGTGATGATATTTGTGCAACATTCTGAATATACTAAAAATACTGAATTGCACACTTTAAAGGGTGAATACTATGGTGTATTAATCATATCTCAATAAAAATTGTATAAGAAAAACAGAGTCCAGAGAGGTTCCATGTGCCCTCCATCCAGTGACTATATCTTACGTAAATATAGTACAATATGAAATCCAGGAAACTGACATTGGTACGATGCATGCATATAGTTCTATGCTATTTTATCACATGTAGGTTTGTGTAACCACCGCCGTAATCAAGACACAGAACTCTTCCGTCACCACAAAGATCTTCATGCTACCTCTTTAGAGTCACACCCTCCTTCATTTACCCCACTATCCCTAACCCATGGCTGTCACTTATCTACTCCCCAACTCTGTAATTTTGTCCTTTTGAGAATGTTATATAAATGGAATCACATACCATGAGACCTTTGGTATTGGATTTATCAACATAATTCCCTAGAAATTCATCCATGCATCTATCAAGAATGTGTTTCTTTTGATGCCCGAGTAGTATTTAATGGTATAAATATACGTTTGTTAAACCACCTACCTATTTAGGGTCATTTTGGTTGTTTGAAGTTTTTGGCTATTACAAATAATGCTGCTGTGGATAATAATGCACAGGTTTTTGTGTGGACAAGTTTTCATTTCTCTGAGATGCAATCGATGAGTTGGATTGTAAGTATATGTTGAGCTTTTCAAGAAGCCACCATACTATTTTCCAGAGTGGCTGTACCATTACACATTCCTACCAGCAATGTATGGGATTTAGTTTATTTTCATCCTCTTCAGCATTTAGTATTGTCACTAATTTTTATCTTAGCCATTCTAATAGATGTGGAGTGATATCTCTCATCATGTCCTTAGTTTGTAATTCCTAATTCTTATTGATGTTGAACATCTTTTCATGTGCTTATTTGCCATCCACATATCTTCTTCAGTGAAATGTCTCATGTTTTTGCCCAGTTTCTAAATGGATTGTTTGAGTTTCACTATTGAGTTTTGAGACTTCTTTGTATATTCTAAATAGAAATTCTTTGTTAGATATGTGGTTTGCAAATATTTTTCTCCACAATGTAATTTGTCTTGTAATCCTCTTTACAGGGACCTTTGTAGAGCAAAAGATTTTAATTTTGATGAATTCCAAATTATCCATTTTTTTAATGTAATCAACTGTGCTTTTGCCGTTGTGTCTAAGAACTCTTCACCAAGCCTTAAATATTGCAGATTATCTCCTGTGTTTTATTTTAAAAGTTTTCTAGTTTCTAGTAAGTCTATGTACAAGCCTTTTAAGAGCAGGCTTTCCATTCTCCATGGCATTTTAGGCCTACTGAGTGTCAGCCCCATTGGTTTTCAAAGCTGGACATTTTGGGGGCTTGTGTCTCCAGTGCAGGTCCCAACAGTTGGGGTGTCTGATGTGGGACATGAACCCTTAGCTCCTCAGGGTTGAACTGCTTTTGCATCTTTGTCAAAAATCACTGGGATGTATTCGTGGGTCTAGTTCTGGGGTCTCTATTCTGTTCCATTGATCTATGTGTCTATTCCTCCACCAGCACCAGTCTTGATTACTGTTCATATATAAGTTTAAAATCATGTAGAGTGAGTCCTCCCACTATATTCTTCTTTTTCAAAATTATTTTAGCTATTCCAGTTCCTTGGCCTTCCCATATGGATTTTAAGGTAATCTTTTATATATCTACAAAAATATCTTGCTGGTATTTTGATAGGAATTGCATTAAATCTGTATTTCAGTTTGGAGAGAACTGACATCTTTACCATGTTGAGTCTTCCAATCTATGGACACACTGTGACTGTCCATTTATCTAGATCTTCTTTGGTTTCTTTCATGCATATTTTGTAGTTTTCAACGTATAAGTCCTATACATGTTTTGTTAGATTTATTCCTAGGTGTTTCATTTTTTGAGTGATTGTAAGCAGTACTATATTTTTAGTTTCTGTGTCCATATGCTCATTAATTGTTCATAGAAATGCAGTTGGATTTTTTGTATGTTGAGTTTTTATCCTGAGACCTTGACAAACTCACTTATTAGTTGTAGAAGTTTGTTTCTGTATTTTTTTTAGGTTCCATGGCGTTTTCTATGTCAACCATAGGGTCACTTGCAAATAGGGACAGTTTTGTTTCTTCCTTTCTGATTGACATACTTGTTATTTTCTTTCTTTGTCTTATTGTGCAGGCTAGAACTTCCAGTGCTATGTTGAGTAAGAATGGAGACAGTGGGCATCCTTGCCTTGTTTCTTATCACAGGAGGGAAGCATTCAGTATTTTACCATCAAGTATGATGTTAGCTATAGCATTTTGGTAGATGTTCCTTATCAAGTTGAGGACATTCCCCTCTATTTTTAGTTGTCTGAGAGTTGTTATCATGAATGGGTATTGAGTTTTGCCAGATGCTTTTTCTGTATCAATTGATGTGACTACGTGATTTTTCTCCTTTTGCCTGTTAATGTGATAAATTTTATTGATTGATGTTCAAATTTTGAACCAGAATTGCCTCCCTGGAATAAACCCCACTTGGTAATTATATGTTTAAAAACATTGCTGAATTCTATTTGCTAATATTTTGTTAAAGATTTTGTTTCTATAGTATGAAGGATATTGATTTGTAGTTTTCTTTTTGTGCTTTCTTTGTCTGGTTTTGGGATCAAGGTAATATTGGCCTTGTTGGGTATGAATCTTCTATTTTCAGGAAGAAATGGTGTAGAATTTGGTGTTGATTTTTCTTAAAAGTTTGGTAGAATCCTCCAGTACAACCATTTTGGCCTGGAGACTTCTTTTGGGAGAAGTTTTTAATAACAAATTCAGTTTCTTTGATAGTTTTGGGGCTAATTAAATTATCTGTTTCATATTGTGTGTATTGTTGTAGTCTGTGCTTTGCTAGGAATTGGTCCATTTCATCTAAGTTGTCAAAGTTATGAGTTTAAAGTTGTTCATAGTATTCTCTTTTCATCCTTTTGATTAGTTCAGGGTTTGTGGTAGTATCCCATATTGCATTTCTGATATGGGGTGATTTGTGTCTTTTCTCTTTTAATCATCAGTCTTGCTAGAGGTTAGTCAATTTTATTGATCTTTTCAAAGAACCAAATTTTTATTCCATTATTTTTCTCTGTTGTTTTTTTCTATTTTCAATTTTATTGTTTTCTGCTTATTTTATTATTTTTTTCCGTCTGTTTGTTTTTGGGTTTAGTTTGCTCTTCTTTTTCTAATTTCTTGTGGTGAGAGTTTAGATAATTGATTTGATTTTTTCTCTTTTCCAATGTAAGCAGTTAGTGCTATAAAGTTCACTCTTAGCACTGCTTCAGCTGCATTATACAGATTTTGATTTATGTTGTGTTTTCGTTTTTCTTCAGTTCAATGTACTATATACACACATAACCTATCATCATCAACTGGTGTGAACATTTCACCATTTTGAGCAAAGTGTAGAAAACCTACCTCCTTTTATGTTCCTCAAAATTCTCCCATTCATCGTATAACTTTCTTAAATATTTCCTCTACCTACACTGAGAGCTACATTAGACATTGTTATAATTTTTGCTTTAACTCTCAGATATAATTTAGAAAATTTAAGAGGAAAAAGAAAGGCCATTGTATTTACCCATATTTTTACTCTTTCAGTCATCCTTTCTTCTTTCCTGATATTCCAATATATCTGTTTTTTATCACTTCTTTTACATTTTAAGAGCTTCCTTTAGCCATTCTTTTAGTGTGGACCTATTAGCAGCCAATTCTCTTAGTTTTCCTTCATCTGAGAATGTCTTCTTTTACTCTTCATTCCTGCATGATAATTTTACTGGATATAGAACTCTGGGTTGACAGTTCTTTTCTTTCAGCTCTTGAAAATACTGTGCTACTTCCTTCTGGCTTCCATGGTTTCTGAAGAGAAACTCACTGCCATTTGAGTTGTTGTCTCCTATAACTAATGTGTCATTCCTCTCTTGCTACTTTTAACATTTTTTTTTCTTTGTCTTTAGTTTTCAGAAGTTGGACTAGATGTGTCTTGGTGTGGATTTTTCTGGGTTTACCCCATTTGGGATTTACTCAGCTTGTTGATGTCTTTTGTCGAATTTGGGGGACTTGGGGCCATTAATTATTTTTTGTAGGTTTTCAGGCCCATCTGCATTCTCCTCTCCTTCCATGACATGGATTCCAGTGACATGAATGTTAGATCTTTTTTTTTTTTTTTCCGATACGCGGGCCTCTCACTGTTGTGGCCTCTCCCGTTGCGGAGCACAGGCTCCAGACGCGCAGGCTCGGTGGCCATGGCTCACGGGCCTAGCCTCTCCGTGGCATGTGGGACCTTCCCGGATCGGGGCACGAACCTGTGTCCCCTGCATCGGCAGGCAGACTCTCAATCACTGCGCCACCAGGGAAGCCCGAATGTTAGATCTTTTGCTCTAGTCCCACAGGTCCCCGAACCTCTCTTCATTATTTTCAATATATTTTTCTCTCCATTGTTCAGATTGGATAATTTCTATTGCTGTGTCTTCAAGTTCAATTATTTCCTCTCTCTCTTTCATTGTTTTTAAGCCCATACATTGAATTTTTCATTTAATTGTATTTTTCCACTCAACAATTTCCATTTGGTTCTTTTTTATATCTTCTGTTTCTTTGCTAAGACTGTATTTTTTCATTTGTTTTAGGCATGTTTGTAATTCCTTGTTGAATGATTTTTACGAAGACTGCTTTAATATTATTGTCAGATAATTTTAATATCAGTTTCAAGTCATTTTTTGCATCCAAGTTTTGATTTTCTTTTCTCATTCAAGTTGAAATTTTCCTGGTTCTTGGTATGCCAGGTGATTTTTAAAAATTAAAACCTGGACATTTTGTATATTATCTTATGGGACTCTGGATTTAGTTAAATATTCTTTATTAGCAGGAGTCCTCTAACACTGCACTAGTAGAGGAAGAAGAATACCACCTCCTTACTGCCAGGTTGGGGTGAAAGTCCAGTTTCCCCACTCTGCCTCCTTTGATACCCCAAGGTGGAAAGGAGTGCCTCATTACTACTAGATAGATAATAGAATTTTAGGCTCCCCACTAGACCTCCACTGACAGTAGGAGCAGGAAAGGCCTCGTTACTGCCAGGTAGGGATAAAAGTCCTAGCTGCCCACTCAGCCTTCTCTGATACCGTCCCAGTTAGGGGTGAGGGGGCAGGACTAGGACATCTTGTTACAGTCTGGTAAAAGCTGTAGTCTAGACTCCCTACTCAGCCTTTGCTGTCATAGTGGGGGTAGAGCCACAGCATTTTCTTTTTTAAAAAATACTTATTTATTTATTTGGCTGTGTCGTGTCTTGGTTGTGGCATACGGGATCTTCATTGCCTCATGTAGGATCTTCGCTGCAGCATGCAAGATCTTTTTAGCTGTGGCATGCAGGATCTTTAGTTGTTGCATGCGGGATCTTTTAGTTGTGGCATGCAGGATCTTTAGTTGTGGCTAGCGAAATCTTTAGTTGCGGCATGAGGACTCTTCGTTGTGGCATGTGGGATCTAGTTCCCTGACCAGGGATCGAACCTGGGCCCCCTGCATTGGGAGCACGGAGTCTTAGCCACTGGACCACCAGGGAAGTCCCTCCACAGTTTCTTCTATAGTGTTAGGTTGGAATAGAGTGGTTATTGTCTAAAAGTTTACTGTTTTGCTATACTGTCCTTTTCTTGTCCTTTGGCTAAAAGAGAACAGGCATTTGTTGGGTCTATGTTTTAATTTTTTTTTCTGTTGTTTTTTTTGTTGTTGTTGTTTGCTGTTGTTGTGCCCATTGGTATTTCTGTTTGCTGGCTTCCCTGGCATCCAGGGAACTCACCACCATGTTGTTCTTTGGTTCCTGAGTTCCTTAGCTGGCCTGCCTTCTTCTCGCCGCCTTTCAGAATCTTCTTATATTTGTTTTATGTATGACATCCAGAGTTTTTAGCTGTACTTAGCAGGAGGAATCAGGAGAAGGCTGTCTACTCCTCTCATCTGGAAGAAGTCCCCCTTTGTTACTACCTTTTTATCCCATTTAAGAAAGGCCATAGGGAGAACATGAATCTGCTCTAATTGGCTTTTACAAAAGGAAAGAGGAAAAGACAGGAAATAATTTACAATCTTCAACTCTTTAACTATGATTAGTGAGTGATAAATAGCTCATAACACCCAGAGTGTCTTGACAATGAGACCGAGAAGGACTAGACTGTAATTCTCAGAAAGGAGGAGGCTGGGACAGTGATTTCATTTTAATACCTGCAGAGATCAATCCCCTCCCACCTTCTAAAGTTGCTTCCAGCCTTTCCCCTTACCCATGCCTACCCCATTTCTGGTTGGGGACAGTCTTAGGGGTGTGCCCACAGAACCTTGGTATCTCAACCTCCTTTATCCTGTGAGTATGGGCACAGGGGACAGCGAAAAAGTCCAGGCCATCCTTCCTGGCCTTGCCCTGGGGCCACTGCCTATGGACTCCCACCCCCAGAGGCTTTGTCTCTTGGGATCATCTTTCTTCTTCTACAGCTTGTCTCTTTATTCTCAGCTCCTTCCCTGCAGGATCTCCCCCCACCCCATACTACCCACTCCCTAATGGCTCAGGGAAGCACATTCCACACTCTTTCTTGGGGCTGAGGCCAATGAAGTTGTGGCAGCTGTTCAAGAATGCAGGTTGTGTCTGTGTGTGTGTGTGTGTGGAAGGGAGGGCCTGCCTGCCTGGTTGGCCTGGAGCTGGCGGTGGAGGATCACCCAAAGGGCCACAGTTCTGAGGGCTGTTGGGTGAGCTGTGGGCTGAGGCCAAAGAGAGGGCAGCAGCCTGTGGCATCTCTACCACTAGAGCCTTTGATCTGGGGTGGGAGCACAGATATATATTCTCTGTGTACTTCAGTCCTAGAATTAATTACTGAGGCCACCACAGTCCCTCTTAGGAGGATGTTTGACAAATGTCTTTTGGGGCCGACCCTACCACAGGGCTTGGTTGACTAGGCTCATTGGGACCAGCTCCTTGCCTGCACTGTAGCCTCAGTTTTTCCACTTGCAAAATGGGGGCAATATTCTTGGAGCTTTTATGTTCTAGTTTCAGGGGCTTCTTTGGAGACCTTTTCAAGTGCTGGCACAGCCCCAATTGCCAAATGGTCTGATGGCCCTTTGACTGAGTAAATAACTATTATTGTGAATGTGCTGAAAAGCTAGCTATTGTTGGTATTTTAAATACGAATTTGAATCTGCCATAGAAAATATACTTAAAAAAAAAAACCCAAACACCCCACCACACATTTTTGCATGCCTTGAATTTTGGACTTGCCCATGGACCATTTAAAGGCCCCACAGACCACCACTATTCCCTGGAGCACCCCTGGAGAACTGCTGTCCCAAAGGAGGTCTGTGAATGGGCTTTAGAGAGTGAGGTGGGGCCTGGCAAAATGGCTTGGGGAGGGTGTTGTCCTGGGACAAGGAAGTGAGTCAGGGTGTTAAGAAGCAGAACTCTGGTGGGGGGAAGGGCAATAGCCCTAGGCCTGCTCAGATAAGCCTACTGGGAAATGGGTTGGGTAGCCCTGAATGGAGGTCAAACTCTGGGTGGAAGAAGGCAGCCCCCCCTGCCAATTGCTTATGGGAAAAACAGATACCCAAAAATCTGAGCTGTGGAGGGAGCCCAGAAAAGATCTGAGGTCAGGAATTCCCCACTCTTAGAGGAAAGCCCAGGTCTCCCAGAGGGGAACCAATCATCCATCCATCCATTCATTCATTCACTAATAATTCTACTATGTGCCCAGCCCTGTGCTAGGTGCCAGGGATACAACTGTGAGTAAAACAGGGCCCACCCTCAAGAGACTCCCTATCTAGTGGGGAAGACAGGTAAATAATGACAATACAGTTTGGTCAGAGAGCTATGGGAGCTCAGTGGAGAAGAACTAACCCAGATGTGAGGTCAGGAAGGCTTTCTGGAGGAGACGATATCTAAACTGGGAACAGAAAGGTGAGATGGCATTATCCAGGAGAAGACAGGGCAGAAAGGAACAGTGGTCTCGGCAGAGGGATCAGCATGCGTAAATTCTGTGGGCCACAGCAGATGTGGCTAACGCTGTGGGATTATTGGCTCAGCCTGGCAGGGTTTGTCATGCCCTATCCCCAGGTCTTTGGGTTACCTTATGTCAGTGATGTCAGGGACCCTACCAACGCTTGATTGAACCTGATCCCACAGTAAAATAAAGCAGCACTGGGCTCAGGGACATCTGGGTGCAGGTGGGAGGGGGCAGAGTCTCAGAGAGAACAGGACTAAAGCATCCAGGGAACCAACCAAGGTGACCCTTGGCTGGGGGAAGATGTGGGCTAGAGAAAGTGACTGTGCCTACCCTGGGCCAGTGCCTGCTTCTGGCAAGGTGCTTTACAGTGTTCAAAGCCTGCATCCACCCCCATTGTCTGTGAGGCCTCCAGTGGTTCTGGAGGGTGCAGCTGAAGCAGGACTTACTACCACTGGGCATGGGGAGAGCACCTTGAGATGGATAATAACCTGCTTAAGATTCCTCAGAGACAAGTGGTAGGGCAGGGCTTACCCCAAGGCTGTTTCTGCCTTTCACTGGAAGCCATGGTTTATGTACTCAGGGATCACATGGCAGGAACTGGACATGTTGTAATCATGAGGCTACAAGGAAGAACAGTTTGGCTGCCTCTGGAAGCTGCAGGGAAGCTCATCCAACCCCCTGAGTACACCTGGGAGAAGTAGGCCCAGAGAGCAGAAAGACCTTGTCCAGGGTCATGCCGCAACCTCAGAGCTGGGGCTGGGAGTACATGACCTGGGTTCTCTGGTTGAGTGGCCGGCTGTGGGTTACAGATGGGAGGAAATAGCAGGCCCTGGCTAAGCAGCGGCCTGGAAGGCAGACAGACCTCAGTTCAATTCCCAGCTTGGCCACCCCATCACTGACCTTGGGCCTCAGTTTCCTATTCTGAAAAATGGGGATAATAAACAGAGCTAACATCCCAGGGCTGGGAAGTCCAAAGAAACCAATGGATAGGAGCTAGGTCAGGGAAGAGAGTGGTGGGAGGGAGTCTGGGCAGGACCTGAGAGCTGGTCCTGGCAGGTACAACAGCTCCTCACAGGGCACCCTCTCTGCCCTCTTATACCCACCACAGAGAGAGGCCGCCAGAGCTTCCCTCCAGGCCTGTTAGCAGCACTCTTGAGGCCAGAGTGCTTTTTTTGACTAGTCCCCAGCTCCAGGTTGTACTGCTCCCCACCCAAAGGTTAGGGGACCTGTCTGATGTCTCCGGGACAGCTGGCCCTGGTGCTACCCCAGGGCCTCCTGTAGGTACGGGCCACTGTCACCAGCTTTCAACTGCCCTGATCAGTCCATCATCTCTGGGCACCTGCACCAGGACCTCTGCTCTCAGAGAATCTTGCTTTTTCTGAAATCCTTCCCCTGGCTTTCTGGGGTGGGCCTCTCTCTCTGAATTTCAGTCTCTGCTCTACGAACAGGGCCACTCTTCCCTGCATCCTCTGTGGTCTCTCTCTCATCTCAGCAGCTGCTAGGGGTCAACAGGTAGTGAACATTTGATTGGAACAGCTACCATCATTTAAGGACATTATTTGGACCAGGCATGGGGCTGAGTGCTGTACACTTGCCACCTGGTTTGATCCTCATGGGGCACTGTAGTGCGGTGGTGGAGGACACGGACTCTGGTGCCAGACATCCAAGCTCAGCCTCAGTTGCTTCCTAGCTGGATGACCTCAGGTCAAGTAACTTCACATCTCTGTCCCTCAGTGTCTCCATCTGCACAACAGAATACTAGTAATAATTACCTTGGTGGGTTGTTGAGAAGTTTAATCCAAGTAAAGCAATTCAGTAAGTACTCAGTGAGTGTAGCTATTATTCTTGCCATTTCATAGGTAGGGAAATACTGGTTCAAAAAAGGGCCAAGGGAGATGAAGTGGGGACCAGAACTCCCAGGAGTCTCTGCTGCACTGTGCTCAGGCTAGGGTGAGATTTGGCATCTTCGCCCCCCAATGCCCGCCCCCTGTCCAGGAAATGGATATTAGTTTTGTGGCTTGTTGCTAGAGGTGAAGCCCAGATCTGAACCCCACCAGGTGGGCCTCGCTCTCACTAGCTCCTCTCCCTCATCCCCTTCTCCCTAGTCCCCACCTGGGCTCTCGTTCTCTCAGCAGAAGAACCATTCAGAATGGGTGCCAATGGCCTGACATGAAACATCGTCTCAGCCTCAAGACCTCCGTTCGTCTTCTCAGCCTCTGCCTTGCCAGCCCACCTTGCCCTCCCCTTCTAAACCACTATGATTCAGTCGGCTTTTACCTTTCTCAAGAGATGTCCCTCAGCAACACTCACTTTTGGCCCTCTCCCCATCCCACTGGCTGGAACCATTTTGCCCCCAGCCTGCTTTGAGGATTGGCCCACTGGACACCTTCCCCTCTCTTCCTTCTCATACTCTCTAGGTCTGAAATATTTTCTCACATCCTCATAGCTAAGTTGCTTCCTCCCCACTTCTAAATCCTCCTGGGTGAAGCCTCTTTCAGGTAGCCCAGAGGCCTGAGGGGTCAGAAGATGGGATGATTTCAAAAGCATCATCATTGGTTCACAAGGAGCTGCCCCTACATTCAAAAACTGACCCACCAAGGGCTCGGTTGGCATTTGACTCTTGCCCTCTGTTTCAGGGATGGTTTGTCTCAGAAAGTGAGCTCCCTGAACACTGGGGCTTGGTTGGCTCCTGGGAGACACCCACAGGGACAGCTCTGCTCTGTATGTGTAGAAGCAGTGGCAATCTGGTGCTAGCTCCCAGGAATGACAGGGTCCAGTCTCTGTGTCCTTGGGTGACTCAAGTGTGTGCAAGCTGGAGGTCAGGAGCATGGACTACTTGACACTTCAAATCTCCCGTCAGCCAGTCATCAGAATGTATGAAAACTTATGATATAGTGGAAAGAACAATAGACAGGAAGTCGGTCTGAGCTGATTGAGACCCACTCCCCAGCTTATTTGGTCATGTTATTTGGCCGTTGGGAGCCTTGCCATGAGATCATGTGTGCAAAGCACCGTGCCTGGAGCATAGTAGATGCTCAATACATTGGGCTATTATTATTACTCCTCCCGCCTCCATTTCCCCATATCTCCCCCGCCCCATCTGGCCTAGCCCAGATCCAAATCCCCCCACAGCAGCCCAGATGCTCCCGTGCCTGGTGGGGCAGAGGGGGTGGAGGGAGTCCCCGCCCCGGGGGAGCTGGGCCGGGACTGCAGGGGTCCATGTCACCCCCGGGGCTCCTCCCTGTGCTCCACAGCAGGCCTGGGGGAGCCGGGTTCACGGGGGCTCAGGCTGGCCCAGGCAGTGAGCTCAGGGACTGGGGCTTCAGCACCAGGAGTAGCCGGCTCTAGGAGCAGGAATTTTGTGGCCTGGGGTCTGGTAGCCTGGCTGCCCGTCCCAGATGTGCCGGGGACTCCGTGTGCCCTTGGCTGAGTCCCTGATCCTGTCTGTGGTGTGGAAGTGGGGCTGGAGGTGGCTGTGCCAATGGTCTTTGAGGTACCTCTCAGCTTGGCCACTTCGTGGGTGCAAGAAGATGGAGGAGCAGTAGCAGGGGGAGCAAAAGCCTCCATATTTGACGCTCCAGCAAGGGGCAATGCAGCCAGGGCCTGGCTCCGGGCCCTCTAGGGAATGAGTTACCACAGCGACCTCGCAGGTGGGGCAAGTGTGGAGCAGGAAGCTGCCCTGTTGGCTGGCAGATCAGATTGGGAGCCAGGGGCAACCAGTGACAAATCACTCTCTTGTGTCTCCATCCAGAACAGCTTCCCCTTGGCAGGAGTGAGAGTCAACAAACAAGGCCAGGGCAGCCCCAGCCCTGTGCGGGCTGCCAGGGCCAGGCAGTGCCCCTGGGGACCCTGGGTGAGCCGAGGTAGATTCTGGGCAACTGCTGAGGCCCCTTGCCCCCAACTTTGCCCTTCTCCCTTCAAAGACCTGGGCCTCGATGTAAGGGAAAGCCATGCTGGCGTCTACCTCTGGTCTCCGGGCCAGGCCTGGGGACGAGGCCTGTCTCTAGCTGATGCAGACAGGGCCCAGCCCTTGTCCTCTCTCCCTTGGATGACCACTCCAGCCAGGACCCAGAACCTGACTTTTTCTGACATTTCTGAGCCTGGATGTCTCCAACCTACTGTCTGACCCCCTTGCCTTCTCTGGGCCTCTGTTTCCTCATCAATAATCTGATGGAGGGTGGTCTTGGTGAACTCCAAGAATGCTTCCAATTGTGAAATTCCAGCAGTTGGAGATTATATTCCAGGTTCTGGTTTTCTTTGCCCAGATTCCAGGAGAACGCTGATCCTAAGTCACTCTCCCACCTCTGGGCTTTTGGGCCAATCGTTCTGCTGCCCGCACTGGCCTCCCTCCCTGTGAAGTAACTCTCTTCCACTGTACAAATTCGAACCAACTCTCACCTTTCGTAGAACCTCCTCCACTTCTGGGGGAGCCTGGGCCACTTAAGTGTGTGTGTTGTGTGTGCGCCCATGCATATCTCCACCTCTACCCATATTCTTATCTGTGCCAGGAGAGGGAATGTCACTTCCTGACCCCCTCCTCCCACACGGTTTATCTGAAGCAGTTGTAAGCACTTTCCTGTGACCGAAATCCACAGGCATCAGGCCGACTCTGCATGGAACTTACCTTTCTTAGTCTCAGTTTCCCCATCTGTAATAATCCTCACTTCGTAGAGTTTTATGAGGCTTCACTTATTCATTCAGCGAATACGTACAAAAGAATTTTTATGGGCCAGGCACAGTACTAAGTGCTGGAACTAAATGAGATGATAAGGTGAAGTGCTAAGTTCCACGCCCGGCATGTGGCAAGAGCCCGGTCAGTGTGAATTTTCTCTCCCTCATCCGCACAGTAATAGCTAACAACTACGGATCACTTACGACGTACCATGCACTGCCGGAAGCATTTGTATTCTTATATTTCTCACAGCCAGCCTTTGACGGAGGCATTATTATTACCACCTTCATACTACAGACGAGGAAACTGAAGTACAGAAAGGTGAAGTTACTGTTTTAAGGTCGTGCAGCTACTAAACGGCCATCCAGCCCAAGGTCCATGCTCTGGACCCCTTTAACATACTGCCTGTCTGACTAGAGCTTGCAGCTTCTTCCACAATCAGGGCTGAGCTCACAGCCCCACAGCCATGAGAGAGATGTACGTGCTCATACACACACATCCAGCACATACACACTTAGGCCACAAGTATCAGTGCTCGTGTTCAGTGGCCCAGGCCCAGTGCCAGCCCCACCAACATGAAAGGACACACCCTCCACATATTTGCAATGCTTCCTCTCCACCAGAGCCCAGATGCACATCCCCTACCCGGCGTGGTTCTGACCCAGCCCTGCTGGACACACAAGCACACAGACACAGTCTCACACACGCACCCCTTCCTCAGCGTTCATGGCCAGGACGAGGGGGAAGAGAGAAGGAATTTTATCTGCCGTTTGAGGCTGTGCAGTGGGTTCAACCGAGGTAGGCAAGGTCAGCAGGCAGGGAGGGGGGAGCTGAAGGGGATTGCCTTGGCCAGAGACAAAGGGCCAGGGGAGGGAGGCGGCAGCAGCAGGAGGAGGAGGAGAAGGTGGAGGGGAACACAGTATCTTGATAAACCATGCAAGGTTGAACGGGGGGGATGCAGGGATTGGACTTGCAAGAACTTTCTCAAGCCATAAATTTTCACTGGCTGCTTGAAGCCCGGAGCCTGGAGGCCAGAGGCCGGAAACCTGAGCGAGTCCCAAGACAGCCAATCGCAGGAGCAGCAGGTTCAGGGCCCGGGCCTTGGGTAGGGGGACGGGCACGGGGCTGCCGAACCTCTGGGCTCCAGCCCTGTTTCCCCCCATGCACGGAGGTGAGAGTGGTGCCCTGCTCTGGAGGTTGTTTCTAGGTTACCCCGCAGGGCCAGTTCCCTGTATGTCTCCGTGCACGTCTGTGGATGCGGGCGCTTGTGCGTCTGTGTCCGTGCGGGTGCTTGCGTGGAGTAGTAGAGTGGTTAAAGAACATGAGCTTCAGAGTCAGATGGCACAAGTGTCCAAGTCTGAGACTCCACAGCCCAGCTGCATGACCTTGGGCGCTTGAGTCACTCTCGGAGCCTCTGTTTCCTCATGTATACATGGAGATCATTGTAGCTACCTTGCAGGGTTGGAAGGATGAACTGATATAACACAGGCAACAGGCTGAGTGCAGGGCCTGACACATAGTAAGTGCTCAATAACTTTAAAGATTATTATTATGTTGGACTCACCAACCCCAGAGCCCCCTGAATTCCACCCCAGGGGCCATGGATCCTCAACTCCCAATGAACGTGGTCGCAACCCCCAGATCCCTTTGTGAATCCTATGTCTTCATCAGTGGGCACGGCTGGTTGTGCCCTTCTTGCACACTCAGCCTCCCAAGAGCCCACCGAGGGCACAGTTAGTAGCTCAGGAGCCAACCTAAGGTAACAGACACACAGGGTGCATGTATACACCTGCATGCACACGTGCCAGCACAAACCTGTGCACCTGCGTGGTGCAGGCATGTTTTCACATGTTATTGCATGGGTGCAGATGCCCACACATGCTCTTAGGAACACATGCATTAGCTGAAACACACACATGGGTAGCTGTGATCTTGAACAAATTGCTATGCCTCACTTTTCTTACTTTTAGAACAGGGACACTTGACAGGGACCTTGAGTAGATTAAAGGAAATAATGCCATGGAAGTGTGGGGTAACCTGGAAAGTGCTATGCAAACATTACCATTTGTGCTGTCAATCCTGCCTCCAGAATCACTCCCAAACCCATCTTCCTGGTCCCCGTTCTGCTGCCACCACTCTAGCCCAAGCCACACCCATGTTTCATCTGGATCATTGCAGTGGCCTTCTCACTGGACACCCTGTTTCCACTCCTTCCACCCTACAGACCACTGCCCACACTGCCAGGTGTGCTTTTATCGGCACATCACTGATGAGACCTCTGCCCCTGCTTAAAGCCTTCGGTGGCATCCATTGCTTCTAGTTCCCCCCTGTTTCAGGAAGTGTTTGGCACAGAGATCAGGCTCTGTAGCCAGACTGGCTGGACTCCTGCTTCTGCACCTTCTGTGACATTGCACCATGACCTTGGGTAAGCAGTTTTACTTCTCTGAACCTCAGTGTCCTCATCTAAGAAATGGGGTTAATAATACGGTAGTTGAGAACATTAAATGAGTTGTAAGACACTGAATTGGGGCTTGGCACAAAACTGTACTATTAGGACACAGGGCTAATTCTAGAACCCTTCTCAGTCTGGCCCCTGCTGACTTTTCTAGCCTCAGCTTGAATAGTACCTCCTCTAGGAAGCCACCTCTCAGCCTTAGCCTAGGACAGGCCTCTCAGTCTCAATACCAGGGCACTCTGGTCATGCTCTAGTGAAATGCTCATCCAGGTGTAACTTTTTGTTCAATGTCTGTCTCCCCCACTGGACAGGAAGCTCCATGAGGGCAGAGCCATGGTTATTTCTGCCCATGGGTCCTGACGCAGAGCGGATGCCCCTTAAATCCCTGTGGAATGGATGAACTTTCTAACACGGGTTCTCAGAAGAGGGCAAGGGCTTCCAAGGAAGGAGAGAAGGATGGATAAAGTAAAGGCCAGTGATCTATGTCCAGGGATGGCCATGTGCAAAAGGAAGCCAAGAGGGCTTCCCTGGTGGTGCAGTGGTTAAGAATCCACCTGCCAATGCAGGGGACACAGGTTCAATCCCTGGTCTGGGAAGATCCCACATGCCGCGGAGCAACTAAGCCCGTGTGCCACAACTACTGAGCCTGCCCTCTAGAGCCTGTGAAACGCAACTACTGAGCCCATGTGCCACAACTACTGAAGCCTGCGCGCCTAGAGCCAATGCTCTGCAGCAAGAGAAGCCGCCGCAATGAGAAACCCCGCACCACAACGAAGACCCAACGCAGCCAAAAATAAACAAATAAATAAATAAATTTAAAGTTCAAGAACTTCTACAAGGTGCCGATGATATTAAAAAGAAAAAAAAAAAGGAAACCAAGAGTTTGGTGGAGAGAGAGCAAGGGCCCTTGTTCTCCCAATCTTGGCTCAGAGCTGAGACTTTTTTTAAATCATGACTCTCTGCCTTTCATCTCACCCCATCTCCTGCAGGGAGAAGCTGGGTGGCAGCTGAACAGACAAGTTCAAAGAGTCTGATGCCCTAAAAACTGCCCTGCCTGCCCCTGAGATTTTTGACTAAAGGTGAGTCCTCAGATTTTCCAAGCCTGAGCCTAGTTCAGGGACCAAAATACCAGAAAAGGAAGGCTTAAGAAGGAAGGTAGGAATGGAACTCACATCTCTTGAGCACGTCCTCTGTACCATGAAGAAAGTTGTGCGTATTTGTTTTTCTCATGCTGTCCTTTGGAGTCTGTGAGCCCCTGAAACTCCTGCTACCCAGAATGCTGGCCCAGCATCTGGCACTGGTCCTGCTGCCCGGAGCAGGACTGGCTCCACTTCCCACATGTTTACTCTGAAGGAAGGCCAGGTACAGACATGGAAGGCTAGGGGCTAAAGAAAACCCAGACGGGCCAAAGTCAAGACAAAGACAAGCAGGTACAGATCATGCAGAGAGGGAGGCAGAGTGCAGAGAAGAAAGACAGATGGGAGAGGAAGAAAGAGTAAAAAGGGGGAGGGAGGGGGAGGGAATGAGAGTGAGTGAGAGAGAAGGACGTGGGAGGAAAAGAATCAAGTGTTTGCATACGGCCAGTGCCCTTGGTCCCCTCTGTCTCCTTCTCTGCTTGTGCCCACCCTGGTGATGAGATGGCGAGGCTGAAGCTTGCTCCAGCCAAACCGTGGGCCATCTGCATGCAGAGCAAAATGAGAAGGCCAGAAGTCTGAGGCCTGGGGCATCATTTCCTCTTTGGTCCCAGGCCTGGTGAGGCAGGGCTGTGGGCACTGGCTAGAGGCCACTTGGGGGCAGGCCCTCATCCTCTGGTGAGCAGCAAGAGGCAGACACTGCTGCCTGGGGGAGACCTTGCTGCCTTTACACTTTCTACGGAAGCGAGCTCTTTCCCAGGCCTGACACAGGGCTGCCCCATGCCTCAGGAGAGTGGTGGGGGGTGATGCCCCCTAAGCTCCTACCTCCAGGAGCCTCTTCTTTGCCCGGCACTGATTTAGCTACTCCACACGTGGCTCCCTTTCATTCTCAAAACCACTCAAGAGAGCTTCAGTGGCTTCATTTTAGAGTGGAGGAAGTGACCCTCAGAGAGGAAAAGTGACTTTCCCGCAGTCACACGTCCAGGAAACTGCCAGTGGGACTTCAGTCCAGGTCTGTCTGGTTACAGGGCTGATGACTCTAATCCCCGACCTACTGGAGAGAAAGGGCTGAGGGGTCAGAGGTCCCATGCCTGGCAAGTCCCAAGTAATGTCTGACAGGGAGTGTGATAGCCAGGAGTGGCCTCAAGGGCAGTCGGGTTCTAACCTAGTTCCTCAGTTGAAAGATGAGGAAAATGGTGTCTGAGAGGGAAAAGGGCTTGACTTGTCCGGGGCCACAAAACCTCGTAAGTGACAGGACAGAGACTGGAACAGAGAAATAACTCAGATGGGGGCTTCACAGAGTGAGTTCAGGGGTACCAGAAAGGCCTTCAACATTTTAATTCCCCAAATCCTGGCCTCCGAGGCTCATTTTGATGTGTCTATGGAAGTAATGGGACCACACACTGGGATTTGGGATTGTCCCAGAAGATTCCTCCTGCATAACTGCTACGTTGACCCTTGAAAGCTGCCAGTCCTAGGGTCTGGGGATGAAGGGGAATCAGCGACCTTGGTCACTGACATCTCAGGCTCAAGGTGCCTCCCCAAGCTTCATCCAGGAGCAGTGTCTCACCGGGCAGCAGAAAGACCAGGAGTTTATGCCGTGCCTCTCACAGAGGAGACAAAGGGCTGCCTGAGCGTGCCAACCAGCACCACAGTCCAGTGCCTTGGTCCCCACCGACACAGGCAGATGAACCCAAGATGGCAGTCCTGGTTGGGGCAACCCCTGCCTTACGCCTTTGGACTTGTGAGTGCTGGGCCTCCTGGGAGCTTTCCTTTGAACTCCACTAATAAGGCCAAGCTGTCCTGAAGCCCCTGCAAATTTTTGTCAGATGTCCCCGGTTCTCCCACACCCAGGGAGAGATATGTCCCGCTGGGTGCTGGGAAAAGGGTGGGCAGGAGGGCCCACGTGGGACCCCGGGGCTTACCCCGCTAGGCATCTCCCATTTCTCAGGGCCTGCCGAGGGGGAAGTTGGCACTCACAGCCTCTCTGCCCCAGAGCAGAGCCCAACCAGGAGATTTTCCCGGTTAGGCCAGTCCATGCTCACTCCAACTCTACACAGGCCTGAAGAGGTGACAACCCTATCGACCAGCTCCTCCTGGCCCCCCATTTACATCTTGATTACATTCCTTGGGAAACCGTCCAGGCCACATTCCGCCTGGCAGGCTGCTGGGAAGACCCACAGAGCACTATGGCAACGCTGGAGAGGCCAGGCCTGCTGGCCAGCCGAGCAACAGCCACTAGGCTGGGGAACCTCCCTTCAAGGGCTAGCCTGGATTCCTCAACCCCGCCAACTCCAGGCAGCCCCCACTTATCCACGTGCTCCTACCCCATCCCCCCTCGCCCCACTCCCATTTCCAGCCAAATGTCCAATGCCCAGCTCTCCTTGCCCAAAGTCTCAGGCAGGGCTGCTGTATTTCTCCAAAGCCACTTCCCCAGGCACCACTATTCAGGCCCCAGGTGCAGGAAGGGGCAGTGGAGGGTGCGGAATCCAGTGCGACCTTGGTGCTGCCTCTCATGAGCTGTTCACCGAGAGCGCTGGGCCGCAGCTGTAGCTTTCAAGCTTTTTTCTTTCCCTTTTTCAAAACATAGTTCTGAATTAAGACTCCAGTAAGTCAAAGAGTCAAAAACAAAAAAATTGATTAGTTCCTCAGACTATTTATGTCTTCATAGTGTGGTAGAAAATATTTCTTTTTGGGTGGAACCCTAGAAGCATCTCCCTAGACCCTCCAGAGCTCCTTAGAATATCAGGTAAAGCTTCCTTCTCCAGCAACTCTCCCCAAAACCTCCCCAAGAGAAGCAATGCACCTTCTTTTCTCCTGTTCCTTTGGCTGCCCACAGTCTTTTAGGAGAGGCCAGGGCCAGAAGGGAGGGGAGCGGAGGCCTTCCTCTCCAGCCCCTCACTCAGCTCCCTGTTTGAGCACAGAGGATGGACGAGTAGCCAACCCTCATACCCCAAGTCGTCCTCCTTTCCCCCCTCCCCTCCCTTCCTTTCTTCCTTCCTTCCTCCCTCCCTCCCTCCCTCCCTCCCTTCCTTCCTTCCTTCCTCTTTCTCCTTCCCTCCCTCCCTCCCTCCCTTCCTTCCTTCCTTCCTCTTTCTCCTTCCCTCCCTCCCTCCCTTCCTTCCTATATTCGCAGCAGAAACTTTTCAGCAAGCAAAACCTTACGTGAAAGCCCAATGTTGGGTTAGGTAATGGAGGCCTTGTTCTGGTCAGAGGCAACAGAATCCTATAGTCCCACCCACTGGGCTCCCACTTGTGCCCCAGAGGTCCTGGAGGCATCTTGGAGCCTCCAAGGAACAGAGTTTGAAAACCACTGGCATTGTCAGGTCCGGCAATCTCTGAATAGACGCCTCTGCTTCCTCTTCACATACCCCCCTTTCTGCCTCATCTTCCCTCCCTTCCTTCTCCCTCTCTTTGGCCTTCTCCTCTCTCCTTTCCTTCCTCCATGGAAGAGCCCTGGGTCCAGTCTGGCGCTGCTTTTCCTGCCTGGGGGCGAGTGGGCACAGGCCTCATTCCAACACTGGGCAGTAATTTTGGGTCCCTGACTTGGCCAGACAGTGTTTGTCAGTCATGTGAGCAGAGGCCCTGGAGCCAGGCATTCCTGCCCAGCCCTTTCAACTGTAATCAAGGCGGGGGGGCTGGTGGCGGCACCAACTCCAAAGGGGAGCTGGAGACGTTTTGTTGTTGTCCCGGACGGTGCGGGGGCGAGGGAAGGTCAGGAACAATGTCAGGTGCAGACACATCCTGGGATAGAAAACCCCTCCCCTCCTGCTGAAGGGTGTGGGACCAGACAGTTGACGCTGCTGTCGGTTGGGATCCTGCTTAAGAAGCCAGAGCCCTCTGAAGTGCCGTGCTGCTGCGGAACTCTCCAGAAAGGACACATGAGAGGGCCCTGTTCAGCCACAGACAGGGGAAGCGAGGGCAGTTAGGGGCTGGGTGCCAAGGTCTGAGCCCGAAGCCTACTCCCAGCCGGGTTACAATCACCTGGGCCATTGCCTTGGCGGGGCTACTATGTTCCAGGCACTGGGGATGTGGTTGCAAAGAAACAGACACAAATCCCTACCCTCATGGAGCTGACATCTCAGTCAGGGAGACAGATAATAAACAGAAGTGTTATGTAGAATAGACAGAGAGTGAGAAGGGCAAAGGGGAAAAATAAATCAGGGAAGGGGCATAGTGAAGGGAGGGGTGGAGGAGGAGAGAGGTTTGAAATAGGGTAGTAAGGGATCTCACAGAGGCAGTAACACTTCAGCAAGGGACTGAAGAAGGTGTGGGAGTGACCGATGCACGTATCCGGTGGAAGAACATTCCAGGTGAAAGGAACTTCAAGTGCACGAGCCCTGGGGTGGTGATATACTGGCATGTTTGAGGAGCAGCAAGGAGGTGGGTCTGGCTGGATAGAGCAATGAGGAGAGTGGTGGGCTATTCTAAGAACTTTAGCTTTTTCTCTGAGTCATGTGGGAGCCAGTGCGGGATTTGGAGGCAGGAGAGGGGCACGACCTGATGGAACCATGTTAAGACATCGTCTAGGCTGCTGAGCTGAGAATAGACTATGGGCAAGGGGAAAAGCCGGATGGTGGCCCAGGTGAGGGATGGTGTTGGCACAGACCAGGGTGGAGGGCTTCTGGATACGCTTGGAAAGTAGAGCTAACAGGACTCGATGTGGGAGTGAGAGCTCTCTGTGTGCCAGGTCCTGAATCCAGGGCCCACCCCTTCAGGAGCTCCCCATCGGGGGTGGGGAGCGGTGTACGGCTCGCACAGGATGGCCCTGTGTGCAGGCGATTCCAGGGGGCTACAGAAGCCCAGGGGGAGGCTCTAACCCTGAAATGCTAAAGGGACAGAGAAACTGATCTCTATATAGAGTTTGGGAAGTAGGTCAAAATATGGTCAGAGTCCTGAAGAATCTCAGAATAAAGGCAAAAGAGGTGGAGTGCCTGGGCTGTGGGGAGCAGCCTGATTTCCACGTCAAAGTCATACACTCCTCTTCTCTCGGGGCTGGAGGAAAACTGGAGGCCTTCGGAGCCGGTCTCTGGTAGTACTCCCTCATGGAGCAGTCCCCCAGCCGTTCCCTTATTTGCTGAGTCAGTCAAGGAACATGGATTAGCCACTCCCTGAGCTGTGCTGGGCTGGCAGGCTGAGCTGGCCGGCTGACCTCTCTTATCCCATAGGACTTACAAGACTTCCTGGGTAGCAAGACAAAAGAGAGAAGTTGCAGCAGTAGGTGAGTTAGTCCCTGAGAGTCAGGGCGGGTGGGCACTGGGACCTGGGCTGCCACCAAAGGCGTGGTTAGTTTTCTCATCAAACCCATTTCCCAAACCGGGCTCCTCCTTCCCTTTGCCCTGGCCACGTCCAGGGACGTGAGCCCCCTACTCCTGGTTCTCTGGAAGGCGGGAGTGCAGGGTGCAGGGCTATGTCAAGCCAAGCCAGGGCTCATAAGCTCGAGAGAGGGCAGTTGGAGCAGGCACTAAGCTGCCCCAGCTGAGGGACAC
Source organism: Pseudorca crassidens (assembly GCF_039906515.1). Classification (NCBI taxonomy): domain Eukaryota; kingdom Metazoa; phylum Chordata; class Mammalia; order Artiodactyla; family Delphinidae; genus Pseudorca; species Pseudorca crassidens. Next base: position 74,408,052 of record NC_090317.1, on the reverse strand, counting down.
AGCCCCCCCAAGCCCTGTGAGAGGAAAGGGCCAAAGTCCCCTGGCCAATGTCTGGTGCAGGACTCTAGCTCTATGTTTCTCAGACCAGAGGGATACGGATAGTTCATGAGTCATACATTATTTAACCTACTGATAGAAGGCAGAGAGCCCATGGAACACTGCCCGCTACCCTCTGTCTTCTCACTTCACATCCTTGTCAGTGAAGCGAGTCGCTGGTTCCAGATTCCAGAAGGTCCAGTAACAACAAAACAACAACAGTAGCTGTTGTTGAGCGAGTCTCTCTGCAGCGTAAAGATCTGGACACTTTACACACACGTTTTGTCTCATTTAAAACCCTACCTCGAGCCAATGAGATGCCAGCTATTAGTGTGATCTTGTTAGAGATGAGAAGACTTAGGCTCAGAAAACTCGAGTTCCCCGTCCAGCACACACGGCTCAGAAGAAGCAGAGCTGGCATTTGAAACAATCCAGGAGCACATGCTCATTTTGGTTAAGGGTGAGCCCAGAGTCACAAAACCAAAGTTCCCTGGCTGCTCCTGGTGGGGAGGAGTAGAGGAGGACGGGAGCCCTTCTTACTGGAGCTGTCCTCCCCTCTCCTCCCCCACCCACCTCCCTCAGCTTCCCTCGTCCTTATTTTTCTCTTCCCCCTTTGCTGGTTATGCCGAGGTTGTAGAGGCTGGGGCAAGGGCCCCTCCACCTTCCAGATCTAGAGATGCAAGGCCTGGGGCTGGGGATTCAGGAGGGGAAATGTTTTGGCTAGAAGATCCAGGGCAGAGGGGGGGATTGGAGGAGTGGGGGGTGTCCCAGGGAAGGAGGATCATGCTTACAGATTTGGGCAAAGCCCCCCAAAGCTACAATGAGGGTCTGACCTGCCTCCAAACCACTGTGGTCTGGCTCCTTCTTGCTAGTAAGGAATGATGAATTTGAGAAATTACTGGAAGGATTGGGGGAAACAATGAATTTCCTCAGCCACACTTGGGGTGGGTTTGAGGAGTAAGGAGGCCTTCCCAAAGGCCCGGAGCCCCATTCCTCAAAATTCTTCTCAAATGCTTTACGGGGTGGGTACTATCACTGTATCTGCTTTTAAAATGAGGAAACTGAGGCATAGGGATGTTTAGGAGCTTACCCAAAGTTGTACCATAAGTGGCAGATCCTGACTTGAACCCAGATAATTTTGTTTTGCAGCCATCTGGGTGACTAGCTGAGGTGCTTCCTGAGTTTCTCCTCTGATGGACCGAGGGACAGAGCAGAGCTCCAGGAAGCCCAGCCCTGCCACTCACTGGTTATATGTGGAACCCTGGGCAAGCTATTTCATCCCTCTGAGCCTCGGTCTCCTCATCTATAAAACGGGGCAATAAGAAAACTCCAGCAAGGTTGTATACGAAAGTACCTCTTCCCTACAACCAGGAACAACCCCTGCTCAGTCTCACATTGTAGGGCCTTGACTGGGTCTGACTGTCGGGGCTGCTTTGTGAATCCCCCAGAGGTCTTGATCCTCCTGTGGCCAGCACCACAGGTTGGCTGGACTGGGAGAGGTGAGGCTAGCGGCTGTGGACCTGGGGTCTGACCTTGATCTCCTACCCTGGTTCTGAGCTCTGATTGGTAACAGTGTCCCAGTCCCAACCTTGCTCACCCCTGCTCTGGTCCCTGGGTACCCTTTCTAATGCCTTGGTGACCTGCCCAGTCCCCTAAAGCCCTGAGGAAGCTCTGCCTTGCCCTGGCTGCTCCTCTCAAGGACTAGAATTCAGCCTCCCGGCCCCTATTGGGGTCCTGCCACCCCCTCCTCACCTGCCCTTGGACGTTTTACCATTGGTCATGTCCTCCTCCGACTTCCTGTGGGACTGCAGATCCCATGGCCCCCTGCAGGTCCCCTACTACTGACTGGGGCCACCGTCCTTCAGAGAGCCTGTCGGGCCCAGGAAAGACCTGGTTCCTCTGCTCTCCTCTCTGTTGGGTAGGTAAGGCACCGCACCATGAGAAAAAAGAAATAAGGAGTTTCCTACACCCAAGTACAATGGCTGAGTGCTTAGGCTGAGCCAGGAAAGCCTTCTGCCCACCACTGGCATGCCCTCCAACCTCCCCCTCCCAGCCTAGCGGGTGGAAGGAGTGTGGGGAGGAGCGCTGGGAGCTGCTCCTCGGCCCTGCAGACCCGATCTACTTTGTGCCTGGCTCCAGGAGGTAGAGGTCAAATCGCAGCCACGAAGGAGCAGAGGAGAGGAGAGAAGAGGGAGGAGGAGGAAATACGATGAGTCCGGTGGTGGAGAGCTGGGGCCAGGGGGGGCCGGGGAGGGAGGGGGAGCTGGGCCCAGGGCTATTTCTGTACAATAATACAGGGGAAGAGGGCCAAGCTGACAGGACAGTGATTAGTCTTCAGGGAGCAAAGGCGAAGACTCTGCCGGCAAGCCTGGGGCTGGAGGAGCTGGCCTGGGGCCCAGTCCGGTGGGCTGGAGCAATGATTTCAGAGGCCTGGAATCTGAGGCGAGCTGGGCCCATGGACTAGGGAGCAGGAAAGGTGGGAGCAGGGAGAGGGGAGCCAGCCATCCTCCAGGCCCCACCTCCAAGGCAGGAGGCTGGGAAGGGGGTGTGAGTTGGCCTGCCCCGTCGGCCCAGTCTGCCACCGCGGGGTTATCTGGCTGCTGGTAGGGGCAGAGTTTCTGCAATCCAAGCTTCCTGGGCTCTGGCCTGTGGGGGAGATGTCGTGAGAAAGAGCCAGGAACACAAGGCTCGGAAACCTCAGGGGAAGAGTCAAGCTTGCTTTTTCTTTCCCACGGGATTTCCAGTCATGGGGGCCGGGAGAGGAGGTGTGAGAGGTCAGGGAGTGGGGAGGGATTGCAGCTCATTTCTGCAGCACTGACTCTGTGCTGTGCCTCTTGTACGTTTCCACACTGACGCCTCCTACATACCAGGTGAGGTGGGAATGCTCACACTTGGTTTACACTGAGAAAGCCGAGGCTCAGAGAGTGAAGTACTTTGCCTAATAGCATGCAGCTAGGACGCCCAGAGCCGTATTGGGACCCAGGTCCATCGTACACGAAAGCCCTGGCTTTGGAGACAGTATAGCAAAGTGAGGGGTTAAGAGTCTAAGTTCTCCGCGACAACCGGCTTTGAATCTCTCCCTGGTTCCCTGCCAGCCATGTGAGCTTGGGCAAGTTACTTCCCCTCTCTTAGCCGCAGTTTCCTCATCTGGAAAGTGGAGCTGCTAATAGTACATACCTCCTAAGATTATTCTGAGGATTCAAGGAGTTGATACATGTGAAGCGCCTAGAACACCACACAGTATACAATAACTCATGCGGAAGGAGTATTATGGGAGTATTATGTGCCCTCCGTGGGCACCAATTAGAGAACAGAGTGTGAGAGAGGTGAGGGAGTTGTGTGGGGGAAATACAGGGCAGAGGGTTGCCCCAATCCCTTTAGAACTGGAGTCCTCCCACATGTGGACAATAGTATCAGGAATCTTCCAATATGGGGAGCCCTTGTGACCCAGAAATTTCACTTCTGGGAATTCATCCTAAGGAAATAATGGGTCAAGAAAGCAAAGATGTATGTACCAGGATGTTCATTTTCAGGCTGTTCATTATAGTGAAAAACAGGGGCTTGCTTAAATGAATTATGGCATATTCATACACAGCAGCCATTAAAAACAATGATGTCACTCTTTAGGTATTGATATGGAAAGAGATTCCTGATACAGTTGTTAAGGGAATCAAAGCAGTTTGCCACACTGCAGGTATGTGGGCTCTGGGAGAGGAGGTCTTGGAGGGTCAGGGTTGGGGAGGGGAACTCATTCATATTTGAAATTTGTTTACTGTGAACATTTATTACTTTAATAATTAGAAGAAAACAGCAATGAAACTATTGCCATTTTGAAAAAATAACCTCAAAGGCTCAGAGACTTCCAGCTGGAAAGTGGTTGTGTGTCTGTGTCCTCTGGACATTCAGATGAGGGGTTCCCCGGGCACGAGTGATCTCCCCACTCAGGAGCAGGCCTGTTGTTTCACCCCCTCCCAGTTCTCCCCACCAAGTGGAAGGGCACAGCAAAAGGGCCTGGTGGGATCAGACAACCCTGGCATCTGCTGCTGAAACAAAGTTTCAAAGTGACCAACCAAGGCCAACGTGACCTTCCACCTCAATTCATTCATTCGTGTATTCATTCATTCAAATACCAAACGAGCACCTACTATGTGGCTAGACTAAGTGATGAGGACACAACAGTGAATAAAATAGACAAAATCCTTGCTCTTGTGGAGCTGGTGCTTTAGTGAAGGCAGACAGACAATAAAGACAGATTATATAGAGAGTCTATTGGATGGCAATAAGTGCTCTGGAGAAAAATAAAACAGCAAATGATAAGCATGAACATGAAGTGGGGTTGCAATTGAAAACTAGAGTGGTCAGGGAAGGCTTCCCTGGAAAAGTGACATTTAAGTCAACACCTCAAGAAGATGAAGGAACGAGCCACGTGGATAGTTGGAGGAGGGGCATTCCAGGCAGAGGGAACAGCCCTGGGGCTGGGGGGTATTTGGTGTGTTGAAGTACAGAAAAAAGGCCAAGCAGGGGTAGCAAAGGGAATAGGAGTGGTACATGAGTACGAAGAGGGAACAAGCAGGAAAGCAGGCAAGGCTGTACCAGACAGGGAAAGGTTTTGGGTTTTCCTGTGAGTTAAATGGGAGCCAGTGCAGGGTTTTGAACAGGGTAGTGCCCACTATTTTAACAGGAGCACTTTGGCTGCTGCCATGCAAACAGGCTGCAGGAGGAAGGGTTAAGGAGAGAAGCAGGGAGACCAGTGAAGGTATTGTTCTGAGCACCACCTATGGCCGTCATCGATGCAAGAGGTGATGGTAGCTCAGACCATGGCAGTGGAGGTTGTGAGGAGTAACTGGCATCATAGTCCCTTTCTACTCTGACAATCTAGGTCCAGATTCCCCCACCAAATCCAGAATGAGCTGTGGCAACCTTTCCTCTTTAGTGAGAATAATACACACAGTGTATCCCAGTATCAGAATACCCTTCTTAGTCCCTCTCAGCCCCCACCTGCTCCCAGGACCTGGCCCGCCCCTCCAGCCGAGGCTAAGGCTGTCAGCTCCAGGAAGGTAGGGTCTTTTGCCTGTTTGGTTCACTGCTGTACCTCCAGGACCTACAAGAGTGTCTGGTACTCACTTGGCACTGAATGAATGAATGAATGAATGAATAAACAAAGAGTGCTGTGGCAGTCTAGAGGAGGGGGTAAGGAATTCTGTTGGATGGTGGGAGGAGGAGAGGGGTGGGGATGGGTGGGCACATCTGATCTGCCTACTCAGCCAGGTCCCTGCAAAGTAATCCGGGACTCCAGAACATACGCGCAAGTGCAGGTGGGCCCTTCCCCTCTCAGCCTCGCTGACTGACCATGAGTGTGAATGTTGGCCATCCCATTGCTTGGTCATGGGAGAAAGAGAAATGGTCACCTTGCCTTCCTGCTCGAACAGGATCACTCCCATCTTAGAAGTAGGGAAGCAAGTTTAGGGGAATGTATAGAGTCAGGGTCCTGACTGAGGAACAGGAATTGGGGACAGACAGAGTCCAAAGCTTGGGCCCATCCCAGTTCTGGAAAACAAGTAGAAACCATTTTTTCACCCTCCCTCTCTGTCCTCCACTCTCTCCTTCCCTGCCCTCCTGGCACAATCCTCCCCCAAGAGCCTTATTCCCATTCAACAGTATGCCTTCCCAACCTCCCTGTCCTCCCTCTTGCTGATTCTTCACCAGACTCTCCACCGGCCCTTTCATTCCTCACTCCCTTCCGTGGAGATTCCCCGTAATCTTGAAACTATCTCTGACCTCCTTTCTTAGCAACCACCTGATTCTTTGCAGACACCATCACCCTCATCTCTGCAATCTGCAGAGGGAAGGGCAGATCGGCTGTCTTCATCAGACCACGAGCACACCATTTTCCTTGTATGTTATTCATGGTTATGCTGTGAGCCATTAACGTGATCTGGGGCGAGTCTTACAAAGACTTATCAAGCATGTTACCAATAAGATAGGTAAGAAACTGTATCTCACTATTGTTTTCTTTTGCACTCTCCTGCTCATTCGTCATTCAGGACTTCCGGTTAAACATGGCAGATCGAATAAATACATTTAGTGCTGTTCCCTCCCCAAGTCCCACTAAAATGACAGTAAAGAGATTTCGAAGAGACATTAAGTTAAAAGACTAAGAGAATAGCAGAGGAGGCAGACAACTGCAACAAAATATTGAAAGTTGGCAAGCAGATAGAAGAGGACCAGAGAAAGGGGAAACCCAATGTGGCAGTGTGGGAAGCCCAGAAGCAGACTGATTTGTTCCATAAAACTCCAGAACTGCTTAGGAACGAGGTTCACCAGATACCTCTGGAAGTGGTGGTGTATTGGGGCTGAAAACAAGTGGATTGGTTGAAGGTCTGTGTAAGAAAAATGAGACTTCCAAATCCCTCCTTCCACATTGGCAGAACACCAGAGATCTACTCTCCAGAGAGGCTGGATGTGGAGATGCCGGCCTCAGCTGAAGATAGGGATGCATCACTGAAACAGGAGAATAAGATGATCACCGACATGCTGAACAGTGAGGTCTCCAGCATACTCTTCCTCACTCCAGTCCAAGAACACTGGCAGCCATGATACTATGTCATTTCTACTCCCCTGCAAGAGATTGGAGGCTTTCTTTCTGGGGAATCTGATATTTGGATGTTCCCTAAAAAGACCAGAGAACTCAGTCTACTGTGATCAGCCTTCTTAGTTCCTTACTCTTAAAAATGAGCTGACACTTAGGGATCACCAGACATTTGAGGAAACCTTTTAATGTAGAAGACAGAAAGCAAAACAAACAGAAAATGAATTCAGAGAAATTAGAAACAATGCAGGGAGCAGAAGAAAACTAAACACAAACAGCCACAACATCTCAGTGGCTTGGAACAGCAAATGACCTTTTGCTCATGTCATATGTTATATGCATGTTGACTAAAGTTCTGCTCTATGTGGTCTTCACTCCAGGGTCTGAATCGAAGGAGCAGCTGCTATCTGGGGTATCATCAGGCTCAGAGCAGAGAGGAAAGCAAGATGGTAGAATCACACAGTGACTCTCAAAACTTCTGCTCAAAAGTGGGGCATGTCAATTACACTCACCTTACATTGACCAAAACAAGTAACATGTCCAAATCTGATGTCAACAGTGCAGGAAATATAGACAGGCCTGACGGACACGTGTAGCGAATATTTTGTCAATACCAGAATATATCAGAATTCATGAAACAAAACCAAGAGACAGTCAAAGAAAAAAGAGAGAGAGAGTTTATAAATTACCAATATGAGAACATAAATACAAAATTAAATAAATGGTTAGGAAGATCAAGTTGACAGCAAAAAGACAAAGGAATGAAAAATCGAGAAAATTAGAACACTCCAATATCTGAATAAAAGGAATACCACCAAGAAAGAAAAGAGACAAGAAAGAATAAGAAACTAGTAATGAAATAGTTCAATTGCATTTCTCAGGATGGAAGGATATAAATTTCTGAATTGAGAGGGCACAAGTATCCAGCACAGTCAATGCAAAAAGACAATAACAAGGCACATCCTTTGTGAAATTTTAGTACACTTGACAAAGAGATCCTAAAAACTTCCAGAAAGAAAAAAAATAGGTGCATACAAAGTCTCAAGGATCAGAACAGCATCGAACATGAATTCTGATAGATTCTGGTATTGACAAAATATTTGTTACCCACGTCCATCAGGCCTGTCTATATTTCCTGCACTGTTGACATCAGATTTGGACATGTTACTTATTTTGGTCAATGTAAGGTGAGTGGAATTGACATGTCCCGCTTTTGAGCAGAAGTTTTGAGAGTCACTGTGTGATTCTACCATCCTGCTTTTCTGGAGGCTTCCAGAAGAGGTGCTTCCAAGGGAAAGATGTTTGAACAGACTGAGATGAGATTTACTCTTCTGGCAGACAGTTTGCCGATGGATTAGTTATAAGTACACAGAAAATCAATCAAACACACACCAAAATTGAGACAGTTATTAATTCTGGGGAAATACAAAATTTATTCAATAAAGGGCATGTAATCATAGGACACCTCAGGGTTTATAGTTATGTTAATGTCAGCACTGAAGATTGATATAGCTACATCAGGACAATGGGAAGAAGGGAAGTGCTTATGTGTAGTCAGGTTGACGAGAAGAGAGTGAAATCCTTGTCTTCTAGAATGAAAGGTCAATAGATGATATCTAAACCTGAAAAATCAAGATATATCAGAACATAATTTAGAAATAATGGAGAAGAAGATAAGAAAAATATTTTTCAGCTAAAAGGGATGAAAATATTTGCCTCCGAGGAGAGGGAATTGGGTATAGAAAGTACTAGGGAAGAGATCTGGTTTTTGTTATAAGCCTTTCAAACTATGTACATTCACAAAATTTTTTTTTAATTTTATTTTCCTAATTCATTGTGAGGTTGAATACCTTTTAACATGTTTATTGGTCATATTTGTAATTCCTCTTTTATAAATTCCATGATCAAATCTTTGCTTATTTTTCTTTTGGGCAGCTTGCCTTTTTAAACATTCATTTCTAGGAGTTCATTATAAATTATAGGTCCATACATTAATTCATTCAACAAATATTAATTGAACACCTATTGTATTCCACACATGTGGTAAGTGCTGGAGATACAGCAGGCAACAAGATAGGCCAAGTCTTCGCTCTCACGGAGCACACATCTAAGTGGGGCCAGGGAACAAGTGAACAAATACACAGACACGCTGCTTTCTGATAAGAGTAAGTGCTCTGAGGAAAAGACAAGAAGGTGACAAGATGGATTGTGAAATGTGGGCGTGGCTTCTTTGGATTGGTGGTCTGAGAAGGTGAAATTTGAGTCATTCAGGCCTCAGGAGGATTTGGGGACAGATGTACCATTTAGGACACCAGAAATAGCAACTGTAGATGTGCTAAAGTGGAAAAAAAAAAAAAAGGAGGAGTGATAGAGGAACAGGAGGAAGACCACTGTGAATAAAAGTTGCCAATCATTCCTCCAAATCTGTCACTTGTTTTAACTTTGTTTATGTTGTCTATTCTCATATAGACATTTCAGAATTTTGATGCCATCAAATTTATGTCTTTTTCATTTACAGCTTCTGTTTCTTGTGGTTTCTTTAAAAGAAGATTTTCCCTTACATCAATATTATAACCATACTTTTCAATATTTTTAGAATAGCTTCATAGTTTGTGTTTTACATTTTTGCTTTAAATTTGTCTGTAATCTGATTTTTAAGTGGTGTGAAGAAAGGATCCAATTTTTTTCTTAAATGGATAGCCAATTGCCTCAATACCGTTGATTGAATAGACCATTCTTTCCCTATTGATTTGAAAGGCCACCTTCATTAAATACCAGATTACCCCGTACCCATGGACGTGTTTCTGGTCTCTATTCAGTTGCTTTGTTCTACATCTCTATCCCTGCACTAGGTCTGATTATTAGGCCAGTAATCCTGCCTGAGGCTAAATTGGCTATTCAGGGCCCTTGTCCATTCTGACTGGTCTGAGCTTATGCCACACCCATTGTTATCCATCTTGAACAAGAGCCCTAGCACACACTTTTCATTCCCCAAAATGTATAAAATATTTTGATATGTGGCAAAGCAAGTCGCCCTTTTCATGGTTCTTCCCTTTCAAAATTGTCTTAGCTATTCTTGCACATTTTCTCTCACACATGAATTTTCTAATCAATTTGTCAAGTTCTGTGAAGACTCCTGCTGGGAATTTGACTGTGATTGAATTAAATTTATGGATTAGCCTGGAAAGAATTGATATCTTTACAATATTGAGTCTTCCCATCCAGGAACATGTATGTTTCTCCATTTATTTAGATCTCTTTAAAAGTTCTTCAGTAAAATTTTATAGTCTTCTTTTTATACATCTGGCATACTTCTTGTTTGGATTTTCCTAGATATTTTACAGTTTTGTTGCTTTTGTGAAAGGAGCCCATTTATCTCTTTTATTTCTAGTTGGTTGTTGCCGGGTTCTATTGATTTCTTTTCAAATTAACTTCATTTTAAAACAGTTTTAGATTTATAGAAAATTCCAAAGATAGTAAAGAGAGTTCTCATATACCTCACACCTCATTTTCCTTATTTTTAACAACTTAACATGACTACAGTACATTTGTTACAATTAATGAACCAATATTAGTACATTATTATTAACTGAAGTCCAGAGTTCATTCATAATTCCTTAGTTTTTCCCTAATGTCCTTTTCCCGTTGCAGGAGTGCATCCAGGGCACCACATTACGTTTACTTGTCATGTGTCCTTAGGCTCCTCTTGGCTGTGACAGTTTTCAGACTTTCCTTGTTTTTGACGACCTGGACAGTTTCAAGGAGTACTGGTCAGATAATTTATAGAATGTCCCTCAGTTGGGAATTACCTAATGTTTTTCTCTTGATTAGACTGCGGTTATGTGTCTTGGGGAGGAAACACAGAGAGGTAAAGTGCCATTTTCATCCAACATATAAAGGGAACAATTAATAAGACCTCCCACTGTTGATGTTAACTGTGACCATCTAGCTGACTTATGTTTGTCAGTTTTCCGCATTGTAAAGTTACTGTCCCCACTTTCCACACTGTACCCTTTGGGAGACATGACTACAGGCAGCCCATACTTAAAGTGTGGGGAGCTATGATCCATTTCCTCGAGGGCAGAGTACTTATGTAAAATATTCGGAATTCTTGTGCCCAAGAGATTTCTCTCCTCTCCATTTATTAATTTATTCAGTCATTATATCTATCAGTATGGACTCATAGATATTCATTTTATACTTTGAGTTGTAAAATCCAATACTACTTTCTTTGTTTTGTTGCTCATAATTTTACTTTGTCCATTGGTCACTCTTACAGTTGGCTCTTGTGCTCCTTTGACATCCCCCCAACAATGTATGGGTTTTGTTTTCTTGTTTTGGGTTTTTGGGTTTTTTTGGTGTTATCTTACTTTCTGATACTATAAGATGCTCCAGGTTTATCTTGTATAATTCCTGCACCAGCCCTGAAGTCAGCCATTTCTTCAAGGATGTCTGGTTCCTTTTATTGGAGGATGGTATTACAAAACAAGATCTGGGCACTAGGTGTGCTCGTTGCTACCAAAGTATCATTGCCTCTAGGCTCACGCAGCTGACAGAACAAAGAAATACCTGTGTGTATACTAGCCCATGTGTATACACATATCTATAAATATTTCTATATGTAACCATCCAGATCTATATATCAAGCTAAACATGAGTTCACACTGGTGTCCTCAACTCTAATCCATTGCCACATGGATGATTACCATACTACACACCTATTAGAATGGCTAAAATTTCCAAACTGACCATACCAATTGCTGACAAGGCTCTGAAACAATAAGATACTCCAGGTTTCTCCACTGTAAAGTTACTTTCCCCCCTTTCCATATTGTACCATTTGGGAGTACAGTATATATATATTGGGGTATATATATATATATATTCCCATACACTATACATGTATCGTGGTATTAGAATTGTTAACCCATATACCCTTGTGGGAAACAACTTTATCAACTGGAGTATAGTGCTTATGTACAGGGTTGTTTTTTGTTGTTTTTTTGTTTGTTTACATTGTCTTACAGACTATGCTGATTTCCAAAGTTACTGTGGTCAATACCTTTTCCCCTCACTGTCCTTCAGTGAAATTGTTTCATATGTTTGCAGTATGGTTAGATTCTCTTGTAACATTCTGCATTCCATCCTGGGATCCCCAATCCCCTGAATGATTTTTTTAATTGGCATACATTGAGATTCCCTCTTTGTGCTGTAAAGTTCTATGGGTTTTGAAAAATGCAGTTATATATCCACCACTACATATCATACAGGTATTTTCACCACCCTAAAAGTCCCCTGGCTTCACCTATTCAACTCTTACCCTATCCTTTGAACCCCTGCCAACCACTGACCTTTTTACTCTGACAGTCACTGTAGCTTTGCCTTTTTCAGAATGTCATATAATTGTAATCATATAGTATGTAGCCTTTTCATACTGGCTCCTTTCACTTAACAATATGAATTTAAGATTTACCCATGTCTTTCTGTGGCTTGATAACTCATTTCTTTTTAGCAAAATAATATTCCGTTGTCAGGATGTATCCCAGTTTCTTTATCCATTCACCTGTTGAAGAACATCTTTGTTGCTTCCAGTTTGGGACAATTATGAATAAAGCTGCTCTAAACCTTTGTGTGCAAATTTTTGTGTGGGCATAAGTTTTCAAATCAGTTAATACCTAAGAGTGCAATTGCTGGATTATACGCTAAGACAATCTTCAGCTTTGTAAGAAACTGCTAAGCTATGCATTCCCAGCAGCAATGAGAGTTCTTATTGTTTCACATCCTCATCAGCAATTGGTATGGTCAGTTTGGGAATTTTAGCCATTCTAATAGGTGTGTCGTGTTGTTTTAAGCAATTCCCTAATGAAATATGATGTTGGACATATTTTCATATGCTTATTTGCCATCTATAGATCTTCTTAATGAGGCTGTCTGTTCAAATTGTTCACCCATTTTTAATTGGTTTGTTTTATTTTTGCATTTTGAGTTCTTTGTGTATTTTGGATACAAGCCCTTTATCAGATATGTGTTTTTCCACTTCATCCAAGTTATCAAATTTGTGGGCATAGAGTTTTTCATAGTATTTCTTTATTATACTTTTAAGAGTATGTGAGATCAGCAGTGGTAATCCCTCTTTCATTTCTGATATTTGTAATTTTGTATTTTCTCATGTTAGCCTGACTAGATGTTTAGCAATTTTATTGATATTTTCAAAGGACCAATTTTTGGTTTTGTTGATTTTCTCTGTTGTTTTCCATTTTTCAATTTCATTGATTCTGTTCTAATATTTATTATTTCTGTTCTTCTCTCTTTAGGTTAAATAGCTCCTCTTTTTTCTAGTGTCCTAAGATGGAAGCTTAGATTCTAGATTTTAGATTTTTCTTCCTTTCTGTTATATGCATTGAAAGCTATACATTTTCCTCTTACCACCAATTTTGCTGTATCTCAAAAATTTTGATATGCTTTATTTTCATTTTTATTTAGTTCAAAAAAATTTTAAATTGCCCTACATTTCTTCCTTGACTGACACGTGTCATTTAGAAGTGTGTTGTGTAATCTCCAAATATTTGAGTCTTATCTATTGATTTTTTAATCTTAATGTTTTAATATGTTTGGTAAAGCTGAATTTTTACTTGTTCTAATAATTTTTCAGTTGTTTCTCTTAGATTTTCTAGGTAGACAATAATATCATCCAAACAGATAGTGATAATTTATATATTGTTTTCTAATATTTATACTTTTAAATTTATATTTCTTACTATATTACATTGGCCGGGATCTTCAGTACAAAGTTGAAGAAGAATGATGGTGGTGGGCAACTTGTCTCGTTCTTGATTTTGGTAAGAAAACATCTAATAATTAACCACTATGTGTGGTGTGATGTTTGCTGTAAATTTTTGGTTTCATCTAATTTTCTGAGAGTTTTGTTTTGTTTTAATAAGAAATGACTATTCAATGTTATAACTTTTTTTAAAAAGCATCTATTAAAGTAATGGTGTAATTACTCCCCTTTAATGTGACAATATAGTGAATTACTTGATACATATTTCTGATGTTGATCAGCACTGGGAAGTGGGTTTAAATCCCAGCTTTTCCTCCACTTACTAGCTGTGAATTTACGTAACCTCTACCCTCAGTTTTCTAACCAATAGATGCTGCCTCATGAGGCTGTTGTGCAGAAAATATTAATAAATACATACATACACACATACATAAATTTATTACACAAAATATATATTATATAAACAAACTAGAACCCAGAACAGATCTTAGTACATAATAAGTACTAAATACTATTAAAAATTATTGCTTTCTTGGTGGTAAATTCTACAGGCTTATGATTCATGTTGTTAGATTTTGTTTACTAAATATGTATTTATGGCTTCTTCATTGGTGTGATTAGCTGTAATATTCTTTGCATATCTTGTTTTTGTCCACCTTCAGAATCAGGGTTATGCTAACTTCCTATAGTGAGTTGGATAGCTGTCCATCTTTTTCTATGCTCAGAAACAGTTTATATAATAAAGATATCTGTTGTCTATATTTGTATTAGTTATATATTGCTGTACAATAAATTATCCTAAAACTTAGTGGCTTAAAACAACAGATATATATTATCTCACAGTTTTTATAGATCAAGAAACCAGATACAGTTTAGCTAGATACCTCTGGCTCAGGGTTTCTCACAACCTACAGTCAAGGTGTTGACTGGGGTTGCAGTCATATCAAAGCTTGACTGGGGAAGGATCTACTTCCAAGCTCACTCATGTGGCTGTTGGCAGAATCCAATTCCTTGTGGGTTGTTGGATTAAGGACCTCAGTTCCTCACTGGATGTTGGCCAGAGGACTTCCTCAGTTCCTCGCCATGTGAACCTCTGCATAGGGCATGGCAGCTCACGACATAGCAACTTGCTTCATCAAGGCCAGCAACGAAAAAACAAAGAGTGCCAGCAACACAGAAGTGACCTAATCTTTTTCTAACCGAATCATGGAAGTGACAACCCCATCACTTTTGCCACAATCTATTTACTAAAAACAAGTCACAAGGTCCAGTCTATACTCGAGGAAAGGAACTTAAGCAAAGGTGTGAATAGGAGCAGATAGGGATTATTGTGGGCCATTTTAGAAGCTGTCTATCACAACTTTTACAGGTAGATCTTTGACTATACTTTCAGTTCCTTCTATGGTTATTGTTTAACCAGTTTTATACTTCTTAGAAAATTTTGATGATTTATGATTTCTTAGCAAGTGATTTCATCCAGGTTTTCAAATTTATTGGTAAAATAAAACAATTTTCTCTGGAGCTGAAGTTCATTCCTATTATTATGTATGTCTTACTTCTTTTTTTCTTTATCAGAAAGAACATTCATCTATTTCATTGATCATTTCAAAGAACCAGTTTTTAATTTATTGTTCAACTATTTTTTGTATTTTCTTCCATTGATTTCTGCTTTTATCATTAATTACTTCTTTTTACTTTTGTTTAGCTTATTTGTGTTTTTTTCTTAGCTCTTAATAACTTAATTTACTTCTCTTCAATATTTCTTGTTTTTTTAAAATAAATGCATTTAAGACCATGCATTTTCCTCTGAGTACTACTTGGCTACACCTCACTGGTATTGATATATAGAGATCTTATTGTTTTTCATCTTGTATTGATTTGTAATTTTCAATCTGATTTTGTCTTTGACCAGATTAGAAGTGTGTCTTTCCCCTCTTATTTCCAGGGGCATGGATTTCAAACCATTATTTTGTTGCTAAATGTAATTTTATTGCCCCTGTGGTTAATATGATTTTTATTATTTGGAATTTGTTGAGATTTCCCTTTGGGCTTAATATATCATCCATTTTTGGAAGTATTCAATGTGCATTTGAAAAGTGTGTGCATTTTGTTAGTTAGAACAAAGCATACATATGTTCAAGTTTGTTAATTGTATTATTTAAATTTTATTTTATTTATTATTTTTTTAACATCTTTATTGGAGTATAATTGCTTTACAATGGTGTGTTAGTTTCTGCTTTATAACAAAGTGAATCAGTTATACATCTACATATGTTCCCATATGTCCTTATTTAGTTAGTAGTTTAGTTAGTAAGTCAGCACCTGATGTGACAATTTCTGAAGAAGTTGGGTTTTTCACACTACAATTGTGGTCTTGCTGGTCTCCATTTTAAACCTATGTTGTAAAGGCTTATACATAAATCTTTGTGGTGGCATGTACCTATCATCAATAAAATATCCTTTATCTTTTAAAATGCTTTTTGCTTTGAATTCTGTTTTGTCTGACATTAATATTGCTACATTTGTATTCTTTGTAATGGCTCGAGTATATTTTTCAATTCTTTTATTTTCAACCATTTTGTGTAATTTTGTTTTACATACATGTCTTGTAAATGGTTTAAAAAGTATACATTTTCTTTCTAAGGTTTACCTGTACATTATTAATACACATACTAAGACATACACATTTTCTGTCAACATTTAGCATTAATCTGTATCTCTAGTCTCCCTCTAAACAAGGCAAGAAATATAATTTGCATTTTCTTACCTCTGCTGCCTCTTTACCAGCCACTGCCCATGCTGCCACCCTAATCACTTCTTGTATTGATATCTTCTCTTACATATTGACTGATTTCATTGCTTCTTACACCCTACTTGTGTAGGTGTCTCTTAGTTGTACATATCCACTATTGATTACTTCAGAGATGATTTGTGACTGATAAAATTTCTGAGTGCTTATTTGAGAAAATGTCTTTATTTCACTCTCTTCATGGTCTCTTTGTATTGGTCAAGTATATTCCAGAATGGCAATATTTTAAAATACATAGTATATTTCATTTCTAGAGGTATGGGATATGAGGAGTCCTAGGTTTACTCAGTCCATCATTTTACTCTCCCATACCTGTTTCTTACCTCAGGTCTCTGTGGACCAGGGCTGGGAAAACTGCCCTTCTACCATCCCTTTCTATGCTCCCCTGTCACCACTGGGAAGATTTGTCAATTATCGGGACACAGATTGGGCCACCAATCATTAGGTCAAGTCACTATGCAGCACAGTCAGGATAAAGGTGTCAATTTTTCTTTTTCTCTTTTGCCCATGTAGCTGGAGCCACGTGCTAGCTTAGAAACAGCTTTTGATCAGCCATGACTCTTTTTTGTCTCTTTCTTTCCCAAAGCCAATAAGAGTGAGCTAAGAGCCGAGATTCAGGTTTGGCCTTGCAGTAGGAAGAGATCTCTAGTCTAGAGTCCACAAGATCCAGCCAAGTGCATCAGGGCTTGTACTGAGGTTTGAGACCCAAAGCCCAACTAACCATGAAGTGCTACTTTGCTTTCCATTGTTATTGTTCTGTGTGAGTATATCTCCACCTGGGAACCTTGTGGGGAGGGCCGGCTTTGGTCTAGGGCAATATTTTGGTGTTCCCACGTCCCTTGGCCACAAGCGAACAATAATTGCACTATATTTCCAACAATGGCTTCATGGTAATATTATTGAAGTTCCATTTCATTAAAGATATAAAGAGTAAAATTGAATTCAGCACCACGAAACCAGCTTTACAACAAATGCTAAAGGAACTTCTCTAGGCAGGAAATACAAGAGAAGGAAAAGACCTACAATAACAACAAACCCAAAACAATTAAGAAAATGGAAATAGGAACATACATATCAATAACTACCTTAAATGTAAATGGACTGAATGCTCCAACCAAAAGACATAGACTGCCTGAAGGGATACAAAAACAAGACCCATATATATCCTGTCTAAAAGAGACCCACTTCAGACCTAGGGACACACACAGACTGAAAGTGAGGGGATGGAAAAAGATATTCCATGCAAATGGAAATCAAAAGAAAGCTGGAGGAGCAATTCTCATACTAGAAAAAATAGACTTTAAAATAAAGACTATTACAAGAGACAAAGAAGGACACTACATAATGATCAAGGGATCAATCCAAGAAGAAGATATAATAATTGTAAATATTTATGCACCCAACATAGGAGCACCTCAAAACATAAGGCAAATGCTAACAGCCATAAAAGGGGAAATCAACAGTAACACAATCATAGTAGGGGACTTTTAACACCCCACTTTCACCAATGCAGAGATCATCCAAAATGAAAACAAATAAGGAAACCCAAGCTTTAAATGATACATTTAACAAGATGGACTTAATTGATATTTATAGGACATTCCATCCAAAAACAACAGAATACATTTTCTTCTCAAGTGCTCATGGAACATTCTCCAGGAGAGATCATATCTTGGGTCACAAATCAAGCCTTGGCAAATTTAAGAAAATTGAAATCGTATCAAGTATCTTTTCCAACCACAACACTATGAGACTAGATATCAGTTACAGGAAAAACTCGGTAAAAAATACAAACACATACAGGCTAAACAATAACCAAGGGATCACTGAAGAAATCAAAGAGGAAATCAAAAAATACCTAGAAACAAATGACAATGACAACACGACTACCCAATACCTATGGGATGCAGCTAAAGCAGACCTAAGAGGGAAGTTTATAGCAATACAATCCTACCTCAAGAAAAAAGAAACATCTCAAATAAACAACCTAACCTTATACCTAAAGCAATTAGAGAAAGAAGAACAAAAAACCCCAAAGTAAGCAGAAGGAAAGAAATCATAAAGATCAGATCAGAAATAAATGAAAAAGAAATGAAGGAAACAATAGCAAAGTTCAGTAAAACTAAAAGCTGCTTCCTTAGAAGACAAAAACAATTGATAAAACATTAGCCAGACTCATCAAGGAAAAAAGGGAGAAGACTCACATCAATAGAATTAGAAATGAAAAAGAAGTAACAACTGACACTGCAGAAATACAAAGGATCATGAGAGATTACTACAAGCATTTATATGCCAATAAAATGGACAACCTGGAATAAAGGGACAAATTGTTAGAAAAACACAACCTTCCGAGACTGTACCAAGAAGAAAGAGAAAATATAAAGGGACCAATCACAAGCACTGAAATTGACACTGGGATTAAAAATCTTCCAACAAACAAAAGCCCAGGACCAGATGGTTTCACAGGCGAATTCTATGAAATATTTAGAGAAGAGCTAACACCTATCCTTCTCAAGCTCTTCCAAAATATAGCAGAGGGAGGAACACTCCCAAACTCATTCTACGAGGCCACCATCACCTTGATACCAAAACCAGACAAAGATGTCACAAAGAAAGAAAACTACAGGCCAATATCACTGATGAACATAGATGCAAAAATCCTCAACAAAATACTAGCAAACAGAATCCAACAGCACATTAAAAGGATCATACACCATGATCAAGTGGGGTTTATCCCAGGAATGCAAGGATTCTTCAATATACGCAAATCAATCAATGTGATAAACCATATTAAGAAATTGAAGGAGAAAAACCATATGATCATCTCAATAGATGCAGAAAAAGTTTTCGACAAAATTCAACACCCATTCATGACAAAAAACCCGCCCGAAAGTAGGCATAGAGGGAACTTACCTCAACATAATAAAGGCCATCCATATATGACAAATTCACAGACAACATCGTTCTCAATGGTGAAAAACTGAAACCATTTCCTCTACGATCAGGAACAAGACAAGGTTTTCCACTCTCACCACTATTACTCAACATAGTTTTGGAAGTTTTAACCACAGCAGTCAGAGAAGAACAAGAAATAAAAGGCATCCAAATCAGAAAAGTAGAAGTAAAGCAGTCACTGTTTGCAGATGACATGATACTACACATAGAGAATCCTAAAGATGCCACCAGAAAACTACTAGAGCTAATCAATGAATTTGGTAAAGTAGCAGGACACAAAAGTAATGCACAGAAATCACTTGCATTCCTATACACTAATGATTAAAAATCTGAGAGAAATTAAGGAAACACCCCCATTTACCATTGCAACAAAAAGAATAAAATACCTAGGAATAAACCTTCCTAAGGAGACAAAAGACCTGTATGCAGAAAACTATAAGACAGTGATGAAAGAAATTAAAGATGATACAAACAGATGGAGATATACCATGTTCTTGGATTGGAAGAATCAACATTTTGAAAATGACTCTACTACCCAAAGCAATCTACAAATTCAGTGCAATCCATATCAAACTACCAACGGCATTTTTCACAGAACTAGAACAAAAAATATCACAATTTGTATGGAAACACAAAAGACCGCGAATAGCAAAAGCAATCTTGAGAACAAAAAACGGAGCTGGAGGAATCAGGCTCCCTGACTTCAGACTATACTACAAAGCTACAGTAACCAAGACAGTATAGTACTGGCACAAAAACAGAAATATAGATCAATGGAACACGATAGAAAGCCCAGAGATAAACTCCCACACGTATGGTCACCTTATTTTTGATAAAGGAGGCAAGAATACACAATGGAGAAAAGACAGCCTCTTCAGTAAGTGGTGCTGGGAAAACTGGACAGCTACATGTAAAAGAATGAAATTAGGACACTCCCTAACACCATACACAAAAATAAACTCAAAATGGACTAAAGAACTAAATGTAAGGTCAGACACTACAAAACTCTCAGAGGAAAACATAGGCAGAACACTCTATGACATAAATCACAGCAAGATCCTTTTTGACCCACCTCCTACAGAAATGGAAATAAAAGCAAAAATAAACAAATGGGACCTAATGAAACTTAAAAGCTTTTTCACAACAAAGGAAAACATAAGACAAAAAGACAACCCTCAGAATGGGAGAAAATATTTGCAAATGAAGCAACTGACAAAGGATTAATCTCCAAAATTTACAAGCAGCTCATGCAGCTCAATATCCAAAAAACAAACAACCCAATCCAAAAATGGGCAGAAGACCTAAATAGACATTTCTCCAAAGAAGATATACAGATTGCCAACAAACACATGACAGGATGCTCAACATCATTAATCATTAGAGAAAAGCAAATCAAACCTACAATGAGGTATCACCTCACACCGGTCAGAATGGCCATTATCAAAAAATCTACAAACAATAAATGCTGGAGACGTTGTGGAGAAAAGGGAACCCTCTTGCACTGTTGGTGGGAATGTAAATTGATACAGCCACTATGGAGAACAGTATGGAGGTTCCTTAAAAAACTAAAAATAGAACTACCATAGGACCCAGCAATCCCACTACTGGGCATATACCCTGAGAAAACCATAATTCAAAGAGTCATGTACCTCAATGTTCATTACAGCTCTATTTACAATAGCCAGGACATAAAAGCAACCTAAGTGTCCATCGACAGATGAATGGATAAAGAAGATGTGGCTCATGTATACAATGAAATATTACTCAGCCAAAAAAGGAAACAGTTTTAAAAAAAGCAAAAACAAACAAAAAAAAACACACATAGACAAGACTATCAGAAGCACTTATTGTGCTTTCTCTTGGCCTAGTTGCTAAGCTGCTGCCTCTCGGTCTACATTAACACGGCAGTATCGTTGGAAAGTTTTCATTTTGATCATCACTGGTAGTGTCACTGCCTTTTTTCCATGGCAGCTAAGTAGTGTTCTGGAGTGCCTGTTACTCAGTTATATTCAAAGTGGTAAAGTGACTTGGGGATTTTGTATGATCCAATTTACCAAGATGTTTTTAGTTTGGCAGATCCTTAATGGTACAACCACTGACAGTATTAAAAGAAGACATTAGTTATACAATTTTAAACTGTGTCTCAGTATTGGATCACAACACCTATAATGGCTTTAATTAATAATATTCTTATAATTATGCTGCAAGTAACATAACTCTACTAGATTGTATTATATGCAAGATAATTTTAAGAAAATGTGTGTATTAAGGAATATTGGTCTATTGAAAGCCTTTAGATCAATGTAAATAAAACTAGCACAATTTTGTAAAAAATAAATAAATAAAAAAATTTTAAAAAGGAACGAAATTGAGTTATTTGTGGTGAGGTGGATGGACCTAGACTCTGTCATACAGAGTGAAGTAAGTCAGGAAGAGAAAAACAAATATCATACGCCAACACATATAAACGGAATCTAAAAAAATAAAGAAAATTGTTCTGAAGAACCTAGGGGCAGGACAGGAATAAAGTCGCAGACGTAGAGAATGGACTTGAGGACACAGGGAGGGGGAAGGGTAAGCTGGGATGAAGTGAGAGAGTGGCATGGGCATAGGTACACTACCAAATGTAAAATAGATAGCTAGTGGGAAGCAGCAGCATGGCACAGGGAGATCAGCTTGGTGCTTTGTGTCCACCTAGAGGGGTGGGATAGGGAGTGTGGGAGGAGACACAAGAGGGAGGAGATATGGGAATTATGTATGTGTATAGCTGATTCGGTTTGTTATAAAGCAGAAGCTAACAAACCATTGTAAAACAATTACACTCCAATAAAGATGTTTAAAAAAAAAACAGTGAAACTGAGTACGCCTTCAGTGAAGAAGACACAGGTGTCAATTTCAGTGGGCCTCAGCCCCAGGGCTACCATGTCAGTTTGTAGAGGTTATGGACTACACAGCTCTAGGGCACTCCCTTCTCATCATAGACTATGTGAATGGCGACCCCCGGAATTGTGCAACACGACCCTAGGAGGTGTCCCCACTCAGCCCTGCCCCAGCTACCTGTAATGGCGTTTGCCAATCCCTTTGCCCTTACAAATCATCCAGTAAATGTCTGCTGTCCTAACATTCCAAGTCTTGTCTTGTCATAATGCCTTATCCCACGCTCCTTGGTTTAGACCAATCAGCTCTTTGACACCTGTTTTGGTTAAACTTGGGGTGTAGACAGCAGACATGCCCCAGACTCTATAGACGGGAAATGGAGAAACCAGTGTTCAAAGCCAGGTCTATCTGATTGCAAAGCCTATACTCTGTCTACTACAGGAAAAGGGATGGAGGAATGCAGCTGACAAAATGGCTCAGGTGTTATACTAGCCCATGAAGGGCATGATTATCCCAGACTCATTTATTCATTCAACACATTTTCCCTAAGTCTCTACCTGACAATCACCTAAGGTCTCTTCTAACTCCACCGTTTGGTGATATAGGGTATCTCCAATCTCTCTTAATTTAGTGAGGCCCCTTTTGGTCACAAATGGCAGGGACCCAACTCAAACTGGTCTAAACCAAAATGGGATCGTGTTAGTTCACATAAATGAAAAGTACAAGAGTAGTCTGGCCAGGCAATGCTAGATCCCAGACCCAAATAAAGTCTATCCATGTCTTGGAAGCCCATTTCTCCCTGTAGGCATCATTCGCAGGTAGACTCTTCTCACAGAGCTCCCGAAACTCTAGGATTATGTCTTCTGGCTGATCAATCCCCAGAGTCTCTTTCCTTATACTTTTATCAAAAGTTCCAGGGAAGATTTGTATTGGCCAAGCTGGGCTCACATGACTCTGCATAAACCAATCACTCTATCCAGTGTGATGGAATGCTCTGATTGGCTCACATGAGTGGGAGAGGTGGTTTCCTATGTAAATGTGGGGTGCTGTTATTAGAAGAGAAGGAATGGATGCTGAGCAGGTAGAAACAATGGTCTGCTGCATTTCTCATTTTACGGTTAAGAAAATTGAGACCTTGAGAAGGGTAGGCACTAGCCCATGATTCAGTGGCCTTGGTATCAGGCAATATTAAGTGACTTTTGCAGGCCAGGAGTTATGAGCAGCTGCCTCCTGCTTCTGTCCTAGCATCAGAGATGCTAAGACATCTCTGGTGGCAATTTTGAAGTTTTCAAGGTCAAGGGAAGTTGTGGGTCTGGCAGGGTTGCCAATGTGTGCTGTGAAAAAAACGCTGTGGGATGGAAATCAGGATACGTGGATTCTAGTCCTAGCTCTGCCACTAATTTTGTGAGTAAACTGGAGCAAGCCCACTTCTCACCTTAGACCTCAGTTTCCCCATCTATAAGCTGAGAAGGTTGGATTGTATGGTCTGAAAAGCATACTATAAATTGATGCTTTTGTTCCACTCTTAGGGAGGGAGGGAGAGAAGGCAGAAGGCCGAGAGGGAGTCCCTCCTCTCCATCTGGAACTGTGTGGAATTTCTGCAGTGGAGACATTTAACCTGACTTTAATTTGAGTTGAAACGTCTGATATTTCTGATAGTAATAACATGCCCTGGATGGGCAGGGGGGAGCAAGGCCCCCTGAAAAGAACACCAAAAAAATCCTCTCTGTTCCTCCTCTTGAAGCACTGCCCCCAGCAGGCGCGGGTCCCAGCACCAGGCCCAATGAAGTAGGTGTTCTTGAGAAGCTGGGGTTAGAGGAATCCATCCTGGGCTGGCAGGCAGCCATGCTGGCTGCATGGCAGGCTTTCGGCACCTCCTTCTGCCTTCAGCCTGCCCTGTCCTGCCCTACTAAGCTTGTTGGCTGACTTCAGGCTGGGCCAGGAGCAGTGGAACGCTAGGGTGAGGGTCAGAGAGTGGGTGGTGCATAACGTACCACCTGAGGTGTCAGGCACGTGTCCTGGCAGAGCAGAGGAGAGAAGCAGAGTGAGCACATGTGTGTGTTGGGGTGGGGAGCAGAGGGGGGAGTGCTGGTAGGACAAGAGCCATGATGGCCTCTACTAGGTGTGATGGTCCCTCCCTGCATATCCACCCCCTGCCCCGAACTGGGTCTATCTTTACACACAAGCATCTCCTCCTCAATGAGAGGCCCTGTCAGTTGCCACCCCATCCTCTCCTGCTGTGATACAGATATTTCACTTCCCTCTATCACAAAATAAGTCCTAGCCCAGAGAGGTGTGGGGAGTGGGGTGACTCCTTCAGCAGAGGATGCAGCTAAAATTTCTCAGCTCTTCACTACATGGGCCAAGCGCACTGCATGTTAAACAATGAAAGTGGCAGTCCTGCCTTGTGTCTAACTTTGTCCCCTCATACAGTATTTATTCACCTCTGGAGATGATAGCAAACTGCTGGTCATGAACCACTACATAAATAGCGCCTGGAGTCAGTGACTAAGTGGTGCCCTTGCCGCCCCTCCTCTAGGTTTCCCATCTCACCCCCAGCCTGTTTTTCTGCTTTAATGATGCTTCTGTGATGGGGTGATGAGTGGGCACTGGAGAGCCCATGCTGACCGACTAGCCCAGAGCAGGCAGCCCTCCAATTACCCACAGCGCTCAGGCGAGGGGCAGGCGGCGGGTGGGGAAAGAAGGCTTTCTTCCCTCCTTTAAATATATATATTTAAGCAAGGAAACAGATTTCACTTTCAATCTTCTTTCCAAGAGATTGTTATAAACAAAAGCAGGTCTGGGGCTGGAGGAGGAGGGGGAAGAGAGGAAAACGATTTGAGAGATTAAGGAGGCGGCCACGACAGCGTCCCCTTTTAAACCTCAATAAGGTTGTTTTTCTTGGTCGTTTTTTCCTCCTTCCCTCTCCAGCCAGCATTACTTAAAAGGAACATTATGTTATCACAAATCAGATTTCCAAACATCATCTCCAGGTCACTGTGAACAGCTCAGCAATTTGGCTACAGATTCCTGGAGAAGGCGTCCCCTTTAACCTCAAACTCAGGAGGGAGCTGCCCCCATTGCAAATGCCGGGGGAAGCCCTCCCGGTTGGTTGGTTGAGAGAGGAGAGATGCAGGGCCTGGAGGACTGGAGGCGGGGGGGGGGGGGGGTTTGCTCCTGTGCCTTCAGGGAAGAAAGTACTGCTCACCACAGGAGCACCACTCACTCCCACGCAACCCCACCTCCACTCCATATGCCTTAAGGGGGTAGCCGGGTTGTGTGGGAGAATCTCACTGCCCCTTGGAGGACATCCTTGACTCTGCTGGGTGGGGGGCTGGACCCTGGTGGAGTAATGTGGGTTTCATTTTTCCTCTGCCACAAACTTGGGGCTTATCGATGCCACAGAGCTGCCAGGGGAGATTAAAGTCAAGACTGGCGCCCTAGTTCCAGTGCGTGGTGAGAGACCACAAGTATTCCAGCTGGGCTGGTGTGGGCCAGGGTGAGAGAAGGGTGAGGCTGAGGAGGGTGGAGCCGCTGAAGGGCTTCTGGAAGAGTGATGCTGCCCCCATGGTCTATTCCCTCTGGCCAGGTACAAGGCCAGACTTCGCCCTCAACCTTACACTCCCATCTCAGTATCGGACAACAGTGGATGGGGAGAGGAAAGAAAAGGCAGGCTAGGAGGTATCTGAGGTGTGTAGACCACAGTTGGAACCATAGCAGGAAGGATTTGGGCTCATCACAAAGGATTCCCAAATGGTGAACATTTGGAATCAGTGAAGCATTTTTCTCACAAAGAATTGAGGTGAACCAGTGACCTGCAAAAAGCTGGGGATCTTGGCATCTTACCAAATGGAAATAGCTGAGTGACAATAATTGGGATTGTGGTCCCTGCCTGTTCTGTACATCTTCCACCACCATAGCACTGAGCTAGCCAAGCACAAAAGGTTAAACTCCAGGCCTTCAAGCCAAAACATTCTTTGAAGGATCCTATGTCCATTAACATTTGAGCACTTCCCAATAGTCCTGAGATGCAAGAAATAGGACCTCCATTTTGTAGATGGAAAAACGGAGGTCCAAAGAAGAAGTGGCCCATGAAGACTGCCCAGGGAGTGAGTAGCGGAGTTGGAACTGGGCCTGAGATCTCCTGACCTTCACCGCCAAGTTCTTTCCTTTGGCCCTCACCATTATAGACAGACCTTTGCCGGCCATCCTTTGTTCCAATGACTTCCTAAATGAATCAGGGGACAGAGCAGACCCAGGAGTGGGCTCTTAGCTTTGAATGGGATAGAGGTAGTGTGGCAGTCCAAAAGACAAACAACGGTCCTGACAACATGGAACCCAAAGAAAGAGCTCCACAGGCAAAGCCAAAACTCAGTCAGAGAGCTGACAGAGGGCCTGCCCAACACTACAGATAGGGCCATGCTCCAGGCTGGGAAGCCAGAGATGGCTGCAGACAGAGGGGTAGCCCAGGGGCTGGGGGTCTACTTGGGGAGAACCTCCTTCAGAAACACTTCTGTGCCTGGAGAGTCAGAGAGGCGAGTCCACCTAGCCCAGGTGGCAAGGACCGTGTGCCCTCAGACTCGCACTATGACCTTGGGTTGAGAGGACCCAAGGAGTCATAGCCAGCCAAGAACTCCTCCCTCCAGAGCATGGTCGTTTCATGCCCCAAATTGTGGCCTGGGGGCCACGTCCAGTGCAGGGAAAGGAAAACTAGTTCATACCTACCATGGACCAGACCCTTGCACATCATCATCCCGTCGACTCCTGCCAACAGTCTTGTGAGGTGGAGATTTTGCTCTCCATTTAGATATGGGAAAGTCAGGCTTTACTTGTAAAGTAAGGGGCTTGTCCAGGACTCATCAGTGATATACCACAGAAGTTGGTTTTGAACTCAGCTCTATCTCATCAAGACTCGTGCTCTTTCTGCTAAGGTATGACCTTAAGGGTGCAATCTGAGACCCCCTTAGGGGTCAAGGTGGAAGGAGACCAGCAGAGGCCACCAGGGAACCCTGAGTTTGAGGGCTCTGGAACGTTGGTCCTCCAGGTTCCCCACTGTGAGGGCCCTCAGACTCTCTGACCACAGCAAGCAGACCTGGGGCCCAGACCAAGCCAGATGCCAGCAGAGTCTGGGGCATCTAGCTGGGAACAGCCCCCTGCTACTCTACCCACCCCCCCATGCCCCCATCTCCATACTTCTCCTTCCTCCTCAGTTCCCTGGCTCTCCCTCCAGAGCGCTCAGACTCAGCACTCCGAGAAAACTCTGTGCCAGGGTAGGGGCACTGGGGGGGTATTCTGATTCTGCTTTGCTCCTCAGACCGCTGACTTCTGGGCATCTGGCCTGGCCACCTTTCTGCCACATTCCTTTCGGAGGAGGGTTGCAGGCAGCCCTCGGTAGTTGGACGCTCCACCCGCCACTTCCACCCCCAGGCCGCTTTAGCCATCAGTGCGGAGTGTGCAGAGGCCTCTCCCTCGCTTGCTTTATTTATCTTGGCCCAGGGACGATGAAGCCCGGATCTGAGGGGAGGATGGAGAGGCCATTTCCAATATTTCCTCCCGGCCTCTCCATGCCCCTGAGATGCCCCTTAGTACCCGGGAGGAGAGGGCAGAGGTCGATGGTCTGAAAACAATGGCTTTCAGCCGGGGGAGGATGGGTGAAGGGGAAGAAGGGAGAGGGAGGGCTCAGGGCCCACAGGCCTTGTCATGGGCTCGCAGGTAATGGACGCCACCCCCGGAGTGGGGCGGTGCAGACTGGTGGGGAGGGCCAAGTGCTTGGACCTCAGAGCCTCAGCTGAGCCCACCCCGGGCCCAGCCTCAGCCAGCGATGGGCAGACAAGGGAAGGGGTTGGCCTCCCTCCCAGGGCCAGGACTGCACAGCCAGGCAGAAATGCCAGCCCTGGGAACCAGTGTGGAGCGTCCTCTGTTCAGTCCAGTAGGAAGAGGGGCTGCAGGAAGCCTCAGGCTTGCATTTCAGTCGTCCGTTTGCCTCAGTAGAGCAGCCCCACCGAGCTCCCCGCCACCCCCTCTGCTGCTCGTTTGCACGGCTGGAATCCCTGTCTCCAGTTATCATGTCCCTCGACACACCCAGCGCTGTCCTTCAGCCAAGCCACACACATAGAACTGCTTTCATCTCCCTTGTCAGCTGGGCCTGCCCTTTCCCAAGGGCTCAGGGACTTTGCTTCTCTGAATTTCCTTCAATTTGTCTCCATCACCCCCATGTTCAGGGACATTCAACTGCACAGTGGCCTCAAAGGAGAGGGGTGGTTTGGGGGCTGCAGCGGGCTGGCCTGTTCCCCAGGCTCCACTAACATCAGAAAGGGGAAGACATTTCCTGTGGCTCTCAGCCTCCCTCCTTCCTTCTGGGCACTTCAGGGGCCTGGGGTGGTGGGGAGCAGGGGGAGATGTCACCTCGGTTCAGTCAACAAACGTCTCTGAGCGGCTCTGATATGAGAGACTAAAGGGGTCTGACTTGGTTCCTGCCCTTGTGGGTCTGGCAGACCAGTAAAGAGAGTCATATTACTAAATAATAGCAATAATAATGCCATGATCGCACTCGCTCTGTGGCAGGTACTTTCCTAAGCACTGCACACAGATTAATCATTTCCTCCTCATCAGGGCCCTGTATGGCAGTAACTATAACTATTTCCATTTTATAGGTGAAGAAACTGTGGCTCGAAGAGGTTACGTAAATTGTCTTAGGAACTAAGGAATGTCCGAGCTGGGGTTCCATACCCAGGGAGGCTAACTCCAGGGCCTGTGCTCTTAACTGCTACACTAAACCTGGCCAGAAAGCTCAGCAAAGGTTTAGACGAGAGACAGGTATTTCCAACAGGGTGGCTCTGGGAAGGCTTCTTGGAGGAAGTGGCATTTTCAAAGAGCCTTGCAGGGAACTTGAACAGGCAGAGAGATAGGAGGGCATTCTAAGTGAAGGTAATAGTGGAAGCAAAGAACAGGGAATAGGATATTGTAAGTCAGGTTCAGAGAAGGCAAGGGGCTCAGTCTGGCAAGAACTGAGGGTAAATTAGGAAGCAAGACTGGGAAGACAGTGGGTCCTCTAGGTGGTCAACTTCAAGGAGGGACAGAACTGGATCAGAGCTTGGTTTGAAACCTCGATGAGGCTGCAAGGAGAGACCACTGTACTTGTCAGGCAAGAGATGAATGATCCTGTTCTACTCTGCAGTGGTGGCAGTGGGGATGGTATGGGTGCGTTAGGAGATGGCAGAGATAATGGATTGACAGGCTTGGGCCCCAAATAGATGCCCGGTGTGGGGGAGAGTGAGGAGGCCACTGAGGGGGCAGGATGCCATGGAGGGGGAGCAGCTGGATGGGGTGGTTTGGGACACAAAGTCTTAGGTGCCTGTGGGGCATCGAGCAAAGGTTCCTGTTGGGGAAGACAAGGGAAGCCTTTTGTGGCTCAAGTGTAGAGTTCATCACTGTAGAGGCTGGGGGATGGTGCTGGAAGGAAGCCTGGAGCCCTGAGTACCAGCTGAATCAGTCAGGACTTTACTCTGTAGGCAACAGGGAGCCCTTGAAGGGTTTTGAGCAGAGGAGTGACATAATCAAATTTGCATTTTAGGAAGGTCGCTCTGGCGATATTATCAATATTATCAACATCGAGGACAGGTAGTGAGGAGAGGCTGCTTAGGAAGGAGGCCCGAGGAGGAACAATGGGCATGGGAAAGAGGGGACAGATGTGAGACATTTTGGTGATAGGAAGGGCGGGATCGGGAGAGGGGAAGCAAAGTACAAGGGTGAGCGAAAGAGCCACCACGTGAAGAAGCAAGCCCAGAGGGGGCCAGCCAGAAGGAGACAGGTGCCCAGGCAGAGGCTGGGAGAAAAGAGCGGCTGGCGGTGAGGGGAGAGGTGAGAGCGAGGCCTGTTGCTTCCTCCGTGCTTGTTTGTTCTCCTGGGGGCCCTGGCCACGGGCCTTTGTTTGAGGACAGAAGAACTGCTTCCAAAGGCAGCGCCTCCTTGCTGCCACAGGTTATAAATCTCCAGGGCCAGACACTGACACACACACACACACCTGCCGCAGGCCTGGGCTCGGCAGCTGGGCCGCCAGGGTAGTGGCCAGCGCTTCCCAAAGATGGGAGGATTTCCAGGCTCTGTTTCCAAAGGAATTCCCGGCTTGTGAAACACCAGAAAGGAGGGGGAGAAGGAGCCCGTGCATCCCTGGCAGGGCCCAGCATTTCAGGAGGGCGTGCTGAGGTGAGGGGCCAGCGAAGGGAGACGGGCCAGATGGAGGGAGGGGTTCCCGTAAAGCAGCCAGGGGCTGGCTGGGGAGCAAGGCCAGGAAGGGGTGCACAGGAGGGTGGGAGCCGGGAATCCGGAACTGAAGAGGCCCGGGCACGGCAGCCAGCAGGCTGGGAGCTGCCTCCTCTGGGCCTCAGGCCTCTGCCATGATGTGGGCCTTTCCGAGAGTCAGAAAGGCACTGGTGTCAGTGACAGTCAGCATAGGGTGATGGCCATGGCTAGCACGCCCTCCATGCAGACAGACCGAGATCATCTCAGAGCTGAAAAGACGATGGCAAATGCTTGTGTCCAGTCCCAACATACGATAGCTGAGGAAGCAGGGGGCGCAGAGAGGGGAAACAGTTGCCCAAGGCTACACGGTGAGGCAGTGACAGAGCTGGGACCGCAACCCAGGGCTTTAACACCTGGGCCATGGCTTTCTGGCACAAAGGTCTGCTTCCTAAAGAAAGGAGATGACAGTGAGATAAAGATATCTTGGGACTCCTCTGTCACCACATGAAGAGAAATCTTTCTTATTTGCTGGCGACCCGGAGGACTGAGGGCAGACTGCAGCAGCAGTAATTGCGAGAGCAATTAGACTTTGGTGATCTTTGGAGGAATTGGACGTGAGAAACTTGAGGCAAGTGTGGGCAGAGGCTGAGAGGTAATTCTGAGGGGGTAGAAAGTGTTGGCAGCCACTGAGAGAAACTGGGGCACCAAACTGAAAGATGACAGGATGCCTGACTATAGGTTGGATGGCTGTTGGGAAGAGCTATTAGCTGGAGAAGAGGAGAGGGCAGGGGACAGGGACAGGGAGGGCAAGATGACCAGGAGCCCTGGGAAGAGAGACACTTGTTTCAGGCAGTAGCTGTAAAGGGACCATATCAGGCTGGGTCTCCAGAGAGCTTGGTCTGATCCGAACTCCGGAAAACTGCCCAGAGATCCAAACAGAAATACTCTGGCTCCTCAGAGGCCGGTAAAGTGGGAGGGAGACACTAGGCAGCCCCACTCTGGGGACCGTCTTTAGAGCAGTGGCTTCTGAGATGTAAGTTTGGAATTGAGCTGGACAGGTGGTGGCATCACTACACCTTCTTGGGCTCTGACAGACTGTGGAGGCTGCAGGCAAGGGTTAGTTGCCCATGCCCCCTTTGGTGCGT
Organism: Pseudorca crassidens; assembly: GCF_039906515.1. Lineage (NCBI taxonomy): Eukaryota > Metazoa > Chordata > Mammalia > Artiodactyla > Delphinidae > Pseudorca > Pseudorca crassidens. Next base: position 74,376,619 of record NC_090317.1, on the reverse strand, counting down.
AGACAGGAAACTGGCATGCACATTGCACGCAGGAGCTGTCTTGCTTACGCTTGAGGGAAGACCTGCATACTCTCTGGGTATGAAGAAACCTCCAGGCCATAGTGTCAGAGGCTGCAATGCCTCCAGGGTCCTTCTAGCCCAGAGCCCAGGGGCCTGGCCTGGGCCAAATTACACAGACCCCTCTGACCTGGCATCCTAGTCCCCGTTTCTGCCATCCATGCCACACTGTGGGGGACTTTCTACCTGCCACAACAAAAGCCCAGGCTAAAGAGTACCCCAGTCTCCTCTGCCACTCCCCTCCACAAAGTGGTCCCTGCCCAGGGGACTTTCTGGCCATTTGTCGACTCCTAGAGCAAGCTCTTTACTGTAACTCATGACCATTCAGCCACAATAACCCAGACCCCAATGTGGCCTTTTCCCGTTTTGCCCTGGATTTGGCTCCAGGCCTCTGCAGTAAGCCCACTACCCAGACACTTCCTCTGCCTGGAGAGGGTTCTCTTAAGCATTCCCTACCCTCTCTGCTAAAGTCTCCCTTCCTGATGGTATACAAGACACACTGATGCAAGCTTGTTGATGGTGTAACAGAGACAGAAATAATAAGGCTGACAAGACATGGAAGCAACATAAATGTCCACCGACAGATGAATGGATAAAGAAGATTTGGTGTATGATATATATATGTATACACACACACACACACACACACACACACACGCACGCACGCACAAACAATGGAATATTACTCAGCCATAAAAAAGAATGAAATCATGCCATTTGCAGCAACATGGAGGGACCTAGAGATTATCATAATAAGTGAACTAAGTCAGACAGAGAAAGACAAATATTACATATCACTTGTATGTTGAATCTAAAAAAATTATACAAATAAACTTATTTACAAAACAGACTCACAGACATAGAAAACAAATTTATGGTTACGAAGGGGAAAGGTGGGAGGGATAAATTGGGAATTGGGATTAACAGATACACACTACTACATATAAAATATACACATTACTATATATAACCAACAAGGACCTACTCTATAGCACAGTTTTATATATATATATATATATAACTGAATCACTTTTCTGTACACCTGAAGCTAACAGAACATTGTAAATCGACTATATTTCAATAAAATTTTTTTTAGAAAAAGAAATCGTGAAGCTGAATATCTCCTGATCCCCAGCTCTCGAATGCTGGCAGCCGAAAGTTTTCTAAGGTGCCAAGAGCTGGCCAGCTCACTTGCCCTCGGCACATATGTGATCCCTGAGGGTGGTTGGGTCTGATCCGCAGGATGATGGCATGGGGCAGATGGCAAGGGAGGTAGGACAAGCCACAGAACGACATGCCGTCTTCTGGTGACGTGTAGGAGTAAAGACAGGTCTCCCTTGCCTCGGAAGTTTTGTTTGCAGGCCGCCAAGCCTATCCCAAGGTTACACTCGTAGTTAGAGGTGACTGCAAGCCAGACAGTCATCCAGCTTAAAGAAGCATCTAGTGCTTTGGAAGAGATAAAAATATGGCCTTTGTCTTCCTCTTCTTTCTCTCCTTCTCTCCTTCTTACTCTTTCTGTCCTCTAGTCCTTTATGTGGCAATTTTCTGGCCTTCCTCCAAAAACGGGGGGAAAAGGCCACCAAGCTAGGCTGGAAAAGTAATTGGGACAGATCTGTTCCTCCTGTGACCTGGCTGCCCCATGGAGCTAAGGATTGAGGCAGAGGAGGTTGATGGAGATCCCTCTGCCTCCCCAGAGGAAAGGTTTACAAAGCTGACCCCATCTCAGTCACTTCAATGGAGGTGACTTCCTGGATCCTGGTTAAGGCCCCAAGGGCAGAGAACGCCATGCTGGTTTGTATGAGTGTACACAAGTCCAGAAGCAGAGGGGCGGAGTCAGTGGCACCCCAGGTCACGTGTCAGGCCCACGCTGGACCAGGGCACTTTCAATGCCAGCTTCAGCCACTTGGGTGCTACCCTGGGACTCTGAGCTTGGGAAAGTCCTCCAGAAGCCGAATCCCGTCCAATCTTCTTCCCCCAGTCTTGACAGTGGGAGAAAACTTTCCTTCAGCCAAATATTTCTGTACTGCTGAAACCCTCCGAAGGTCATCATATCCATCTCCCAGTCTCCAGACTGGAAACCTTTTCTCTCAACCTGGTAGCCCACCCCTTCCTGCCATGCTTATGCATTCCGGTCTCAAGAAAGGACCTGCAAGTCCCTGTGCTCCAGCGGCACTGGTCTTGGGCAGCTTGCCTCAGCCACCTTCCCAAGAAAGCTTAGGAACCATGTGTGCTGACTTCTGAGAGCAGGACGGGGAACCCTCTGGGGATGGTGAAGAAGTAGCCACATGGTAGAGCCAGAGGGGCATCTGGGGGCCCAGGGCCTCTCTCCTGCTGAGGATTACCTCAGAGTAGGGCCTTTAAGGCTCCTGGGAACTGCCCCTGCCTTTCTGGCAGCTTGCCTGCATCTCAATTTCTAAGCAGAGCCCGAGGCCTGGCCTCAGGAGCAACATGAGTTCCAGCCCAAGGTCTTCTGAGAGCTGAAGAGTGGAGCAGCCCCAATCAGCCTTTGGCTGCCTCGCTTCCTGCAGGTGGAAAAATCATCCTATTTATCCCCAAATGGATTTGTCTACTCAAACAACAAACAGACACAGAAACACACATGGAGTCATAGACACATGTGCAAAAGACAAATCCAAGACATACATAGAGCCTTTCCTTCGCTCTCTCTCCCTCTGACTGTCTCTCTCTGTCTCTGTGGCTTTCTTTCTCTCTGTATATCTGTCTGTCTCTGTCTCTGTCTCTCCCCCCACCCCTTCCTAACTTTTTCTCTCACTCACCCTTTCCCAAGGCCCCCTCCCGCCTGCACTACAGCATTTATCAAAGCAGCCTGACTTCATGTTGTAAAAATATACAGCGTGGAACGAAATCCACCTTAAACTCTCTTCTAAATATATTAAAATAATAGGAATTCTCATCTGCCTGATTGAATTTGCTGCTTGATATTAGAAGCATGCCAGGCCCTTCTGGGCCCAGTCTGGGGCTGGGAGGGGCTGGGATTCCCTGCCTGACTCCTCTTTCCTGGCCAGCAGCTCAGTTCCCTCGCGTGGGTGGGGCTGGGGGGAGGGAGTGGGGGCTGCGTCCTGGCCAAGAGACCTTGGGCGGCCACCTCAGCCAGCAGGCAGCACAGTCTACTGAACAAGTGCAAACAAACACTGGGCCTCCTCTGGCCCACACGGCGCCTCATCTCGCCTGGAAGCTGTGAGCCTCTTCCCTGCTCCAGTCAGCACCCAAGTTCACAAGCCATCCTGCAGTTACTTCCAGTCTCCATTAATGTTCACTTCCATGGCCCATGGGACTAGAAGCTTCTTGAGCTCAGGGGACATATCTTCTTGTTCGTGTATCACCAAGGTCCCAGATGGCCTGGTACAGAACAGAAGCTTGGGGAAGCATTTGTTAAATGACCAAATTCGTTCATTCATTCATTCAACCAATCTTTCTTGAACCCTTACTATGTGCCCAGCACTGATGCAAGCACTGAGAACACAGCAGAAAACCAAACAGACATCAAACCCTTGCCATCATGCAGCTTTTTTTTTTTTTTTTTTTTTTTGCGGTACGCGGGCTTCTCACTGTTGGGGCATCTCCCGTTGCGGAGCACAGGCTCCAGACACACAGGTTCAGCGGCCATGGCTCACGGGCCCAGCCGCTCCGCAGCATGTGGGATCTTCCCGGACCGGGGCACGAACCCGTGTCCCCTGCATCAGCAGGTGGACTCTCAACCACTGCGCCACCAGGGAAGCCCAGCTTTTATTTTAAGAATACATGAACAATAATAATGAACTGGCTCACTCAGAGCCAGCTACAGAAGGCAACTTCTGCCCTGGATTAGACTCCCTGCTAGGCTTCCTACTTCCAAGCACAGCAAACAATAAGACTTGCTGAATCTTAGACTCTGCTTTTCAGACTATAGCATCTGCCTTATGCTGGCTTGCTCGGGGTCTGGGTATGAGGCTGCTGGCTCCTTGGGGCAACACTGTGCAGGCAGAGAAGTGGAAGGGCCTGGCATGAGACTCCCATCCTCCATTAGGATGGAGGTTGGGAAGTAAGCCTGGCTGTCAGTGAAGGGAGCTTCCAAGTGGGCAAACCTCAGGACTCAGTCATCAGTGAGTCCCGAGGTTCCAAGAGGAAATAACCATTGGATATTAATCAGATGGGGAACATTGCTGCAGGCAGTCTGCTATAGGTGGATCTAGTGTCTGGGAAAAGTGCAATCATCATCTAGGGAAGGGCCCCAGGGTTGGTACAAGTGGGATTGTGCTGGTAAATGTTCAACAACTTGTTCACTGAGAGGGAGAAAAGCCCTGATTTGCAGTGTTTGCCAATTACCGTGGTGTAAATACTCCCACAGTGGCTGGATTCAAGCTATCAACATGACATCATTGAACATGGATTTGGGAAGACATGTGCACAAACAGTTCTCCTGAGCCAATGTGAGCCCTGCTCTGGTCTTGGAGTCAGGATTAGGAGTTTTGTTCTTGGAGAGAGACTGGCCAGAGGCTAAAAAGAGCAAAAGACTGGGGCTGGGAACCAAGGGGTACAGGGGTGGGGAAAGCTACGATGCCAGGGGCAACCTGGGAGCCTGATCAGTGGGCAGTGCTAGAAAGAGAGTAAAGCTGAATGCCAGCAGATAGAGGACGAGTGATGCTGCTTAAGTCATGTGGCCTCTACCAGGACTGGCTTGTAGATCTGTTGGCTGATTTGATGTCTGCAGAGGCAGGAGGAAATGTGTGGATTATGTGGGGATGGGTCGTGGGGAGATGCTGATGTCTGATCCTTAAAATAACGGCACACCTTTGTGTAGTGCTTCCTCTGTGTCAGGCCCTGTGCAAGCATTTAACATGGATCAATTCATCTGATCCTCAAAACCACCCAGTGAGGTAGGTTACTATCATTCTCACAATTTTACAGGTAAGGAGAATGAGATACAAACAGATTAGGTAACTGTCTTATGTCCTATGACAATCTGGCTCCAGTCTGCTCTCAACCACGATGCTGTATCGCCTTTAGCTTTATTTCCTTAATGGAATCTTCTGGAAGTAGATCTCTTGCCTAGGCCCATAGTACCCAACAGAGCTCTCTGGCCTGGCCTACTGCTTGTAAAATGCTTCCTCTCACCCATTTCCCTACAACCTGCCTGGCAAATGGAGCAGCTGCTCCTGGTTGATCTGGGCCTATGGCCACCCACCTCCAGCAGACTCAGCTCCCAGCTTTATTCTTTGTGACAATGGGACCTGTGGTGATGATGTGTGTGTGTTGAGGTGAGGGGTGGCTAAGCACAGGTGGTCTTTGGAAGAGGGAGGCAACTCTGTCTGGGAGGAGGAAAAGGGTGGGGGAGAAAGAGGGAGGCTGAAGAAAGGAAGAGAGAGAAATCAGAGGAGGAGGGAATAATGCCTCCAGGCTTGGCCTTGGCAGAAGCTGGTCTCTAAGAATCACTGTGACCCCTGCACACACTCAGGGCAGCGTGAGGTGTGACTCACTGAAGTGTAAACAGGAAAAGAGGATATGGGCTTCTGCGGGTGCCTTGTGGAATTAGTGGGTCACTCACATTGTGCGTGTATACGACTGTGCCACAGGCCTGCTCACACACCCACATTCAAAAGAGAGACTGTAGCTGAGTGTGATCAACTGAGCACATTTGTGAGATGCTGTGACTGCGTGTGAGAAACACTGACATCCTTGACTCCTGGAATTTCCCGGACCTCTGGAAAAACCCCAGCAGAGAAGCTTGCCAGGGGCTCCAGGGAAGCTCTGGGAGGGAGCCAAGAGGGTCAGATGGGCTCAAGCAGGGGCTTTCCTCTGGGCTGAGGTCACCTGCCCTCTTTCGGCCCCTATTAGATACAAATCCTCAGCCTCCAGTGGGTGCTTGGAGGACGGTGAGGCATTTCCTCTGAGCCTTACTCTACGAAGGGGAGAGACAGATGGCTGAGGAAAAGCTGGTGAGGATGCACCTGAGGTGGGAACCTGGCCCACCCCGGGCTGTCGCTGTCACCACTGGTGACCTCAGGAGCGCTCGCAAAGTCTTGTCTCTCTCCCAAGCGTGTGGTGTAGAGGAAAGAGCAAGGCCTCTGCAGTCTACTGAGATCTAGGCTTTAATCCTCGCTCTAGCTTGGGGAACTTGGACCAGCTCCCTCCCATCACTGAGCCTCAGTCTCCTCATCTATAAAATAGGAATACCGCCACCCCACAGAATGGTTTTGAGGAAGAAAGGAGCTCACAGATGTGAACGCATCTGGCATGGTCCTTGCCATGCTTGCTCTCTCTTCCCCTTCTCTTTAGGCAGACGCTGAGAGCAACCTCCTCTCAGGTCGAGAATCTGGGGATCCAGAAGCTCTCTGTCTCAGGGCAAGGAGAATCAAGAAGGGCTCTTTCTCCCATACTTGAATCAACAGATGAATGATAGGCCCTGAACCCAATGGCTGAGCAACAGCCTTCCTCATTTGCACCCACCAGCTCAGATCAACCCAACATCTCTTGTCCACACACCTAGGGAGCTCGCTAGGGTAAAGATAACCCCTCTTCTGACATTCTGGCAATATGGAGGTTTTAAAAGATATACCCAGAATTTCACACCACAGAAAGCTTAAGACATTTCATCCCATAAGTCTAGATGCTGGATACTTGAAGGCAGGACTCCATAGAAAAGGCCAAGATGGGGACCCAGGGGCTCTCCTAGTCCCCTCCCCGTTCCTCCTCCAAACTCACTGACACTAGGGGCCTTTAGTCCTGCAGCTTAGAGGGGATTTGATGATTTTTTTAAAAATCAGGCTAGGGATGGGTCAGGTGGCTGGTCAAGAACACCAGGGGGCCCTCCACGTAGCTAAGGTGGAAGTGGCTGGAGCTTCCCTAAAGAGAGGTGGGGGTGGTCTGAGGGACAAGCCAGGAGGTGATTGGGGAACCTCAGTGGAAGTCGTCCCAGTGAGGCCCAGTCCTGCACCCAGCCTCTGCCATTCACCATCTGGACAACTGTGGGCCTCGACTTCCCCATCTAAAACATCAAGGGTCCGGGATGTTGTGCATATCAAATGAGCAGATGTGAGGGAAGCATTTTGCAGACCATGAACACTACACACATGTGAGACAAAGCCAGGAAAGTGATACTGCTGAGCCCCTGCTCCAGGCCCCTTTTGTGTTGGGCGTGCAGTTACTCACATCAGCCCCCTCATTGGATTTCCTTTCCATCTTTGTGCTCCCCAGTTGCCTAGCACTGGGCGTGGCAGAACACAGGTCCTCCAGCAGTGCTTAGTGACCAAATAAGCAATCTCACTGGCCTCCTCACAGCAACCCAATGAGACAGAGATTATTACCAGCCCCATTTTACAGAGCTGTGAAGTGAGGCCCAGGGTGGTGAATGCATTCGTCTAATGTCACACAAACAGTAGTAGCCGAAAAGATACGCTGTCTGTATGACACACGTCCTTTCTCTTTCCATTGCACCCCTCGGCCTTTTTCATAGCTCACCCTCTCTGATGCTTCCCTGACCAACCCTCTGGCTGCTAGGAAGGTCACTGAATGAAACAGCAGAGTCCAGTGGGGAGAAAGTGGCAAGAGATGTGGGTAACAAAAGTTCAGGCTGCTCCTGGCTTGAGCTAGACATCACCCATGGTTTTCACTGGATCCCAGCTGCTCCGTTGCCCACAAGTGACCTTGGATTTCTGAGCCTGCTAGTACTGAACATGAACATGAAAGATGGGGGACTCCTGGTGTGGGGGGATGTTAGGAGAGGGAAAAGTGTGGGAAAGGGTAACTGCTGAGAATAGAGAGAGGCCCCTTGGCTTTCCTTGGTACCCACTTCATCTAAGGATTCTTGCTCTGAGGAACTTTTTCCTGGTGTCTCTCCTAAGTTCTTGCTGCTAGCTAAGCCCATTTTTTCTAGTTTTGTTGGCCTTCCAGATTTTATACAGACAATTTCTCAGTGTTCTTCAGATAACATCCCTTCAGGAGCCCCAGCCAGCTTTACTCCTATACTTAAGACAAGGATGAAGAGACCTTGCCACGCACTCTACCCAAGGAGATCAGTAAGATGGGCCCAGACCTATTGCCTAAAGGGGCCTGAGTTCAAAGAGCCCGGCTCAGCTCCTGGCTCTGCCAGTTACTTCCTGTAAAACTTTGGACATATTACTTATTCATTCTGTGCCAGTTTCCCCAGGTACAGTAAGAGCTATCCACCCCTCCCTTGGTGACTGACAGAGAGTTGGCGCTCCATAAACAGAATTGTAGTCTATTTGATAACGTCAGTCTGCATCTTGATGGTACTGTGCTCATTGGTTCACACCCTCCCCAGGCCAGCCCATTCGCCTTCAGGTTACACGGGCTCAGATTTTTCCCTCTACTTCCAGCCCTGAGCTCCAGGCCGCAGGCTGCATCTGCGCAGTCCCAGGAGGCCCACCCCATCTGGGGAGCAGCCCCTCCCTGCTCAGTACCTCCTTGGGGCCTTCCAGCTCCACGTTCTTTCCCAGTGGCCACCCTGCCTTCCACAGCTTGCCCAGCTATTCTCAGAGCGCTATGGCCTCCCCATCCTCTGTTTCTCCGAAAGCTTCTGTGATTCCTTTTCATCCAGGGTCCCAAGTCACCAGGACTCTAGTGTTCAGAAGCCAGGTCACTCCATCCAGCTTTGCACTGACATTGCATTTCCAAAGCCCAATTTACATTATAATTATTCTTTCTAGCCTGGCGTGTGGTGGGGGAAGGGGGGTACACTCCACACAGCTTTAGGGGAGGACTTTTGGCCGGCTGCAACAAGAACTGGCAATCACATCTCCAGGGGCCTCATTCCCCTAGCACTGGGTTTTTTTCTCAGTTTCTTAGAGTGACCTCACATGAGCACAGCTTTTCTTCTGTTCGTGCCCTTTCCCCCGGTAGGCAGTACATCTGGGCCCAGTCCTGACCTGCTGCTCCTCAGCCCCTTCAGTAGGTTCTCTAACCTGCGTGGCCAACCTCACCTCACAGCCCTTCCCACAATCCAGAGTCTCATTCCTGACTCCAGTCAAGCGGAATATAAAGAACATAACTTTTTGTCTTCAGTTCAGCAAAACTTAAAGAAAAATAGTTATCAGTGCCAGCAAGGTTGCAGTGAGATGGGCAATATCACACACTACCAGTGGAAGTGTCAATTGGTATAGCCTTTGTGGTGGGCAATTTGGAAATATCAAGGTCTGTATATGCTTTGACAGGTATACACTTTGAACCAATAATTCCCCTGACAGGAATCTGTACCAAAGAAATACTTGCAAATTTGGGTTAAAATGTATATAAAAGCTATTCATAAACAACAGGAATAAGCTAAATGTCCAACATTAGAAAATGGAATAAACAGAATTATATACAATCTATAAGGATGTTTTGAAGAACATATAATAATGTGGAAAATGCTCATGTTATAATGCTAAGCTAAAACATGCAAAATACCAATTCATGTATACAGTATAATCCTGATTATTTTTTATAAACTATAAATATTCAAATAAAAAGTCTAGAAGGAAATCAACCCATTGTTAGTAGCGTCTGACTCAGGTAGTGGGATTGTAGTAGATTATAATAATAAAAGCCAACATTTGAATAGCACTTATGATGGGCCAGGAGCTTTTCTCTCAGCACTTTTTACATAGATTTAAGTATGGTTACTCCTTACAACTACCCTCCAAGATAAACACTGTATAATCCCCATTTTACAGATGAGGAGACTGAGGTTCGGAGAGAGTGAGTGACTTGCCCAGGGTCACACAGTTGGTCATTGTCTGCTTTGTACTTATCATTTTCTGGATTCTCCACTCTGAGTAGTTTTGGCTTTTGTAATCAGAACAAAAACGCACAGGGATTTTAAGAAAAATTAAACTGCACTGCTGGGTCACAGAGGCTCCCAGGCTCAGCTGGAGATAGCTTTACTTCACAGTTTGTATAGACTGTGGTACTCCTGGAGGGCAGGGCTCTGGTCCTTGTGATCTTCTGTTTGTTAGCCTGTCTGGGTATAGCCCCCCACTCAGGGCCTGTCCCTACCCCTGTTTGATGAACCTCCTGGCTAATGGCCTACCTCCACACTTTCTGGCCTTTGCCCCTTACATGGAAGGCCCACATTGCTAGCTCCTTTCTGGACACATACCTCCACAGCCTATCCCTGGAATAGCAGAGGCTGACAGTGGTTGGGCTTCCCCTGTCAGCCTGATCTCAGGGACATAGCAAAAGGTGGGAGCAGAGGAGGACATTTGTCCTAAAGCATCTGTCTCTGGGGGTTCCACAAAGATGCTAGTGTTTCAGTTCTAACAGAGAGGTGGCCGCGTATAGGGAGATAGGCAGAACCCTTTACATTGGGCCCTGGAACTTTTGACTCTGGAAAGGACACTGCCCCGTCTTTTCCCTGCCTAGATCAGCATCCTGCTGCTCCACTACTGATTACACAGGACATCCACACTTTGGGGGTCACACTAGCTGCTAGCATGGTTCAAATAGAAATAGAAGTTCTCTGGAGGGGAGGGGCGGCTGGCACTCCACCCTTCTTCCCATGCCCTCTCCAAGCCCTGGCCCCTGTCCCAAATACAATTGTGGGGCAGCATGGGGAGGCCGGCCTGCAGGATATGGAGAGAAGGAAGAGCGGATGAGGCGTCTTGAGATCTGCGAGCTGGAGCAGGAACATAAGACCCCAATTTAGGCATCTCTGCTTGGTAGCCTTCCAGAGGCCACGGAGTTGGAGTTGTTTGGGAAAAACAATCAATAGGAGACCTGGGATCTAGTCCTAGCTTCTCCTCTCACTGACTGTGGGACCAAAGCAAGGCCCTTCCCTTCCCTGGGCCCCGAAATCCTTCTCTGGGCCCCAGAATCCTTCTCCGGAAGATGGCGACAAGAGTACCCATCTCACTGGGCTGTCCTGAGAATCAAGAGACACCCACACTATGATGGAACAGTATCTTGTATCTTGGAAAACAGTGTGGAACCATGTGCCGGTTAGGAAGCCAAGAGGTTATCTCTCTCTCCAAGGCTCCTTAGCTCTGTAACTTTGGGGGTTGCATACTTTTGAACAACCCAGTGAAAGCAAGGAGCCCATTTCCTATAAAAGCACACAAAACGTGGCACATCATTTCAGGAAGCCCTTTAACCTCGTGGGTCCCTTTCATAGGCCACTTGCAGGCTAAGAAGCCCTGGCCTGTGTCAGTGGTTAACCCCTTTCCTAGCTTGCCTCTGCTCACATACCTACAGGGATGGGGGACTCACTCCCCTCCAAGCAACTGGTCCAGGTTTGCAGAGCTCTGACTTTCCTTCTGCTCGGTTAAAAGCTGCCTCCCTGGAGCATTTCTTGGAGACTTCCCTACCCAAGGAACCTGAGAAATGCCTGGGACCAGATGCGCTCAGGCTCTGTGCTATCTGGGCAGTAGGGATGGGGTTTCCTCCACTCTAAGCCAGACCAGCTACTTTGCTGCTGCTGCTCCCAGGAGACGATGCTGGATTTTCTTCCTCATAAAGTCGTCCTCCAAGTCACTCTGGAGCCAGCATGTGGCCAGGCCCTGGCAGCCAGCTGGCCTGCTCAAAGTCCAAAGAGGAAGGAGGCGGCTGGGGGAGCCTGACAAGCCCTCTTCCCCCAGGATGAAACACTCTCAAAAGCAGCGTTTAAAGCACCCTCCTACCCCAGCAACCCCCTTCTGCCATCTCCCTGGCATGGGACAATGTCCCCATGTGAGCTCAGAAACCAACTTGGAATGCTGATAGTAGCTACCTCATAGAGATGCACTGAGTGTTAAGTGAAGTGATGAACGTACAAAGCCTGGACTGTACCAAATAGCAGTTCCCTTCTTCTTTCTGTCCCTCTCCCCAGGGGCTCTCCACGCCAGTGGAAAGCAACGGGAATGGGCGTGGATTGAGTATTTACTGGCCCATGTTCTGGGCAGGTTAGATCTTGACAAGAACCCCATCAATAGGTTCGACTTGGTTTCCTAGTTCACACAGCTGGCACTGGGTAATGAGGGATCTGAACCCAGGTCTGGCTTCCTCAAGCCCACATCTTGCCTTGCATCATGCTGCTTCCCAGGGAGGGAAGATGATACCCTCCCATGTAAAGCAGCCTCTCCTTTAAGGTTCTTAAGGGTCACCATTCTGATTGTTTTGGGAAGAGAAGGAGCAAAGCGGTCATTGGATTCCAATAGCTCCCACATCCTCCCCAAGCTGTGCTTGGAGTGACTCCCCTCCCACTGCTGCCCAGCCTGCCAACAGGTGTAAGACCATTGAGGTGGGGAGGAGCTGGGCCTGGCTTCTAGGGCCTGCTGGGTAACGACCAGATCTATGCATTTAGAGTAAACAAGAGGGCCCCTTCTGGCTTCACCGGGAGGAACCAAATGGCCTGAGCATTCAGGGTGGCAAGACAGGCCTGTGAAAGGAAAAGTTCGTTCAGCTCAGATCAAGAGACTTACTTCTTGGGTTTCCCTGGTGGCGCAGTGGTTGAGGGTCCGCCTGCCGATGCAGGGGACACGGGTTCGTGCCCCGGTCCGGGAAGATCCTACATGCCGCGGAGTGGCTGGGCCCGTGAGCCATGGCCGCTGAGCCTGCACGTCCGGAGCCTGTGCTCCGCAACGGGAGAGGCCACAGCAGGGAGAGGCCCGCGTAACGCAAAAAAAAAAAAAAAAAAAAAAAAAGAGAGACTTACTTCTTGGGTGGCTAGGTGAGGCCTTTGGTGGCGTGGGCTGAGGGCAGGAACAGGGTGGAGTACCAGATTAGCCTGGGAATGAAGGTAATGTTGAGCTGGAGTAGGGCTCGCTTGAGGCCCCCGGGCATCTGGGCTGAGTGGGAGCTGGGGCTCCTGTGCCTGGCGGGGCTGCCCTCCAAGGCACCCTCAGTCAGCCTCAGCTTCCCTCGGTGCTTGCTCAGGGAAGGCATTCCTGTGCCTGGGATGACAGAGCTGGCAGGCCGTTGCCATGGCAGCCCGGGGACTGAGAAGAGGAGCAGGAGAGAAGTGGCCTGGGGGTTGTTATTGAAGGAAGGCACTTCCTGGATTCTTTGGTGCCCAGTCTGAGAGGATGTTGCAGTCCAGGGCTCGTGGCTGGCCATTGAAGATAGGGCCTTCCTCAGCCCACCCAGGGCTGGTCTCCAGTGTGTGTGTGTGTGTGTGTGTGTGTGAGCGCGTGCGTGCGTGCATGCGCACACGTGTGTGTATGTGTGTATATCTGTTCATCTGTCTATGTGTGTGGGGACACAGAACCCCAGGGGACCATCTGTGTGTATGGATACGTGCGTATGTATACACTCATGTGGGTACGCAGAGGCCTGGAAGGGCGGGGGCCGTGTATGTGTGTATGTCTTTGGGTATGTTTCTTAAACAGTAAGGAAAGCAGGGAGAAAGACAAAAGCCCTAAGTGACTCTGGCTTTCAGAGGAGCCAGCCTGGTGTGGCGGGTGTAGGGAGCAGAGCAGGCCGGCCAGGGGCCTGATTGGAACCAGACTTGGCAAGGAGGGGCTGTAAATGTTTTTTTGCTGCCTGTCCTGAGAAATTTATGTCACACCCACTCCATCATCCTGGCGGGGGCAGCCTCTCCTAGCTGCCTGTGGTTCTGGGCCTTCCAGCGCCACCAGCAACCACCATGGGGGTCCTCTGAGCTTCTCCAGTCCCAGACGAGAGCGGACCCCATCCTGTAATGCCCTGAGTCTGGCAGGGATAAGCTATGGGTGGATGAGGAGAAGGAGGAGAGAACTTGACCTCCAAATGCCCTTCCTGTGCACAGAGCCTGGATGAATGTGTGTGAAGGGCAGACATCAGGGTGGTGTCGAGAGGAGGGGAAGATGGGAGAGGGGTTGTGCCCTATTTACAACATCTTCCCTGCCTTCTCCTCCTCTTAATGAGGGATAGGGACCAAGGACGGACAGAAAAGAACAAGATGACCCCTAAAGTAGGCTTCAAAGACGATTTGGGTTACAGATAGAAACTGAAGACCAGGAGGGGAAGGGACTTGCCCAAGGCCACACGTTGAGGGAACCAATGGCAGTCTCCAGCCACCCTGCTGTATGTGGTCTTTCTCCCCACCTCCCATCTGGAGACCCCTCCTAACCTAGCATTAGGCCCTGTCTTTTTCTGATCATGTTACTCCTTCCTTAAAATCCTCCCCTGGTTTGCCTTTGTGCTTACAATAAAGGCAAGACCGCTGGACATGGATTACAGGGTCTGCTCTTGTATAATCCCTGCCTACCTCTCCATCCACATCCTTTACCAAGCTCCCTCCTGCCACTGGGCCTTTGCACATGCTGTGCCCTCTGCTTGGGATAATTTTCTTTCCCTTTTTCTGTTTTCCTCGTACTTCTACTTCAGCACACAGCTCAAGTGTCTCTTGTTTAGGGAAACCTCTCTGTATCACCCTGGCTAGACATGATCCCCAGTGTTTCACTCTCCAGGCACCGGGGACGTATCCTCCAAAGCACTTCTCACTAATTCAATTTTACTTCTGTTGTGTACTTTGTGATAATGGCCACTTCCTCACCACACTCCATGAGGACAGGGACCACAGCCGCTTTTGCTTACGGAGGCTCCCCTAGTGCTCAGGATAGGCCTGGCAAATAACCAACAGTGACAAGGACATCAGGAGCTAATATTTGAGGCTTACCATGTGCCAGGCACTCTTCCAACTGCTTTACTTGGAATAGCACATTTAATCTTCACAAACTCCTTGAGGTAGTTACTATCATTATCCCCATTATACAGATGAGGAAAGTGGGGCACAGAGAACTTAAAACACTAGACTAAGGTCACACAGTAAATAGTGAAGCTAAAATTTAAACCCAGGTAGCCTGTGTCCTTAACCGCTCTCACTGTAAGTACTTACTAATAAATATTTGTTGACTACATACTTTTGTTTGAGCCTTCCCCACTTCAACCCTGAGGGGAGATGCCAGCCCCTGAGCACCTTCCTGGATCTTGGGGTAGGCCCTTCCCAGGACTCCTGCCAGCTGCCCATAGTCACTCATGCCCTGCGTCCCGTCTCCCAGCCTCCCCTACCCACACCACTAGCGACTGTCTGCTCCCTTGGATGATGTGAGAAAGTTCTCGGGCTGGGCAATGCCCCTGAGTCTCAAGAGGCACTTTTTTACCCTAAAACACTCTCTCTGGTCATTCCCTCCCAGCCAGAGTCCACTGGCCTACTCTCATCTACTCAGGCCTCCGTTTTCCCTTCTGTAAAATAGAGTTAGTTTCCATACTGCAGGGTAGTGCTGAGTATTCAGCGAGTTTGTCTGTGTGTGTTTGATAACGGCCAAGCACAAGACCCATACTAGTTATCACTTGTACTGTTATTAATAATCAGTTACCATGTAAACTGAAACTCTCTTCACGGATTCGAGCTCCAGAGCCTAGTGGGGACTAGAGAAAGAAAGTAACACATGGGGCTAACAGTGGGTGTTCAGTGTGCCCTTTTCCTGATCATGGTCTGCCACCCTTCTCCTCCTGCCCGCCTTCTCAGCGCCGCCACATGCAGGACAGGCTTTGGGCTGGTTAAGAACCCCCAGCCCTGTGTGGGGGAGGGAGTGGAACTCTGTCTCCCCACTGTTTTCCCTCCCTGACAGCCCCCCATCCGCCTTGCTGTTTCTCTGCCGGGCCAAGGGCAGGGAACACGAGGCCCCCTCCAGCCCCCCAGGGCCCACGAACCCTGCCCCCTTCCCACCATGGCATCTTGAATAAGGCTGAGTCTCTGGCTCTTGGTGGGGGGTGGCTGTGGGATGGGGGGTGCACAGAGAGAGGAGGGTTACAAAAGCTGCGCCTTGCTTTCCCAGTGGCCACCCGGCGGCCAATGAATGCACAGAGCCACAGCCGGGGCGGGGGTGTGGGAGTGGGGGACAGCCAGTGTGTTTTCATTTTGCTCTGTTTGTTTTCTGTTTAGATCAACTGCTCAGTTCTGGTTTGGGCCTCTGAGGGCTGATGGGGTTTGGCAGGTAAGGATTTCTGGGGCCACCCATCTCTGCCTTCCACAGGGCTGTGGGCTCAGCTCCTGCCAGCCCCTGCAGAAGTAGGAAGCCCAGCCCACTCTACTTGCTTGCCAGCCCCATTCTTTCCACTTTCTCTCTTTTCTCCTTTTCTCTCTCTTTCCCTCTTTCCTTCTTCTGTTCTTTCTCTTTCTGTATCTCTGTTTCCCCCCTCCCTCCCTCCTCCTCCCCCCTCCCTCCTCCTCCCCCTCCCTCCTCCTCCCCCTCCCTCCTCCCTCCTCCTCCCCCTCCCTCCTCTTCCCCCTCCCTCCTCCTCCCCCTCCCTCCTCCTTCCTCCTCCCCCCTCCCTCCTCCTCCCCCCTCCCTCCTCCTCCCTTTCTCTCATCTGGCTCTTGGAGTTTGTCCCTGTCCCTTTTCTGCCTCCCCGAGCCTCTTTTTTTTTTTTTTTTTTTTTTGCGGTACGCGGGCCTCTCACTGTTGTGGCCTCTCCCGTTGCGGAGCACAGGCTCCGGACGCGCAGGCTCAGAGGCCATGGCTCACGGGCCCAGCCACTCTGCGGCATGTGGGATCTTCCCGGATGGGGCACGAACCCGCATCCCCTGCATCGGCAGGCAGACTCTCAACCACTGCGCCACCAGGGAAGCCCCCCGTGCCTCTTTAATTCTTTCTTTCTTGCCACCTTTCTCCTTTTTCTCTATTTCTATGTCTCCTTTTTTCTCTTTCTCAGAAGAGAAGGAAATCAAGGCCTGGGCATTAGGAGACCTAAGTTCTGGCCAGTTTCCCCCTATTCGTTCTCTCTGAGTAACCTTCAACAAGTCCTTTCCTATCCCTGGGCCTCAGTTTACCCATCTGCAGACTGAAAGCTCTAACTTATGTGCCCTCCAAGAGCTAAGCTGGAAGATCTCGTATTTACTCTGTGAACGGGATGGGAGGGAGGGGATGGGTCAGATTCTCTCTTCAGGGAGCAGGGCCTCAAAACACAGTCTGGAGAGGAGGGGGGCGGTCAGTGGAGAGCCTCCTTGAGCAGTGAGGGATTATGGGAAAGGGCAGAGAGAGAGGAGACACCCGTCACTGGTACCAAAAGCCAATCCAGAGAATCCAAGGAGCAGAGCTGGGGCCTGGGGTCTGGAAATGTAAAGGCGCTGCTGCAGTGATGGCAGACCATAGGACTACAGAACAGAGCACTTGGTCTTGCTTCTTGGACTGCCATCTGCCTTCCATGTGGCCCTGGATCAGGCCCCCATCTTCGAGCCCACCTCTCCTCTCATTAGGACAATTGCCCACTACCTTCTAGTGACTTAAGGGTAAAGGAGTCAGAGCTAGGGAGCGCCACACACCGCTGCATTGCCTTTTCTCCTGGTTCCGCAGGCACCTTAACCTTCGAGCTGACCAAAGCAAGCTCCTCCTCCACACCCACCCCACACCTCTCCCTCCTCCGGGGTTTCTTTCCACAGTGAATGGACGGCCATCCTCTTGGAAGCATTGATTTGAGGGCCTTGAGCTGGACTCTCGCTTCCCCATCACCCCCCAGATCCCACCCATCTCCAGGTCACGTGGGCTCTGTCTCCGTGTGGTGCTCCTGCCCTCCCCACTGCCACTGCCACTCAATGCTGCCACCACCATTTCCTGCTTGGACTCATGCCACAGCCTCCTCCTGCTCTCTCGGTCTTCTGTCTCTCCATCTCCTATTTGGCCTCCACGCAGCTGCCCAGGTGACCCCAATGTTTAGACTTCACGATAACTTCAAGTTTTTGGCTATTAGCAATAAGACCACTATAAACATTCACATACGTGTCCTTTGGTAACTGAATTGCTGGGTTGTAGGATAAGCCTATGTTCAGCTTTGGTAGATGTGTCTCCATTTTCCAGAGTATTTGTACCAATTTATACTCCCCCCGCCCCGCCAGCGATGCAGGATAGTTTTTGTTGTTCTTCATCTTCACAAAGAGTTGGTCATTTCCATTTTCTTTCATTTTACCCATTCTGGTAGGTGTACAGTAGCATCTCATTATGATCTCATTTTGTATTTTCCTTTTGACTCATTAAATTGAACACCTTTTCATATGTTTATTGGCCACCTTAATATTCTTTATTTTCTGAAGTGTCTGTCAAGGTCCTTGGCACATTTTTCTATTGGGTTGCCTAATCTATTCTAGATTGTGAGTCCTTTGTCAGATATACCTGTTGTAAACACTTTCTCCTCTTCTGCGGGTGTTCTTTTCACCCTCTGAAAACAGTCTTTGAATGGACAGAAATTCTTTATTCTTACATAGTCCAAATTATCAACTCTTTCCTTCATGGATAGCATTTTTTCCATCTTATTTAAGAAATCTTTGTCTACTCCAAGTGCACAAAGTTGTTCCCCTATATTTTCCTCTGAAAGCTTTATTGTTTTGAATTTCACATTTATAGCTACAATCCATCTGGAACTGATTTCTGTGTGTGACGTGAGGTAGGGGTCAAGATAAATTTTTTTTCCACATGGCTATCCAACTGACCCAGCACCATTTTTTTTTAAAGTTTCCAATGTACTACAGTGTCATTTTTGTCATAAATTAGGTGACTGTGTATGTGTGGGTCTGGTTTGGAATTTTCTATTCTTCCCATATGTCGGTTTCTATATCCTTATGCCAATACCACAATGTCTTAATTACTATAAATTTCTAGGTCTTGGTATCTGTTAGAATCCTCCAGCTATGTTCTTCTCCTTCAAGATTACCTGGGTTATTCTTGGCTTTTTGCATTCCCATCTGAATTTTAGGACTAATTTGTCAATTTCCATCACCAAAAAAAAAAAAAAACTTGCTGGGATTTTTAAGTGAGATCACATTGACTCTGTAGATTAATTTGGGAAGAACTGACGTCTTTATAATATAGACTTTTCTAATACATGAATATGGTTTATCCCTTAATTTACTTGTCTTCTTTCATTTCTTTCCATAATATTCCTTTTAGTTTTCTGTGTAGAGGCTTTCCACATCATATATTTGATTTATTCCTAAATATTTGATGTTTATGCTATGGTAGGGTTTTTAAAACTTTCTTTTTCTATTTTTTGGCTGGCATAAAGAAATACAATGGATTTTGGCATATTGACTTTATACCCAGTGATACTTCTAAATTCACTTATCAATTCTAATCGTTTGTCTATAGATTCTTCTGGACTTTCTATATACACTACCATATCAAGTACAAATAATGGCAATTTTACTTCTTCCTTTCAAATCTTTGATTTCTTTTGCTTGCCTTACTGCACTAAGATCTCCAGTACAATATGGAATAGAAATGGTGAGAGTGAGCATTCTCGTCTCACACCTAGTCTCAGTGTATGAAAACGTTCAATATTTCACCATTAAGTATGTTGTTTGCTGAAGGTTTTGATAGATGCTCTTTATCAGGTTGAGGAATCTCCTTCTTCCTAGTGTGCTGAGAGTTTTATCATGAATGGGTGTTGAATTTTGTAAAGCACTTGTTAGGCATCCATCATAATTTTAATCCTTTTTCCTCCTAGGTGAACTACAAGGTGAACTACAAGGTGAATCATTTTTGATTGGTAAACCACTCTTTTTTTTTAACATCTTTATTGGAGTATAATTGCTTTACAATGGTGTGTTAGTTTCTGCTTTATTTGATTGGTAAACCACTCTTTTTTTTAACATCTTTATTGGAGTATAATTGCTTTACAATGGTGTGTTAGTTTCTGCTTTATTTGATTGGTAAACCACTCTTGAATTCCCGGATTAAAAAGCATTTGGTCATGATGAATTATTTTTTAATATATCGCTGAATTCCATTTGTTAATTTCTTAAAGTAAACTTTTTAATTTTGTGATCACTGTGGATTTACATGCAATTGTAAGAAATAATACAGGGATGTCCTATGTACACATTAATCAGTTTCTCCCAATGGAAATATCTTGCAAAAATATAGTATTATCACCAGCAGGATAGTGACATTCATACAGTCCATCACCACAGGGATCCTTCGTGTTGCCCATTCACAGCTATACCCACTTCCCTCCTGCTCCAACTCCTTTTTAACCCCTGGCAACCACTCATTGCCATTTCCATAATTTTGTCTTTTCAAGAACATTATATAATGGAGTCATTAAGTATGTAACTATATGGGATTGGCTTTTCCACTCAACAAAATCCTCTGGAGATTTATCCAAGCTGTTGCATGTGTCAGTCGTATATTCCTTTTTGTTGCTGAGTAGTGTTCCATGGTGTGGATGTACCAGAGTTTGTTTATCCACTCACCCATTGAAGGCCATCTGGGCCATTCCCAGTTTGGAGCTATTAGCAAGAAAGCTGCCATAAGCATTCATGTACAAATTTTTGTGTGAACCTTAGTTTTAAATTCTCTCATATAAATGTCCAAGTGTGCAGTTGCTAGGTCATATCGTACTTGAATGTTTAGTTTTATAAGAAACTCCAAACGGTTTTGCAGAGTGGCTGTGCCACTTTACAGTCCCACCAGCAATGTATGAATGATCTGGTTTCTCTACCCTCACTAGCATTTGGTATTGTCACTTTGTAAAGAAATTTTAGCAATTGGATAGCTATGTAGTTATAGCTCATTGTGGTTTTAATTTGCATTAATGATGTTGACTAACTTTTCATGTGCTTATTTGCCATCTGTATATCCTCTTCGGTGAGATGTCTCTTCATGCCCTTTGTCCATTTTCTAATTGGATTATTTGTTTTGTTTTGTCTTGTTCTGTTTTGTTTTTGTAAATTTATTTATTTATTTTATTTTTGGCTGTGTTGGTTCTTCGTTGCTGAGCGCGGGCTTTCTCTAGTTGAGGTGGGAGGGGGTTACTCTTCGTTGCGGTGTTCGGGCTTCTCATTGTGGTGGATTCTCTTGTTGCGAAGCATGGGCTCTAGGCATGCGGGCTTCAGTAGTTGTGGCACACGGGCTCAGTAGTTGTGGCTCGTGGGCTCTAGAGTGCAGGCTCAGTAGTTATGGTGCACAGGCTTAGTTGCTCCGTGGCATGTGGGAACTTTCTGGACCAGGGCTAGAACCCGTGTCCCCTGCATTGGCAGGCAGATTCTTAACCACCGCGTCACCAGGGAAGCCCTTGTTTTACTGTTGAGTCTTAAGAGTTCTTTATATATTCTACATACAAGTCCCATGTCAAATGCATGGTTTACAAATATTTTCTCCCAGTTTGTAGCTTGTCCTTTCATTAATTTCTTTACAGAACAAAAATATTTGATTTGATGAAATCCAATTTATCCATTTTTTTCTTTTATGGATCATGCTTCTGGTTCATATCTAAGAATTCTTCACCAATAATTAAGTTCTGAAGATTTTCTCCCGTGTTTTCTTCCAAACAATCTATAGTGTTATGTTTTATATTTAACTCTGTGATTCACTTGGTTAATTTTTGTGTAATGTGTGAAATTTAGGCTAAGGTTCATCTTTTTGCCTATGAATGCCCAATTGCTCCAACATCATTTGTTGAAAAGGTGATCTTTCCTCCACTGAGATGCTTTTATACCTTTGTCAAAAAATCAGTTGGGCATATTTGGTGCAGATCTGTTTCTGGGATCTATTTTTCTTCCACTGTTCTGTATATCTCTTCTTCTGCCGATACTACATAGTCTTGATTATAGTAGCTATATAATAAGTCTGAAAATCAGGTAGAGTTATTCCTCACACTGTATCTAGTTCTTCTGCCTTTCCATATACATTTTAGAATAATCTTGTCTATATCTATTTAAGAAGCTTGCTGGAATTTTGATAGGAATAGCATTAAACTTATATATCAATTTAGAGAGAATTGACATCTTTACTGTGTCATTCTTCCGATCCATGAACACCTGGGTGTCTATTTATTTACATCTTCTTTGATTTCTTTTATCAGCATTTAAAAATTTTCAGCATACAAGTCCTACACATGTTTTGTTACATTTATACCTAATTATTTTTTTAATATTTGGAGAGACTATAAATGGAATTGCATTTAAAATTTTGGTGTTCACATGTTCATTGTTAGTATAAAGAAATACAAGTGATTTTTTTGTATGTTTATCTTGTATCTTGTGACTTTGATGAACTTACTTATTAGTTCTAGGAGATTTTTTTGTAGATTCCTTGGGATTTTCTATGTAGACAATCAAATCATCTGCAAATGAGAACCATTTTATTTCGTCCCTTCCAATCTATATGCCTTTTCTTTTTTCTTTTACTTTCTTTTCTCCTTCTACTTCTTTCCTTATTGCACTGACTGGAAATTCCATCACTATTTTGAATGGGTAGAATCCTTGCTTTGTTCTCAATCTAAGGTGAAAATCATTCAGTCTTTTGCCATTAAATATAATGTAGAATTTTGTAGATGGTCTTTATCAAGTTGAAGAAATTACTCTCTTCTCAATACTTGAGTGCTTTTTTTAATGAAAGGGTGTTAGATTTGGTATAATGGTTTTCTATATCAGTTGATAAGTTCACTGATCTTTCTTTCTTAGCCTGTTAACATGGTGGATTACACTGACTGATTTCCAAGCATCGAACCAGCCTTGCATTCCTGGGATAAACCCCACTTGGTCATGGGGTATACTTCTTTTTATATATTACTGAATTCTATTTGTTGATATTTTGTTGAGAATTTTTCTGTCTATTTTCGTGAGGGATATTGGTCTTGGTTTCCTTTTTGTGTACTCTCTCCATCCAGTTTTGGTATCAGGGTAATGCTGGATTCATAAAATGAATTGGGAAGTCTCTGCTCCTCTTTCTTTTTCTGGAAGAGATTAGAATTAGTGTTCATTATTCTTTAAACTTTTGGTAGAATTCTCCAGTGAAGCCATATGTCCCTAATGATTTCTTTGGGGGGATGTTTTTAATTACAAATTCAATTTCTTTGATAGTTGTTATAGGACTATCCAAATTATCTGTTTCATATTGGATGAGTTGTGGTAGTTTGTGCTTCCTGAGGAATTAATCCATTTCATCTAAGTTGTCAAGTTTGTGTGTAGAGTTGTTCATAGTGTTCCATTATTGTCCTCTTGATGTCTGCAGGGTCTGTATTGATATCCTCTGTTTCATTCCTGATATTGGTAATGTGTGTCTTCTCTCTTTTTCCTGTGTCAGTCTTGCCAGAGATTTGTCAATTTTATTGATTTTTTTCAAAGAATCAGCTTTTTTGTTCCACTGATTTTTCACCCTTGAAATCCTGGTATATACCTCACTTGGTCATGAAGCATTATTCTTTTAATATGTTTTTTTATTTCGTTTCCTAATATTTTGGCTTTGGGTTTTTTCATCCATGTTTACCAGAGAGATTAAGCTGAAATATTCCTTTCTTACTATGTTTTTACCTAGTTTTGGTATCAAGATTTGTCTAGTTATTTGGCTAGCCTCATAAGAAGTGTTGGGAAGATTTCCTTCTTTTTGTATTCTCTGGGAGGATTTGTGTAATATTGATGTTATAAGACACATCGAGTTTTGTGCATTTATGTATGTTTGGGGGCAAATAGTTTCATCTCTGTGCATGGAGCTAGGTGGAGCAGGGTAACGTATTTTTGATCTTTTACCATCTGCCAGACACCATGCTAGGAATTTTACATTCATTATCTCATTGTTTCCTTATAAAAATCTCACTGGACAAGAATTTTTATACTTGCCTCTGAGCTCAGAAAACTGAGATTCATTGACCTGCCTAAGATCATACAGATGTGGGATTCAAAGCTAAGTCTAATTTGTTGACCTCTTACTACTGCAGTCTAGGCACTGTGCCCTAAGATGGTCATCTGCTGTAACTGAATCTTTCCAACAACTCAGTGAGAGAGTCATTCTGCTTTTCACTGTAGAGATGAGGAAGCAGAAGCTCAGAGAAGTTGAGGAACTTGACCGAGCTAAACATCTAGGATGTGACCAAGCTGAGCTCCAGGGTGATATTTTGCCATTCTCCAGCCAGACTGTGTTCTTTGTGCTGCTGTGCCCAGAATGTTCCTCTCACAGCAATAAGCACATTCTTATGTGTTAGCGACTCTGCCAGCATTGTTAGCAGCTCAGGGCAAGAAAGGGGTCGCGCTGGCCGGACAGCTGCTGGCCCCAGGTTCCAGGTGCAACAATGAATCAAAGCTGCAGACAGAGCTGGGGAGATAGGCTGCTGCGCAACTGGAAGAAAGGGGCTTGGGAAACTGGGCCCTGAGGTTTTGAGACTGGAAAGTGGCTTGGCAGACCCTCACATGGGCCAGGAGACAGGATGACAGGTAAGGAGGTGGTTGGGGGCTAGAAGGTCTGGACCCTGGTGGGTCACAGTGCCACCCTTCTCTCATTTCTTAGGCTAGGGCAGGCTGGACTAAATTTCCTTTGTTTCTGCAAAGCTCAGGCCTGAGCCACTACTAACTCCTAGGGAAGGAGAGAGGGTGGAGGAAAGAAGAGAGGTGCCCTGAGGCCCTAGCCCCAGCCAGAGGCATGGGGATCAAGTCTAGGCTCAATAATATGGCAGAGTAGAGGAGGTCCTTACAGATCACTTGGTCCAATCACCCCAGTATCTAGGGGAAAACCAAGGCCCAGAGAGATGAGGGTGAAGTGATTTATTTGTCCTAGGCCACACAATCCTTAACAACCACCTGGGAGAGAGCAAGGGCTCAGACTGAGGGGTGTGGGATGTGGGGCGAATAGGGTGTGTGTGTGTGTGTGTGTGTGTGTGTGTATACTGAGGTTCCTTCTATATAGCGTTGTATAGTGTGGTGGAGACAGCACGAATTGTGAGGCCTGATTCCTCCATGTGTTAACTTGTGACTCTAGGAGCAAGTTACTAGAATGTTCTGGGCATCAGTGTCTTCATCTGTACCTCATCGTGGTAACTACCTCTTAGGGTTGCATACAGATAAAATAAGTTTATTTTCATATATATATATATATATATATGAAACACTTAGAAGTGTGTCTGGCACGTAGGAAGCACTACATAAGTGCTATTGTTATTACTGGAAGCCCTTGGATGGGGTGGGAAGAACAGGGGCTCAAGGGTCAGCCTGCCTGTGTCCCATTCCAGACTGCCACGCCGACTGTGTGGCTTTCGGCAAATTTCTTCCTTCTCTGTGCCTCAGCAGCCTCATCTGCAATACATGTAATGTGGAACTGGTAAGAGTCTCTCGTTCGCAAGGTTGTTGAGGAATTCAGCGCTATGACTTGGACAGATCACAGGGCTCACAGAAGGCCTTGGAGAAAAGGTGGCTGTTATAACTGCTATCATCCTCCGGAGTTTCTGCCCCACATCCTTCAGGCTGGTCCCTCCCCACCAGAGCTGGGCGAGAGCTCTAACCCTTCAAGTTTCAAGCCCTGCAGCCTCTTTGCTCCTGCCCTTAGGGTGGCTCACTGACTTGACAACTTCCTTTCTCCTCCCAGGATTGGCGGCTGGGAGAGCTTTGAGGGCGGTGCCAGCTGGAGGCCCCAGTGATGGTCATAGGAAGTGGAGAGATAGGGTCTGGCTGCAGAAGATCTCCCGCTAGCTTGGCAGGGACCCCTTGCCTCAAAGCATCCCCTCCATCTGACCCTGTCCTGGCGCTCAGTGGAGCTGAAGCAGCCAGTTAGAAAGAGGATCAGAGATTCACAGGTCTTCTGAATAGAGACCACTCCCTGTCCCCACGCACTTTACTTTAGGGAAAGGGGACCGCAGACCTAGAAAGAAGAAGGAATGTGGCCAAGGCCACATAGCAATGATTACCATTCTACAGAGTGAGAAGCTGTGTCTCAGAAACATCAAATGCAGAGTTAAGATCACAGCACAGATCTCCTAAATGCTGTCTTTTCTAGAACCAAATAGGTCAGAGCTGGAAGAAATACTAGTTAGGGGACATTTGAGCCTAATCCCATTTCGTAGGTGAGTAACACTGAGGCCCAGAGAGGGAAAGGGACTTGCCCAAGGTTCAAAAGGAGTTAGTGGCAGAGGTGGGACCCAAACCCAGGGCTCCTGATCCCTTAGCCAGGGCTCTTCCCATGCCCCACAGCTGCAGAGGGAGCGGTGGTGGGCCCAAAAGTTTGGTGGGGGGGGGGGGGAGGCGGTGAGGGGGAAGACACCCAGCACAGCACTGGGATGCTTTTAGCTCTCACCCAGTCAGAACTGCTGTCTTCCCACTCCCCCTGGCTCTCTGAGACCCCTGTCTCACTTACCTCACTGGTCCCCTGTGGAAGGCATTCTCATGACAGAGCCCTAAAGAGGGTCAGAGACCTGAGTTCCAAGCTGTGTGTCCTCTCTATGGGCCTCTGCTTCTCTAACTCTAAAGCAGTGTGTGTGGAGTGTGGGGCAAGGACGGACTGGTTGAGTCACAGCATTTGAATTAACTGTAGAGCTGGGGAAAATCCCGATGCCTAGGCCCTTCCCCAAGCTCATGAAATCAGAATCCCGGAGGTGGGCCTCAGGCTTGAGTGGTGGGTTTAATCCGC
Source organism: Pseudorca crassidens (assembly GCF_039906515.1). Classification (NCBI taxonomy): domain Eukaryota; kingdom Metazoa; phylum Chordata; class Mammalia; order Artiodactyla; family Delphinidae; genus Pseudorca; species Pseudorca crassidens. The sequence continues at coordinate 74,350,283 of NC_090317.1, read as the reverse complement.
CAGGAAATTCAAATGAGCAGCGGGATGGAGAAGATCTCCAAGGGCTCCTCCACCTGACTACTGCTGAGATTCCATGACCAACGCAGGGTGTCTTGGGTTGAGGGGCGGGGGTGGCCCTGACAGATCTGCTCGCACAGCCCGCACAATGAGCATGCCAGCCCAAACTACAGGCCATTTTCCCAGGGTTAGAAAATTGCTTTGGGGTTTCCGGCACTGTCTGCATTCCTCCTGGGACGCTGCTCCTGTGGTAGGAGTTTGCCTGTCCACACCCCTCTGCCTCCTCTCCCCCTGACACCCCCACCCCCTCCCTGGGCTGGCTGACTTCATGTGGCAGAGAAACAATGCAGGCTCTGGAATCATAGCAGGCTTATGGTGAAGGCCCTGCTTCACCACGAGTAGCTTTGCAGCCTCAAAAAAATCATTTCACCTCCCTAAACCTCAGCTTTCCCATTTCTAAAATACGGAGAGTAGCAATACTTAGCTCACATCCAGCGTGCTGAGCTCAGAGTCCTGCTCTAACGAGTGCTCCGTGAATGGTGACTCCCCTCTCCTGATACCCCAGGGGAAGCCCAGCTCCTGGCTTCCTCAGAGGAGCCCAGGGCAAACCATCCTGCTCTCATTTCCAAGACTCAACATCCAGAGAGTGAAAAATCTGCCTTCTGCGTTTGGCAGAATGCAATTTCTAGTTCACAAGGCATGTCCACTTCTGCTTGCTTGTAAGGCCATCCCAACAAGCCCACGAGAAAGGAATTATAATCCCTACCATACAGGGGATGAAGCTGGAACTCATAAAGAGTCAGACATTTGCCCGTAGCCACTCAGTTTAGAATTGATAGTGCTGAGATTTAAAACCAGGGCCATCTGGCTCCAGAGCCCAGACTGTATCTTCAGTGTCTTAACCTGGCAAGATCAGGGAAGGTGCTGCTCCAGTGGGCAAGGCCTACACTGACATCAAGCCATTTCAACAGGGATGCAAATGCCCATCGAAGGTGACTGTGAGATCTAAACGCCAGAAAGCTGGTGGTCAGACACACACACACACACACACACACACACACACACACACAGAGTAGGGTGGGAGTCAGTGACAGTTATCATTGCATAAGTATTGCCGTCAAGGTTAAAGCAGACACTCCACAACAACCACCATGGAAGGAGGTTGGCAAATTGATATTTGCTGAGAAGGATGGTAATGGAAACGATGAATGGGCCTGCCACACCCTTAGCATACTGACAGCTTCTTACACACACACACACGCACACACACACACACACAGACGTGCACACACGATAATAAAATTAGCAACAATCAGCCCTTTCTGTGTCTAGCTTTACAACACATGCAGAAGAGTCTTCTCATGTCTATCATCTCATTTCCCCCAACAATGTATTCATTCAACAAATATTTATTGAGCACCTACTATGTGCCAAGCACTGTTCTAGGTGCTTGAGATACGTCAGTGAACAAAATTGGTATATGAAGATCTCTGTCCTTAAGGAGCCCATAGTCTGGTGAGAAGGGGCAAAAGGTAAAGATAAATAAAATATATCATATGGTTGATGGTGATAAGTGCTGTGAGGAAAAAAATAAAGCAGGAGGCAAGAGGGTCAGGGTGTCCAAGGGCGAGGTTGCAAGTTTAGCTACCATAGCCAAAAAAGTCACACTGAGAAGGTAACATTTGAGAAAGCTCTGAAGGAGGTAAGGAAGTGAACCATACAGATATCTGCAGAAAGACCATTCTAGGCAGACCGAACAGTCCATGCAAAGAATGTGAGCTGGTTGTGTGTCAGAAAGTTTTGAAGAAATGTAAAGAGGCCAGTGTGGCTGGAGTTGAGTGAGCAAAGAGCAGCATATGAAGGCAGAAAATTAAGGAAGGACCAGATTTCAGAGAAATTTTGGCCACTGTGGTGACTTCGGCTTTGCTAGTAGAGAGATGGGGAGACTTGGGACCTGATTTGGGTTTCACAGGATCCCTCAGGCATAGATCCTTAAGATGTAGAGAATGGGCTGTGAGGACAAGGGCTGAAGGGTGGTCTAGAGCAGGGGTCCCCAACCCTCGGGCCAGTGCCGGTCCGCAGCCTGTTAGGAACTGGGCCACTCAGCAGGAGGTGAGCGGCGGACGAGAGAGCGAAGCTTCATCTGCCGCTCCCCATTGCTCCCCATCACTCACATTACTGCCTGAACCATCCTCCACCTCAGCCCCCCCATGTGTGGAAAAATTGCCTTCCATGAAACCAGTCCCTGGTGCCAAAAAGTTGGAGAGACAGACAAAAAAGGCAGAGACAGTGGAGGTGGTAGAAAGTGGTTGGATTTTGGATGTATTCTGAAGATAGAGACAAAAGGCTTTACTGACCGATGGGATGTAGGGGGTTGAGAAAAGAAAGGTGTCAAGGAGTACCTCACGTGGTATGAAGTCCACACGTCTCCACCTCTGCTGTCACCACCCTGGTCAGAGGCAACACCCCCTCTCGCAGAGACCTTGACAATGGCTACCTCACTGAGGCTCCTTCTCCCATCCCTCCCTGCTGCAATCTACTCTCCACCCAGCAGCCAGAGGGATCCTTTTAAAATGTAAATCAGGCCATGTCACTCTCCTCCTTAAAACCCTCCCTTGGCTTCCCATGACACTTAGAAAAAAAGTCCAAGGCCCACATGAGGTGGCTCCTATCTGCCTTTCCAATAATCAGTGATCTTTCCTGCCTCTATCCCTATCCTCTGCTCTGCTCCAGCCTGCTCTGCTGTTCCATAAGATCCCAAGCTCGTGCCAACCTTAGGACCTTTGCATCTGCTGTTTTCACTGCCTGGAATGTTCTTTCTCTATTCTGCATGGTTGGCTTCTTCTCATTCTTCAAGTCTCGGCTGAGATGTCACCTCCTGAGAAAGATCACCATCACTTCATCTAAATTAGACTTGTCATTCTGGGTTTTCTCTCTCATAGCTCCTTCCTTTTGTTTTTATTCCCTTCAGAGCACGTTCCATGGACAATATGTGGATTTGCATGACTTTCGTCTCCTTCACTAGACTGTCAGCTCCCTGAGAGCAAGGGCAGGACCATGCAGACTTGGCCACCTCTGTATCTCAGTGCCCGGTTCCAAGACAGGCACACAGTGTTGATGAGTGTGTGTGTGGCAGGGCACTAAGTGATTTACGGGCATATGCTCATTTAATACCTACAACAAGCCTGTGAAATAGGCTTTGCTATTATCCCCATTTTATAGATGAGGAAACTGAGGCACTAGGGATGTCATAAGGTTTGCAAATGGTAGAGCCAAGATTCAAACTCATGTCTGTCTGACCCCACCACCTGTATGTACCCTTTATAATCACACATACACACACACACACACACACACACACACACAGTGGATGTGCTCTGGAAATACTTTTTAAAAGAATAAAGGATTGAAAATGTTAAAAAAAAAAATTAGGCTTAAACTCAGGTCCATCAGACGTGAAATCTGTATTCAACCTCCACTTCTTAGGCTGACATAATGGAGTGCCCCATACCATTTTTGATGTGAGATTGTGCAAAGAACATGATCTTTGGAGCCAAGCAGATCTAGGTTCAAATCCCTGTCCCACTGGATACTATGTGACCTCAAGCAAGTCACTTCACGTCTGTGGACCACTGTTTGCTCATCTCTAAAATGGGAATGATAGTCACCTCCTAATTCTCAGGGTTGCTCTCAAAAGTGTCACTTTGGACAAGCCTCTGAGTCTGTTTCTTCCTCCAGTATTCTTGAATTTAATGATATTCTATGGTTAATCTCAATCTATCCTGCTGGAGTTTCCTTCACCCATTTAACATGTCCCTCTGTCCATCTATCCGTCCATCCATCCATCCATTCATTCGTCAATACTGATGAAGGCCCCTGCTGTGCACCAGGCCCTATGATAGGCCATGAGCTCCAGAGGAAAGTAAGATATTAACAAAGTTTGGATCCTAGGGTTCAAATAGCAGTTGAGGTCTCTATCATGTCATGTGCTACCAACAGGAGTGAGGGTCTAGTGCTTCCTATTGAGTGAAAGCAAGTAAGCTGGCCTGACGGCAGTGGCATGCACACTTTGTAAGGGCTGAAATTATGCTGGTTCCCCTCCTGATCCCAGTGCCTCACATAGGTTAAGTCCTGACTATTTTCTGACCTGCTTCTGAGCTGTAAAGACTCCATGATGAAGGGTTTTGAATATAATTTGAACTTTAGCCTGTAGGCCACATAGTTTCAAGCAGGGGTGTGACAAGATCATATTTGCTTTATAGAATGACTTTTCTGATCCCTGGTGTCTACTGGGTCATAAGGTGCAGAATTGAAAGCAGGGAGGCCAATGAGGAGACTATTGCACTAGTAACCATGAGAGATAATGGACCACTGGCCTCAGGTAGCAGCAGTGGAAGTAGAGACAAGTGGATGATTCACGAGGTATTTAAGAGGTAGACACACTTTGTGGTGGTAATCGAATGGATCTGGGGGTGAGGAAGAGAGAGACTTAAAGGTGACTCCCAGGTTTCTGCTTTGGACAACTGGGGAGCTGGCTGGAAGACTCCAGATGCCTCACCGTGGAGGCCTGGGACAGGGGAGTGAGTGAGAACTCAGTGGCCTTGACCTTCCCAAAGCAGCTTGCTTGGCGTTTGCCTCTATTATTAGCAAATATTTTCTTTCTTTGGGGCTACAACCCCTCAGCTCTGTCTTGCTCAGCCATAGAGGTAATGGCATGTTGACAGGTCCCATTTGCTAACACACCTTCATTTAAAGGGGCTCACTGACCCCTTAGTAACCTGGAAAATTCTCACTCTGCACTGTCTCTTCTTTCCTCTTTTTCTCTCCCTATTTTTCTCTCTTTTCTCTCTCTTCTTCTCTCTTCTCTCTCTTCCTCTACTTCTCACTCTGTCCTGTCTTTCTTACACGCAGAGATTCTCACATTCTCCCTTATACACACTCACATACACCACCTTGGGAGGACATCTGAATGCCTACGTGTACCTGTCTGTGCGGGTACACCCAGGAACGGGGGGTGAGAGGGAATGGAAACTTTAAGTGTAAACTTGAAAAAAAACAACAACGTTGATTTCAGACCAGACTCTTAGTTAAGGGCCAAAGAGGAGGCCCATGGAAAACAAGTTGCCTGGAGCCAATGAGAAGTTAACCCATTCATCCGGCAGACACTTCCAGGGGCCTCCTCCATGCCTAGTCTAGGTTGGGCCAGTCTGTAAAGATCATAGAAGTGAGTGAGACAGACAACCACTTCCCCAAACTGCCAGGATATGATCAGAGAGGTCACTGAGGAGGGAGTCACCAGTTGCCTGCCTGGATGACAAGTTCAGAAAGACTTTACAAAGGAGGTGCCTTTTGAAATGGGCATTGGAGAGTGAATAGAAGTTCATTGTGCCTATAAGAGAGTAAGGACATCCTAGGTAGAAGGAACAACAGCATAGGCGGAGACCTGGAAGCATAAGAGAAAATAGCAAGTAGTTCATTGAGACTGAGTGGTAGACTACAAGTGGGAGAAAGTGGTGGGAGATGGAAGCTAGAGAAGATTGGGCTCTGAATGGCACATGAACAAATTTGAATGGTAGGCAGTTAATTAGTACAGCTACCTCGGAGGGCCCATAGGCGGCTTCCATCAACATTTTAGATGCCCAGAACTTTTGACACAGCAGTTTCAGATCTCATTGTCTGCCCTGTAGAAACACTTGCCACATGATTATGCACAAGGATTACAACATTTTAATAATATAAAATAAAATGTATAATACTGTGAATAGCCACCAATAGGGAACTGGTTAAATAAGATATTTGTCCATCCCCACTAAGGAATATCTTGAGGCAGTTACAATAAATAAAGTAGATCTCTTGAGGATGGAACAAGAATAAATAACATTTTTAAAATTGCAGCAAAATGGGTTGGTATACACACATATATTTCCTAGTTCTATCAACTGACGGGGCCTAAAAGCAATGACACCTCAAGAGCAATGAGCACACCTAGCGACTAGATCTTGGTTTCTAACACTATCCTCCAATAAAATGTGCCAGCCCTCCTTGGAGAAATGGCTGACGTAGACCTGAGGCAGGGAAAGTCCAAGATAAGCCTGAACCGTCTTGTGGTGCCAGAAAATAAGGAAGTGCTTGGAAAAGAGTGGGGGCTGGACAGAAGAGCTCAGAAGCCAAGCGGAAGGAGATCCTGAGAGCCAAAGTGGGAACAATTTGAGCAGAAAATAAATAATGATAGTATTGGACTTTTAATACATATATTTTCAATGTTAGAACAGTTCTAGATTTACAGAAAGGGTGCAAAGGTAATACAGAAAGTTCCCATATACCCCACATCCATCTCATATGAGTGTGATTCATTTATTACAATTAATGGAGCAACACTGAGACATTATTATTAACTAAAGTTTACACTTTTTTACTTAATGACTTTTACCTGTTTCCAGTGCCCCATCTAAGACCCCACATTACATTTAGTTGTCTTGTCCCCTTAGGATTCTGTTGGCTGTGGGTGTTTCTCAGACTTCCCTTGCTATTGATGACTTTGACAGTTTTGAGGAGTACTGGTTGAGTATTTTGTAGAATGTCCCTCAATTTGGATTTGAAAAAACCATGATGATTGTCTCATGGTTAAAGTGGGGGATGGGAGTGAGGAGAACTATCACAGAGGTGAAGTACCCTTCTCAACACATATCACCGATGTACACTATCTATTGATTCCTGCTGCCCACTGGGATCGCCTGGCTGAGGGAGTGTTTGTCAGATTTCTCCACATTACTTTTTCCCCTTTTCCACACTGTTCTCTTTGGAAAGAAGTCACTATGCACAACACATAATTAAGGAGTGGGGAGTTATACTCTACCTTCTTGAGCAAGGAGAAAATATTGGATTTTAACCCATTGCATAAATGAAATATCCATTGGTCCATATTAACACTAACAAATATTTGAATGAATAAATAAATGGGGGAGGAGGGACAGCTTTTCCTTACAGTAAAATTCCAGTTCAGAGATGTAGAAAGAAAGAAGGCTACAGAACATGACTATTATCAGGATGGCATCACAGTAATAAATGGTGAGGCAGCAATAGATGCTACAATTAATAGACAAATGTGGAGTGTTTGAGGAGAAACGGGACTTGCATAGTCTCCAGATATCTTCCCAAGGTATTTGTCAACTACATATCAAAGGAAATGCAGGGGACTTCTCTGGGGACACAGTGGATAAGACTTCGCGCTCCCAATGCAGGGGGCCCGGATTCGATCCCTGATCAGGGAACTAGATCCCACATGCATGCCGTAACTAAGAGTTTGCATGCCACAACTAAGGATCCTGTGTGCCACAACTAAGGAGCCTGACTGCCACAACTAACACCCAGCACAACCAAATAAATAAATAAATATTTTTTTTAAAAAAGGAAATGCAGTAACTTTATAGTGAGGAAAGCCGCAAACATCAACTTAATCAAATGATCAAGATAAACATCACCAGTGATAAGAGATATTGACATCACAAACATCTTGGGATGATACACCAAGAAGGACCCAGCATCACGTCTGTGATATATAACCTCACTCTAGTCATGAGAAAACATCAGACAAACCCAAACTGAGGGGCAGTCTATAAAACACCTGGCTAGTACACTTCACAAGTGCCAAGATCATGAAAGATGAACACACTGAGGAGCTGTCACAGGTTTGAGGACACTAAGGAGAAACAGCAACTCAAAGAGATGTGGGGTCCTGGGCTTCCCTGGTGGTGCAGTGGTTGAGAGTCCGCCTGCCGATGCAGGGGACGCGGGTTCGTACCCCGGTCCGGGAGGATCCCACATGCCGCGGAGCGGCTGGGCCCGTGAGCCATGGCAGCTGGGCCTGCGCGTCCGGAGCCTGTGCTCCGCAGCGGGAGAGGCCACAACAGTGAGAGGCCCGTGTACCGCAAAAAAAAAAAAAAGAGAGAGAGAGAGAGAGAGAGAGATGTGGGGTCCTGGTTAGGATCCTGGAACAGAAAAAAAGGGACATCAGTGGAAAAACGGTAAAAGTCAAATAAGATCTGTAGTTTCATTAACAGTATCATACCAAGGTTCATTTCTTGGTTTTGATCATTGGACTAAGGTTATGTAAGATGTTAATATCAGGGTAAGCTAGGTGAGGGGTGTACAGGAGCTCTCTGTTCTATTTTTTTTTAACTTTTCTCTAAGTCTAAAATTAGTTCAAAATAAAAGGTTTGAAAAGTTGGAGGATAAAAGATTGAGGGCAGATACCTGGAAGGTCTCTGGCGGCAGAAACGTGAGATGTTTCAGTGGATTTTTGAAGGGTGCATGTCTCAGACAGTTAAAGAAAAGAGCCAGGGAAGAGGCCTGGGAGTTACACACTTGGGTTCTCAGAGATCCTGAGAATGTTCTGGTCCCCTTTGGATCTAGGGTTGGGAGACCTCCTCTCCACAGAGCCGTCCTCCCAAAGATGTGTTCACCATAGTGGCCTAGAGTCGGCTGGGCTATGTCTCCAGAGCAGACCCTGGGTTCCGTGTCACGAGTTGGGACGGCAAATCCCTCCTCTTTTCTCCAGCTTGGTGCTGGGAGGGGCAGCCCTATGCATGCCCCCCTCTCAGCCTGGAGGACAGGGTGGCTGAGGTGATGCTGACGCAGTTGGGGGAAGTCTTGGCAAGCAGACCAGCGGCAGAGCTCGGCCTCCAGAGGGAGGGCGGCTCAGACAGTGGTTAGCTTCGGAGTGGGGCTTAGCAGAGGGAAGGGGGAATGGGAGGGAGCTCTCCTTCTCAAGGGGCCCTTTCATGTTGAAATCAGCCAGCGTGAATGCCATCAGCCCAGGAGCCCAGCCGGGGGAAATGTGAGAGCCCCCTTATCTCCCCTCTTGTCACAGCTCCGTCTGCGGTTCCCAGCCGGCCAGCAAGGATGCATTAGGAGAAGTGTTGGTGGTGGGGGAGTGTTCCCATCAAGACCTTGTGCTGGGCCCACTCGGCTGAGGGGGCGGGGCTGGGTGAAGCAGGTTCCAGGCCCTCCTGGCTCGGGAGATGTTGGTTGCCTGGAGCGCCCCATATCTTGGAGCAGGGAGAGGCTGCAGACTGGGCGGGAATTGGAACGAAGGCCTCGGATGCCACCTCTGTACAGCATCCCCTCACCCGCTCAGGGTGTGCAGCCCCATTCACACACCTGCGGGAACAAGAAGCTCGCTCTCTCTTGGGAGAGCCCAGGAGTCATCTCGCTGGTTCCACCCCTGGATTCAGTTCTCATTTCTGGGCAGGAAACCAGGGGCATTTGACCAGGGAGGCTGTGACCCCACCTTCCCCAGGACACTTTCAGCCCAGGAGTGACCCCTGCTGTCCAGACAACCTTGGAGGCCGAGGGCTGAGCCTGCCAGCTTCCCGTCGCTTGAACTGGGTGGCCCTTCCGGCCCCCTTCCAACCCTACAATCTTGTCTTTTTTTCTGAGATGGGCTGTGAGGTTCTTTGTAAATCCGCCAGTGTAGGAGGGAGGTGGGTGAGGCCCCCGCAGCTGGAGCTGTCAGCAGCCAGTGTTTTCAGACACCATTTGCCCATGCAAGTTTCTGGCCCCCAACACGTTCCCACTGCCCAGGGCTCCGAGTCTCCTCCCCACAGCCACATGGGGACCTGAGAGGACCCTGTCTGGCCAGAGAGGAGGTCTTCCCAGAAGCCTCTGCTGCCCGAGAGAGGGAAGGGTGAAGAGCTCGGGGGCCCCCACAGAGACGCTGGCACATGGAAAGCAGGACAAGGTAAGGGAAAGGATGTGAGGAGTCCCCCGAGACAGCTTGGTGCAGGAAGGGGCACGGGGCTGGAGGCGTTCTGCCAGCACCTGCCGGGTGACCTTGGGCCAATCTGTTCCCCTGTCTCCCCAAGTGTCAAGATGGAAGAATCCCTTAGCACCCGACTGAAAATTACCTGCCCCACCCTATCGTGCTCTTTCTTGCCTGTATTTCTTTCACGGCAGGTATCACCATCTGAGACACTCTGTCACCTCCTTTAGTACACCATCTCCACGAGCAGGGCCCTGGTCTCCACCACCATCGCACCCCGAGCTCCACAACAGGGGCAACGTGGTCCCTGGGGCCTGCTCAGCTCTAGGCACTATCATTCCATTTTCTCCAAGTGAGATTCTGGGTTCCAGCCAGGGAGGGAGGAACCTTCATCTGGGAATGGCAGGTGCCTAACAAAGGAGGATTTTCTCCAGGAGCTGTAGAAGAGTGGAGCAGGCTGGGCTTCAGGGTGGGAAAGGCTAGACTGAGGCCCTGAGGAAGAGGACTCAGGCCTGAGATGGCTGCCAGGGCCAAGGGCTCTGATTCAACCCAGCTTGGTGACAGGCCCTGGAGGGCAGGGACTCGGCCTGATTCCTTCAGGCATCCTCAAAACCAAGCTCAGGACATAGCAGGGCAAAGGGACTCGGGCAGCATTTGTTAGTTGGAGACAGTTGATGGTTCACCATTTCGCACTTGCCTTGGTACCTCTCTGCTTTGCTTCTGTGACTTCCTGACACCTTCCTAAGTGGACCCTGCTATTTCCCACAGGCTGGCTGTGCTTTATGTATCATCCCATTGCACCCGCACAGTAATGGGGTAGGTACTATATTATTATCCTCATTCTACAAATTAGGAGACAGAGACTCAGAGAGGTTTAGTGACTTTCCCAAAGTCACACAGCCAGGAAATTACAGAACCAGGATTTGAGCCCAGGTCTGTCCTCTCTTCTTTAACCCGCTGCCGTCTGTAAAAGGTGTTCAGGATTCCAATTTGAATAGCCCCAAACACGTGGGTTCCACACTCCAGAGTTTACATACATTTTTGGCATCTCAATGCATCTTTACCCTCAGCCTGTGTAGGAAGCAAGGCAGGTACTATTACCCATTACACCATTTCACAGACTGGATATGGGCTTGGAATCACCCAGCCAATACATGGCATCCCTGGGACCTGAGCCCAAGTCAGCCTCATGATGGAACCTTACCCACTGCCTTCGATCAGGCTGAGCCTGTGCTCTTGGACCACACTTGCTGGCTCAGGGCTTCTGCCCTCCCAGCCTGCAATATCACTGATGCCACAAGCACCCCAGGGACCTAGCCCAGGGCAGAGCCTGCTCTTTGTACCCCATCCACGAGACCTTTTCAGAGGCTCCACTGGGCCTCCAGTGAAGATGCAGGTGACAGTGGGAGGCTGTGCAGGCTTGCCATTGGATGAGCAGAGAAGGCAAATTTGGGGACCCTACCGAGTATCCATGAAGTTCTCTGACCAAAGGCTGTGTCTTGACTTTTGTTCAGATTTAAGCCTCTATTGAATGAATATTTACTGAGTGTCCACAATATGCCTGGCATTTCCAAAAATACTTTTTTAAAGAGGCGGTCACCGTTAATCGAGCAGTTGCCTTATGTCAAGCAGTGATTGTTCACTGAGTCCTGGGAGAGCTACTATGAACATCACGCTTGGGTCAGGGAAGCCAAGCTACAGGCCCAAGTTCTCCCAAATAGAAAGTGGCAGAGCTAGGAGTAGAACCCAGAAAATGCTATGTTCTCAATCCCTGTGTCATCTCTCCAAAGGGGAGTGGCCCTCTAGGGAAGCGGGATGAGAAGGAGAGCCCAACAAGGGCCCAGCTCACCCCCTGGGTACACAGGGGCTTTGGGGAGATTGTGGCAGTTCCCCGAAACACCTGCTTCAGGCTTTTTCCGCCTGGGAGCTCTGAGTTTGGCTGAGGTGGGACCTGCTGGGCAGAGTAATCCAGCCCTGAGTGCATGGGAGGGCTCTGCTGGTACTCCTTCCACGGAGTTGATGGGCTCAAGGCCTATGGATACAGCACAAAGGACCGAGAGAAATTCTGGGTAGGAAATCTCTAGAAGAGCTTTCCAAGAAAAGGATGAAGCCTTTGGCTTTGTGAGTCAGGAGTAGCGTGGAGGACACAGGAAACGAGAGGTACCAGGGCCGTGCTCAGCAGAAGGCTGGCAGACTGTGGGAGCCAGGCCTCTACCTTTTGTCAGGCAACTTTCACAGACGCAATCTCCCTGCCCACCCTTCCCTCCCTGCCATCTCTTCTTCCTCAATGAGATGGTACCTAGTAGTCCCATTTTACAGAGAGTGAAACTGAGGCCCTAAAACAGGACCTCGGGGAGTTCCCTGGTGGTGCAGTGGCTAAGACTCTGCACACCCAACGCAGGGGACCCAGGTTCGATCCCTGGTCAGGGAACTAGATCCCACATGCCTCAACTAAGAGCCCGCATGTCGCAACTAAAGATCCCACAGGCCACAACTAAAAGATCCCGCATGCCACAACTAAAGGTCCCGCAGGCCACAAATAAAAGATCCCAAGTGCCGCAACAAAGACCTGGCACAGCTGAATAAATAAAATAAAGTAAAACAAAACAGGACCTCAGAGAGCCAAAATTGCACAGTTAGGAAGCGGGCAGATTTGGGCTGTGAGCACTGGTCCATCTGGTTTCAGAGCACATACTCTGAAATGCCCCAAAGGAGAAGAGAGAATAGCCCTGGGTGATGGCAGCAGAAAGATCCCCTGAGACCAGCGTTGTGTTCCTGGGGCTGGTGTACCTCAGCCCCCAGCATCCCCTGGACAGCAGCAGACACCCTGGGCTGGAAGGGAGGTGGAGGACATCAGGTCCAAACCCCTGCCTCCATCCCTTTTATGCTTAGGTTCTCTCTGCAACATCCATGATGAGGGGGATTTCACTAGGCAGAATAGGAGTCGCCATTCCAGGCCAAGTGCATACATAGCCTGAGGCATGGGGGCTGGAGAGACCATGGCAAATGCAGGGCGGTGAGATTACTGCAGCCAGAGGAAGACCGTTGAGAGGAATGGGAAGAAAGGTGGGAGGCCATCTGAGTCTCAGGCTGAAAAAAAAAGACGTCCAAGATTCTCTAGTCCAGATTCTCCCCCTGCCTTGAACCCCCTGTACAGCAGCCCTGGGCCACGTGATAAATGTCCACTCCCTTTCCCCCAGCCATCTTGCAGGATTTCCTGCAGGAAGACAGAGGAGCCCTTACAGCTCATCTAGCTTAGTGCCAAGGCCCAGAGAGGGAAAGTGACTCATGCAAGGGCACACAGCCAGTCAGTGGTAACCCTGGGACAGACTTTTTGTGGACACTCAGTAAATATCCATTGACTTGAAGCTTGCTTCTGAGCAAGCGTGCAGACAGCCTTTGTTCAGAGAGCTCTGTAGATATCCTGTAACCCTCTCTTCTCCAGAGCAAGAATCCCCAGCTCCCAGGGCCCCTCCTCAATAGTTAGAACAGTGCCTAAGTAGGGCACATAGTAGGAGCTCAATCAGCATTTGTTGAAGGAATAAAAATTTGGGTGAGCAAATAGTGGGAACTTTAGGGTGGCCATGAGGCATTCATCCAAGGGGACCCCTGGAAGCTGAAATCCAGCCCAAGCTATGCTCACCAAGCCATGTGCTCATGTGCAGAGCTGCAGACACCCAAAGGAGGTACTATTTGCTAAAACTTGCACTAAGATATAGGCTGGTGAGGTTGCCTGGGACTTCAGAGGGCCACAGAGTCAGTCTCTGCTGCAGCCTGCTCTCTTCCAAACAGATGTCCCTTTGGCCATAGCCCACCCAGCCCACCCCCAGAGGGATGCCAGAGCAGGAGGAATGCCTTTGCCCTCCTAGACCCCAGCCATCAGTTAATGCAGGAGCTCTCCGGGCCACAACATCCCGCTGCTGACTCACACTAAGTTTCCGGTCAGCTACCCGCAAATTCTTTGCTGCTCGCTCCCTTGTTCACCGCCTTATGATACACCAAACTCTGTGGGAGCCCTTTTCCTGACACATCCTCTGATTGTGGGCACTTAGTAGGCACTGCCTTCTTGTAATCCTGAACAGAAAGGGGACAGGCATTTTATAGATGGGGAAACCAAGGCTTAAAGAGGTTAAGTAACTTGGCCAAGGTCAACCAGCAAGGACATCCCAACTTGGATTCAAACCGAGATCTGTCTACACCAAAGCTCATGCCTTTCCCATGCCTGCTCCCCTGCCAGGCTCTGCCTCCGGATGCCTGATGGCAGAGCCTTGCCCATCCTCTCTACTACGAGGTGTCTGTGTCAAGTTGACATCAGAATGTCTGGCCATGTGCTGTAGATGCCACCTGTGTGACTCCAGGCAGGAGCTCCCACCTGGCTTCTTAGTAGGGGACAGATGAACTTTTTTCTCACCCACTGACCCTGCCACTTAGAGCGATGGCAGGATTTCTGAGAGCAGCTCCCCAGTCTATCCACACTCCAGCCTTCTTAGGTTGGTGGCAGAGGCTGGGGAGTGTGCTCAGGGGCCAGGCCCTGACTGGATGGATTCCCGTCTCTAACCTGAGCAGGATTTCCCTGGGAAGGAGGTATCTGCAAATCTTGACCCCTCCCCAAGAAGAAATGTCAGCTCTACTTCCACCCTAGGCTTGGCTCAGTGAGGCAGGTGGGCAGATGGGAAGAGAGTCTGTTGATGTCTTATCTCAAGAAGACCCCAGAGCCATGTGGGGCTGGGCTACCTGCCCGGTGTCCTGATCTGATGCTGATACCTCCTGGTGGAGGGGGTGAGAAGGCGGCTACTGCACCAAAGATGGAAACCCCAGGCACAGTCCGGCCAGCACACTGCTCATCTTCGGGGAGGGTGAGCTAGAGAGTGCTAAAAGAAGCTCCAATTACTTGGGAGCCCCAACTGTTCAGACTCTTGGAGGGAATGAAGAAGGTATTACCTAGTGAAGGACGAAGAGAGAAAGCCAGTGGCAGACAGACATAGGATAAAGAGAATAGACAGAATGCGAGCCAGATGAGCAAGGGAGACTATGGGTGTCGAGAGGCCTGGATGCCAGGCCTGGCTCTGCCACTGAATTGCAGTGGGCACCGGGACCAGTCACTCCCTCTCTTTAGGCCTCTAAGTCCCTTTTGTCAGGCTATGGGGGGCAGAGGTAGGACTGGCTTAGGCCCCTTCCAAGGGCCTGCCAGCACCAACCCTCTGAAGTCCTGTGAGAGAACTTGTCCTTCTCAGGATGGCTCTGGCAGTGGGCGTTTCTGAAACTCACAGTAATGAAAAATAGCACAAAAAAAACTTTGGAAATTCCAAGTGTGTCTGTGGCTGGGGGAATGAGGGAGGCAGAGCTGCAGAACTGTTTGTCTATGACTCAGAGCCTCTTGGGGGGGAAGATCACACATCCTCAGAGGCAGGACTGCCCCCCCTTCACCACCACAGCTGCCCACCCAGCTTAACCTCAGCGGGGTTCTGGCCCCTGGCCCTGCCACCACCACTTCCGCTGCTGTGGCCACCACCCACTTCCTGCTGACCCTCCTGGAAGAGTCAAGGATGAAGCCAAGGCCCCGAGAGCCTTGCTAACTTGTCCCAGGACACCCAGAGGTCTTCATGCTAACCCTAACATCCTGACCCCAAATGGGGGAAGGTGAAGGAAGAGAGGGAAGGTCGGCATAGCGCTGCCCCTTCCCAGACACTATTTCCCTTAATCTTCAGAACCAGCCTTCAGGGTAGGCCTTAGGGTGCCTGAAACCCGCACTCAGAGGGGCACCTTTGCTAGTTCAAGGTCACCCAGTTAACAGGTGGTAGGACTAAGATCTAGAATTCAGATGCCAGGTTTGTGTCACTGCCCGAGGGTCCCATCGTGGCTGCAGCAGGGGTCCTCCCTGACAGCTGGGCGTTGTCACTCTGACTGGCAGTTTCCTTGTCCCACACAGGCCTGGCCATGAGGCGGGGGCTCCAGCTGCATCCTGAACAGCTTACGGGAGTGAGGTGGCCCAGGGAGGTCTTGGGGGAATTGTGGGGTGATCTATCATTGGGCTTGTGCCTCGCTGTGTCTGGGCCCCCTCCTTTGCCCCTAAGAGGGGTACTGAGTGTCACTAAGGGCAGGCCTGAGTGACCCTGCTGGGCCCTGGAGCTCTGCCGCTGTTGGAACTGCCATCTGATCCAGTGAGGAGCGAGTGTGGGTTACTGCCCAGCTTCCAGTAGCAGAGCAGGACTCACACATACCAACTAAGAGGCGGAGAGGCTGTAAGAGACAGAAAGACAGACCCAGAGACGGAGGCAGAGAAAAGTAGAGACAGACCAGAGCCCGGGAGATGGTGAGAACCAGCCAGAGAGAGACGTAGAGGCAGCAAAACATACAGAAAGATAGAGATAGAGAAAGACTGGAGAGAGATACAGAATCAGAGAGACAGCGAGAGATGGCGGGAGAGGCCAGGGAAAGGCCCAGAGGCAGAGAGAGACATGAAGACAAAAACAAAGACAAGGAGAGAGGGAGACAGGAACAGAGACTCAGAAAAAAAATAGCATAAGGCAAAGCCCAAAAGGGCAAAGAATAGTGGTGGGAAGAGGTGAGGAAGCAGTGAGGGGGCGGCCTGGGCACCTTCCATATCCCTGTTCCCTCCTCCCCTACCGCTCCCCACCCCACACGGCCCACCTCCCGCCTCCGCAAGCCTTTTTCATTCTGGGTACACAGAGGAAAAACATGACTATTTGTATGGCAGACTGGGGTCGGGGGGGCCTGGGCCACCTCAAGCCTCACTGTGCCTCCCTGAGGGCTGAGAGGGTGAATATCTCAGCAGATCTGTAACCCATTTGACAGAATGGTTAAGAAACTCTGTCTCCAAACAGTGCTGGGATCCCAGCAGGGCACCAGAGCTGGTCCACAGCTGGGACGGAGGTCCACAGCTGGGACGGAGGTCTCCAGAGCCCTGCTTTGCCCTTCCCCTTTCTCCGTGGGTTCTCAGTTTCCACAGTGTCTCAAAGTCTCGAAGGCTCAGTGTCCCCGGCCCTCTAGCCGGG
The DNA here is from genome assembly GCF_039906515.1 of Pseudorca crassidens. Classification (NCBI taxonomy): domain Eukaryota; kingdom Metazoa; phylum Chordata; class Mammalia; order Artiodactyla; family Delphinidae; genus Pseudorca; species Pseudorca crassidens. The sequence goes on along the minus strand of NC_090317.1, from coordinate 74,333,510 downwards.
CTGAGAAGCCATAGTGCAAAGGGCTCAGGAACCCATGGTCTGTTCCATGTGCAGTCGGCCACTCTTTCTCCCTCCCCTTCTGGACTCATTTGTATACCCACCTCCCTCGCCCTCTGCGCTCTCTCTCAGATGAGAGAGACAGGCCACCTCCTTCCAGCCACCACCTGTCCATTGGCCCCAAGTTCCAATCTCCGCCTTCCCAGCCACGTGGGCCCCAGGAAGCCAGGCTGTTGGCCAATATTTCAAAGGTCCCCGGCTGCCACTTACTTAAACCCAGGAAGAGGGCCCCAGGGTCCCAAGGAAAGGCTCTTCTTACCATCTAAGCCCTGCTGATCAGGCTAGTCTGGGTGAGATGGAACTCTCCTTGGCTGGCCTGGGTCAGGCAAGGGCCAGCGTGAGGGTATCTGCCTCCCAGCCAGCGCACTGCATACATTTCAACCCACAACCTTGGAGCCCTTGTCATCTGCATCTTCTCCTCCAGGCTCTGCAAGGCAGGGGCAATGCCCACTCAGCCAGCAGCCAGCAGCCCTGCCCTATGCCAGCTGTCTAAGGAGATGGGACCCCAAAGCTCCCTGGGGTTTATGGGATTGAGCTTTCAGGCTCCAGGCTAAGGGGTGTATGTGTGTGTGTGTGTGTAACCTGCACCCTAGCAGTAGTACACTCCCAGAGGGCTGTGGACTTTCCATTGGTACAGGGAAAGAAGGTGACAGACTCCACTCTCAGAGGGCCTGGGGACAATACTTGACCTGGTAAGGCAGAGCAGCTGCTTCAGACCAGGAAGAAAGAATTTTCCATCTCAGCCAGAATGTCTCTGCCTGGGGTTTGTGGGAGGAGGGGAGAGGTCTGAAGCCCATTTACTCACTGCCTGGGCGAACAGGCAGACCAGGACATTCTTGGGGGAGTGGGAAAAGGGACAGGTGTCTCCCCTCCCCCAGAGGCTAGGGTGGTAACCCTCCTTGTTGCTTCAGTTACTCAGGGCTGGCATGGAAGGGAACAGGTCCCAGTGGGCAGAGAAGGGCCTGCCACTTATATATACCAGCCTCTCTCCATGCCTTCTGCTCCCCTCCCAGCCCACAGTTAGGCCCTTGGTTGGCATCTTTTCCCCAATTTGAGCTGTAACCCAGGCACCAAAGGAGGCCCCATGCAGTCTGGTCGCCCAACCTAAGGATAAACACCATTCCTATGTTCTCTACCCATTTCCTGCCTTGGAAAACTGAGACTTGGTCAGTAGGAATGGCTGGATCGGATGTCCCTCAGCAGAACCAGGACACCCAGAGACCTCAAGTGACCAAAGCCTGCTCCTAAATAAACCAAAGTCTGATCCTAAATAAGCATTGGAGGCAGCAGGAAGAACCTCCCAAGCCCACCCCGGGCTCACTCGGCATGGCTGTCTCAAAATCAGCACTTTGTGTCCACAGGGACGGCCGGGAGACACCTGCCAGAGAGCCGAGCAAATTTTTTTCTTTTTTTTTTCTATTCCATTATGGTTTATTACAGGATATTGAATATAGCTCCCTGTGCTATATAGTAGGTCCTTGTTGTTTATCTCTTTTATATAGAGTAGTGTGTATCTGCTAATCCCAAACTCCTAATTTATCCCTCCCCCACACCCTTTCCCCTTTGGTAACCATAAGTTTTTTTTTTTTTTTCTATGTCTGCAACCCACTTTATTTCTTTCAAAGAGGCAACATAATATTGAAAAAAATAACATTCAAATTTGTCATCCCCGGTTTAAACCTAAAATCCGTCATCTCCTAGCCATGGGACATTAAACAAGTCCTTGAACTTCTCACAGTCTCCACTTTCTCATCGACCCAAATGAGGGCAATCTCTAGTGCCTGCCTGCTTTTCCTACCTCACAAGCCCCAGGCTGGGGGCGGCGGTCATTCACGGTCTGTTAAAAAAAAAGGATTTGTCAGATAGCTACCATGTGCCAGACACTGTTCTGGGGCTCAGGGGTGCTACAGTGAACTGGGGAGGAAAAGTGTCTGCCTTTGAGCAGCATCCTTTCTGGAAGCAGGACAAATAGCTCATATAACATCAAGTGGTGACAAGCCCCAAAAAGATAAAGCCAGATGAGGCGGCAGAGAATGAGGGCAGTGGGGCCCTGGCTCTGTCCGCCCCCATCTCCCTGCCTCTTCTGGAATCCACGTGGCTCCTCGCCTGTGAGTGGCCCAGCCAGGCAGGCAAAACAGGACACTGATCTGGAAACCCAGTGGCCTGGCCTATTTCTGTCTTGGGGCCCTGGCCCCGAGCCAGCCCAGATCCCAGTCTTCCTTGCTTCTCCAGCTCCATTTCATGAGCTGGGCAGAAAGCTGTCTCTGCTTGCCCTCCCGCCAGACTTCCCAGCAGCCTGCCAACAGTCAGCCTGGGCAACCCCTCAGGCCTGACCCCCCATATGCGCTCTCCCCTCCCCACACCCATCTCCTACTCTGGGTACAATCAGGCTACCGCTGTTCTCCACCCGTGAGCTAGAAGGCAGCGTCTCAGAAGCAGCTCGGCTTCACTGAAGTGGTACTAATGCCATCTCCTATGACCTGACAGGAGAGAAGGGAGGAATGAAATCGGCTTGGCTTACCAGAGGCCCTCCAGAGCTCAGCCCCTCCCCGCCAGCCTCCTTGCCGGGGCACCAAGGACACTGTGACATGGGGCGTGGTGGAGGGGGGAACACCCCCAGGGGGCAGAGAGCCAGTGAAGGTGTCCTCAGACTGGGGGGAGGCTGAGGGGGCAGAGTAGAGGCGTTTCTTCACAAGGCCCTGCACCCCTCTGGGCCTCCCCTTGGTACATATGTTTGGGAGCTAGGGGCCTGAGAGCAGTTCTTGTTATTCTTTCTAAACGTGTTTGCTTTTGCTTTTACATTTTGTGGGCTTAACACTGATGGAGCTACTAGACACATTGTAAATTGTTGAATTTTTTTTTCCCTTTGCAAAAGTTAATCAAGTTCATTATAAGAAATTTGGGAGATACAGAAAGGAATTAGGAAGACAAAAATACATTTCCCACCACCCACTATCCAGATATAATCTATGTGAACATTTTGGGTGTATTCCCTGCCGTCATTTTTCTATGCCTCCCTCTAAAGCCCTGGGTAGCTATTCCAATACCTAAACACGCACATTTTCATATATTGCTGCTTGAGAACATGGATAATAACAATGGCTAACGTTTATCGTATGCCTGCTCTGTGCCTAGCCCTGTTCTCCGCACTTCACATGCATTAGCAGGACTGTTCTTCCCAATAATCCTTAAAGGTAGGTGCCATTATTAACCCCATTTTCCTTCTGAGGAATATCCAAACCAAGGTTATGCCTCTCGTAAGTGGCAGAGCTGGAAAATGAACCAGATTCTCTTGACTTCCGGAATCTATGTTTTTAATAATAATATTAGACTGCTTTCACGGTTTTAAAATTATAAAATGTATGATATGTACAAAAGAGTATTTACAATGTTCATGCCCAACTTAAGGGCTAGTAGTAAAACGAGGATCTGTGATACCACCACCCAACTTATAAAAGAGAGCATCACTGTTCGTGCTTTATTTCCTTTCGGTTTCACAAGCTATCAGGCACATGTCCCTATATCAGCCCCAACTCTTAGATAATATGGCTCTTTATATGGTAATGAGGCTTCCTCCTCTCAGGTCTCTAAAATTCCCCTGAGAGCTATGCCTTCCAAAGACCGGTGGTAAGGCATGGGGCCCACTTGCCTGCTCCTTCTGGGCCAGCTGAGATTGATGGGTGGCCCAGGCCGCCTTGCAGTGCCTCCTTTCCCGGCATCAGATACTGTCTCAGCCCTGCATGCACGCCTTTCCTCTTGCTGATGCCCATCAGCCTGTCCTCTGTAGACGTGGGCGGGGGGGTGGGTGGGCAGGAAGAAAGGATAAGAGGAAGAGAGGAGGTGAGAGCTCAATGAGCCCCTGAAGATAAGAGGAAGAGAGGAGGTGAGAGCTCAATGAGCCCCTGAAGTGGCGCCAGGGGCCCGGACCTGGGGCCTGAAAGGTGCCGGGAGAGCACAGGTGGGCTGAATACTCCAACTCAACTGTAGGCCCCAGGGTGGGGGGCTGTCCCCTTCAAACCTGGGAGGCAGGTACTAAACACCCCCATTCCAATGGGCCAGGAGGCACTCATTCATCCTTGCCTTCAACACATTTTTTTGGACACCTACTACATGCCGAGCACAGTACTCTGCTCCAGGGACATTGTAGCAGAGGACACGGATACCCGCCCTGTTCCCATGGAGGGTTTAATCTACTGGGGGACGGACAATTCGATGACTAGTACCCAAATAGTGATTTAACTACAGTTGACACGAGTAAGGGAAGGTGTGGGCTGCTAAGAGGGTATATGACAGAGGTTCCTGGCCTAGCCTGGGAGCCAGGTCTGGGGGTGGGGTGACTTCGGAACACGGCCTCTTGCACGTGGTAGTGGTGGGGATGGGAAAGGCAGGCAGGGCTCCTATCCACCTGAAGTTACTTTACAGAGCCGGAATCTGCTGGCTGGTGGCCCTCCACCTGGGCGCAGCTGAAGCAGTTAAATTTTGCCTCTTCTTCCTTTTCCTACAGTCACTGCCAGGGGAAGGCTTGGCCCTGCTCCTTTGTTGAGTCCTACCCCTAGTGACAGAGACTCTGAGTGAGCACACTGGGCAGCCATTCAGGCGAGAGCTGCCCCCGTCAAGCACGGCCTTGGGGATGAGGCACCAGGGTACCAGGGCTTGCCCACACTCCTACTGGTCCAGCTTATATGGCCTTGAGCCCCACTGTCAGCTTCTGCCCTCCCTGGGGACCTCTCCTCCTCGTTCTGCACCCACATAAGTGCCCAGGCCCTGGGGAGAGGAGACTAACCTTATCTCTGTTCCAGGAGATACTTGGAAAAGAGAGGATGAAAGGCTAGGTGTCCAGAGCCAAGCCTGACTCACCTTTGGGGTTCCAGGTGGCAGAATGAGGTCTCTCCCTCCTCTTGCCCATCCATCCTTCAAGCAAAGTGCTTGAGCAGCAGAGTATACTGTGGTTAAGAACACAGGCTCCTAAAAGGGAACCCTCCTACACTGTTGGTGGGAATGTAATTTGGTGCAACCATTGTGGCAAACAGTATGGAAGTTCCTCAAAAAACTAAAAATAGAATTACCATATGATCCAGCAATCCCACTCCTGGGCATATATCCAGACAAAACTGTAATTCAAAAAGATACATGCACCCCTATGTTCATAGCAGCACCGTTCACAATAGCCAAGACACGGAAACAACCTAAATGTCCATTGAAAGATGAATGGATAAAGAAGAGGTGGCACATACATATAACGGAATACTACTCAGCCGTAAAAAAGAACAACATAATGCCATTTGCAGCAACATGGATGCAACTAGAGATTATCATACTAAGTGAGAAAGACAAATACGATAAGCTATCACTTACATGTGGAATCTAAAATGTGACACAAATATGACACCTGTTTATGAAATGGAAACAAAATCATGGACATAGAGAACAGACTGATGGTTACCAAGGGGGAGGGCATTGGGGGAGGGATGGAGTGGGAGGTTGGAGTTAGCAGATGTAAGCTTTTATATATAGAATGGATAAATAACAAGGTCCTACTGTATAGCACAGAGAACTATATTCAATATCCTATGATAAACCATAATGGAAAAGAATATTAAAAAAGAATGTATATATATGTATAACTGAATCACTTTGCTGTACGGCAGAAATTAATACATTGTAAATCAACTATACTTCAATAACAAATATTAAAACTCAAAAAAAAAAAAAAAAGAACACAGGCTACTGTGCCAGATGGGCAGGGTGGTTTGAATCCTGGTTGTGCCATTTACTAGCTGTATAGCCTTGGGCAAGTTACCAACCATCCTAGGCTAATCCTGGTTGTGCCATTTACTAGCTGTATAGCCTTGGGCAAGTTACCAACCATCCTAGGCTTTATTAGCCCATCTTTAAAGTGGAGTTGACAATGCTAGTACCTATGTCATCGGGTGGTCACAAAGACTAAATGGATAGAATAGCATTTGACACTAAATAGTAGATATAAAGATTAGCTCTTTGTAGCTTTGCTGTTCCCCAAGGCCTGAGGTAAGATGCAAGTGTTGCTCTGAGCCCTGCCTTGGACCTCCCCAAGAAACCTATTGCCTAGAGTGTGGAGGCTGAGAATAGGTTGTTTCTTTGCTCAGAGATTCATAGAACCTACAGGTGTCACAGCCGGCAAAACCCTCAGAGACCATCCAGGTCAGCCACTGCTCCCTCCCCAGTGGATGGGAAACTAAGGTCCAGGGAGGAGGCAGAGAGTGAGTGACAGAGAAGGGGCTGTGACCTTGGTCCTGTAGTCACAGCTTTAGTCTAGGTTGGTTGCTAAGCCCTCAAGCTTAGATTCAAATCTGGGCTTTGTCACCTGGTGGCACTTGATGGCTGTGTGACCTCAAGCAAAAGGAACTTAATTCATGGGAGCCTCAGTTTCCTGGTCTGTACAATGGGAATGATAACATCCACCTGACAGTGCTGTTGAGAGAATAAACTAGAATAATGCGTGTAAAGCGCTCAACGTGGGGCCTGGCACAGAGTAAGACACGTTAGTTGTCATTCTCAAGTCAAAGGGCTTTCGCTGCACCAGTTTGCTGGTGCTGGTGACCAGGTGGCGTTCACTGAGCAGGCCAAGCTGACCCCAGGGGCTCACCACCTGACTCTGTGCCCGTTTGGCCGGCCTATTCCTCCCCTCTAGTCTCAGGCCCTCTGTACCTGCTGTGAAGGCAGCCTGACTGGCTTAAACTGGAAATGGCCTGTCAGGGGCCTGGCTGGATTAGATGCACTCGGGCCCAAGCACAAAGGAGATGCCAGGTGACGGCGTGCAGGTATCACCCATTCTCCCTGCCCAAGGGGGCGAGCATGGCATTCTCTGTGTTCTTCCTTAGGCTGACCTGGGCGGGAGACCCAACTGCCTTAGGTCATTTCTGGGGTCCCTTTGAACCAGTGTTGTTCCCCTCGGAGGCCAGCTCACAGGCCAGGTGGAGTAGGAGCTACTTGATGGAGAGGCTGGCACGGGATGCCTGCCCCAGAAGTTTTCCCACCTGGCTGCATGCCGGAATCCTCCCATGGAGAGTTTGAGAACGGCCATGCCTGGGGTCTGCCCCTGGACTCTGCCCCTGGACTCTGCTTTATTGATCATGACTGGGTCCCGGGCATGGACATTGTGTTGAAGCTCCTCAAATGATTCTAATGAGACCTCCTGCACCAGACACTGTGTAAGGTACGGTGGGTGATTCTGAGATGCTTCAGCTGAGGCTCTTGGCCTCAAGAGACACTCAGGTTAGTGGGGAGATAAGACAAGTAAAGAAACAAGGCAATGGGATGTGTGCTCTGACAGGGGTGTAAAAGTATGCTGGCAGCAGAAGTGGCCTTTGCCTGGGCTGCTTCACAGAGGAGGTAGCATTTTAACTTGAATCACCCATGCAATCCACAATCAGGGACTACTTACTGAGCATCTACTCTATACCAGGGACAGTTCCAGGTGTTGGAGATGCAGCAGTGACCAAGAGAGAGTCCAAGTCCTCCTGGAGCTGGCATTCTAATAGTAAGGATGTCCTGTGAAGGGTCAGTGGCATTGAGGCACTTGACGCGCATGGAAGCAGGGGAGAGGTATTCCAGGGAGATGGAACGTCATGAGCAAGAAGGCGGGAAGGAAGAGGGCTCGTTTTACCAGTGATGTTTGATGTGGCCAAAGCCTTGGCATCAAAAGCAGAAGTGGTGAAAGATGAGAAACAAGACCTGGGCAGGTTCAGATAGTGGGAACGGGTATGCAGAAGCCAAGGTGTTGAAATTTAGCCTGGGGACAACAGGGAGCAGAGGAGTGACTTGCTCTGATTTGTGTTTAGGACGATGACTCTGGGGCCATGTGGAAGAAGCTGGGCCACTTGCCCATCCTAGGTGCCTTTCTCTCCTGAGCCTACAGCAATCAGGATCCTGAAGTATTGATTTCCCTTTGACGGAGGGCCTATATGAGGTGAGGGTTGGCTGCAAGGAGCAATGAGCAAGTGGCCATGTGTTGAGTGTACTCTTGCAAGCATTGTCCAGTCATTAACTTATTTATTCCCCACAACATCCTCTTAGGTAGGCCGGTTCTTATCCCCATTGTACAGATGGCAAACCATTTTCCCAAGGTCACATAGCGGGTAAGTCACAGAGACAGGATGTGATCCCAGAGAGTTCACACTCTTAAGCCCTAGGCTATACTGCTCCTTGAAATACCTACTAACTTGAAGAACTCACCGTCTTAAATGGGTGCCACGGGGGCATTGCCACAATTCGTGTGCTTCCAGTAAGGCAAGGGCATTTAACCATTGTTGAGCTTGGGTTTGTCCCTTTGCGAGGAAAGACTCCCACTGGCGCAAGGCTGGCCCTGACCCGTTGGTATTTCAGCCTCTGACCACTTTGACAGTCCTTCACGGCATACTTATCCTGCATGGCTTCTCCTCAAACCCATCTGGGGCTCTTTCGAGGAATACAAGGAGGCCATATGGTCTTTCCTGGCACAAAGGGGGTTATTCAACAGACACCTGGATGTTGAATGAGTAAGGGAATAAACCAATGAATGAGTGGTGCATTGGGCTGAGCCCCCTCGGCAGCTCCCAGGAAGCAGTACAGCAGAGTGGCTAAGCATGGGCTTTTGTGCCAGGAAGGCCTGGGTTCAAATCTTGGCTTCAGCAATTTCCAGCTGAGTGACCATTCTAGACACACACCCCCATTCCCTCCCAGGGCTGTTTGACAGTTGGACATGAGAGCTAAAGCTAGAAGAGTCCCTGGGAAGCCCCTCTGAGAACCTAATATACACTCTGGAGCGTCTCCCCCAGAATAGTCCACCAAGCAGCCAATTTTCCATATTAAGATCAAGGGGTTAGGGAACCTCTAAAGACCGGACCCCGCATTAAGGAGTCTGGCTCCAGATGCCATCACAGGAGTGATGCTGGGGCACAGGGTGGCCTTTGCTCCCCCCTCTGCTCACCCCTCTCCAGGACTTGCATGTTGGGAGGGGGCAGTTTGGAAAGAGAAGTTCAAGGAAGCTCAGGGAGATTCAGGACAAGGGGACGGGTCCCTCGCCATCTTGAGCCTGTCTGGCTCCTCCACCCTCTCCCGCTCGCTCCAAAGGCCAGAGGCCGGGTGGGTGAGGCTAGAGAGGCTACCAGATCTAGACCAGCTTGGACCAGGGGTGGGTGGGGAGAGCAGGAGTTAGGAGACAGTAAGGAACGCCAGCTGTTGAAGAGTCCCTCAGGCACGGGCTGGGGCCTGTACAGCCATCTTCTCCTTCACTTCGTACACAGGACTACGTGTATCTGTCGGTGGAGACATTAGCCCCATTTGTAGATGAGAAAGCAGGCCGGGGGAAGGGGCGAGCACAAGGCCCCTCGGCCCAGAAGCCACCGAGTCATGAATGGAACTCCAGTCGGCCTCACTCCAATGCCCTTATTGTCTCCTCCCCACCATCTTGCCTTGAGGGAAGGCACGGCACCCAGGCCAGTTGAGCCCAGCTTTGTGGGTGGGCGGCTGGTGGGCATCCATCAGGCACCCAGGTCAGAACGCCCACCCCCTGCCCCGTTCAGGTCTCAGGCGAGCTGCATCGGGACCAGCAGCCACCCATCCGGAGGGGGTGGTGAAGCCGCAGCTGAGTTTATTAAGAGCAAAAGATGACTCCAGCTGCACAGGAAACTCAGTAACCCTGATTATGTGTTTATTCTTTCCCTTCCCTGCCTCCGCTCCCTCCCTTCCACCTCCTTCTCCTCTTTCTTCCTGCCTCCTCCCTGTCCGCCTGCCCACCTTCTATCTTCTCTAGAATCTGCCTTCTGCGAGCTGCCCTCTACCCTCATCCCCTCTTTTCCCAGCGGCAGCCGCACCCCAGCCAGCCTGCTCTAGTCTCTGAAGGCAGGGGCTGCACGAGCAGCAGGGAAAGGGGCCTAAGCCGCCTCCCTCTGGGGGGGGGAGCCACAAGCTAGAGGCAGTCTTAGAGATCAGCTTATCCAGCCCTACTCTCCCTTTTTTCCTAGGTGAGGAAACTGAGGCCCAGGGAGGGGACTGGACTGTGGTCAAACAGCTGTAACAGAGCCGGAAGTAGAATTCCAGACACCCAAAGCAAGACTCCAGGGGACATCAGTGACATTGATACCATGGGTGCTGGAGGAAGCGCCAGGGACTTGGAGCCTCTGGGGCCCTGTCTCCACCAATAACATTCAGGACGAACTGGTGTCCAGCCAACTCCTTCTGTTGGTCTAGAATTCTAGAGCTACCAGCTATCCGAGGCCACAGGACCCACTAAGGTCATCTCGCCCAATCCCTAGTGACTCAGACAGGGAAACAGAGGAACAGCGCCAGGAAGGCCTCTGACCCTGAGACACGGAGCCCCATGGCAAGACTGGAAATGCTCCAATGGTGTGAGCAATAGAAGAAAGAGGAAAGATTCGTGTTTGACAAGAAATTACTTCCTGCCAGCAGGCTCTGCGGGCCAATGGAAATGGGTGAACAAACGTGTCTAGGCCCTCTCCTTCCCCAGAGATCTCTCAGAAACAGGAGAGCCTGCCAGGGCCCCTCAAGATCCTGGTCCCTTGGCGGCTGCGTTTTATGTGGCATGTGGGTGGGATGCCTCCTTGGGGGAGGAGCCTGGGGATGGAGGTGGCGGGAGGAAAGGAGCCTTTGCTCAGCTAGAAAAAAAATCTCCATTAACCCAAGCTGACACATCAGTATTAGCTTTTCCTACGCTAAATTACACAAGGATAAACTTGGGGCTGGAAGAGAAACCACACCGATTAGCGTCAGCTCCAGACCCACCGCACCATGGCCAGGGGCAGGGGCAGGCGTTTGTGAGGTGGTTCTTTCCCTTCTTATTTCTTCCTCAGAGCTTTAATTCCCCTGTCTTTCTGTGGAGTGCCAGGGACACAAAGCGGACTCATCACATTCTCCACTGAGCCAACACAAACCCTCTGCAAGCTTGAAAACGGGGTGGCAGGAGTGAGGAGCCTTCCTTTGGGCCTTGGGGTTGGGGAGACTAGAGGAGCAGAGAGTAAAGGAGGAAATGGTCATTCAGGACATCAGTGGAGAGTAAAATTAAATGGGAACTTTAATGAAACTGACTAGATCTCACTTTGTTGCTGGAGTCCATTCTCAGCCACTCGTCACTGGGTCTTGGGGTCTCCCAGAGGCACCATGCCAAGGCCAGTGGGACAAGGAGTGATGGGGGACTGGAAGGTACAGCTGGGGTTCTGTTCTGGGTATGGGGGCAGGGGACCAGCACTCACCAGACACCGCCTGTGGGCCAGGAACTTCGCCAGGCACATTGTCCCACTTCTCTCGTGGAAACCCCACAACAACACTCTGCAGTTGGGATTATCAGCCCCATGTTGCAGATGAGGAAACTGCAGCTCAGAGAGGTTGAGCAACATGCCAAAGGCCACACAGCTAAGAAATGGTAGAGCCCAACTTGAACCCAGGTCTCTTGCACCCGCTTCCTCGGTCTTCTGCCACACCCCACAGCATCTGTCAAGTGTCTTTGGAAGGGAATTGATGAGAAACAAGAAACAATGGAGGAATCCTTTGTTGTTCATGGATCATGGATCAGTTCTGGGGACCTCAGGCCTTGCGCAGCCCGAACAATTCAGTCTCTCAGTCCCCACCCCATCTGCTAATTGGCTGACCCACCTCAGTCCCTAGGAAACATAATCTCTTCCTCTTGTTGGATGTAGGGGCAGTTGAGAGCACACCTCAGTCTGTCCTTAGTCCCTTGGCCCACGAAGAAAAAAGCCTTTGACTCAGACCCAGGAGCAAGTTCAAAGTGCAGACTCAGCCTAGTGGTTCAGAGGGTCCAATTCAGACATTAATCCTAGCTTAATGATGTATTGGTGGTGAGACCTCAGGCCAGTTGCTTAATTTCCCTGTCTATTCTTTCCCCATCTTATAAAATTGGGGTGATCATAGCACTCACCCCATAGGATAGTTATGAGGATTATGTGGGTTAATATTTGCAAAATCCTTAGAACAAGGTCTGGCCCCTGGGAAGTGCTATGTAGATGTTAGCTCTCATCATCATTCAGTGCCACAGGAACTCCTGCATCACCAACAAGAAAAATTGCCCAGCAGGAAGCTTCAGGGGATCTCTTGTAATGATTCAACAAGGACTGGGATTGTCCAGTAGCAACACTTAGGGTGCCTGCTCTAATGATTCAATATGAAGGGCTATTGCTCAGGGCGGTCCCTGCAAAATCTACTTTGCCAATTCACTCCCAACAGTTAGGTCCGATCGGGTCGAACTGTATGAAATTGCCAATACTTGACCACTTTTGACCTAGAAAAATGGCAATTTCATATGGTTTAACCTAACAGCAGAGTTCATCTAGCGGTGGGTAAGGACTAGTTCAGTCCCCACTCACTTCTTACCTCCTCAGCTGAGGGAGGTTGCTAAGCATATGTGACCCATTTCTATAAGGGGTAAATAGTTGGTTTCTGGTAGGTGCTTCCAAAGTGCTTAAAAACTGGGATTCCTTGAGAAGTTGAAACATTCCTCCTGGAACCAATTTTGCACTATTAGAGGCCTTGATATTTAGAGCCAAGAGGGATTTTAGGGGAGAAAAAAAACCCTTTATTTTTAGATGTCTGATGATGAGTGGTGAGTAATCAAGGATATTGATGGCATTGCTGGAGGTGCTGGAAGGCAGGGGTCACTGGACATGGCATCTGCGACCCTGGGACACCACCAAGCCTTGTGGAAACTGAATAGAGGGAAGATGGCAGGGTCCCTGGCATCTCTGCTCTTTGATGGCCCCCAGATTTATGGAAAATGGCTCAAGGAGGAGGCATGTGTGCATGCGGGGCATGTTCATTCCACTGGTGTCTGTGGCATGCTACGGTCCGAACGAACCTCAGTTTCTCCTCTGTGAGCTCCATGACGTCAAGGACCACATCTGTCTCATCATCATTGAATCCTCAGCACTTCGCCCATCGCTGGGCACAAAGTGAGCCCTGGATAAATGTTTTCTGAAGGAATGAATTAATAAACAAATGAAGCCCGTGGGTTCTGTCTTGCCTAGCAATCATAGGTTCCAGGAGGAAACAATGAGGTCCTATGAAAATCCTTTCCAAGAACTTGAAGTGCTACGCGAATGCCTGGGGGTGTCATGGGTGTTGTCCGGGGTTGCAGTCTAGCCTCCCCAAAGTAGTCAGAGCCTGAGGTCTCTGAATGATAAAAGCCAAGGAAGAAGAGGAGACCAATGTGGCAGGATGAGGCCACTTCAGAATCAAAAAAAAAAAAAAAAAAAGTATGTGTCTGTAGCTCTACTGAGGTGTGATAAAAAAAAAAAAACAAAAACAAAAACGGTTTATCTGCTGCAAGAAAGATTTAGATCAGAGCTTCCATACACCGTGGGGAAGTGAGGCAGAGTGGATGTCCTTCCCTGAACATTTTTAAAAACAGAAAGCTGCCCTTCTCATCACACCATTCTCAACCACTCACAGGCAGTGGGGCCTTGGGCTAATCCCTTCACCTCTTTGGGACTCAGTTTCCCCATCTGTAACTGGGGGTTGGGAGAAGTGGTAGACCCTATGGTCTCTACAGTTCCTTCCAGCTCTTAAAGTCTGGAATTCTGTCTGGAGGCTGGGCCGTGCTGGCATAACTTCAGAAGGATGTAGACGGCCATAAAAACGGTGGGATCCCTGGAGATGGAGAATCCTGCAGGGAAGCCCCCTCCCCCGGCCCTCCATCTCCTGCCCTTTTAACTGCTGCAACCACAACCTTCCCCTGCTCTCCCTGGTCCCTCCTTCCCAAACCCCCGCAGCTCAGTCTGGAGGCCCCATTCTCTGACCAGCTTTGTTTGCTTTTAATAAAGTTAATCGCACTCCTAATTTGTATGTAATGAAAAGATAAAAGGGAGACATGGGGGCGAACCTTCCACTGGAGTGGGAGCAGTCCAGTTCCAGGGCCGCCAGCCGCCTCCCCACCCCCGCCCTCACCGTCCTTGCCTGGCCTCAGAGTCTGAGCGGGGGCTGCCGTTTGGGCCCCTACCCAGCCCGGTTGTCCCCGAAACTCTACCAGGGAAGCCTCCCGGGGCCCTGCTTGCTCTACCTTCCACCTTGTCAGTCAGCTCCTTGAAGGCAGGGGCTGGCTGGGGCTCGGCACACAGCAAGTAGCAGCAAAACTCAGTTCTCCGCCCTTGACCCTGTGCCCACCTAGTCTCTGGGAACGCTTTGAATTCTTTCATGGGAAAAGGGGGGAATATACATGGGGGTGATTTGATTATACTCAACTTCAGGTCTCCCCTTCAGCCAGCAATCATCCCCTGGCTCACCTTTTCCTTCAAGTCCCACTCAAACGGTAGGTCGTCTCATACTGGTTCTCAGCCCAGTCCTGCCACCAGCTTAGGATCACACCTTTTACCTCCCGAGGCCTCAGCCTCCCCATGTACCTCAAGGGCAGGTAGAGTTGGTCTCTGTAGGTGGTAGATGGAGAGATGGCAGACGATGAGCAGGCTGGTGCCCACACCCCAGCATGCTGGAGAAGTTTGCAGGGTTGCTCCTAGGAGGCCAGCCTCCACCACCCCCAGAACAGAGTCCGCAGCCCCTAGCGCAATTCCTCCTGCACCTGCCCACCTCAGAGTCAGCTTCCATGGGAAACTGTCCCCTGCAGTAGTGGCTTGGGGGGTCGATATTCAGGAAAAGATAGGGCAGGAACCCTAGGCTCCCCATGAGATCTGCTTAGTGACAGAATTCAATGAGGACTGTGGCAGGGGATAGGAGAAGCAGAGGTCACCTCCATCTCCAGCCCTTGTCTTAGAGGCCTATGTCCCAGGCCCTTTACTGTCTCCAGTAGAGAGACAGACGTGAGGCTGTTGGGGGTTGGGGATGACTTCATGCACCGGGAAGAAGTGAGGCTGCAGAGCAAGCAGCCCTTCATCTGCCCTCCCAGGGCCAGGTCAGGCGGGGCGCAGGCTGGGCTCCAGACCCAGATGGGGGTATAGAGAGAGCAGCTCCACTGGAGGGGGGCTCCCAGCATGGCATGCCTGAGCAGCAATCTGGAAGCTATTGGGCTCGTGCGTTTCTGCGATCCAACGCGAACGCCATGCCCAGTTCATTTCCTCTAAGGAAATACAACCTCAGGGAATAATTAGAGCTTCTTTGCGTACACAATTCCATATTGTTTATCCAACACAAATTAAAAAACGTGGGCCCTGAGAACAAGGAGCGAGAGATAAAGGAGACCTCCTCCTCCTCCACCTCCTCCTCCTCCTCCTCCTCCTCCTCCTCGCCCTCCCTCTCCCCCCCTCCTCCTCCTCCTCTTCCTCCTCCCTCTCTTCTTTCTCCCATCCAGCTGGATCTCATTACCCTGCCCGGCCAGGCCAAGCCCCAGCCCAGTCTCATTCCCACCCTGCCAGCTCGTGCTCACGCAACCTTTGTGTACCCCCAGACTCAGACCCTCAAAGTCGGGGCCTGGGATCCTTCCCGGCCTTCCCCTGTGTCTGCCTCTTGCTCTGTTGTGAAAGGTGGCTCTGGGGCAGGCTTCTCTGGCCAAAGAGTGACCGTTTGTCCATGTGTCCCCTCAAGCACCCTCCCACTGAGGAACGTGGGAAATGCCGGCCTAAACACTACTCAGCACCCAGGAGCAGAGGCAAAGCCCATACCCTGGGGGTTTCTGGGAAGGGAGGGCTGGCTCTATTGGCCCTGGCCTTGGCCCTAGGTCCCTTCCACTGCCCAGATGCACTCCACCCAGACAACAGGGAGCCCAGTCAGCCTGGCCTGGGGGCCCCTTCACAAAGCCCAGCCCCTCTTTCCCCAGGCCTCACAGCCCAACAAAGGAGGATTCTCAGACGGGGCGGTTCAGGGAGGGAGGAAGGAGGGTTGCGGGTGGAAAATAGCTTCAGAACCCAAGGTTGGCCATCTCCATGAAAGCCCTATTATTGCTCGGGTTGCTAAATGTCTTGCTCAGCATGGCCAATTCAGCTCTGCTCACTTCCCTGTCTCCCCCTAGGACTAGCTCCACATTCCAGCCCTGCACAGCCAGCGTTTCTCAACCATAGGATGTGGGACAGGAGACAGCGTGGACAGGGAGGGCTTGAGGAGGGGGGGAGGGCTGCCAAGAGAGAACTCACCTTCCCCAAGACTTGCCGGCTTAGGGAGCAAAGATGGCCCAGTGGAAGTCAGTGCACTGTCAGCTCTGACCTCCTCGTTCCTCTTCTATCACTGCCTGCTTCCCTGGGGATGGGGGCCTTGTTCCGGGAGGGCTGCCTGGGCTTTCCTTGGGGGGCTGGGAAGGTGTCCCCTAGCCACCGGCTGCTAAGCAGCATGGCCCCGGGACTGGCAAGGACGGGCCTCTCTGTTCTGTGCTCCTGACCTCACCCTCAACTTCAATCACTAAGAAGGCAAAAGGGCTGGGAGGCCCAGTGGACTGTCTTGGGGGCCAGGCCCTTCCTGACTCTCGCAGGCACAGAGCAGGGCGCTGGCCGGCTGGGTGAGCAGGGAGTTTGAATTGAGGTAGAATTTTCTCTGGTTGAAGAGGAAGTAGTGTGAGCTGAAAACACATTCCCCGTCTGGTCTGTCCTTTCAGCTCTCTTGGTTTTTTTTTTTTTTTTTTTTTTTTTTGTTCTTTTGGTTTGTCTCTGAGCTGGAAGGAACATGTGCTTGGCAGATTTTTTATTAACTCTGTAGCTCTCTCTCTTTCTCTCTCTCTCTCTCTCTCTCTCTCTCTCTGTGTGTGTGTGTGTCTCTGTCTCTCTCCTTTTCGCTTGCTTGACAGAATTTAGATTAGACAAAACATGAGCTCATTTCTGCCTGAGAAAAAAAAAAGAAAACCATTCCTCTTCCCCTCCCCCACCTTCTCCTCCTCTCTTCCTGACCTCACCCACCTCTGCTCACCAGGAATGGGAGGCAGGCCTGCAGAGACATCACCTCTAAGTCAGGGCTCGGGGTGCCATTGCCCCCGTGTCACGCCAGCAACCAGCTCGGAAGGGCAGATGGTGC
The DNA here is from genome assembly GCF_039906515.1 of Pseudorca crassidens. Lineage (NCBI taxonomy): Eukaryota > Metazoa > Chordata > Mammalia > Artiodactyla > Delphinidae > Pseudorca > Pseudorca crassidens. The sequence continues at coordinate 74,316,521 of NC_090317.1, read as the reverse complement.
CCTTCGTGTGTAGTCACAGGCCCTCTGCCTAGTGTATGGGTGTGGGCTAGGAGGCCGGGGGGGGGGCAGCCTAGAAGGGACAGGACTGGGTTTCTGAGGGGTGAATTGGCAAGGCAGGTTCTGCCAAGGTTGGCCAGGCTCCTGGCAGCATCTGCATCCGGCACCCAGGCCCCAGACCCTAACTCACCCAGCCCCTGCCTTTCCCTTCCTGTCCACTGCTCACTCCCACAGTTGCACCACTCGCCATCCCCAGGCCACCCAACCAGCTCATCACCTCACAGCACTTGCTGGGTCCCCTCCCCAAGTGCTTGACCAAATCACTGAAGCCCTAGCTTCTCTCTTCAAGGATCCGGGAGAGATCCCGGGATGGGAGAGATTGCAGCTTTATCACTCACACTGGGGCTTGGGTTAATCATTTCCCCTCACTGAAACTCAGTTTCTTGTCTGTAAACAGGGAGAGTAAGATCTGCATTATAAAATTGTCCTGAGGTTTACATGACATTTAAATCAATTTTGGCCTCCTGAAATTGGTGAAAACGACTAATAGAATCTCTGATACATGGTAGATGTGCCACAAATCTCCTCCTTCTATTTCTCTCTGTCTCCTCCTTCCTTCCTTCCTCCCTCCCTCTCTCTCTCTGTCTCTCTTTCTCTTCCCCCCGCCCTCATCTCACCAACCAGTTTACAGGGGTGGAAGGACAGCATGAAAGATTGTGCTCAGACGTAAGAAAGAATTTCCTGCAAGTGCAGTGATTAGGACACGAGAGAAATGTTCCCTGGAATCTGTAGGTTCACCTTCCAACAAAAGACGGAGGAGAGTTGCCCACCCTGGAAGCTGAAGGACGGCTTGAGTCCTGCCCTGGAAGGTCTGGTACAATGGAATGACCCTGGACTCTGGTGGGACAGAGCCCTGGCTTTGGTCACTAGCCTCTCTGGCCTTCAATTCCTCATCTATCAAAAGAAGGAAGGATTCCCCTCCTCTCAAAGCTGTCGCGAGGTATCTTCACGAGCTCCTACTGGCCGTCCAGATGAGTCTCCCGTATCATTCCACAGCAGCGGGGTGGAAAGCCAGAGTAGGTTTCTGGGGCTGCCCTGAGAGTGGAGGATGCTGGGCACTCAGGGACCTTCGTGGTCATCTTGGCAGGCGGTGCTCCAGCCAAGGCTCCAGGACTGGTGGGCCCGTCTGAGCCAGTGGGTTCTCACCTTCACAACCGCCCCTCCCCAGCGCCCACCCGCAAGCCGTCCCTTAGCCAAGGCAGGGCAGTATTGCTCTTCTAATCTCATTTTATAAATTAATCCCTCTCTTCCCTTAATCATTTTCATTGCCTGCCTCTGAACCCACTACAATCCATCTAACTGCTCCTGCACCTTCTCCCACTTACCATCCCCTTCTCATTCTCTGGCTGAGGAGGGGACCCCCGCGTGGCCTGCTAGGGCCACCACATTCGCATCCCCAGGTGAGAGGGCGAGCCCCAGTGCCCAGTGGGCCTAGCTCCCTTTACCTTTGGCCCCAAGGGGAGAGCCAAGGGGAGCAGGAGCACGTGGGGGCTGGAATCTTTACCCTCTGCCACTTACACGCTCGGTAGCCCTAGGGCCATCCCTCCAGTTCTCTAGGCCTCAGTCTACCTCATTTGTAAAATAGAGCATCTGGCAGGCCGCCCCTGCCCTGAGAAAGCAAGTGCTTTGCAAAGGGCATGTATTAGTCAGTCTTTTCACTTCGAGGAAGGGCAGGTGTCCCGAGTCAGCTCTCCCTGAGGCCCGCTCTGCCTGTTTCCTCAGCTGGACCCTGCTTCCACGGACCCCACACCCCGCCTCGGCCACAGACCAGGGCCCTGATCCCCGAGCTGCTGCCAGCAATGGAGATGGTAGACAGGGACCCTGAGTGGTATGTGATGGGGACTTCTGGCCTGAAGCTCACAGGGATAGCCAAGTTGCTGGAAGCTTCTCTTCACTTCATCCCCCAGATTCTTTCTGAAGAAGGCAGCCCCTCTGTTTGGCCACCTGTGCCTCAGTGGGTGGGCTGGGTAGGACAGGGTTGAGAGCACTTACTCTGTGGGGTACCTGCTTTGCTAGGCCTTGGAATTTTCCTAACAGCCTCATGAGGCCCGCTGAGAGGAGCCTCTCCATTTTCAAAACGGGAAAACTGAGGCTCACAAGCTGAAAAAACTTGCCCGAGTGCCTATGCCGTGCCAGGTGCTTGTGGACTGTGCAGCAGGGAACGGGTGTGACAGGCTTCCCACCCACATGCAGCCTACCGTCTAGACAGCGGCAGAAAGAGGTTTTGAACCGTGGTCTGTCTGATGCCAATGCCTGGGCTTATAACAAATACATTAAGATACTCCATATTTCAGATAAAGAAAATCAAAACCATTCTAGTGGTAGGATAAAGGAGGAGGCTGACAGTGACCAAGAGGCTTCTTGGGGCCAGTCTCAGCCCCGTAGGAGCTGACGATCTAGTGGAGTAGAAAAACTCTCTGGCAACGTGGCAAAGACAGGGATGGAGCTGTTGGGGAACAACGGAGCAGGCCACATCTGCGGGACTCGGCAAGGCTTGCTGGGCCGGGACTTTTAAACTGGCTCTTGAAGGCTACCTAGGAGTTGACCAAGCTGTCAAGGGAGGAAATGCCATCCTAGACTGAAAGACACATCTGGAGTAAGCACCAGAGCTAGTGTAAGCAGACCCTCAGCCCCCGCTCCCTGCGGGGAAGAAGCAGTTTGAGGAGCCTGGGTTCCTACCTCTGCTTTGCTCTTTACTGGATTTGTGGCCTTAGATAAGAACTGAACCTCTCTGAGCCTCAGTCCCTCGATTTGAGTGCTGGGTACCTAGTCGGTGTGGGATGCTAAGTAGCTACTAGTATCGTTGTCATCATTATCTTCACCAAAGTTATCATCTCGAAATGTACTAAGCTGCAGAGTGCCTCGCCCCAAGCGGTTCCTGCCCTGTCCCCGCCCTGCTCTGCCTGCCCTTCCCTCCAGGCTTCCCACCTACTCTTACTTCACCCCACTTCCTGCAGCCCCTTCTGTGACAGACTGGCTGGGCTCTGGATGAAATCTACAAGGCCAGGCCCTAGCAGGCTCCTGGCAGACTTCAGGGCAACTAGCACTCTTCCTGCCCATCCACACTATTTTGAGTCTCGGGTTTGGGGAAAGGGAGGGTGATCAGGGAAAGGGAGGGTGATCAGGGAAAGAAAGATGGAGCAGAAAGATTTCTCTCCTATTCCAGTGTGGATGGCTTCCGCCATGCAGACTGCATGATCTAGGCTGAGGGCTATCTCCATCATCTGTTTTGTCCACCTCAGAGGCAGGGAAGAAGGGAGAGAGAGTTATTTAGAATGAGAGGGTGGGTGCCGGAATAAGGGCCCCCCCACACACACACAGCTCACATAGACCTCTACACTGACACCCAAAGGCAGCCCGTCCCGAGCAGCATGGGGTTAACCCTCTCTGGGCTCTCTGCACGGCTGAGGCCTGGCCCCTCCCAGCCCTCTCCCCAGGCCAGGGAGACTGGGAGGGGGCAGTGAGGGAGGTTGGGGGGGAGGTCGGGGCCAGAAGTCCAGCCTGGTTCTGATTTCCCTGGCTAGAGCTGGGAACCAGAGCCCGGTCTGTCTTCAATCCGCCACCCCCCACCCCAGCCCCCTCATGCAACACTTCTCTGCTTTCTGGAGCGGCCCATAACCGCAAACACATTTGCTAATGCAGCTAGCCTGCCCGCCCTGGGACAGCTGGCTGGGCCCTGTGCCTGGGGCCAGGGCAGGCAAAGGGCAGGGGGCCTGGCTGGGAAAGGGGCCTGAGGCTCCTCCTCCTGTGCTGAGCTGCCTGCACAGCCCTGGTCACTGCCTCTCTGACTCCATAGTCCCTCTCCCCTACTACTCCATCGAGGGCTGAGCCGGGTATTGGAGAAATTGACACGGCTGGCTGTCCAGCCCTAGAACAGGGCAGCTTTACGTGCTCTTTGGCCAAGAGAATACCTTGTCCTGCTGGGGTTTCTGGGCCTGAGCCCTCCCACACAGCTTCTCCCTCTGAGACGGGACTTCTATACGAATGGAAAACCTAGGGCCCAGGGAAGGCTGGGAGTTTACGGATTGCCCAGAAGGGCAAAAACAGGAGGCCGAGACTTCTCCTCTCTGCTACTTGTGTGACTTGGGTAATCATTTCTCTTTTCCGAGCTTCAGTTTCTCCATCCTGCCCAGAACATCTCACAGAGTTTGATATGGGCGTAAACAGGCAAGTGTCTTGCAAACAGTAAAGTGCTGTGTCCATGAGAATGATCATCCCCTCAGACCCGATGCTCTGTGAGGGCAGGCACCGTATCTGAGCTACCTCTGTATCGCCAGTGTCATCAGCCCGTTGTGGTGGATGGCTAGAGAGACGGGCCTGGGGACTGAGTGACACAAGCCAGTTCTATCTCGTCAGCCTGAGATTCTGCAGCCTCTGAGAACCAAGACTGAGTCCTGAGGTCCCTGAATTCCAGAGCTGGAGCTGTGACTGGAGCCCACCCCCAACCAGACGTCAATCCCAAGGCCCCAGCCTCACTCAGCTGCCCCCGTCTGCCCCCCACCTCCTCCCGTTGCACACAAAGCACGCGGCTCAGCTTCCCCCTGCCAAGACACCCCCACCCAGCCCCACAGCCCCTCTCCAAAGACAGGGGCCTTTCTCTGCCACGTTCCTGGAGGATTTTCCACTTAACAGGGCCTTGAAATCCATTTGCTGCAGACTGTGAACTTCCTCTTCATGCTCCTGCCTGCTGGCCCTCTTCTAGGCTGACCCCTCCCACCTCCCACTCCACCCTGGCGTCCGCCAGCCCATGGCCCGGCAGCTGTCACCCTGATCTCCCCTTCCCCAGGCCTCTGAGGCCAAGCAGGGGGCACCTGGAGGAGGTACCGGGGGGCCCAGGAAGCAGCAGAGGCCTGGACTGAGACGGGGAGCTGAGGACTTGCTCACTAGAGGAGTCCCAAGCTCTGGCGGAGACACAAAGGGCTGCTTCCCCTTCTTCCAGCCTGCTAGAAACAGAGGTTGCCTCCTTCAGGCCTCTAAAGGCACTAGCCATCCCCTCCTAGATCACATCTCCATCCCTCGTGGCCCTGGCTTCTACTGCTGGTGGAGAGGCATGACAGTGCCTGAAAACCCTGCAGACATAGCTGGGAAGGCAGGCAGTCTGACATCTAGTCCTGCCACAGCCAGAATCCATGTCCTTGGGCCAATCTGGTCCTCCTCTGGCCTCTGACTGCCTCCGAGTTCCTTCTCACCCAACCCTGACCTCCTTTTGTTTCGTGGATTAAACTCTGTCCTCTGCTTCCCCAGGTAGTCAACTCCAAGTCTCTGTGGCCTTCTTCCTGGAGTCCAAAATGCTTTCATGTTCTGCCATAAATTAATTCCCGATTCCACAGGTCCCTCCGAAGTTGTAGAAAAGTCAGGCAGTGAAAATCCACAGAGGACCTACTGGGACCAGGTATTTCATGCCTTCTACCTCCTTATGGCATTAATAGCTCCATGCTACAGGCTGAGGAAACTGAGGCTCAGAAAGAAGAAGTGACTGATCCAAGGTCCTAAGGCTGGGAAATGGTAGAGCCCTGACTTGAACCTGGGTAGTTAGTCTCTTCCATCTATGTTCTTTCCTTGTTTGCCTCCCCATGGCTGTGTCTGCAAACCAACGTACCCTGTAACGGCAAAAGGATTTGTTAACCCATATTTGCTTTGCAGTAGCTATTCACAGAGCTTCAGAGCCTGGTCAGGCTTCAAGCGATGAGTCCATGCTGCCACACGTGAGGCTTGTGACCTGAGTCTCCATCTCAGCTCTATTTCCCTAAAGTTATATTATTCTAAAGCTAAAGCCAGAATGAAAAAGAAAAGTGCGCCCTAAGGACAGAGCACCTGGGACAAGGAAGGACTGCCTTCCGGGCCTCAAGTCACCCAATCCAACCAAGAACCTACTACGTGTCCATCACAGGTGGGCATTTTCACACGCTCTCTGTTGTTCAAATACTCTCAACACCCCTTTTGGGCTATCAATTACCTTTGCCTTCTTATAGATGGGGAAACTGAGGGGCAGACAGGGGAAGTAAATTGCCAAAGACAATGAGAAGGTGGCAGAGTATTTCCCCCACCCCTACTCACATACCTCAGCCTAGCCCGTCCGCGAGGGAGAAGTGATATCTTGCAGCAGGAGATACCCTGTCCCATGGATGCAGGGCCCAGACGAGAGTGACACGAGCACAGAGGCCCTGTATGGCAGGGGCAGAGCTATAGTCCTCTCTGCCAAAGTTGGCTCTCACCTTGGCCACCTGGAGCTAACCCTTGCTCTGGCTCTGGAGGCAGCCTGTCTTTCTCCCCATCTGTCTTTTCCATCCTTCCCCACTCTGCTTCTCAGCAGTGAATTTGTGCGAAACCTGGACTGAATTACAGTACCCCATTACCCAACCTGCCTCATTCCAAATCCCTGGCATTAATGCAATCAGTGGAGGGGAAGCCGGCTCCCTTCAGCCAGCCGCCTGTCGCACCCACCCGCCACAACCAGCGCTGGCTTCCCAGTGCTGTGCCACCTCAAGCCCCCCTCCACCTGGCGCGGGGATGTCCCCAAACACTATTTACACATGCGACTGCTGAAACCGAGCAGGTTCTCTTACCCACACAGGAGGCCCTCGCGATAACGCAATTGAATGAAGCATGTACGTGCATTTTCATTCTTCAGATGAGCTTGTATGGGGCACCAAGTAGGTGGCAGGCACTGCTTCAAGGCACTAAATGCACAGCAGTGAACAACCCAGAGTCCTTTGCTTTCATAGGCCTTAGAGTCCAGCGAGCAGGCGAGAGGCTCATGACCAAGTACAGCACACGTGGACAAGAGAGTCTCAGATTGGGGCAGGAGCTGTGAAGCAAATAAGGCAGGCTGATGTCATTGTGACATTAGGGGGGCTATTTTAGTTTGAGTAGTCAGGAAGGGCCTCAGTGAGGAGGTAATGCTTGGACTGAGGCCTGACTGAGAAGAAGGAGCCCTGTGAGGAGCTGGGGAAAGACTATGAGGGAGGAAGAACAGAAAGCATAAAGGCGCTGAGGTGGCATTGAATGTGGTGGAGAAAAGGGCTCTAAGCTGAAGTTGGAGAGACAGAAAGGGATCAAATCATGTAAGGCCTTCGAAGTGGTGGTCAAAAGTTTGCGTTTTATTCTAAGCGTGGTGAGAAGCCATTAGAGGATTTTAAGCATACTTAAAGCACATGACTGAATTTGTGTTTAAGAATGACTGCTCTGGCTGCTACAAGGAGGATGGATCGTTGAGGGGCACAGGTAGAAGCAGGGAGCCCAGCTGCACTAAAGCAGATGAGAGATGGTGCTGGCCTAGGCTAGGCTGGTGGCCACACAGAGAAGTAGGTATCAAGTGAGTAGGTAGATATGGCAGTCTGGACTTCAGTGATGTCAGGCCCTTCCTGATAATCTCAAATGGATGGTTCCTCCATATCTCCACTTGGATGTCAAGGCAGGCATCTCAAATATAGCATGGCTACAAAAGAATCCTTGATTTCCCCACCAAAACAGGCTGTTAGATGCCTAAGTCTGGGACTTGGGGAAGAGATCAGGAATGGAGATGCAAACCGGGAGGAGTTGTTGGCATATAGATGGTATTTAAACTCATAGGCTCAATGAGACCATCTGCTAAGAAAGTACAGGTAGAGTAAAAGAGTGCTCTAAGACTCATTCCAAATCCCTGGCATTAATGCAATCATCTGTGCTCCGACAGTTAGAGGAGGAGCCTGCAAGGAACCAGAGAAGAGAAAACGGTGAGATGAGAGGAAAGCCATCAGCCAAGAGAGCTTGGCCCCAGGAGGGACTGGTCAACTGTAGCAGATGCTTCTGAGAGAGAGACGTCCAGAAAGGCAAGACAGATCATTGGGTTTGGCAATGTGGGGTCACTGGTGACCTTGACAAGAGCAATTTCAGGGGAGATGGAAGTCCATTGGGGTAGTGAGAGGTGAGAATGGGTTGTGAGGGAGCAGAAACTTTGTGTCTAGAAATCCTCTGGGGGAGGTTCTGTGGTGAAGGAAAGCAGAAGAGATAGGACAGAAGCTGGAGGAGTGTGTGGGTCAGGATGAAGTAGTAGGGTCAATGGATCAGAGGCCTGAGTGAGGACAGAGCATTGCTGGACTCAGGGAATAAGAGGAAAGACTAGGGGTGGGGTCAAAGGGTGGGCTGATTGAAATCAAGATTTTGAAAGTGCTGCAGTTAATAATGACGGCAAGGTCAAGGGTATGACCGTGGGAATGGGAGACTGAGATGGGGTGGAGGACCAGATTGTTGGAGGTAAGGTACTCCAGGAATAGAGAAACCAGGGTGGTGGGTGCGTCACCTGTGTTGATGAAGAATTTGCCAAGAACGTTGCCAGGATTAGGGAGTGGAGAATAGGCATTGAGCCGCATACTGTCACCTCAGTGAATAGAGGGCACTGACAAAGAAAGTCAAAAGATGACAACCTCGGGCTTCCCTGGTGGCGCAGTGGTTGAGAGTCCGCCTGCCGATGCAGGGGACACAGGTTCGTGCCCCGGTCCGGGAAGATCCCACATGCCGCGGAGCGGCTGGGCCCGTGAGCCATGGCCGCTGAGCCTGCGCGTCCGGAGCCTGTGCTCCGCAACGGGAGGGGCCAAAACAGTGAGAGGCCCGCGCACCGCAAAAAAAAAAAAAAAGAAGATGACGACCTCAAGAAGGGATAGGGGCTGAGACGGCATTAGGAGGCTCCACTGTTTTGGAAAGAGGAAAGAAGACAAATGGTCTAGGAGCAGCCATGGGAAACAGAGAAGACATCATCCCCTCCTCTCTCCCAAGAGACATGTGGGGTATGGGAGAACAGCAGAGCTTCCACTTGAGGGAGTTGCAGGAGAGCTGTGATCTCCGGGCATAGGAATGGACACAATCCTAAGAGATTGAAGGTGTGGAGAGGGGAACAGTGGCTGACGGTGGACCGTGGGTACCAGAAGGCAGAGTGTAAAGGTTTTGGGAGCTTGGAAGGAATGTAAGATGAGGCCCAGATTAGGCAATGTATACCGCAGTGTAGGGATTAGAGTTGGGCAGGTGATGGAAGGCCAAGGAGGCCTAGGCTTCTGTGGTGACTGAAGTAACAGGGACGTGATTCCTGGTGGAATAGATCAGAATTTCTTACAGAAAGCGTGGTCATCAGTTCAAGCCAGAAGACCTGGGGAGCCTGAGTGAGGAACTTCCTGCTGCTGGCTGAAGGCGGGGAGGCCAAGAGTGAGCTAGGACCTGAGACCAGGAGAAGCTCTGTAGGCCTCCCATATAACCTGCAGGGTGCAGCGTCTCTGCTGGAGGGGAAGAGGTAGAACACAAAACAAGCCAAGTGCCATCCAACCTGGCACACATGACTACATACCCTCAGGCACACACTTGCACGCACACAGAGGCCCTATCCCCACACACAGCATGAGCATGTGAACTCAGTTTTCCGTATACGCAAACTTGTGCATAGGCAGGCAGGCACACGTTTACATGCGCCCACAGACACACACCATGCACACACAATGCACTCAGGCCCAACACCCCACACGTGCCCTGATTTCCCCATACCATCGTGGACGTACTCACACATGTGCACAAGCACACACACACGCATACACACACACAACGAAGACCGGGCTTTCTTAAGTCTTGCCAAGCCACAGACAGCAGAAACTCAAGCTGAAGTCGAACAAGCCAACCTAGTAAAAGGGGAGGAGACAAAGGGGCGTGAGAATGAGGTGTGTGTCGGGGGAGTCAGGGAGGGGGGAACGAGGGAGCCAAGTGCTGAGGAAAAAAACCTAGACCTTTTGAAAAAGGGAAAGCCTTCAGACAGAGCAGGAATGCAGGCTGTAATTAGAATCGCTTCAACCGTCTCTAGATTCGAAAAGGATAGACAAACTGGTTGCACATGCAGCATGGCGATCCCTAGCCTAGATAATGTCGGAAAAGCATGTGTGCATGTGCGTGTGCACGTGTGTGTAGGCATGCATGGGTGCCTGTGAGGGCTGTGCAAAATGCACTTGACCACATGGCATTGGGCCTTGGGGAAGCCGAAGTGAGGTGCCCCCTCCCGCCTTGCCCCTGTAGCCACCTGCCTTCAGGCTGGACCCCTCACCAGGCCCAGGGTCACACCACTACTCTCTCTCTCTCTCTCTCTCTCTCTCTCTCTCTCTCTCTCACACACACACACACACACACACACACACACACACACACACACACACACACACGGTGCTCGCACGAGCCCCAGAGGGCTTAGGACTTGCCCAAGGCCACATAGCCTAGTGGGTGACATGGCGTCAAAGGTCCTTGATGAGGAGACAGCATCCCTGAGTTCAAGTCCCAGGTCAGCCACTGACTGGCTGCCTGACTGGGGCCCACAGCCCTCCCTTTCGCAGGGACTCTGGAGCCTAAAGGGAAATCTTGGGGTCCTTCCAATCTGGCCCTGAGTATTCATCCAGAACTGTTGGTTCAGAACAGCTGGAAGAAAGCAAAGGAAAGAGATTTGTGGGGTGCCTGTAAGAGGAGGAGCTGGGCTGGGAGGGATGTGAATGTCTGGCTCCCCGGGCTCTGGCCACAGATCGCCCTCTGGGCAAATCCTCACATGCTGGCCTAGCCAGTGTGCTGTGAGCTCCCGAGGACTAAAGCAGGCCCCAGAGGAGAGGGCCATGCGGCCAGGCAGAGCCCAGCCAGCCACAAACATAATCCCTCACATTCCCTCTGGCCCTTTTCCTTCCCTTCTTTTCACTTTCCTCCTCCAGGCGTGCTGGGAGGGCCTTGGGGCCAGCTGCTGTCATCACTAAAAATAGTTCAGCCAGCTTTGGGTGTGAAGGAGCCCCTCTTACTTGCAGGGTCCCAGAGGCCTGGCAGGTGGTACTTGGTGTCTATGCCCCCTCCAAGCCTAAGAGATCAGATTCTCCTTTGCAAGTGCAAGCCCCAGTTCCAGCCCAAGTCTCAGGTTCCCTACGCACCGCATTCTTTGTTCCTCAGTATCCCAGGGACTCCTCTTTAGAGAGTCACACAGTGGGTGACTTGGGTCCTGGTGCTCAGAGAATATTAATAATAATAATTAACACTTATAGAACATTTACTGTGTGTCTGCAAAGCCTCTGCAAAGCGCTTTGCCTAACTCATTACTCCTTACAAGAACTCTTTGAGGTAAGTACTATTATCCCCATTGTGCAGGTGAACACACTGAGGCACAGACAGCTTAAGTAAATTACTCAAAATCACACAGTGGTAGAATGGGGATGTTGCTTATCCATTTAATTGCAGATTCCTTCAGGGAGACAAAAATTCTGGTAACAATAAGAGTGAGAGTTAATGTTTACTCATCTTCGTGTGCAGTGGGCCTTCCTGAGCGCTTCAAAACTGGCTTTATAGTACAGCCGACTGGGGCAGCTGAAAGGGCCTCGAAGCTAAAGGGATAAAGGATTAAATCCTTGGTTTGCCCCTCACTGGCTGTGCAACTCTGAGCAAGTACCTTCTCCCATCTGAGCTTGTGTCCTCTTCTGTGTAACAAGTAGTAATAGCAGTTGACTCTCAAAGTGGTGTGAGGATTCTAGGAGACGATGTGTGAGAATGGACTCGGCACAGATGAGTCAACACTGCCCTCTTCCCCCTTCCTAAAGACACCTGGGGACTTCTTGGTCTCATTCTTTCCAGTGGCTGGATGGAGACCCAGAAGTCTCGTGTCTGGGCCCTTTTCTCCACGTGGCACTGTCGGTGCAATACCCAGGGCCTGCAAGCTTTCCAGGGGCCTGTGAAAATGTGTGAGCCCCAGGAAAATTTACTGGCTCTAAAGTATGAAAAGAAAACAGCAGAATTGGAATTAATAAATGTTCTATTATGTGTCTACAAAACATAATATAACATCGACCTCATTAATTGTTAAATTTAGTATTCCTAAAAATTTCATTACATTTGAAAACAATTTGTTGGTTAGATTTCCTCACTTTGCAAGAATTCCCAAGTATGCACAATGATTACCAAGAAATCATAGCCAATTGGGAATGAAACGAGTTACTCATAAGCAGATAATTTCAAAAGCGGAATTATAAAAATCCTTTGAAAATTTTTATAGCAAAAATTACATTCAATATGGGATGTGGGTGCATTTTCATATATTCTCTATGCTGTGGGGTAAAGCCACTAAAAATGAGAGTGCCTGGGGCCTTCGAAGGTCTAGAAAGGGCCCTGCCCCTGAGTGGAAGAGGATCGAGGGCCCCGGAGTGAGGAATAAAAGAGCCTCTGTGAGAATTGCTATTTGGGGGAAAGAGTCGATGGGCCATGGCGGGCGCCCATTCCTCTGGTTGTTCCCCTCATCTCAAACAAAACAAAACAAAACAAAAACCCGCCCGGGCCACATGCATGTAGGCGCTGGCAGAATGGCCCTCATGGAGCAGCACTTTCATGTACTGCCCTCGGCTCTTATCAAAGGCCCTTTCAAGAAACAGGCATGCCTGTGTGCCTTTCATAATCAAGAAGAGAAATAAACATTATCTGACGAAAAGCGAGAAGAAAACAGCCATGTGTAAACGGTGTCTTTTGGCTTGTCAAGCTGTTGCCCAGGACATTGTCCACTGGGCTGCTTAGTGCCCCCAGGCAAGGGCCCACACGAGGCATTTATCTCCCAATTTAGCACCAGCATCTACTCAGGGTCCCTAGAGGGCCTGTCAGTTTCCTCCCCTCTGATACCCAGAGCAGCGGAGTGCTCTGCTTCGGGCGGGCTCACCATGGGAGGCCGCTTCTGCTCAGGCGGCGAGTGGGAGGCACACAGGCCACCACTTACTTCTACGTGACCTGAGGCAGGTCCCTTCCCACTGAGCCTTCTATGCAACAGTGGCAGCGTAAGTCACAGGGTTAGCATGAGGACGCATTGAGATAATGAATGTCAAGTGGATAGAATAGGCCTCCGAGCTGCTGAGAACTTGGGATCAGGAGTGGGTTTGCTCTGGATGGCTGACATTTGATGATTCAGACCCCCTACCCCAGGATGCCTGCCTGCTCTGCGTTGTCTCCAACACCTGGGCTCTGTGCCCAACACGTGCCAGCAACCTGACTAGGTCAAGGCCTTCCCTTGTCAAATCTCCGTGCCCGGGAATCACCGAGGAGCTCGGGGGCTGGTAGCAGAGACTCCACCATGACCCCAGCTCCCCAGAAGCTAAGATGATTCAGCTTCATGTACTCCAGACGTCGTCCCTGCTCTAGGTAGCTACCCTGGCCTGATTTCTGCCCTCCTCACTCCTCCTCACCTCTTCTGTGCGGAAACCCTGTGAGTATATGATTCTGCTAAGAGCTTGCTGTCCTGCTTATTGCTGTGACTGACGCAGGGATGAGCAAGCCCAAGAAAGGCTGGTGGCATTACGCCAGCTCACCAATAGCAGACCAGCACTTGAGCTAAGCCACCATCTGCAGCTGGGCCACCCGCTCTCCAGGCCAAACACTTTGCTGCCAGCTCAGGAGCTTTGCCCACTCCTTTGAATGCTGTCTCTCCTCTGCCCCCATCCTCGCTCCCTTGGGCCCCAGGCCTCCTGTCCCCCAAACGACATTAGCCTTCTCTCCTTTGCACTCTTGCCACACTTTGTATGTGGGTCCATTGCAGTTCTTAGCAGCTCTTGGCTCCTTGGACTAACATTTCTGTGTTCTGGCGTCTGTAGTCCTTAGACACCAAAGGCAGAGACTGTATGGTTTCACCTCTGGGTCTTTGGTACCCTGCACTGATCTTGGCACAGGTGTATCTGCTGAACAGGAGGGAACTCAGCACAGGCAGAGGGAGTGGGAGAGAAGTAAGAGAGTCTGTCCTCTGGGATTTCTCCTTTCAGCTCTGGGTGCCGGGACTCAGAAGATTGGGGCTCAAGTCCTTGACCAAATTTAGTTGTGTGACCTTAGGCAAGTCACTTCCCTTTCCTGTAAGCCTCATTTTTGTTACCAGAAAAATGAGGCTCCCAATCTGTTCTGTGGTCCTGGCAAGGGCTGTCGTAGAGATCCAATGAGAGAATGTCTGGGAAAGTCCGTGAGGCCTCATGAACTGATGGACCAGCAGCTGAGGATCCATGCACCTGCCTGTCCTGGGAGTTCCTCTGAGTTCATTCTCATGAGGAGACTGCAAACCCCAAGGCACATGCAGACAGGCCAAGTGCACGCACTCACGCCCTGCCTGCTAGATGGCTCCGTTGCATAGAAACCCAACTTGCCGATTGTCACAGGACGACTCACATCTGTGCCAAGTGGTCCCCAGATCACAACACCCAGAGGGCTTTTTCTGCCCTCTCATTCCTTTAAACCCTGCTCCCACCTCACCTGCCAGGTATCCTGAGACCCATTTGACAGGTAAGTAATATGATTAATCATAACAGCGGCCAGCACTTGTCAAGAACTTACTATAGCTCTGAGTGGCTTGCATTCATTAACACAATTCTCACAACGCTAACAGATACCATTATTTCCCCCATTTTTAAAGATGAGAAAACTGAAGATCAAAGAGGTAAAGTAACTTGTCCAAGATCACAGAACTAGTACACGGCAAAGGTGTGCCTTGCCCCTAGGTATTCTAGCTCTAGAGTCTGTGAGTTTAACCATTTTGCTGCACTACCTGCTAGACAAGATACTGAGCCTGTGAGACAAAGGGACTTGCCCAAGGTCACACACACAGTGAGTTAGTGGCATTGCCCGCATCCTCTAACTCAGCACGTTAGCAATGTCTACAACCTGTTGATTTTTTGTTAAACAGTGAATGATGTGGAAATGAACCCTTAGCGGCACTATCTGCATGGAAGCGGGAGGCCCTATGTGAAGGAAGTCAATCATAGGTATTTCTTATGTTTATAATTCAACACACACTTATCCTTGCATCCAGGAGACACTCATTCTAATATTCCACTGCAGGAACAGAGGTACTCTGGGAACTGACAATGGCCCTGCAGACCAAGGAAGGAGCCCTTCATTTTCCCACTTGGGCTGGACCTGGGAGGATGCAAATTGCTGGAGGGGGTAGGAGTAAGTGGAGGGACATCCCAAGCAGGGCAACTGTCTGAGCAAAAGCACTGCTGTGGGGAAAGGCCTGGTGTGTTCTGGGAAGACAGAGGAGTCCAAAGCAACTATAAGACTTCTGGAAGAAAAGCAGGGCCAGATGGCCAAAGGACTTGAATACCAAGATGAGGAATTGGGACTTCATTTTTGCAGGTGACGGAGAATCCACTTACCTTCTGGTTGCAGAAAGAAGGCGCATCTACAGAGTCATTCAAGAAGAATAGACCTGTAGAGTAATGGTTTGTCCCAGCTAGAAAGGACACTGAGACCTTGACAGGGGCCAGTGACTTGGTCAAGGTCAACCGTGAGTTTGTAGGAATCAAGCCTTATTTTGGGTCTCAGAAGATCTTGTGGATTTGTACAAGTAGAGAGGAGGGAGGAAGGGCATGGAACAGAGGTCCCAGTAAGAAGGGAGGAAAGGGGCCTGACTTTGGGCAGCACCACATCCCATCTCTATACCCACCCAGGCTGTCAGGTATGGCTTTGAGTAGGGGGCTCCCTGTAAGGGTAGCCATGATCCCAGAATCCTGGGCCAGGACCCATGTCCCAGGAAGGACCCCAGAGCCAGGCCATTCCTTCCCTTCGGTGGAAACCCATTGGGAAAGTTCTGTCAGGGGACTGGAAGGGCTAGCTGGGCCTGACTGGCCAGACAAGTGTCCTGGTTTGAGAGAAGCCAGGCCCAGCTCAGAGAGGGCAGCTAGCCCCAGCTTGCCAGGAAGCCAGTTAGAGCTGGGGCGAGGTCAGGTCCTGGCGGCCTCTGCCCTGGGTCCTCCACTCCCACCTGGCAATCATTAGATTGACTCGGAGGATCCCTGTCAAGAGAGCTAGACTTCTGGGATGGATCAAGGTGAAAAGGAGGCTGGCAGAGAGGACCCCTGTGCCCAGACCTCACACTGAGGGCCTCCCAAGGCTGCCGGCTTCCCTGGGCATGTCAGAAAAACATTTCAAAGACCTGGCTGGCCCCTTATCATGCCATGTGTGCTCCTTCCCGCCATGTGGCAGGACCCGTGCCCAACTCTCCTGGGGAACTATGGACCTATAGGTTTTGCAGGGAGGGGCTGCTTCTCAGCGCAATGGGCCAAATTAGTCAGACAAAAGCTGCTAGGAGAATGTTAAACTCTGGGACTGGAAATATTGGATCCAGGAGTCCTCAGGATACATTGTTCTAGGGGAGTATGTCCAGGGGCTGATATGATACCTCTTCTTCCCCCAACCTCCGTACTCAACAGCCAGTTCTCCAAAACCTCAATGTCCTCATCTATAAAATGGGCATAATTCCTTCCTCACAGGGCTGCTATGAATCTGAAACAAGAGACTGAAGATACAACTCTCAGCACAGTCCCAAACACAAAGTATGCACCCAGTAAGTGCTAAGCCAGCTGATTCCTTTTCGTCCCTATGCTGGGGTCAGAACAAAACAGGTGAAAATCCACCAGTCCACGAAACTCCTACATAGTAGAATTTGGAGAGTCCATATGTTCTAGCCCCTACCACCTCCATCCTGCTGATACAGCAGTAGAGGCCCAGAGAGGTTAAGTGGTTTATCCAAGATCACACAGCACATCAGAGGTAGAGCTGGGACTGGAACTCAGGGTGCCCGCATCATAGAACACTGGAATGCAGCTGTCTCACAGCTCTGGCTCAGCACGGCAGCGATGTCCGGTGACTTTCAGTACCCCTCCTTCTCCACAGGATGCCTCGAGGATGAGCATACTCAAGGTGCTGTCCCAGCAAGGCTGAGGCTGGAGATGGGGGATACTCTGCTTTGGTTCCATGCTGCAGCAGCCCAGCCCCGTGCAGGCCTTGAGGGAGATCTAGCAAGAGCGTGAAGCGGGGTTGGGGGGGGGGGCTTTATTGAGCTACCATATCACATTGCAAGCTCCTATCTTATTTGCTGTTCATGAGTCCCTGGCCCCCCTTCCCTTGTTCTTTCGCGGGCAGATCTGCCTGGTTTGCATTATTCCCCTTCCCGCCCACTCCCTCCCCGGATATCTTGGTTCCATATTTTCCACGCTGAGGCTCAGTTTACTCCTGGCTGGGCTCCGGGCCTGCACCTGGGTTCTAAGAGAAAGGTCCCAGGGTGGGGGGTGGGGTGGGCGAGCGTGCTGGGTGGTGGCGGCTGCTGCCGGTCATCCCGCCTTTCTCTTTGTAGGGGAAGGCCACCAGAGCATCCTCCCTACCCTCTTCCTTTCTCTACCTGCCCCTGAGATGCAGCAATTCTCAAAGTCAATGCCATAGGCGCCTGCCCCTGAATCCCTTGATCCTGGTTGGAAATGAAGATTCCCGGGCCCCACCCAGACCATCTGAATCAGAATCTCTGGGGGACAGCCCAGGAATCTATATTATGACTAGTATTTCATCTGTAAATATTCCGTTTGATTCTTTGCTTTTAACTCTTCACCGGCAAAGGTTCATTTTGACAGCTGACCTTGGTCACACTTATTCCAAGTTCATTTAACAACTGTTTGCTGACCACCCCCAACTCTTTCCTGGTTCCCTTCCTAGCTCTCTGACGATTTTCTGTTTTCCTTTGCTGACTCCTCTCTCTCCCCCATTCCTTGGCTGCTGGAAAGCCCAGGGCTCTGTTCTTCCTCCTATTTTTCCACGCCACCCAGTCTCCCCACATGAGCTCATCTCCTCTCAGCTCCAGCTCCTATCTGCATGTTGATAATCCCCACCCCAGGCCTCCAGCCCAGCCCTCTCCCCTGAGCTTCAGCCCCATCGCAGCTTGAGCATCCAGCAGACAGACCCCTCAAATTCAACAGGACCCGTACTGAGCTCATCTTCTTCACACGCCCAGTGAACTTTCTGAAGCACACATCTGATTACATCACTTCAAAACCTTCCAGGAACTCTCCTTGGCCTACAAGATAAAGTCCACACTCTGTAACCCCAACTCAGAGCCTGGCCCCATTTATTTCCCCAACCTTCTGTCTGCCCATTCCTCTCCTCAACCCCTTGCCCCTGGCTTCCCTGCACCAGATCGATTGCATGGCTCACAGTTCTGTAAATGTACCTGGTGCCCCTCACCTCTGGCCCCTGTATAGGTTACTCCCACTTCCTGGGACACAGGGGCATGGTGAAGGGAGAACAGAAGGGGACATCTGCCTTCAAGCACTGGTCTGTGGAGGTGCTGATGAGACTCTAGTCTTAGTGCCCTTAGCAAGCCTGTGCGGACCAAGGGTACAAACACATCCCCGGGCACTCTTCCCCAGCAAAGCCATTGTTAGAACACCAAGCCCAAGCCTACTTGTCTTGCAGTCACTTCCTCCCCTAGGAAGCCTCTCCCTACTCTTCCAGTCCGGGTTATGAATGGGATAATGATCATAGAAAAGTCTCTAAGAAGAGTGCTTGGCGATAAATCTTTGTTAATGATTGTGACAATGTGTTCCTCTAACTTTCCTCTGTCAATATATTACGATCAGATCAACAATGTCGAGTCTGTCTCCCACCCTAGAGCATGAGCTAACCAAGAGTAGGGGCAGCACCTTCTCTCCCTGTGCAGCCCCAGCGCCCCACACACACCAGGAGGTACTCCACAAATGTTTGGGCAGTGAGCTTACCGAGGCCCCTCTGTGCCCTGGCCCCGCGCTGTGTCCTGAGGAAGCAGGCAATGATTAGAAAGCAGTGTCATGACCCTGGCTGCTGAGACGCTGGGCACTTTGCCAGGGGTAGAATGAGCGGATCATTTGCTCTTTGGAGTGGGGTGAAGAGGAGGGGGTGGGGGAGAGGCAGCTTTTTTAAAAGAAAAATTTTATATTTATTATATGATTGCAAAATTGGGTACATTCTAAAGAAGATGTGGTATTTATATACAGTGGAATATTACTCAGCCATAAAAAAGAATGAAATTGTGCCATTTCCAGCAACATGGATGGACCTAGAGATTATCATACTAAGTGAAGTAAGCCAGACAGAGAAAGACAGATATCATGTGATATTGCTTTTATGTGGAATCTAATTTAAAAAATGACATGAATGAACTTATTTACAAAACAGAAACAGACTCACAGATCTAGAAATCAAACATACGGTTACCAAAGGGGAAACATGGGGGAAAGGGATGAATTGGGAGATTGAGATTAACATATACACACTACTATATATAAAATAGATAACTAATAAGGACCTACTGTATAGCCCAGGGAGGCAGCTTTTGACAGAGCCTTGTTGGATGTGGTGTTCAAGACTTTTTCCTTGATTATAAAAATTAAGGATTTTTGGTCTATTAAAGCTAAGTGCTGCTCATTCAATACCTCAGTTCATCAAGATAAAAATCCTAAAAATAGGTATTATTATCATCCCTTGACCAATGAGCAAGCAGAAGCCCAAAGGATATAGTGAGCTGATCCAGGTCATTCATGCAATGAGTAGGAAAATTGTGACTTGGTCCCAGATTTCCGTGACCCCAGAGATTCCACCTTCTCCTGCCTCCAAATCCATACACACTATAGAACATAGCAAGCATGCTGTCTACTAAATTAACCCTCCATCTGTCTCCTGGAGAGTTTCACTGTTAAGTTAGGCACGTAAGTGTCCCGGCTTCTTCTCTTGCTGCAGCTCCACAAATGAGAGGCTGCAGAGTGTGAGGATTCAAAGCCTGGACTCTGAGCCAGCTCTGACACTCACTAGCTGTGTGTCACTGAGCAAGATGCCATACCTCTCTGGGCCTCAGTTTCTTCGTCTGGAATATGATGATGACAACAATGGTACCTAATCCCTAGAGTTGTTAGGAAGATTAAATAAGTTATAAAACACTTAGACTAGAGCCTGGAACATAGTAAGTGCTCGGCAAGAATAAGACATTATTATGTACTTTTCTGCAAAAAAACCCAAACAAATAAAGAAGAGCAAAAAGAAAAGAAAACAAACAGAAAAGGAATGTACTATATATGTGGCTTGGTATCCTATTTCTTCCTGTGTGGTAGGATTTTGGCAGGTGGCGAAGGGCGTCTTAAGCAGGTAGGGAAATGGGTGCAAAAGCATAAAGGTGGGGAAAATACGTGATGTGTATTTGGGGAAGTTCAGAGTGGACCAGTGCAGCAGGCCATGTGGATGAGGGCTGGTCACAAGGGCGTGGAAGGCTCTCTTGACGTGACAGGGCTGGGAAGGAAGCCCAGGACTCCGTGAGGCTGCTGCGAGCACGGCCTTGTTATTGGAGAGCAGCATTCTCATCCCTTGTCTCCTCTGGCAGAACCCCCAGTGGGGCAGCTGGGACGAGGACCGGCCTTCCCCAGGGGCCAGGGTTTGCACTGTCCAGGCAGCTGTCTGCCCAGGGCCCAGGCTCTAGGCCTGCTTCCCACTCAGGCATCTGAGGCATTTTCTCCTCTTCAGAGAAGAGAGGAGGGGGATGAGGCTGCAGGGGCCGGGCCCCCTCAGCATCTGGAGAGGCCACCTTGGGGTGAGCTCGCCTCTGAAAGCCTAGGCTGGGGAAGGCAGGCTGAAGGGGCCAGGGCAGCCTGCCAGGGTGGGCTCCCCTTCTCAGCTGAGATCTAATGGGAGCTGACAAGAGCAGCTGTGGGCCTTTGATCTGCCCTTCAGGTATGTGTCCCAGCTCGGGATGGGGAAGCTGGAATGAGGAATGTTGATGGGGGTGGAGATAAGCGAGGATCAGTCCAACCAGGCAGAAAGGGCCTGGGCCACCAGGCCAGGGCTCAGAGGAAGAAAGAAAAAGTAACTTAGAAAAAGGCCTGCAGAGGCCCCAAATGAATGGCCGCCTGGCTGCTTCCTCCCCCCTTCAGGGGGAGGCCCTGAAGGTGAGAGAAGCTCATCTGGACTCAGCTTCAGCCTTGGCCAGGCCCCTCTCCCATGGGTGGGGC
Source organism: Pseudorca crassidens (assembly GCF_039906515.1). Taxonomy (NCBI): domain Eukaryota; kingdom Metazoa; phylum Chordata; class Mammalia; order Artiodactyla; family Delphinidae; genus Pseudorca; species Pseudorca crassidens. The sequence continues at coordinate 74,295,672 of NC_090317.1, read as the reverse complement.
TCAGCCGCCATGTGGTCTTCATTTCAGGTCTGCACAAGGGCGCTCCACCCTGCCGCACCTGGTCAGGCGGGAGGTGGGGCCGGGCTCAGACAGACTCGGCCTGGGCAGGTGAATTCGGGTAGGGGCCTCCTGGAGCTGCCAGCCCTGAGATCAGAGGCCCAGCCTGGGCCCAGTGGGTATTTTTCCAGTTGGTCTTGGCCCAGGAGACACCTGCTTGGCATGGCCCGGACAGATCCATGAGTCTTCCCCTTGCAAATTCTTAGGGCAGCACGACTTCCTCCACGGTGCACTACCCAGTGGTCAACCAGCATTTTCTCGAAGACTTTAGAGACAGGTTGCTTACCACCTCTCCAGGCAGCTCATGGACTTGCTTTGTCACACCCAGCACCCCTGCCCCACCCTGGGCTGATTCTGTCTGCCTCGATTTCTGTCTCTTTCGATGAAACCCCCAGACGCGGACCCAGAGGAAATCAGGACATGAGCCCCACGGAAGACTAGGCAGTGATCCTGGGACTCCTCTAGGCTCCAGCAGACCTTCGGGGAGCTGAACCCGGGCTCCAGGAGGCAGAGTGGGACATTAAGTCAATGAGGAAAGGGCAGGGCCGAGATGGGAAGGGAGTTCCCGGGGCACACAGCTCTGTGCAGTCCAGTGGACAGCTGCGGTTCTCGCTCCATGTCTGACTGTCTCACTTCAGCCTCGGAGTGTGAAGGCTGGCAGGAACTTTGAAAGCCATTTCAATCCATTCCCACCTCAAGCCCTGCCAAGTACTTCTCTTTGCATACCTCCAGCCCCGGTGGACTTGGCACCTTTCCCTTCTTGGAGTGCTATTAATAGTCAGAATCCTCCTTCCTGTCCCTTCCCTCTTGGGCCTACTCTGCTTTACAAACTCTCAGAGATGGGGAGGTGACTTGTGGAGGTATGGAAAGGGCACTACAATCTGTATTCCCACCTCAAGATTTTCCTGGCTTTGGGGTGGTCCCTTCCCCTCAAGGTTGGACCTGAAGAGTTTTATCCAGATCAAAGATTTTCTGTAAATTTTCTACCACACGGCAGCTCTTCAGATTTCTAAAGATGGACACCATGCCTCCCACCCTTCCCCACAGCTTTCTCTTTTCTAGGATAAACAACTCCAGTTCCTTCCAATGATCCTCCTAGTTAGGATGTGAGTTCCTGTCCCCTCCCCAGCCAGCTAATTCCCCGCAGTGGGGAGGGAGGGGCAGAAATCCAGAGGCACCTTTCTCAGGGGCCCAGAAATACCTGCTTAGAGGAAGGAGGGGGGAGGCCCATGTTGGACCGTCATCTTCTCTCTCTCCGTGTCCAGTCTTGCCCTTGACCTTGCAGTTGCCCAGCTGCCCCTAATCCTAATGCCCCAAGCAGCAGGACCCCAAGCGGCCACCTGCCACCATTGCCAAGTCTCTGTACCCTCCTGACTCCTTCTTTCCCCTCCTGCAGAGCCTGAACTTTGTAGAGCACCGGGAGCTCCCCAGGAAGCAAGTCCACCCCCAGGACCTAGATCTTGTTCGTTCCTGAAGAACCAAGCTCCGTGAGCAAGGAAGGCCTAATGACTTCTGTTCTGTTTGCCTGGAGCCCCCTCAGCTTCTTCAGAGGGCAGGCCTAGAGACCTGACAGATGCTGGTTTGAGGAAAAAAGAGATCTGCTTCCATTTAGGAAGCGCGAGCTGGCCACCTCGAGCTCCCAGGGACCACTGCAGCATCAGAGGTGGGGCTGGACTAGGCAGCGATCCTGGGCCAAAGCCTGAGGCCTGGCCTAGAACCTCAGAGGAGGCCCGGGACCCTGGCAAGCCCTCCAGGAGATGACAGCATCAGAGGGAGCTTGCAAGGGAATGACGCAGACCAGCCTCCTCCCCAGCCCCCTTCCTCCTCCTCTTCAGGCTGCTGGAGAGTTGGAATGTTACCCTCTCTCCCTGGGATGGTCACCTGCTTCCTCCCCACCTGAGCTCTGGGCTGCTGAGGAGGTGGAGGAGGGTGGAGAAGGGGCTGGGGAGCACTAGTTAACCTTGGCCTAGAAGAATGTGCAGAACAGGCAGGCAACAGGGCGGCTTTCCCCACCAAGGGCCCAGTGATAAAGAAAGGGGAGGGGGCAGCTGGAGGGCGGTAGTGGGAGCGAGAGAAGGGGAGTACAGAGAATGTGCTGTGTCAGCCTTGTGCTCGGGCCCTGAACTAACAACTCCCTCCCCCACCTCCCCTCCTCCCCCTCCCCCTCCCCCTTCCCTCCTTCCTCCTTTCCTTCCCATTCGAGGTCTCCATTGCCCTTTCTGTCTTTGTCTCCTTCTCTTTGTCTCTGACTCTTTCTGGTGGCCTCTGTTTCTCTTTCCAGCTCACTCTGTCCGCCTCCCTGCCCCTTTCTCCCTCTGTGCGGCCTGTTGCCCTCTCTACTTTATTTCTCTGCTTGGGCCTTTCTTTCTCTTTGTTTGCCTTTCTCCCAACCTGTCTCTTTCTCTAGCTTTGGCCATCTCTCCATGTCCCTGCATGTCTTCCTGTATCTCATGTCTTTGTCTCTGTCTCTCTCTTTGTCCCTCTGCCTCTCTCTGTCTCTGTCCCCGACTGTCTCTTTCTATCTCTCTCTGTCTCTGTCTTGCCCCCTCCCCTGCCAGCTCTCCCTCTTTCTCCCCTGTGTGGCTCCCAAGAGGCTTCTGGCAGCTCCTGAAGCATCGGGGGTGAACCCCATCCCCCCACTGGGCTGGTAGGCTCTGCTTCTGAGAGTAGCCGGGCCTGTGGCTGCCTTTCCCAGCACAGAGAAGGAGGGAGAGAGAGCAGGAGGAGGCTACCAGGGAAGGTTTGCCCAGGAAAGACTGGGGAAGGAAGAAAGCAACGTTTTGTGCGTCTGATGAGCCAGGCGTGGTACCAAGTGCTTTCATAACTCCCTTCCTTTATCCCGTGATGGAAAGACTCTTTTATCCTCATTTTCCAGGTGAAGACACTTAGACTCAGAGAGGGAAGTGACTTGTCCAAGATCACACAGTGTGTCAGTGGCAGAGTTACTAGAATTTGAACGCAGGGCTTTCTGCCTCCATTGCCCACGGGGAGAGGGCCTGTTCTTTGGCTGTCCCGAGGCCACCTCTCAAGCCCATACCTGCCTCTGTTGACAGTTCTTCTCTGGGATGCTGGTCTTGGGCTTTCCTAGTAAGGGACCCATTTGAAGATGTACTGGAAAGCAGGGCTGCTGAGGTTCAGGCTCTCACAGTTGAAGCCACCCTGAGCCTGCCTCCAGGACAGAAACCCCCAGGGCCTCTGGGGAAACATGGCTGACAAGGTGGCACTTGTCAGGTGACACAGAGAGTCTGAGATGGGAAGGTCCTTGTCCTTGTCCTTGTCCTAGTCCAGCCCCTTTCATGGCATAGACAGGGACACAGCTCAGAGATGGGGAATGAGTCCAGGCCACCTCAAGACATGCCCCCAGGGGAAGAGGGACAACATTTAAAGAGGGGAATTATTAGGGGCTAGTTTAGCATTTGCCAGAAGAGGAAACTGAGGCCCAGCAGAGCAAAGCCATTTGTCCAAACTCTGGTGCAGGGATCCAGAGACCAACCAAGGCCTTGAGCAAGCTTCTGGTGGCCTTTGCCACTTTGCCCTTGGTCCACTCTGGGAGACAGTGGCATGGAGTTCCCCTGAAGAATTCTCAAGTGAGGAACAGGCAAGGTAGAGGAACGAGGGAGCCAGATCCACTGGAGGGCACTTACGGGGACAGAGAAAATGATTAAGGGAGCAGAGGGATTGGCCGAAAGGGGGAGAGTAAAGGAGCCAGCAGACAGGGCTGGGCTCGGGGATGAGTCAGGCCAACGGCCTCCTGAGATAGTGATCTACAAATATCTCTGAGGTGTCAACAGCCAAGTCAGCTTCAAAGAGGAGGAGGAGGAGAAGGAAGAAGAGAGGAGGGGTGGGAAATGGAGTGGCCTGGCCAGTCAGTGTGGGAATACTCACCTTGGGAACTACGAACTACGCTGGGAGAGGCAGGCTGGACAGGGGGCAGGGCCCCGGGATAGGAGCCCCCTGCCCCGAGGAGGGGTGCTGACTCCACCCTCGCCCCTCCCATGGAATAGGCATGCCGCTGCTCGTTTTCTGCCCCCCACCCCGAAGTCAGGCCCTGAGCCAACTTGGGTCTCTTCCATATCTAATAGGACTGACTCTGAGCACATGCTGCCTATTCCCCAGCCTGGGCCTGACCGTGCATCTGCACGCACTGCCTCAGGGCTGCCAGCAGCCTAAGGGTAGGAGCTGTAGGGAGTAGGAACCCACCTTCCTACGCCTGTCCTCTCCTGCCTCCCAGGGCCCCAGGAGGACTGGGTGGCCTGAGCAGGGTGGAGCCCCCTTTCCTCAACTCAGAGAAGAGGCCACCCACAGACAGCAGAGGCCGGTGCCTGGGCCTCGCGCTCGCACACCTTTCTGTGCTCTGCCCCTTGTCCTGATGAGAGGCCTAGGGCACTGATCCTGCTTTAGACAGTTGTGGAAACTGAAGCTCAGAGAAGGAAATGAGGTTCCTGAGTTTGAGATGAAAATGACATCTGGAGAAAATAGAGGAAATGGGACGGAAGTTGCTTTTCTTCAGGGATTAGAAATATTGTTCCACCCCACCACCAACCCAAGAGTACACAAACCACACACACACACACACACACACACACACACACACACACGTGCGCGCGTGCGCACACGCGCGCGCATGCATGCAGGCATCTCTTCTGTGTTCCCCACTGCAGTAAAAGAGGGGAAACTGGGCAGGGCTCAGAGGGGACCAGAAAGGCCTGATAGGTTTCATTCTGTGTGATAGCTCACTGCTGCCACAGCTCTGCAAGGTAGAGCTTGATTCTATCATTCTATCATTCTATCATTCTATCATTTCTAGAGAAATGATTCCATTTCACAGATGAGGAGACTGAGTGATGATGAACATGACGAAGTGACTCACTGATGCCCTCACAGCTAAATGTAGTAGAGAGGGGCCTCAAACTAGAAAGTGTCTCTGTCCAGAGCCCGTGCCCTTCAGAGCAGCTATGCTGAGGCTTTCTCCCTTCAGCCTGGGATCCCTACCCTGGAGATGCCCTGGCCCAGCCCATGCTGGGTACTGAGTGGCTGCAAAGCCCCAGAAAGGAAACAGAAAGATGGCGGGTGGCAGGCATAATGGGCGTCTATCACCTGTTACAATAACTCCTGTCTTCAAAGTGCTTCCAGAGACATGCCACACATACCTCACCCAGAGAAGAAACGAGAGGGAGAGAGAGAGAGAGAGGGATTATTATCCTTATTTTCCACATGAGAAAAATGAGGACCAGAAAGGGGAAGTGACTTGTTCAAGGTCACACAGCTAGACTATAGAACACTGCTTTGAGGATTTTTCTTAAATTGCAATCCATGGTAAAGCAAACAAACTTACATATGTATACTTATGCATAGATGTATATGCATATGTGTGTGTATGTAAACGTGGGTATACATAAAATGGAAACGAAAGTTTCACGAAACAATACTAATCCTTACTGCATGGGTGTACTCTATTTCGTGTTTTTAAAATCCTAGTCAAGGTTCACGGAACGGATTACAGGACTTGCTAACGACTTGTACTCTGTGATTTGAAAAAGACTGCTCCATGCCACTCTCTCACTTTGTCCCAGCTTACCCTTCCCCCTCCCCATATCCTCAAGTCCATGCTCTAGTAGGTCTGTGTCTTTATTCCCATCTTGCCCCTAGGTTCTTCATGACCTTTTTTTTTTTTTTTAGATTCCATATATATGTGTTAGCATATGGTATTTGTCTTTCTCTTTCTGACTTACTTCACTCTGTATGACAGACTCTAGGTCCATCCACCTCACTACAAATAACTCAATTTTGTTTCTTTTTATAGCTGAGTGATATTCCATTGTATATATGTGCCACATCTTCTTTATCCATTCATCTGTTGATGGACACTTAGGTTGCTTCCATGTCCTGACTATTGTAAATAGAGCAGCAATGAACATTGTGGTACATGACTCTTTTTGAATTGTGGTTTTCTCAGGGTATATGCCCAGTAGTGGGATTGCTGGGTCGTATGGTAGTTCTATTATATACGCTACCAAACGTAAAATAGATAGCTAGTGGGAAGCAGCTGCATAGCACAGGGAGATCAGCTTGGTGCTTTGTGACCACCTAGAGGGGTGGGATAGGGAGGGTGGGAGGGAGGGAGATGCAAGAGGGGAGAGATATGGGAACATATGTATATGTATAACTGATTCACTTTGTTATAAAGCAGAAACTAACACACCATTGTAAAGCAATTATACTCCAATAAAGATGTTAAAAAAAAAAAAAAGACTGCTCCAGGTGCGGGTAGGGGGGAAAGGTCACAGACTCAGTTCTGCCACCTTCAAAGCCAGAGCGGGCTCTCGGGTTGTGCTCTGCTGCCTTGTTTTGAAAGAGAGAAGAGAGGAGGCTGGGCTTAGTCAAGCAAGGAGAGTGGGTGATGGTGGGAGATTGGACTGGGGTGCTGTGGCCTATGGGACCAGAGGGAGACCTCCTGGTTAGGGCTTCCTGCTCATCTGGGCAAAGACAAAAGCCAGAGGGACCTCAAAATACTGGTTCCTGGAGGTACAGAGAACAAGCGTGCTAATACTGATGCCTTATAGGGTGAGGCCCGTGACAGAAGGGAAGGGATCTGATAGAAGGGGAGGTGGAATCATCCTGTGAGAGGCATGGCCCTCACACATACGCATGTGTGCCTGTACCCACACACACACCAGAAAACTTCCATTGCAGCCCCCTCCCCACAGTGGGGGATTGGAGTTTGGCGTTCCCTCTTCAGTCTGCTGTGGACCTTGGGCCCCTGCTGCTAGAAGGGGAACAGCTGCCCCATCCTTAGGGGCCCTTGATGACCTGGACCTCTCAGAGGACAGAGGACAGTGGCATCTTTGGTCCAATCCTTGCCCACCAGAGGGACCCAGCTGGGGAGGGGGCAGTGCCAGGCACCCTAGGGGGAGGTGAGTGCATCTGCCTAGGACTGGCTCCCATTGCGAGGGAGGGCTCAGCCCCGGCATGGCCCCTGGACACTGCGGATGCAGAGTTCAGAGAAGCCAGGGAAAAGGCCGGGGGTGGAGGATTGGGGGACTATGATCTCACAGCCCAACACCCTCCAAAGAATGATGGCTCAAAGGCACAGGAGGGATGAGAGCAACGGAATATCAGACTTGAATGTTAGAACTGCCTAGAGTCCAGACGAGAGAGAAGATGTATTGGAAGTTAAAGGACTACCGAGAGGATTTTCCAAAGGAATTCAGAAATGGAAAGGTCGTGCACCAAGGCTACAAAATGGGGCAGACAAACAAGCCATGGGAAAATGGAGTCACGGAGAGGGAAAGTCAGAAGGCGGTGTGAGGCCAGCAGATAGGCCCAGGCGCACTGGCAATGGGGAGGTGCCCAGTTTCCCTCGTTTCAGCAGGTGGGATAAGTAACTCCTGTCTGCCCCACTTGGCTCTCTGCTGGGAGAGCTAGCTGTGCAGCCCCTTCAAAGCAGCCCAGAGACCTGGACTTGGAGGCCACAAGACCCCCCAAAGGCTGCTGCTCTGGGATGACAGAGAGGAAGCCCACAGCCTGGCACCCAGAAGCAGTCGTGACCAGGAGGGAAGAACAAACAGCGGCAAGGGCGTACCAAAGTGCAAAAGAGGCCAGGAGATGGAGACTTGGGTGACATTAATTAAGAACAAGTGTTTTAGAGTCAGACTGCTCTGGCTCAAAGGCTTGGCTCGGCCACAAGCTAGTTTTGTGACCCTCAGCAAGTCATTTAATCTTGCTGAGCCTCTGTTAGCTCACGTGTAAAATGAAGATGAGCATACCTCATACCTACCTCACGGCGGGTATTGTGATTCCACGATAATGTATGTAAAGTGCTTATTACAATCCCGGGCACATGAGAAGTGCTTCATAAATGACAGCAATTATGATTATCACCCACCGCTCATGCTACATACCTCAAGCAAGGTCCCCACCTCCGTGCCTTTGCTTGGGCTCTTCCACCTGCCTAGAAACTCCCTCACCTCATCACCACAGATTCAAATCCTGCCCATGCCGTAAGGCCCTGCTGCAAAGTGACCTCCTCCACAAAGCCATGCCTGATCGTCTCTCAGCTGCCCAGCTCCTTTTCCTCCAAAGCTCTCAACATTGTATCTGTGCCTCTTTTCTGGCACTCATCATCTTCTATCTTTTATTAGGACTATTGGCATGTCCTCCCTCTCCCACTAGATGGACAGCTCGCTGAGTAGAGGAATCACATCTCACTCAGTGCTGATTCACCGCAGTGCCCAGCCCAGTGACGCCGAACGCACTGTTGTCATTTTAAATGACTTCATCTCCAAGTTCATGAAGGCAATTGCAGATATGACTCTAAGGACTCATGGAGCCTCTGGAAGATTTGAAAGTATAGCATTGATTTTCCTAAAAATGGGGGAAAGGTAGACTTTGGTGATATTGAGCCACTTAGCTCAGTCTGGAACTTTGACAAAATTCTCAAGAGAACCATCAAGTTGCTGGTTGTCGGGAAACCTCCAAATGAAGCTGGGAGGTGAGGAAGAAGAGCCAGGGCCAGTTGGGCTTCACTCTATTTTGTGACTGTGCTGGTCTCTTGGAGTTCAGCAAACCTCTGACGTGAACGCTCGCACTGCCCTTGTGAACAAGTTGGAGAACTGTGGGCTGGAGAAGTTTCTATGAGGGGTATTTGTAGCTGAACAATGGAACTTGAACAGCCTTGATTGGTGTCAGCCAGGAAGGCCTTATTTAGCATGCTGCCACAGGGTCCTGGGCCTCCATCCCATCCCGCGCATAGAAGTTATCAGTGACCTGGAGGAGGACGCAGAAGGTCTGGTCACCACCAGATTTCCCAAGATTCGAAGCTGCGAGGCCCAATTAATAGGTTGAATTGAAAAATGAAAACAAAAAATTTCTCAACAGACTGGGAGCAGTGGCCAAAACTCGTCAGATAAAATTGAACAGGGGTCAATGTGAAATCTTGCTTTGAGACTCAAAGCCCAACTGCACAAATATGGGCTGGGGAGGCAGGGCTTAACAGCCACATGCGTGAAAAAGTCCAAGGGCTTTGAGTTGACCACAGGCTTCACAGAAGCCAACAGTGTGACGTGGTGGTGGAAAAAGTTAATGAAATCTCGGGCTAATGAAATCTCTAATGAAGAGAAATACAGTTCCCAGATGCAGGGAGGTAATAGCTCTACTGTACCCTGCCTATCCAGACCATCTGGAATATGGGGCCTAACTGTAAGCCCCACATTTGTCAAGGCACATTGATAAACGACCAGGGCGGGTCACCCAGGCTGTGCAATGGGGCTCCTGGACCTTGGTCTGAAATAGCAATGTTGTGCACGGATTCGATCATATTGAGCGCTCACTTCGTGCTAGGCACCGTGCAGAGGACTTTATGGATGTGGGACCTCCACAATGACCCTAAGAGAGTCGCCATCCTCCGACTCAGAGACATGGAGTAACTTACCGGAGGTCACACATCTAGGAAGTGGCAGAGCCAGCACCCAGCCCAAATCTGCTTGGCTCCAAAGGTCATGCTTTTGCACAAATAGCTAAAGACCAGCACAGGGCAGAGGGAATAAGGGTGGTCTGTATGGCCCAAGTAGGCATATCCAGGATCTGTGGGTGGAAACTACTATAAAGTATGATTTCAGCTCAATACATACATGGTTTTGCAGTTTTGTTTTGTTTTGATCTGTTTTGCTTTCGCTTTTTATTATAGAAAAGTTCAGATATATGTAAAAGTAGACAGAATAGCTTCATGCGTTCCCGCGTATTACCAGTGACCCACCTTCAACAATTATCAACTCATGGTCAATCTTGTTCCACCCCCATCCCAACCCACTTCCCATCCAAGGATATTATTTTGGGGCAGATTCCAGACATCCCATCAGTGTGTAAACAGACAGGGATTTTAACAGTCAGCCCTGTCCTGAGATAGAACTGGCATCCGGGAAAGAGAGGGAAGGAGCACATTGTCACTGGAGGGGTAAAAGTACCCCTAAGGCCATTATCCATTCATTCAAATGGAGACTGGCCACAGCCAGCTCCCTCTTTTTCGGACATAACTGAATTGATGGAGGCAGGTCAAGGAGCAGAGGCTGGTGCTGCTATCTGGGCAGAGGAGGCTACCAAGGTGCATTGGGCTTGCAAGGCTTTTCTCCAGGGGCATAGGCTAGGGAGCCCCTTACCCTCTCCAGCTTAGAGCTGGCACTGCCCTACCCTTGGTACTCAGTGTTTGCTCAGAAAGAAAAGGGCATATATTTTCCTACCCACAAGACACACACACACACACACACACACACACACACACACACACACTCTTAAACACACTTACATACTCACACACCCTATTAGAGTCTTTGGAAGGCATGTCCTAGGCCGCCTCTCACACCTTGCCCTGGAGCCTGACATGAGTCACCTCCTCTCCATGGACATGTGGGCACAGGTCTTCATGGGAGCTAGTTATGGGAGCAAGCAAACTTCAAGACTTCAGGGGCTGCCACCCCCCAGGCCTAGCCTACATTTCTAGCAGGTCATTCCTCTGGACCCTGCCCACTCCCTCCCAATGCCCTTTAAACATAGCCCTTCTTCACCAGCCCCTCCCTCAGTCTTAAGTAGGGCCCCCCGCCATGCAGTGCCCAGATCAACCAGGGGGAGAGCACTTGACCCAATCAAGGCCCAGAATTCCCTCCGCTTTGGCAGGGCTCTGTCCCCTGACTTGAATGGACTTTCCCAAACATGTCAATAGCATAACAGGTATACAGGTTGGTTTTGATGGGTCCCACACTCACATGACTAAGTTAGTTCATCAGTCTTTGACTAGAGGGCAAGGGTGGTGCTCTCTCTGAATGAAGAGCAATGGCAATTAGCCTTTTAAATATGTAAATATATTTCCAGAGAAGGTAGCGGAGGAGATAGCAGTGTGTAGAAATTACATGACTGGCAATACTGGTGGTTGTTGGTGATAACAGTGGCGGCACAGATGTTAAAGTTGAGGCAGGTGAGGACGGTGATGCTAGATCTTATTAAGTTGATGATAATGGTGATGAAAGTGGCAGTGGTGGCAAAGAGGGGAGAAGAAATCATGGTGGTGGTGCTCATGGTGGTCGCAATGACTGAACGTTTGGGCTCCAGGCAGCTATCTTTGGTGATGTGGAAAATGTTTCCCACAGCAATTCTAAGAACCAAGTCACTTTCTGCAGGCTCACAGCCTGTCCCGAGAGCAGCCCCCTGGCCAAGAGCTGAACTGAACACTCAAGTTCTGGAGATCTGTCATGGTGACATCTGCTCAGTTAGGTCCCACTGGAGGCAGTGGGGTAGACCATATATACGACTTCTCTGGGGGCCTCTCGGCACAGGATTCTGTGCCAGGCCAGAGGAGAGTGAGTTCAGACCCACACCGGTCTCAGGCAAAAGAGACATTCTCCAGCACTTTTTATCCAATCTCATCCACCCCTAGGTGTGGCACTGCGCCAGACTCTGGGCTTCTTTTTCAACTGAAGGGCTCCCTAGTGTCTGGGGGACAAGAGGCTGCATCACTGATGGAGGCCAGGAGGCTCTTTTTTGCACCCAGGAAGATAGACCCCCTCATCCTGGGCTAGAAGCCTAGCTGGGAGCAAGATGGGTTGGCCTCTGAATCCCCGGGAGTTGAGGCCTTTTGAGTTGGTAACCTGAGGGAGAGAGAGCGTGATTTGGGAGACCATGAGGAGGGATTCACCCCTGCTGTGCCTACCCCAGGATCAGTGATGCCAAGTTGGCCTTCTTGGGGAGGGCCCACCCCACTCATTCTGTGGGGGAGTGAGAAAAGGAGGGTTTTGGAAGCCAGGCAGATGTAGGTTGGAATCCAAGCTCAACCACTTCCTAACTTTGTGCCCTTGGTCAAGTCCTTCCACTTTGTTGCAACTTAGTTTTCCTTATCTGGAAAATGGACTCATAATCTGGAGTTTTCAGAGGCTTCTATGACATATTTCTACACTGTGCCTGTCACGGTTCCCAGCACACAGTGGGCAGGCGTTCCATGACCAGCAGGATTTCCTTTTCCTCCCTTTGAAACTCACTGAGAGACTAGTGCCAGTGCCTAGGACAAAGGGCCCAGGAAAGCCCCTGGTTCTGTCCCCAGAGAGACTCTGAAAATCTCTTTGTAATAAATAGGTCCCCATTACACACCTGTGTAAAAGCACATGGGGGGGTGAGGGAGAGGAGTTGGGCTACAGTTGAGCTGCTCAATGAACATCCCTGCACCACCAGGGCAATAAAATGCTTCGTGGTCACTCGAAAAAAATTCTCTTCCCCAACACCTTACCCACGCTGTGCACCCAAATATCCCCAAGTAGGAGGCTAGGTGGCCAAGAACCTTGAGTTGCCACCATATGACACTGGGAATACTCCAGGTTAGGCACTGGTCAATAGGGAGTTCTCTCAGAATGCCAAAGGGTGATGATGTTTTAGTGGCCGGGAGAGAGAAAAGTGGCTCTTCCCTGATGCCTTGGGCAAATGTGGCAAAGCTGGCCAAGGAAAGGACACTGTGTGCTTTCTTCCTGCTCGGTGGTCCTCTGGCACCTACTCCCAAGCCCCTCCATCCAGTGCAGAACATATGTTATCAGGTGACATCTCACACATTGTTGGTAGGAAACTTTCTATCGTTTACCTCGGCATGTGTATCTGTGTGTGTGTCTGGGTGTACGCTGTCTCTTCAAACTAGACTACAAGTCTTCCAAGAGCAGGGGACACCCCTTCATTCCTTCGCTCTCCTCTTAGCACAGGGCTGGGTACCTGGAAGGCTTCGGTTCAGCCCAGTTCTTGCTTCTGTGGTTGAACAGCTGCTCAGGGTCCTTCCGAAAAGTGTGAAGATTCCAAATCCCTCCTAAGCTCTGCGTCTCTGGGCTGAGGGGCCCTCCTGGCTCCACTGAGACTGTCCTCCTGGTTCTTTCTTTTTCTGGGAAAAGCTGTACAGGCCTCTGACTTGAGATCTCTTGGTCTCTCTCCAGTGTGTCTCTGTGCGAGTGTCTCTGTGAGTGAATGTCTTCCAGTCTCTGGGAAATGAGGGTGGGGCCAACGCAAACATTGCAACTGAATAGAATCTTTGTAGCCTAATGATTTTGGAAGATGATTTGCACGGCAGGCTTATTATTTGGAGGATGGGAACCAGCTGTTCCCACTCTCTCTGACAGCAGGATAAGAAGGAGTGGACCAGAACTGCAGTTGGAGAGACTGAGGTTTCTGACCTAGAGGTCCACCAGCATCCTCTCTAAAAGCTCCCAAGGCAGATCATTTTCTCCTCAAGCCCCATCTGGATGAAGCGCTCTTCTCTTTGGAATCAAGGGTGGACACAATGACCCCAAGAGGCCCAGGGAACAAGAAGACACAGGATAAGCAGCAATGCGCAAGACACGTCCCGGAAGCCGGAAATAAGAGGGCCATATGAAGTCCTGGGATACAGACTTGGGACCCCTTGGATAAGGAACACCTTCTAAGAGACTGTGAGTGGCCACAGGGGGGAGCTATTCCTCATTGAAGGCCAACTGTGCCAAGTGCTCTTGAATCTATGAATCTCATTTCTCCCTCAAGCCAAGGCTTTGAGGCAAAGGGGTTATTATTGTCCATTTTACTGATGAGGAACCCGAGGTTCATTTGGAAAAGAGAAGTGACTTGTCCAAAGTCACACACGACAGCAAACAACAGGGCTGAGATTTGAGCCTAGGTCGAACTCCAAAGTCAGTGCTCTTTCCTCTGCCACCCAGACCTTAGTGTCTAAGGAGAGCAGTAGCAAGCTGCTGCTGGTTGGGAAAGAAGAAGGGAAGAGGGTGGTATCTACCCACTGGTGCTTGCCAGGAGCATGGCTATGCCTCAGGCCAGGCTTCACGGGTGAAGCTCCTCGGGACCCAAGTGCCCTTGGCCTTTGATGTCCCAGGTTTGGCGTCAGGGCTGGTGGTGGGTAGCCTCTGTACTAGAGCCCTTTCTGGCTCTGAGGAGAGCAGGTGTCAGGGACCCAAGCTTAGGAGTGACTGAGAATGGGCCTGGCCCCGTTTAAGGTAAAGCTCTACCAGGGCATCCAGGGCTTTCTGACAATGCCGAGGTAGTGCTGTCTGAGATAAGATGGGTGGTCCCCACTGTCACAGAGCTCTTGAGAGGCTGAGACAAGAGAATGTACATACTAGCGCCTGGAGATGGTACCACCCACCTGGGTACTCATTAAGTGTTGGAATCTATGTGGCCAAATGAGGGATGATGTGGTGAGGTGACCTGGGCCCACTGGAGGTGGTGAGAGGGGGAGCTGGAAATCCATAGGATCTGGGGCCCGGCAACTCAAACCCCACTTCCCCTTCTTCAAGAGGGCCTCTGCTTTCTTCCACAAACCTCGAGCAGCAGACTCAGTTCTCTTTCTATGTCTCAGCCACCTCACTTGCTCTGCCCTTGCCCACCGGCGAAGACATCCCTCCTCCCTCCTGTCTCTGCAACAAAGTCATGGGCTCTTTTGTGTTTTAAGGACTTTCCAGGTGTTCTGGACAGAGAAACAAGTTGTGGGGGGGGGGGCAGTGGTCACCAGAATAACAACTGTGGGGAAGCCTCAAAGGGTCAAGAGAGTAGAGTTCCAGTTGCCCTTGGCATTCATTGAAATGGAAATGGAGCGGGGGCAGCCATTCTCAGAGGTCTTTCCCAGACTCCTTTTCTTCCACGGTCCCATGGACATTGCTTGTAACTACATTCTTTCCCTCTTTTATGCCTGAGCTCAGGGCACCCATATTCCCCAGCAAGGAACCCCCATGCTCTGCTTCCACCCCCATCCCTCCTCGACATCCATAGGCCCTGGGGGTAGCAGAGATCCTCTTAGGGCAAAATAATAGGCGTGCGATTCCATCATTCACATCCAACCAGACTCAAGTGGGCCATTTACATGAACCCTGGTATGGCAGCGCTGGGAGGGAGCTTACAGATCATCGAGGTCATCCCTTCCCTCTGTCCCTACCCTCTCAGGGAATAGAGAAGGAAACCGAGGCCCAGAGGAGGGAACTCCCCAAGATCATACGGTGAGCCAGGACCAGAGGCCAGGGCTCCTGAAGGCTTGAAGGGCTCTGGACGCTGACTGCTTTGGACCAGACTTTGCAACTCTGGAGGCCAGTAGTCTGGACCACGGAGAGTCTCCGAGGGTGCAGCAGAGCCAAGTCCCGCCTACCTTCTGCAGGGAGTTTCGGAGGAGGTTTTCCCCTAGCTAAGGGGCACCTTAGGCAGTCCCTTGCGTCTCAGAGGAAGGAAATTTCCATCTGCTGCTAGCCTATTGCGTGTAAAATGCTCCCACGTGCGTTCTTTTATTTCATCCTCAAGACCAACCTGCAGCATTATTATCCTCATTTTGCAGGTGAGAAAAGGAAGTGTCAGGAATGTGAAGGGACACATATGTGAATAGGTCACATAGCTAGAAAGTGATGTTCTGGGCCTGGAGCCTGTGCCCTGTGACCTCCATCCTGCTGCCACAGAGGGCTCCTCAGAGTTCATTTCAGCCATGCCCCTGCGCCAGCCCATGCTCTTTTCCCCTTCCACTTCTGACCCACCTCCCACTCACCTGGTGTGACCTGGGGCAGAGCGGCCAGGTGAGGGATCCACAGAGCAGTGCTCCTGGGAACACCTGGATCCTGACTCAACCACCTCTGAGTACCCTGAGAAGCTGGGCAGCGAGCAGCTCTCAGCACACTGCAGAACCAACAGCGTGCGTGCGTGCGCGCGCGTGTGCGTGTGCGTGTGTGTGTGTGTGTGTGTGTGTGATAGCTGCGTGTCTAGGTCAGTTCACAGGTGTGCATGAGGCTCTGTACAAATGTCTGAGTCTATGCATTTGGGGTTCCATTTGTCTGGGTTGAGAGAGACGTCTGGAACTGTGATTGTATACATGCTTCTGTCCACATGTGTCACTGCATCTGTGGATGTGTATTTCTTTGTGTAAATAGTGTCTGTCCCTCATGCACCCGCGACCATGTGTGTACCTGATTGTAAGCAGGTTTGGCAATCTCTGCAGTGCCTGGGCATGGGTGTGGCACCTATGCCAGTATCTGTGCCTGTCGACACTGATTTGTGTCAGTGACCAGGTGGGCAGAATACAGTGCATGTGAGTTATACAAGTCGCTGTGTCTACAGGAGCATGATTGCCAGGGTCTCTTTATGCAACTAGGGAAACGTACACCCCTGGGTCCAGGCCTGGGGCTCTGTGTGAGGACACGTGTATGCTGTGCACACGAGTGAGTGTGTCTGCACACGTGTCTGTGGCCTAGGACGCCTGGTACATGTGGAGTTCCGGGCACACTCAGGCCTGAGGTCAATCCCCACCAGTGAGGCTCAGCAGTCCCTAGCGACCCCAGCTTTTGTGTCCCGCCCCCATGCCAAAGATTCAAGACCCACCGGGTGTGAGCATCCCTATTATACCCTGCCAAGTGTGCTAATCCCCCTGGGGAAGTCATTATCAACAACCATACACAGCCAGAGTTGCTTAATCACTCTTAAGAAATTTCTTTATAATCTGAGTAAATTACTTTAATTACTTGCAACTACCAATTAGTGTTTTTGAAATTTTCCCTTCCAGAGAAACAAGCCTCCTGCTCTGGACCTCCAGTCCCCTCCTCCTCAGGGGTTAGGGCGGCTCACCTGGCCACCCCTCCTACCAGGCACCAGGCTGCCCCCTCCTCCACCCACAGTGCCTGGCCACAGTAGCCCAGTCCCTGGCTTGGCTTCAGGGGGCGCTCAGTTTCTCACTGGCGCTCCAAGCACTTTGTCCTGACCCCAAGGCCCATGCCTGAGGAGGAGGCCAGAGCAGCAGCAGACCCCAGCTCAGCCTCTCCCAGCACACCCCCAAGGGGCCTGGCTGAGTTTTGGTCTTGTCCCAG
Source organism: Pseudorca crassidens (assembly GCF_039906515.1). Taxonomy (NCBI): domain Eukaryota; kingdom Metazoa; phylum Chordata; class Mammalia; order Artiodactyla; family Delphinidae; genus Pseudorca; species Pseudorca crassidens. The sequence goes on along the minus strand of NC_090317.1, from coordinate 74,278,780 downwards.
GCTCTGCTGCCAAAGGCCAAAACTTTCCCTGTTTGGGCTTCCTCCTCCCCAGTCACCTGGTACACAGGGCAAGTGGCCACTGCCTCTTAGCTCATTGCATGGAAAGGGTACAGTGGGTGCAGGTACCTGAGGGCCAAGCCAATCTTCAAGTCAGGCTGCTGCCGGTTTCTCTGAACCCTCAGAAGAGGTGCTGGCCCTCCCCAGCTTGCACACCCAGCCCAGGGAGCCCCCTAGAAACTCCCAGAGAAAAAGCAGAGTGCTGTAAGAGGAGGAGGAGAAGCGCTGGCTTTGGTTGGTGTCCTGGTTCTGCTTCACCTTAGCTGCACGACCTTGAGCAAGTCACTTCCCCACTCAAAGCCTCAGTGTCCTTATACGTAAAATGCGGAAGGTGAGGCCGACCTCATACGTGGGTGTGGAGATTAAATCCCTCCTCCCATGGCACCAGGGGGCGACCCAGAACATGCTAATTCCCCACATGCCAGGGGCAGGGGTTGCTGAGAAACAAAACCCTATTGCTGCCTTCAGGGGGTTTCCAGTCTCATAGGGGAAATAGGACATAGGGAGAAATAACCGGAACAGGAGGAGAATTATGGTACTTGCCCTAAGAAAGGAACATATGAAGTATTGAAGGTGGTCAGAAGAATGAGAACAGAAAAGGAAGGCTTCCTTAAGGAGGCTGTTTCATTCGGCACTCAGTTCACCATCTAATTCCTCTTCATCCCTCCCTGGCTTCATTTAGACTCTGCACACCTGGGCTGAGCATCTTCCTGTGGCTGGATGCTGTTTGCATTGTCATATGTCATATGGGAAGGTATGAGACGTTCCCCAGGGCTGCTCCTGCTCATTTGGGTGCCTTTGTGTGTGTGTGTGTGTGTGTGTGTGTGTGTGTCTGTGTGTGTTTGCATACACACATGCACACGAATGCAGAGACGAATGTGTGTGTCTGTGTGTGTTTGCATACACACGTGCACACGAATGCAGAGACGAATGTGTGTGTCTGTGTGTGTTTGCATACACACATGCACACGAATGCAGAGACGAATGCATGTGTGTGTGTGTAAAATTTGGAGGAGAAAAAAAGTGGGTGAGGACAAGGAAAGAGAAGAAGATGCCAGGGAGCAAGTCTCCCCCCCCCACCCCCAGCTGCCATCAACTCTCTCCCTCTGCCCAGTGCTGGGCAGCAGCCCCTGCTCACAGAGAAAAAGGGGCCCACCTCCTCACCCACTCCCCCTTCCACTCAGCCACCCCTCTCCATCCATGATACAGCTTCCAGCTACTCCTGATTTCTTCCGATCTTTATTTGGACAGAGTTCCCAGAGTGTTTGCTCTTCCCATGTCCCATTAGATTGTCCCAATTGTCCTGACAGCTAGGTGCTATTAATCTCTCTTGTTTTAAAGATGCAGGAACTGAGGCACGGGGAGATGGTAGGACTGAGCTAAAATAAACTGTGTTACAAGATAAGCTCTTTAACCCATAGCCCCTTCACTATATGGCTTGGCCTCTGGAGGTCCCACCAGCCATTTGAGGGGCAGGCCTGGGGAGGATTGGAAGGGAAGGCAGCTTCCTTGTCTGGGATGCTGAGATCACTTGGGTCTCAGCTCCATACCCTTTCTCTAAGCTTCAGTTTCACTACCCTCCCCTTTCCCTGCCCCACAGAGATGAGGGAATCAGCAGCCCCCTGGGCAGGCGGTAGGGCTGCAGGGGTTAATTAACTGTTTCCCAGAAAGCTTTGAAGATGAAGGCTCCTCTTGGGCGGGGGTGGTGGGTTGTGAGCGGGCTTGCAGGCAGGCAGAGCCACCACTGAATTGGGGCGCCAGGTTGTTATTAAGGAAAACTCTCCAGCTTCTGGCCTCCACTCCACCCACCCCTTCCAGGTGCTGCCAGCGAGCTGTCCACTTTGCAAGCTCTCTGGATTCCATGCCCTACCTTGCCTGGGCGTGCTCTCTGGAGGTGTGAAGCCCTGGTGGAGGAGGGGGCGAGACCCTGGCCTCTGGAGGGCAAATAAGGGAGGGAAAGGAGGAACCCCAGGCTGGAGGCAATGCAGGCCCCAGGGGCCACAAAGGGGGGTGGGTGGAAGCACTGCCCAAGCATCCTGCCTGTGAGCTTGTCCCAGCTCAATGTAAGGAGGGAGGCTGCTGGCTCCTGCCTTGGCTCACCCAAGCCAGGATCCCTCTACAGTGTGACTCTATGTGGGCCAGATCCAGAGGTCCAGAAAGGTGGCTCTTGATTCAGTGCCCTGTGTCCTCAGAAGATCAGAACTGGTGTTGGAGATGTTTTTCCCCAGGAGAACCAGGTAGAAATAGACATCCTCTTACCTGCAGTTCAGAAGGTTTCCATCTTCGCTTCCTTGATCTCTTCCTCATCTCCCTCCCTCTCTCCCAGTGCTGTGCGACCCTGACCCTGTCCGCCAGGAGCTTACATTCAAGTTGGGGGGACAGAGTTGTAATAGGATAAAATATAACTATTTAACCCAACATTCCTCGTCTGAGTAATTACCCTACAGAGGTCCTCACACATGCACAATGATATACATAAAATTGTAGTGTATATTAGGAGGGGCAAATTGTATACAACCTAAATGGCCATCATTAGGGGGCTGGTTTAATAAACTCTTCCATACTATGGAATCTGATCTGATATGGCTGTTGAAAAGAATAAGATAGACCAACACATGCAGAATGGAAAGATGCCCCACACCTACTGATAAGGTTATGAAGTAAGTTGTAAAACATGCGAGCATGTAGAGTAAGACCCCTTTGTGAAAAATGAAACCAGTTCTATGCCTCCGTATGTCCTTATGTCTGTGTGCAGATGGCATAGAACAAAGTTCCAACTTCCCCCCCATCCCCCCTCAACCCCCGGGCACTGCTCCGCTAGGCCTGGCCTGCAGGTGGGGGCCTGATGCTTCTTCACTGACCTTCGTCTTCTTAGCCCAACAGTAGCAGAAGTACTAGGCAAGAACAGGAAGAAAGCTAGTGCCCGCTCTGGGCCAGCCCTTTACAAGGACCGAACATGTGTGGCTAAGGTCTCCCCAGCCGAGGCTGCCCAGCACCTCTGGAAGTCATCCGTCCCAACCTCTGCCTCCATCGCAGATGGCTTCCTCCGGCGCCTGTCAAGCAGGATCTCCCCAGAGCTAACAGCATCTACCCAGCCTCCAGCAAATCATAGCCCTCTGCCCCAGTCAGGGGCCAGGAGTCTGTCAGGGAGTGCGTTAGGCCCTGAGAATGGATCCGTGGGGGCAGAGGTAGGGTGTCGACGCCCCCCCAATCTGGTGGCGGGTGAAGGAGGGATGGTTCGGAGGGGACACAGACACCGAAATGGGTCACACTGAACAGAAAGGAAATTTGTAGTGAGACTCCTGGAGGGGTGCTCTCAGAACCCATGGGAGATGCAGAAGCAGACGTGAGAGCGAGCAGAAGCCAGGGAAGCTCTGAGCAGCCGTGAAGCAGGAAGCACAGTGCAACAGGGCCTGGTCAGGATGCCTTTGTAGTCATGGCATCCGCCCCTCCGCTGTGGCACTTGCTCCAAGAGGGAGCAGCCTTTTGGCGGAGCTCCAGTCATGCACCAGCCCCTTTGACCTCCAGAGTCGAAGCAGTTGCCTTAGATTACCCCCACTATGGCCACATAAGATGGGGAGAGGGAACTTCTCAAAAAGAAATCAGGATGCCATGAGGAGGGGGTGAGGGGAGCCCCCAAATGACAAATGACCATGACGAGGGAAGCGAGGACACAGAACAAAGCTGTGTGCGCTGAGGGCATGGGTAATGTGGGAGAGTCCGTTCTGAGCATCTCCTTGGCTCCGTACAGGGTTCTTTTCATGTGTCGCCTCCTCCATGCTCACCCCAGCCCCGAGATGCCAGCAGTATTACCTCTGTATACAGATGAAGATCTGCAGGCACAGAGGCAGGGAGGGGGTGACTTGTCCAGCCCAGTGTCATCACCCACCAGCTGGCTGCGTGTGGACTTGAACCCAAGATTCAGGCCCTGCTCTCCTCTCTGTCCACCCCATGGTGTGGGGGGAGCAGCGTCTGCTGTTCAAGCAGCCCCTAGGGATGTGCCTCGAGAGTTCTGTAGCAGCAGCATCCTCTGGAGCGCCTCTCTCCCTCTCCTGCGTCCAGAACTCAATCCTCAGCAAATCTCGGAGCTCAATTTAGCAAGGGTGCTTAAGGCCTTTTGTGCCAGCTGGCCTTGCGGGCAGAGGCAGGGTGAACTGTGGTCACATTCCCTGGAGGCTCCCTGCAGGGCTGGCTGGGATCCCCTTGGCTGTGGGAAGGCCTGGGAAGGAGCCTCAGCCTGGGGACGTGAGGAGGGGAGAAAGCCAGGAACTCCTCCGATTACCATTTCTCTGCTGTGTCCTACCCCATCAGGCAGCACTGAGGCAGACCAGGGGCTGCCTGGAAAGCATGGGGACTGGAAGATGGCTGCACACGGTACCCCAGGCTTCCCAAGGGATAAGGAGTGTATCCTTCTGCCTAGAAGGAGGGCTCCTAGGTTCCCTTGTTACCTTACCCCTCCTCTGAGCTCACTATCCAAAGCAGCACACCTACTCACACCCCCCATCCGCGCCACAATTGCCAGGCCACAGTGATCAGGGTCAGGACACAAGTCCTTTCTGGGCACTCGGCTTCATCACCGACCCCTGGCTTCTCACTCCGGCTAGCTGAATTGTCCCCTTAGGGAGATGAGTCTCGGGGGACCGTGGGTAGGTCTTTTCAGGGCCTTAGATAGATCTAGGCCACCAGCTTTGAGGTCTACACTATCTCTCTGTGGCCACGCCTGAGGGATTAACCTTTCTCTGGACTCAAGGCTTAGAAATCCTTAGAAATCCTGTTCCCCTTGGCCCATCAGCTATGTGGCAAAAGTGAGAATTTCAGCCTGGGTGAAAGTTCCTTCCCACTGTTGCTTCGCTGAGCTTAGAGGAGGTACATGGTGGCTGGCGTGGCAGGTGGCGGGAAATAGGACAGAGAGACCTGCTGCGTCCCAGCCCTGCCCCTACTGGCTGTGACTTGGAGTCACAGCTTTCCACTGCAACCCCCCAGGTCACAGGATTGATGGAGGCTCCAATGAGTCAATGGATGTAAATAAACTGTGTAACAATAGTAATTTACTGGGTGCTCACTATGCGACAGGCACTGTTCTAAGCACTTTATGGATATTAACTCATTGAAGCCCTACAGCAATACTGTGACCTGGGAACCTATTGCTCCCGCGGCTTTCCAGAGAGTTTGAGGGAGACGTAAGGCACAGAGAGACTAAGTAACTTGCCCCAAGTCACAGGGCTAAGAAGTAACGGAGCCAGGAGTTAAACCCAGGCAGCCTGGTTCCAGAACCTTCACTCTATACCACTGTGTCATATACTATAAAAGACTGTCCTGGCCTCAGTATTATTTTATAATAGCTGCCTCTAACTCAGGCCGGTTCCAGCTGGAGCTCTTCAGAGAGGGGACGGGAAGGAAGATTCAGAAAGGAGAAACCATGTGCCTGTTTTCTCGAAGCTGGTGGAAGGCTGCAGGGGTCGGCCCCACCCACGGTCCTTCCCCGGCCACAGCCTTGGATTTGGGGGACCATCTGGGCGGCTCCCGTCTGGGGGAAGGATGGCGGGGCCGGAGCAGCGGGTGAGCCGCTAATCAGAAGCAGCGGGCCTGCCAGGCACAGCCCAGCCGCTTGGCTCGCACCTTGGCAGCAGCGAGTGCCTGCTGAAAGGGCGCTGCTCCACCCGGAGCTACCGGCAGCGGCAGGGCGCTGATGGAGGGCCCAGGAAGCCCCTCCCCGGGGGGCGGCTGCCCGCCACTTGGCTTTGATAGCCCGGTCTGAGCAGCAAGTCCACGGTCCGGCAGCTCCTCGGGCATTGCACACATTCTTCCTGGCCAAGAAGGAACGCAGCAAGCTAACGGGATCCAGATGTGGGACTGCGTTGGGCTTGAACCCCAAATACCAGCCAGGCTGCTGGGAGACCTGGGGACACACAGGAAGGTTGCTGGGGACTCCTGGCCTCCTTGAGGGCCTGGAACCCAGCCCCAAAGCCCTGGAATCATTCTCTAGGGGTCTGAGGGTTGAGCCTGGAGCCTAGACCCAGACCTCTGCTCCCTCTTTTGATTCTGTGCTTCATCCTGACCCTCAGCCTGTTGGACAAGGCAGCTACCCCCACCCACAGGAGTTGGAGCGCCCAGTGGGTAGCTTAAGAAGGCATTTGCAACGTCCTGTGCTCCTGTTCCAATCTGACACTGGCCAGCCACCCTGAGCTGGTCCTCTTTGTTGGGGGTGGGGGAGGGGGGACTTTGTTCAGCCGTGAGTCTCAGGGGTTGCAAGACCTGAATGCCAACTGCAGCTCTACTGTATCCTAGCATCATGGCCTTGGGCATGTCACTTCAGTTTTCTGGGTTCAGTTATCCTATCCCTACAACGGGAGCATGTGTGGGCAGTTCTACCATGTGAGGAAACACGGACCCTGGCCCTGAAAGCTGAATCTGGTACGTGGGGGCACAGAGGGAAAGGAAGACAACTCCCCAGGGAGCTCAGTTGGGTGCCATGGCCCCTCACTCTTACACGCTTCCTTCACCCTCAGGGCCAGACTGTACTAAGCAAGAGGAAAGGGTGCCTGGGACCCTGCTGCTGGAGCTACAGGGTTGGGAAGAAAATGAGTGCAGGCAAATCTGGGGGCCTCCTCGGACAGATTCCTTTAAAAGCTGCTGCCGCTCAACCCATGGCAGTGTGTTCATCAGTATGCTTTGATCCCAGACTCCATGAATATGTGGCAACACAGAGTGCTGGATAAATGGTTTGTAACAGAATGTGATGGGCTCTTAAAGGCTCTCCCTATCCCCACAGCTCTTTTCCAGCCTCCAGCAAGCCCAGAGAGCCTGAAATTGCACCATGAGCACTTTACAGTAAGTTATTATTTGCCATTGACACCACAATGTGAATTAGTTGATTAGCTGGCTGGAGAGCTAGGATGGATTGGGTGGGGGGCATGGGGAGATCACTTCAGAGGCTCGTAGAACTGCCTGGAAGTGTACGTCTGGGTCTGACTCAGGTACAAGGGAAAGCAGTGCCAGGCCCCCAAGATGCTGGGCACAGATTGGAGAGCTGACAGGGTAGCGAGACTGCACCTCCCGGGGCACTAGACTGGGAGCAGAGGACCCGGCTTCGAGTTCTGCCATTGCCATTGACCAAGTTGTGTGACCACGGTCGGGTCGTGCCCCTTTTCCCGAGCTTCAAGTTCTCGTCCACGTACTAGGTAGAGCCTGCCTTGGATGGGGACAAGGCAGGTGGAATGATCTCCGAGTGCTATCTTAAGGAGAGTATTCAAGGATCTGAATTTCTCAATGCAGCTCTGAGCCGGACCCAGCCTAGGGTCTCCCTATGGTCCTGAAAAAGTGGAGGAAGCAGAGCCTTGGGAAGAGAAATAAGAGAAATTCTGGGCCACGGGAGTGGGGAGCAGAGGGTTCCTGCTTTGTAGGAGACCCAATTCCTCATCTACATAGGCTCAGAAAGGTAGCTAAAGAAGGAGGGGGGAAGCAGAGAGAGAGTGAGAGGGCTAACCCCAGTCACTGCATTCTCTTTTAAAATAAAACCCATTTATATATAAATGTTGGCCTGATGCCCAGTCTCTGTAGAAAAGCTTTTCTGTATTAAACGCTACAATGAATTAAATTAACCATAATGATTTCTTTGTGAATGAAAACCTCTCTCTCCCTCTCTCTCTCTCTCTCTCTCTCTCTCTCTTCCCCCCTCCCCCCCTCCTTTTTGACATGGTTTTGATCAGGTTTTCCCCTCCCTCCTCAACTGCAACACCCCACCACCACCCTCTTCACCCTACCAGCCCCCGCCCTCCCCATTCCCACCAACAGCACTGCCCTCCCAGCAAGTGACCAGTTCCATAAGCCCTTCCCAAGGTTAAACTGATGGCTCCTGGTGTCCAATGTGGAGCAGAAATTGGTCAGCCTAGGGGGCCCCGTGTGCAGCAACAGAGCGGAAGGCATGGCCTGGGAAAACACGTGTCCGCCAGGGCTCCTGTGTGAGGCTTTTCTGGCTGCAGGACACCTCTCTGAGCCTCACTTTCTTCACCCGTAAACTGCAGTGAGTGATACTGAGTCCAGCAGACTAATGAGGGGAAAGTGGAAGGGGGCACACACGTGTGTGGGCGCTGTGGCTCACAGGAGAGAAGTAGAGGTGAGCGTGGGCATTCGTGGGGAATGCCCAAGAATGCCTGCACCCAAAGGGCATCTCCAAGTGTGGGACCCTGGACTCTGGTCCATGCTTGTATGTTTAGCCATGTGTGTGTGCCCGGCAGAACACGGGTTCATGCGAGTCTTGATCTGAGGGGAACCCGCTCAGGGCTAGGCCCTGTGCATGCAGAGAGAAATCAGATGAGCTCTGCCTTTGGGCTCTCCTAGAGGCTGGGCAAGAACCTGTTAGAAGAGGGGCTATGACTCCCAGCTGGCAAGAGCCAGGGAAGGCTTCCAGAGGGTGGTAGCTTTTAACCTGGGGGCTGGAAAGAGGGGCCCCAATAACAACGATCTTTCCAATGAACACAGAGCTTCATATTTCCAATGCCCTTTTATAGATATTATGTCGTTTCTCTCACACATGAGGCCTAACAAGTATGTGCTATTCTCCCCACTTTAGAGATGAGAAGACTGAGGATTTCGAGCCCCTAGTACCAGTCAACTCGACAGCCATGGCCAGCCCCAGCCCACCACACATATTCCATCTCTGCCAGGCCCAGCGGCCCTTGGCACCCATAGCCGACATGGTGACCCCAGTCCTTAAGCTTCCTTCTGCTTCTTCTCCACCACCTCACAAGGGTCAAACCTTGGGGGAGGACATCCTTTCCGTAGCTCAGTGTCCCCATCTGTACCATGAGAGGTACTCAGAACACAAGCCACATCCCTGAAAACCACCAGGCCATTGTCTGCCTCCGGGTCTCTTCCCACACTGCTTCTTCTGCCTCCTGTGTACCTCCCACATATCTACCGACCTTTCAAGTCTCCTGACTGCCTAGTTAGAACTCCATCACTGCCTCCCTTGCACTCCCTCCCTGGACTCCCAGCGCGACACCTCAATAAGACATTCAATGATTGGTGGACATGTCTGTGTCTCCCACCAGATGGTGAGGTCCATAAGGGCAGGGGTGATCTCTGGTGCACTTCTGTTTCTCCAGCACCCAACACTGAGATGCTTGTGGAAGGAAGGGAGGAGGGAGAGTTTTTTCAATGCAGAGTAGACTGAAGTATTTATTGCCTTCATTCTCCCCCCCAAAAAAGTTGAGATAGATGAACATTTTATGATAGTTCTATGATATATCAGCTTTGAAAGGGTGAAGTCAAAGGCAGGGGGCCGCCATCGAGGGAAAGCTTGAAACAGGAAGAGAGAAGAGTGTGCTGTGGCTGGGGCTACTGATGGGAAATGGATGACTCTCGGGGTGATGAAGTCTTCCTACCAAGGCTGAAAAGCCTCTGGAAAAATCAGGTCCTGACAGCATGGAGCAGCAATGGAGCAGACAGATGCTGCAGGCCCCCAAGGGCCGACCCCACAGACAAGGCAGATCCCTTTCTAGGAGCTGGGATCCTCAGAAGACTCATCGTGGGGAGACACAGGAGTCTTGAATCATACAAGTGAAGGGCAGGAGTGTGGAAGAGAGCCCCACACTCTGCCTTTCGCTCCACCTTCCCTGCCCTTCAACTGGTGGGCACTAACCCAGGCCTGGGATTGGTAGGGTTGCTCCTGGCTCCTGAATGCACAGACATCCTGCTCAGGCAGAGGTCAGAGAGGTTGGCAAGGCCAACTCCGGGCCTCCAGCTCCTCGGAAGCCCCTCCGTGGAGGGCACCCATGGGGACCACATGGGAGGGAGACCAAGCAGTGAGGCTGGCCCAGAAGAGTTTGGCGGGGTGCCACCAGGCCTGCCCTGGCACAGAGCTGTGAGCGGATGGCCCTTGCAACTGGTCTAATTGCTGTCTCATCTGCTCTCCCAGGGGCTGATTCCAGAGCCAAGCAAAGGGAGGTTTCTGCTGGGAGACTTGAGGAAGCCTGAGGAGAGGTGGAGGGCCTGGCATGTTGAAAGGCCCTGACAAACACCAGCATGCTCGGGGCAGAGACCCAAGTCGATGGGGTTGGGGAGGGGCGTGGACAGGGAGCAAAGAAGCCAGAAGGGAAGGACCTAACATTCCCATCATGTGCTCTTGGCTACCCCTTGACCCCATGTCTCTCTCTAGCTCCTTTTCCCAGGGTCCTCGCTCACCCGTTCCCACTTGCCCACCTGCTCTTGCCACCTCAGCCCACTGCTGTCAGGCTTCCATCCCTACTTCAGCTCTCACCCTGACCCCAGAAATCGAATGACAAAAGCCAGTGGATGCTTTTCTCTCCTTAATTCCAGTGGACCTCTCAGTCACATTTGATATCTGTGACTCCCTCCTGCTTCCTGAAAATCTCTACTCCCTAATTCTATCTGCTCTACTTAGATGCAGCTTCCCTGGTTCATCCTCCTACTTCTCTGACCGTTTTTTTTCTCGGTCCCTTTCCCAGGCTCCTCTTCTTCAGCAGCCCCCTTAAATGTTGGGTTCCCCAGGGTGCTGTTTGCAAGCCTCACCTCCCCATAGATGCTTCCCAGGCAGGCTCAGGCCCTCCTGTAGCTTCTACCACCTCCTCTGGGCAAGTGAATTCCAAACGTCACCTCAGCCTGGACCACCCCCGCAAGCTAGAGCTGGTATAAACATGTACCCAGTGGTCATCTCGAAGACACTGCAGACCCACCTTGTCCCAAGTAGAACTTATCATACTCCCAGGCCACACTTCCGCTAGTTTCATTTATCAATCCACTCAGGCTCTCAAGCTAGATACCTTCTCTCCCCAACCCCTCACATCTAATTCATTACCACGACCTGCCAATTTTACCTCCTTAATAGCTCTGGAATCCATCCCAAGCATTCCATCCCTACAAACACTGCCCTAATTCAGACCTTTATCATTTCTCTGCCACCAGAGTGCTACCTCCTCTGACCAGCCTCCACGCTGCAGCCAGAAAACCCTTTTCTGCAGACAAATCTGAACATGTAATTCCCCAATTAAAATCCACCAGTAATTCCCCCATCATCTCCAGAGTAGAGTGTAAGTTTCTCAGCCTGGCACACAATGCCCTGTAGGATCTGGCCCTACTCACCTACCTCACCTCTGAGCCTTGGCACGTACCGTGTTCTTTCATGTCACACTTGGTACTCTCAGCCTCCTCTTCAGGTGACAAACTCCAACTCACATGGGTAGCTTGGTGGGCTGGCTAAGAGTGTGGGCTAGGGAGCCTGACTGCCTAACCAGCCGAGTCACTAACTTTCTCAGTGCCTTGGTTTCCCTAACTGTAAAACAGGGATAACAAAGGTTTTTCTCTCATAAGGTTGTATTTATCTCATAAGGAAGTACATTAGATCATGCTTGTAAAGCACTTAGAACACTGCCTGGCACATATTAAGTGCTGTATAAGTGTTAGCTGTTATTAGCTATTATTCTCCCTTCAAGGACCAGCTCACACATTACCATCCTTGCAAAGCCACCGCCTCCTCTGAGACTAAGATAAGTAGCCCTCTTCTGGGCCCCTAGAGCCCTGGCTAAATTCCACTGTGGCACTTGAGACCATCTGTCTACTGCTTGACCTTCCTTCCCTGCTACTTGATATCAAGGACTGAGGTTTATTTATCTTTGCATCTCTAGCCCCTAACCCAGGACTTTTCATTTGAGCCTCAGACCAGTCTGATAATATTAATATTAACTCCATTCTGCAGATGAAGCAACTGAGGCTCAGAGAGGTAAAAGGGAATTTCCCAAGATCACACAGCTAGAAACTGACAGAACATGGATTTAAACCCAGGTCTGCATGATGCAAAGCCCCTAATCATTCCACCTTATCTAACTGCCTTGGGGGAGGGACTTCTGAAATCTTGTCCTGGAAGGAAGGGTTAAAGAAACTAGTGGATGTCTGGAGGAGACGACTCAGGAGCAAGGACAGTCGCCTCCCACCCATCTGTTTGAAGCTTACCGGTGCTGGTATGTGTGTTTCAATAGTGGTGCCAACACATGTGTTGGACACGTGTGCAATGAGGTCATGCCAGAATGCTAGCGATGGAAACCCAGAGATGAGGACCTTCATCTCATAGCCCCCATTTACCTTTGTACAGTCCTCTAGAGTTTACAAAATTCTTTCCCATCCCATTTTGTCATTTGATCAGCCTCACACGCCTGGCATGAGGTAGTCATGGCTCAGATGGGGCAAAGACTTACCCCAAGTCACCCAGCCCTGAAGTGGTAAAGCCGGGACTCCAACATCTAATCAACACATAAAGGCTTCAATAAGCTCCATTTCCTTCCAACTGGAAGTCTGAAGAGAATGAGACCGTGGCTGGGGAAGGTTCTTCCCCTAAGAAATGGGTACATGCATGTTCTTGGATTGGAAGAATAAACATTGTGAAAGTGACTCTATTACCCAAAGCAATCTACAGATTCAATGCAATCCCTATCAAACTACCAATGGCATTTTTCACAGAACTAGAACAAAAAATTTCACAATTTGTATGGAAACACAAAAGACCCCGAATAGCCAAAGCAATCTTGAGAAAGAAAAATGGAGCTGGAGGAATCAGGCCCCCTGACTTCAGACTATATTACAAAGCTACAGTAATCAAGACAGTATGGTACTGGCACAAAAACAGAAAGATAGATCCATGGAACAGGATAGAAAGCCCAGAGATAAACCCACGCACATATGGTCACCTTATTTTTGATAAAGGAGGCAAGAATATACAATGGAGAAAAGACAGCCTCTTCATAAGTGGTGCTGGGAAAACTGGACAGCTACATGTAAAAGAATGAAATTAGAACACTCCCTAACACCATACACAAAAATAAACTCAAAATGGATTAAAGACCTAAATGTAAGGCCAGACACTATCAAACTCTTTTTAGAGGAAAACATAGGCAGAACACTCTATGACATAAATCACAGCAAGAGCCTTTTTGACCCACCTCCTAGAGAAATGGAAATAAAAGCAAAAATAAACAAATGGGACCTAGTGAAACTTAAAAGCTTTTGCACAGCAAAGGAAGCCATAAACGAGATGAAAAGACAACCCTCAGAATGGGAGAAAATATTTGCAAACAAAGCAACTGACAAAAGATTAATCTCCAAAATTTACAAGCAGCTCATGCAGCTCAATATCAAAAAAACAAACAACCCAATCCAAAAATGGGCAGAAGACCTAAATAGACATTTCTCCAAAGAAGATATACAGATTGCCACAAACACATGAAAGAATGCTCAACATCACTAATCATTAGAGAAATGCAAATCAAAACTACAATGAGGTATCACCTCACACCAGTCAGAATGGCCATCAACAAAACATCTACAAACAATAAATGCTGGAGAGGATGTGGAGAAAAGGGAACCCTCTTGCACTGTTGGTGGGAATGTAAACTGATACAGCCGCTATGGAGAACAGTATGGAGTTTCCTTAAAAAACTAAAAGTAGAACTACCATATGACCCAGCAATCCCACTACTGATATATCCTGAGAAAACCATAATTCAAAAAGAGTCATGTACCAAAATGTTCATTGCAGCTCTATTTACAATAGCCAGGACATGGAAGCAACCTAAGTGTCCATCGATGGATGAATGGATAAAGAAGATGTGGCACATATATACAATAGAATATTACTCAGCCATAAAAAGAAACGAAATTGAGTTATTTGTAGTGAGGTGGATGAACCTAGAGTCTGTCATACAGAGTGAAGTAAGTCAGAAAGAGAAAAACAAATACCGTATGCTAACACATATATATGGAATCTAAAATAAAAAATTGTTATGAAGAACCTAGGGGCAGGACAGGAATAAAGACGCAGACATAGAGAATGGACTTGATGACACGGGGAGGGGGAAAGGTAAGCTGGGATGAAGTGAGAGAGTGGCATGGACATATATACACTACCAAGTGTCAAATAGATAGTTAGTAGGAAGCAGCCGCATAGCACAGGGAGATCAGCTTGGTGCTTTGTGACCACCTAGAGGGGTGGGATAGGGAGGGTGGGAGGGAGACGCAAGAGGGAGGAGATGTGGGGGTATATGTATATGTATAGCTGATTCACTTTGCTATAAAGCCGAAACTAACACACCATTGTAAATCAGTTGTACTCCAATAAAGATGTTAAAAAAAAAAAAAAAAGAAATGGTTATGTGAATGCTGCGATGGTTTGGAGGTGGCCTGGCCAGAGGATTGAAAGACAAAAGAGAAGGTCTTTGAGCCTCAGTATTCTCGTCTGTAAATGGAAATGACACCCCCAACCTCACATGGTAGGTATAAGTCTCAAATGAGGTGATATATGTAAAACAATCAGGCAAATGCCCAGTGCATCTTTAAGCACCCAACAGATACAACATTGCATCTGAGTTCTTAGAGTGTTTGCAACAGTGACGAAGGTGTTGGAGGAAAGTCAGTGTCAAGACCCAGGCAGAGCTGGGTTTTGAAATACCACCTCTGTCCCTTACCAATGGCACGGCCTTGAGGAAGGCACGTAACCCCATGAGTCTTTCTTGCCTCATTCGTGTCTGACTTACACAATTGCTGTATATAAGAGAACACGTGTGGAATGGCTGACACAGGGGCACACACTCATCATGGCAGACACAGTGATTTAGACTTTGGAGCCATACCACCTGGATTTCAAGCCCAGCTGCTTTACCTACCAGCTGTGTGACGCTCGACACATCACTTAACTTCTCTGTGCCTTGGTTTCTTCCTCACAGAGCTGGTTGCAAAGATTAAATGAGGGAATACATGTAAATGTTTCGAACAGCTTCTGACACAGAGTACGTGTGGGCGATTATTGTTATTATCAGACAAAGGCCTGAGAGGCATGAAACAGCCCCCCCCCACCTCTTCATGAACAAAGACATTAGTTGAGGCCAGTCAGAACAGATTAATGGGGTTCCTTTCATTCAGCTTCCTAAAGGCACAGAATGACTCCTCCAGGGCTGGGGCCCTGCTTGTAGGGGTTGCTGTGAGCAAACCGAACTTTAGCCAAGATGCCCCAGGCTCTCTCCCAGATTAGGCCAGAGCTGTCGAGAGCCCTTGTTGGGCTTGGAGAGCTCAGAAACCCGTTACCTGCCATCCCACTCACTCCCTGTGGGGCCAGAGGTGGGAATTCAGGAATGAATCCATCTTTCACACACCTGACTCGGGAGGCTATGGCTGCACAGGTTACAGGGGCTTGGGTTAATGGGGCCTGGGCAGGACTGAGGGCTGGTGCCTGGGGTCCAGACCTAGCCAGCTGAGGGCAGGGAGTGCTCCCTGAAATCCCTGTTCTGACTTCATTTACAACAGGCTTCCTGGAGACCCATTGCCTTTTCCCAGGGGCCTGCTCTAGGTTTTCATAGCTTCTCCCAACGACTCAGGCCCACTTAGGCCTTTGGATGCCCAGAAGGAAGCAGGAGACCCAGTCCTGGCCCCCTTGGGTCAGTGATCTGGTTGGGGCTGGGCCCGACAGGGCTTTAATGTACAAAGCTGCAGTTGCGAGTAAGCGACCCCTCCCCACTTCTGCCCGCTCCCCATCCCAGCCCGGCCCGGCCCCGCCCCCGGTGCCGCGTGGAGGGAAATCAGGAGAAGCCGAGGAATTGTTTGTAATTAGTGTGTTTTTAAAGGCTTTTCCGTGAGCCTTTAGCAGATTTCGGGGGAGGGCAGCTTGCCAGGGAGCATTGAAATGGAAATCCTGTGTTCTGGCTGGGACCCTCTTGGAAGCAGATTCTTCCCAGAGAAAAGGCTAGAAGCCCCGCCCCCCTCCCCCAGGTCCCCATGCGCTGCTGTGGTCAAGGAAGGCTGGACTCAGTGATGGGGGCGTGGCTTTGTGGAACGGCATTCCTGCCCACAGGCCCCAGCTCTGCTTCAGGACACCTCGGTTCAGCCCCCACATGAAAGGCTGCTCCACAGGCCCCCAGCTCCTATATCCCCCCCACCCCAAGGGCACATCCGTTCACCTCCCCCACACAGAACAGATAATCACCGGCTCTCCCCACTCTCCCCAAACGGGAAGCAGTGGCCCTGGAACATGGCACCTCTGGGGTGACCTCCTTTGAAGTTACTCAGTGGTCATGTGTACAAGCAGCAGTTCTCAGAACAGAACGACCCCCCCCACCCAAACAGCATTTTACAGTTTGCAATGCCTTTGCACACCCAAGATCCAGTTATACCTCCCAGCAACACCCTGCGTAGCTACTGTCTACTGTTACCGGTTCACAGATGGGGCTGGGTTCATGACTTGCCCAAGGTTCCTCAGCTAGCAGACTAACAGAGCTGGGCCTAAAGCCTGGGTCTGTAGGGTGCCTTCTTCCCCTCCCCACCCCAGGCTTCCTCTCCCACAAGCTGGCTGACACGCAGGCAGGACTCTTCTGGTGCAATCCCGGGGCCTTGTGGTCTGGGATCATTTCCTGTGGCCTGAAGTACTTATTTGCAAGTTGTAAGGACTGCCCGGTTTCTGGAGGCCTCAATGAATGCTTCCAGCTGGGAATTTAACCTTCTCAGACCCAGCTGTGGCTCTTGCGAGCTCTGTGAGTTCCCATCCATTTTCCTAGACGCCGCCCCAAGGTAAATCAGTCGCGTATGGGTGGGGGACAATGGAGCAGCACTGAATTGGGACCCAGAAGACCTGGCCCTGCCACCCACCTGCTCTGTAACCTTGGGCAAGTCCCTTCATCTCTCTGATCTCCAGTCGAGACTTAGAAAGTATGCTTCCCTGCCTGAGTTCCAAAGCCTGGCCTCTTGTTTTCACTGGAACGTGAATGAAACGGACCTCCCCTCCCACAGCTTCTCCACAGCTCAAGGTCTTGGGAGAACCTGGAATTATTGCATGTGAGAGCTGGCTACATAGGCCCTTGGGACCAATGGAAGTTCCCCCTGCCCCTCCAGCACTGTACAGATAGGCAAACTGAGGTGAAGGAAGGGGAGTGACTTGCTCAAGTTCGTCCAGGGATGCTAGTGCTAAGGTCAGGATTCAAATCCAGCTCAGCAGTGATGGTACCAAAAGTGGCATGGGAGATTTTAGCCTCCACCAGCCCCCCTAAGCCATTCCCAATGAAATACTACCAGTAATAAAGGCATATTTCGAATCCTATGTAAGGTGTGAATAAAAGCATCTTCAGAAAGCTTTGCAATTTTTGCTTATCTGTAACACCCATCCTCTAAAGAATCAGTGTTTGCTGGCCTCCAGAGATGCCCCACCTTCCACTGGACGGCTGCTGTCCTGAAGGCCTTCACGGTGGGGATGCAGCAATCATGGGCTCTTTGCACTCTTCCCCAGCAGCCTCCTCTATATATCTGTGAACACGTTCCATCCCTGGATCTCTCCTTTCAGTTCAGGACTAATGGCCTTGGGTCTCCCACCCCCAGCCCTCCTTAACTAGGGGAGGTTTCTTAGACACAGCCCCACTCTCCTCCACCTCTTCCCTGACATTGGCTCTGGGAAGACAAAAGTGCAAGGAAAGTCTGAGATTTACATGAGAGTAAAGGAAGTTGCATCAATATTTCAGAGGTGACTTTGTGTGTCTTTCCCTGGTATCCTCCTTCTGCATAAAGGAAGAATTTCTGAGCCTGTCCTAGTGCACAGAACATCAAGGAACTAGAGCAGGTTAGAGGTGCAATAGCCCTTAGAGACCTCCGATTCCTCCCTCTCAGATTACAGATGGAGAAACTGAGGCCCAGAGTTGGGGAAGGGCCTTAGAAACCCGGCAGCAGAGCCAGGACCAGAAACCTCTTCTGCCCCCACAGCCAATGCTTTTTTTCCACCCTCGCCTGTACCCTGCTGCTTCTTGTGCCCATGTGCAGGCTCACCCATGTGTGCACTAATGTGGGCTGACGGCTGCTGGGAGGGTCACACATGGAGCCACACACCAGCCCATTCACTCTGACACATACCCCAGCTGGCTGTCCCCCGACACATACCCCTCCATCCTTACTCACCAGCACCTACCCACCCCCATCCCCTCCACCCCACATCCCCTCCACCATCCTTGCCCAAGCTCACAGCCAGTCCCACATTGAATCACATGCTCCTCCCTGCCGGCAGCCCTGGGTCTCTCTTTGTCGATATGATTGTCCACAGCTGCGCAGAGAAGAGCCGGGCTCAGAGGTGCTCCCGGAGCAGGGGGCGCATGGGTGCTCAGTGCCACAGAGCTGGGATGTGTGTGTGTGTGTGTGTGTGTGTGTGTGTGTGTGTGTGTGTGTGTGGTATTTGTATGATTGTAGGCTGGATCCAGAAGTCTCCCCTGGAAGTCCTGGGACCCAGCCACACCTTAGATGAAGCAGAGCAAGGGGAGGAATCTTCAGTGTTTTGAGAGAGAACAGGAGAGAAAAAGAGACAGGGTTAAATAGCCTGCAAAATATAAGCCCAGGAGCGGAGGCCTGTTCTGGCAGAGGTGGACAGTGTCCTGGAGAAGCAGCCAGGCAGCTATCCAGGCTACTGGACATTAGCCTGGGCTGGAGTGGGGTGCGGTGGAAGTGGGGGCAGTCTCTCTAGAGCCTGGAGGAGAATTGCTGAGCTGAGGAGGGGCCAGGCAGAGGCCTCTGACCACAGAGATACGACAGTGATAGTCTCCTGGGCTGGATGCCATTTGGACAGCGCCCGACACACTGTGGGTACCAACACATGATTACTAGATGGATGAATGAATGAGTACATGAACGAGTGAATGAGCTCTGTCTCCCTTTATCACCATGAAAGAGCCCGGCCCAAGCCCACCTCAAAGCCAGGGCTGGCTCCATGAGGCCGGCCGCAGGTGGAAAGGTTAAAGGAACTGCTGCCTCAAGAAAAGAATCTGAGCCCTTGGGCACCGCTGGCAGCACCAGGTGGCCTCCCCGCACCTTGTGGGCACAGCAGGTGGGGCCCTGGCTCCTCACCTGCCTGGGCAGCAGTGCCCCTCATGGCCATCTCATCTAACCTCGCTTCCTTTCTGTTTGACATGGGGAAACCGAGATTCAGTTTGGGGAATGAATTTTCCAAGATCCTGTAGCCCATTGGTGGCAGAGCTCAGCCTGGAGCTTGCTTTTTCCAGCAGGTGTCTGCAACCCGCTATTTCCCCTGGCTACCGCCTGTCTCTGTCGCCTCTATAGCAGCACCCTCAGCCCCAGACTCGATGGTTTCTGGGCGTGGGAGAGCCATGGGGAAACCAGGAAGGGTGGAGAAAGAATAAGAAAGACGAGAGATGAACCCTGGGGAAGCAGAGGCAGGGCCGCCTGGCTGTGAATAAGGGCCATGCCTCTTGGAGAGAGATGTCTGCCACAGCCCCTTTTGACCACCCTGACACTGGTGAGGCTAAGCCAGGTGCCCCTCACTCCCAAAGGCCCTCGGGACGATGTGTGTGTTCTCCACACACCACACCACGCACGGGCACGCACGCACACACAAGCCTGGGATATGTGTCCCACTGTGTGACAGAGGCGATGGTTATGGAGACGGTCTCCATCCCCCCCACCTCACAGCAGGGCCTGACATTACAGCTAGAAGGGAAGTACTGGGTGGCTTGGGGGACAAAGGCTCTTGGATTCCGCATACCACTTTTTCTTGTTAACACACAATGCTGCTTGCATAACTGGAACTGGCTAGACACTGTGAGAAATGTTTAGGGCTTGAGAAAAAGCAAGAGGAGGAATAAATAGCCACAAAGCCACAGAGTCCCAGAGGCTTCTTTCCTGAGGACATTCTGCTCTCCCACCCTCCCACACTCTCATGAACGGGGGTCTGGAAGGCAAGCTGCAAAGACGGGACAAGCCCCCATCTCAGCGGCCCAGACTGGCCCTGTTGGCTCGCCGGGTTCTCCTCTGTGGGCAGAACCCAAGGTTCTCTGTGGCCTCTCACCTTCTCGCCCAGCTGGCCAAGCACCCCACTACCCACCGGGCCTGGCTTCCCACCAGTTCAGTCTCTAGGCTATGCCCAGGCTGGGAGAGCAGCCGTCAGACAGCTTTCAGTGCCAGGGCTAAAGGGATGTCTCCATACACCCTGGTTAGGTCTACAGAGTGAAGCCAGTTGTTTCAATTCAACTCTGACCCTGACCCCAATCTTAGCCCAAATTCCAGTGATGAAGCCATCCCTGAGACGGGACGCAGTGGCTTAAAGACCTGGGAATGATGTGGGGGAATAAAAAAGGAAGCTGATTTTAGCAGATGATTTGGGAGAACCACTTTGTCCAAAAAGTGGCCAACTTCTTTATCTCCTTAGCTAGTCCCCTCGGCATTGAAGAACATATAGGTATTATCTTAATGCAGAGGGCCAGGATGAAAGTGCAAAGGAAATTGTTCCAAGATGCTTTGCCCAGGTGCTCAAGAAGTCGCCCATCTGAATGTAAGGGTAGGCGTACAAGGCAAACGAGCAAAATGAAAGGATACACCCACCTCCCCCCGCCACCCCCCACCCCCCCACCCCGCCACCCCGCTTAGTGGCCCAGGGCCAAGCTACCCAGGCCCAGGGACCACGTTTTGATAAACACTTGTTAACTGGAGCAAGTAGTGTGTATAGTAAATGACCCCATGACATCCCCAATTCTCCCATTCTAGGATTTGGGGTGGGGAGGATCAGAAACATTGCCTTCTCTGGCCCTTTCTGCTTGGTTACTTTGCAGACACTGAACTTCCTGTCTCCATACCCTTTGCCTTTTCTGGATTCAAGACTTCCTGGAATTTAATTTTCTTCACACTCACTTCTGCCTTTCCCATCCTCAGAAAATCCCTACCATCTTTTGGGAGCGGGACTCCTTGAAAAGAGTCCACTCTAGTCCCTAAGCATCCCCACTCCAGTTCTAGCTCTGCCTGCCCCCTGGAAAATGGGTAAGTGGGATCTGGTGACTGGCACCCCTAGGTCCCTAAATGAGAAGCATGTTTGTTTATAGCCAGATGAAATCCATCCCTCCTCCTACCCCTTCCCCCAGCTACGTCTGTGTATATGTCTCAGAAGTTCCTGCCATGGCCTCTACACCAAGCTGGCTTCTCCCAACCTTCCCACCCCTGGATCCCTGAGAGGCGGGGCTGAGGCAGCTGCCACATTCAGCGTGGCAGAGCCGCTAGCTCAGTACAAATCAGAAACACATTGGAGGCAGGCAGGGCGGGAGCAGACAGCCCGGGGCTGGGGCCCATTAAGGCCGGAGCCCAGCCATGCTGTTTGCCAGTCTCCACACAAGGTTTCAGGTCTGCCTCCTGATTGTTTGTTTGTCTCGCGATGAGAAAGGCCGAGAAGGCAGCTGACAAGGACCATGGGGGGTGGGAGGGGGAGGCCCTGGCTCTCACCGTTCTCCCCACCCTGGAACTCATGGAGTGCAGGAGAAGCAAACTGCCTCATTTCCCTACCCCCACCCCCAAATTCCAAACAGATGTGCAGTCAGATTCTTCCTCTCCTTGGTTGGGGGAAACAAAAGAAATTAAAAATGGGACCCTAGAGACCCTAGAGAACCCTAGTATAAAGAAGGGATGAAAGGGAGATACAGGAAGGACTTCCAGAGGTGCACGTGAGATGGGAGAGGTGGGAAGCAGCTCGCCCCTTCTCCTAAAGACAAGTTTGTGAAGATTCCTATCTGGGGTTGGGCAGAGGGGGGAGGGGGTATGCCTGGAAGGATGATTGCTCTGGGAGGTCCCACTGAGTTTCAGATGGAAAGGATTCAAAGATGTCTGCAGATATGAATAGAATCTCTATATCTTGATTCGCTGAGTCCTGACTTAATCAGGGCTGGCATTCGCCATCATGGAGCGCGGCCCTCGCAGAGATAGAGGCTCTGCGGCCCAGAGTGGGGAAGACATTGCTCAGGGTGGCGCAGACCAGACTCTGGACTAAGTCTAGATCAGAGGCCTCCTGACTCCCTGTCCGGTGCTCCTTTCACTTCACACTGCTCCCCTTTCTCAGTGTTCTCTGATTTTTCTAGGAAAGCAGGTGCCCCAGCCCTCTCAGTGTGTCTGGCTCCGGCTCCAATCAAGGCTCTGGGCTCGCTCTTTCACGGGCTCTCTGTGAAGTCTGAAAGGTCTCTCTCGATTTGCTTGGTAGCCGTGGTCCTCCATGAGGAGGTTTATACTAGTGTCCGCCACCCCACCTCCACCCCACTGCCCAGGCCAGCCTCAAACACCCATAGCTGGTTGTGGGCAGTGTGGTCAAACGGTGAGCACCCAGCTCAAGTGACAGGGCCAGTGACCTTATCTCTGGCAACAGAGCTTCCAGCCTGCCACTGGCTAGGCCTTCCCCTAGGAGGAGAGTCTTGTCCAGCCCTGTTACCGTCTCTGCCCAGCTCCCCCGCCTCTCATATCTGCCCCCCACCTGGCCAGGTCTGCCCTAGCCCTCATCTCCATTCATGCCCACCTGAGGCCAGGTGAGGCTGTCTCTGGCTGCCCTCTGTGCTCCTGGCAGGGCTTGGCTGTAGATACCCACCACTACACATACATGCCCACACACATGCACGCACACTTGGTGTGTGCACACACATACACCGTTTCCAGAAGCATCTGGCGATGGTCGCTCTGCTACTTGGGCCTAGGGATCTGGCCTAGCCTTACCCTACCGTTAAGACTAGCAGCCCAGCAGTCACCCATGACCCACTATCTGCTAAAAGCCCTGGCCCCAGGGGGCTTTTGAAAACTCCCGACTGTGGGTATCTAGGCCAATGCAGCCAAAGATCAATGCTAAGGAACAGGTTTGGGGAGATGATGGCCAAGGAGATTAGATTCTCTTTCCATGCTCTTGTACTCACACCCTCCTCTCTCTCTCTTTCTCTCACACGCACATACACAAACACACACACAAACGTCCTCATCATCCCCCTCTCTCTCTCCCTCCCTCCCTCTCCATCTCTCTTTTTTTCTTGCAGTAAATTCCAACCAGATGGGCAAGCTTCTTTCCCACTTCTGAAGTTGAGGGGGAATATCTGCCATGGGGGAACCAGAAATCACTCCCTTCCTCAGAGTGGATCATCCCAGCCTCACTGAGTCTCCTATTCCAGTGCCTCACGCCTCGCTGGATTAAGCCAGATATTAACAAGTATTTCCTAAATCCTTTTTGTTCCGAGTCTACTATTGACACTTGCGTTTCCCTCTCGGCAGGGCCCCAAACAGAGTTGGGGGGAGGGGAGCAGGACCCACTTTCAAGGAGTCAGCGATCTGCAGGGCCAGACCCAGGCTGCAACCCCATTATCAGGGGAAAGAAGAGCTCAACTCCTGGGCATGACCGAGAATATCAATGGGGTCTTGTGTCCGCTTGGACGTGCTCTTTAAGCCCAGAGACGAGCACACACAGAAATGGCAGCAACGACAGCTTTTGGAGCGGTCGAGTGCTGCTTCTCGCTTTGCAGCAAGAGCTGGGTCTTGTTATTTGAGCTACAGACAGAGGGATTTATATGTCTCTGTGTGATTTTTCCCTCGCAGAGTCGAGGCCCAGAATCCCTATGCATGGCAGGGCTGGGACAAAGCCTCTCACATCTGGGGATGGTCCCAGAAAGATCAGTGGGGACCTGAGTTGGGCTGAGCTGCCTGGTTTCCTGGGCCTGCAGCCTCTTATGCCCACAGCTGTGGCCACAGAGCCAACACCCTGGCCCCTAGGGTTGACCCCAACCTCAGCTGAAACTTCATCTGGACTCCTGGCTTGGGGGTCAACAACATCCACAGCTGGTCTCACACCAATGCGTGCCTCTGCCTTGTACCCCAGATCCAACAGCTAGCGCCCTAGCCCATCAGCCTGGGCCCATCCTAGGACTGCAGAAGGACACCATAAGAGTACAACCCTGGTTTGCTTCCCTGACGAGTAATGATCATAATGATAACCAACACCTTTTGAGTTGTTACCATGTGCCAGGCACTTTTCCAAGGGCTTTACATGTATCCTGTGACATAGGAACTCTTAACATTACTCTCATTTTACGGAAGAGGAACCTGATGCACAGAGTTGTCCGAGGTCACAGAGCTAGCAAGTGGCAGAACTGGGATTCAGCCCGGTGTAGAGATCAGGCTCTTAAGCATGTAATCACTGCCCTCCAGGACTGCTGCCCTCTCCCTATCCTCCCAGGGTTCCCAAGATTGCAGCCAGGCCTCCCAACCCCATGCCCTGTGGCTCTGCCTCCATGAGCTACCTCTCAGAGTCTCCTTTCCGGATATCACCCACCTGCCTGACTCTGGCCCAGCTTCTGACTCGGGGCTCACTGACCTTCCCGCCTGCCAGTCTGGGCCCTGGCTCCTCGCCATCTGCTGGGACCTTCCTCCATTACCTATCCTGCCCTGTCCAGGCATCTCTTCAGAACTGACAGGATGGTTACTGCTGCTGGATACTTAGCACATTGCTGTCTAATAGAAATATAATGCAAGCCACGTGTGGAATGTTCTAGTGGCTAGGTTAAAAAAGTAAAACTAAAAAAGTGAAATGAATTCTAATAATGTCTTTTATTTCACTCACTATATCCAAACTATTATCATTTCAATATGTAATCAATATAAGAATTATTAATGAGATCTCTTACTTTCTTTTTCCACACTCAGTCTTCCAAATTCAGTGTGTATTTTATGCTTCCAGCACATCTGACCTGGGCACTACCGAACTGAACAGCAAAATCTAGAGGCAGACTGTGGACCTGAGGAACCCCGGGGACAGACATAACTAAACTAACCTGGGGAGGGGGGATGGTGCACTGTTGGGGGGGCAGAAATGATGCCGACTTGGGGGTTCAGAGACCCGGGTTCTCCTCTCGGTGCTGATGCCAAGTCACCGGTGAGCCTGAGTAACCCCCTCACCTTCTCTGGAGACTACAATAAGAGGGTTTGCCTAAAGACCCTTCTAGCTGGAACATTCTACTCCCACACCCCTCCTGTCCCCCCTACACGTCCATGGTATCTAGTTATCAGTAAGAACAAAGTCCAGTAAGTGATGAGCACTGGTAGAGCTCCCTTTATCCAGAGCATACAACTGTGGCCTCTTCTAGAAATATCCCTGGTTACCTGGAGCTTGGCCCTTTATTCCTCGTGACCAGTGGACTTGGCCTTGGACTAGCACTGAGAGACTCCTAAATCTGTGCAAATAGAGACTGGACATCTTTCCAGTCACAGGAGCAGTTTGAGCAGAGGTGAGCTCGACAGTATAGCGGGCAATCGGGCTTCACCTTTCTAGAAAACCTGGCCAGCTCAGTGTTTCTCGTGTACATCCCCCTCCATGTTCTGTGTATCACACACCAACCAAAAAGGTTTGGTACAAGCTTGACTTTATGGAGTTTAGACCATGGGGGAAAACTAGGTATATTGAAGATGCTTTTACCAACTGCACACGCCCTTGGGAATTCTGTAATCCACGACCCGCATGTCCCTGCCTCCCCACCCCACCCAGAGTCACTGGCTGAAACTGAAACCCTAGAGCCTCTAGATCAGCTTTTTCACTATGGTTCTGATCCTGAGAGTTGAGGAGACAAGGGCATTTCCTAGTGGTTTGGACTAGTTATAATCCAACTGGAACAATGTTGGCCTATTAAAAAGATTCTTCTAAAGAAAGTATAACCTGTTTAAAGTTAGTATTGGAGTAAAGTGACCTTCTTATCACCAAGGTCAAATGTCTGTAGGATTAATTGTACTTCCAGTTCATGAAATGATTTTTCTGTGATGATTCCAGATTTGTTTATGAAGGTGGAATAGGCCAGCATAAGTGTCTAGAGGGGCAAATCTTGCGAGTGGGTACCAGGACACAGAAAAAGGGGTATTTTGCTTGTGCATTACCCCTGAGAGCATTGTGTCGAATACTTGGTCTCAGCTCCTGGCCATGGGAGCTGTAGGCAAGTTTCTTCCCCTCTCTGAGCCTCGGCATCCCCATCTGCAAGGTGGGACTGAACGGAGCCTTCCCTGTGCTACTGTGGCCCAGAATGGTTGTGAGGGAGGCCCTGATGCCATAACTAACAGTTGCAAATGGATTCTATAAACTTCCAAGTGTTGAGCTCACCCAAAGGAAAACAGGGGTGCAAACATGAAGATTCCTGGTGGCCTCTGGCTATCTTCGGCATGTTCAGTGTCCATGGGGGAGACTCAGAAAATGCTTTGTCCACTGTGGTCCTGGGGTAGACCAGACCCTAGGAAGCAACTGGAGCCCAGGAGGGAAGACAGGCATTCCCTGGGTCAGAGGTGAGGCAGGAAGAGGCAAAGGATTTAAAGATCTTAAATATGGTCTTGAACAGAATTATTAATAATAATTTTTAAAGCATAGAGTGCCTATGGTATTCTACCTTTTCGGAAAACACTTGGGCAAATCTTAATCTTCATAACAACTCTGGAAAGCGAGAACCATGATTATCTCCATTTTATTGCTGAGGCCCAGAGAGGGTAAGTCATTTATCCAAAGTCACACAGCTAGTAAATGGCAGAGCCAGGATTTGAATTCTAGGCTATCTGATAATAAAGCTATTCTCTGCGCACACCATGTTGCTCCTGACATCAGAAGAATTGTGGATGAGCACATAATGACGCTGCCAGGCTCCTATAGTGCTGTCCAGGCACTACTCTATGTCCTTTACTCGTATTAACTCACTACAACCTTACAAGCTAGGTACCATTATTATCCTCCTCGTTGTATAGAAGAGAATGCTGAGGCACAAAGTCACTTATCTAAGGCCACCCTGCTGTCAAGTGGCAGAGCCAGGATCTGAACCCGGCATCTGACTCCGGAGCCTTTAACCACTTCTCCACGCTGCGCTTTAAGCCAGGCTGTGTTCCCCAGGCAGTGGCCTGGAGTCACCACCTAGGAATCCTTGGGTTAGCAGCAGCAGGGAAACCACCCAGGACCTCCTCTGCAGGCTGAATCCAGCAACCATTCCCCAGGAGCATCAAGCCGCCATGCTCACCTTTTAAGAAAGCCCAGCCAAGCGGAAGCCAGCTCAGCCTGACAGAGAGACAAGGTGGTGTAGTGGAAAGAATGTGGCCTCTGGCATCAGACAAACCTACGTTGAAATCTTGGCTTTAGAAATTACTTTGCGACCTTGGGCAAATCACCGAACTTCTCGGGATGTCAGTGTCCCACCGCTAAGGGCTGTTGTGAGAAGCAAAGGAAATGGCTACATAGAAAAGTGAATTATATACTCCAAGGTGCTCTTGAAGGTTAGTTGGAATTGTTAGTTGTTCTATAGGGCTAAGTTCCTCTGCCCAGGCTGAGGCCAAAGCGGCGACCAGGAGAAGCGGGCTTTAGAAATGCTAATGGCCTGAGTGAGTGGCAGGCGGAGACAATGGAGGAGAGCGCCTTGAATAGGGCGGCGGGGCCTGGGAGCGGGGCTCCCCACGTGGGAGCGGAGTGGGGGAGGGGGCCGGAGGGGGGCGGCCGTTCCCAGCGGAGGGGATCCGAGACTGGGCTAATTGGAAGGGGCTGGAGCTGCGGGGGCAGGAAGGGGGAGGGGATTACCTGCGGGTCGGCCGCCCACGGGGGCGGGGCTCCCAGGAGGGGGTCCTGCCGGGATCCTGGATCGGGGTACAGGAGCCCCGGGCCTGGGGCCAGGTGTGCAGACCCACTGAGCTGGACACCCAGAGATAGAGGGTGGGTGTGGGGGGCCGGGGCCGGGGGTGGAGATGAAGCAGGGGTTTCTGAGTTGGGCAACTCTAGGCCCAAGCCTGGGCTGGAGGTAGGAAAGACAGGGTAGCTAATTTCTAAAGCCAGCTTGGATCCTGACCTCCTTGGGTGACCTGGGGATGAGCCTCCCCAGTGCTAGGACTCTACGGGGGGGCAGTGTGTGTGTGTGGTGTGTGATGGGCTGGCTGAGGGGATGCGCGGGAGCTGGGTCTGTAACCTTCTCCTCTTTCCCCTCCTCCTCCCCTCCATGTCTTCCCTCTCTTCCTCTCCCCCAGTCCTCTCCCTTTGCCCTCCCCTCTGCCTGTACCATGAAGGCTGTTTTTGTTCCTCCTCCTGGCCTAGCCCCCGAGGTGTGCAAACAGGAAGGACCTCTCCCCGGGCAGTGAGTAAGGAGGGAAAAATGAGGTGTTGAAAAGATGACAAGTCGCCCTGTCAGAGCTCACCTTGGCAGGGAGCAGGCGGCAGGGGCCGGCGGGTGGTAGGAGGGGGGTCCACCCTGGAAGCCAGCCTACATGTGCCCAGAGCCAGGCAAGCTGCTCCTCAACAAGCAGGCACTGTGTATGCGTTTGTTTGGTTTAGAAAAGCACCCCCCCCATTCCCACCATCAAAGATTCCTTCCTTTCCTTCCCAGTAGGAAGAGTAAAGGCCACTGGGCCAGAGGTTTAGAGTGTGATTGAAGGGGGCAGGCCAATGGGAGGGGGCCGTGCAGGAGGCCCGAATCCCTCTTCTAAGCTCCGAGCCTTGCATCCAACAGCCTCCTGGACATCCCCTGGCATGTCTCAAAGGCACCTCAAACTTGACATCCTAAACTGAGTTCATCAATGCTACTCTCCCCATGCCTGCATTCTGTCCCTCCTATAGGGTTCCTATCTCAGTAAATGACCTCATCATCCAGTCACCCAAAAGCCTAAATCTTGGGGGTCATCCAAGACTTCCTCATACCCCCCAATTGGATCAGTTTCCTAATCTGGTCAGTTCTCCTTCTTATCTCTTGAATCTGTCTCTTCTCTCGCTCCTCATGGCCATCATTCTATGTTAGTTTCATTCATTCACTCATTCAACAATGATTTCTTAAGCGTCTACCATGTGCCAGGCACTGTGCTATAGCCATTGAAGATTCAGCTGTGAGCAAATCCAGCTGGCTCGTGCTCCCGTGGAGTTTTCTGCCCGACATGGCTGGGTTCACTGCAGTGGGATGGGGCTCCCTGGATGAGCCAGCTTCCAAGACTCTTCCCTCCAGAGCAGAAGGGTTAAGAGCAGTGATTCTGGAGCCAGCCTGCCTGGGTTTGATTTCTGGCTCTACCACTTATAGCTGTGAGACCTCGGGCAAATCACTTCATCTCTCTGTGCCTTGGTTTTCTCACATGGAAAATGGAAGTGACAATGACACTTACCTCATAGGGCTACTATAATGATTGAGTACTTAGTTTTTATATATTTTAATATGTATGTATATTTCAAGTGCAAGCACAGTGTTCTATTAGCATGGTTAATTTTATTATTTAAAGTATGGAGTGAGGCAGGGCCTGATGATAAACCAAATTATCGGAACCCAGTGGGAGGCCTGCCTGAGAGGCAATGGATCAGATTGCAAGAATATGGCAGTGGGTGCTTGCAATGGCCCCGTCAAGAAGTCCGCATGGGAAATCCAACAGAGTCCAGATTAGCTAGCAGACGTCTGGCATAGGAAATCCGGGTATAGGATCCAGAAATCCAAAGGGTAGGAAGCAAAGGGCGGCAGATTAGTTACTGTCAGAAAGGCTGGGGTACCAGCCCCAGCTCTGCCACTTCCTAGTTGTGTGACCTTGAGCAGGTCATTTTCCCTCTCGAGACTTGGTTTCCTAAGGATAGCAGTTAACAAATACTAAAAAGCTTAATATGCATCAAGCACAGCTCTCAGCACTTTAACTGCCCCTCAAAGAGAGCTACTATTATTGAACTCCCATTTTACTGATGAGAAAACTGAGGCACAGACAGGTTAAGGCACTTGCCCAAGATCGCAGAGTAAGCGAAATGCAGACCCAGGACCTGAAAGCAGGTATCTTTGAGACTGGCGATCAGCGCACCTCCTTTGCAGAGCTGTTGTGAAAATTGCGCGATATACTTCTGGAAGTATTTGGTAGCAGGTTGGCAGGCTGCCCAAGGAGGACTGTCTCCAGGCTGTGGGCTCCAGCTGCTGGGCTGAGTCAGGAGGAAGCCTGGGCCTCAGGCATCTAACAGGACCTGAGCAATGCCAGAGTCGCGGGGACAGGCCAGAATCCCCTGGTCAGAAGCAGGGCTCAAGGTTAAGCGTGGGCTAGAGGCCAAGGGGACTCGAACCCCTGAAACTGCTTGAGGGCAGAGACCGTCTTGGTCTCGCCTGGATTCCTCAGTGCTCCACAAAAGGAAGTGCTTAGTAAATACAGGAAGGAAATGCCACTTCTAGAAGGTCTCCTATATATGGCCACTGCACTAGTCCCTCATGTCCTCTTCACAGCGGTTCCATGAGGTTATCGTCCCCATTTTATGATGAGAAAACTGAAGCCCAGAGAGGTCAAGTGACTCACTCAAGGCCCGGAGCTCACAAGTAGTCTTTGAACGCAGAGAAGAGAAAAAAAACAGAAAAGACAAAGACCCCAGCCCCCCATACATGGCTGAGGAGGAAGGTACATTTTAACTCTCTAATGATACACTTCTTTGGTGACCACGGGTCTTCCGTATATGGTCTAGGCTTTCACTGAAGAACCCAGAGAAGCCCCTACCCCTCGCCGGCCTGAACGTATCACTCTGGGACCCCTTCACTTAGGGACGAAGAGACCTGTGGGAACTTCTGACTCGCACAGACCCAGAGGAGC
Organism: Pseudorca crassidens; assembly: GCF_039906515.1. Taxonomy (NCBI): domain Eukaryota; kingdom Metazoa; phylum Chordata; class Mammalia; order Artiodactyla; family Delphinidae; genus Pseudorca; species Pseudorca crassidens. Next base: position 74,248,366 of record NC_090317.1, on the reverse strand, counting down.
TCCACTCTCTTAGCCGGGAGGACTCTGGACAAGCCTCGGGCTTTTCTTTCCCGATGCCCAGCCTGCGAGGGAGGAGTCAGTGCAGCAGCCGTGCCTAATCAGGCGGGGCCCCAGGACACAGAAGCTCCTTCATCCAGGCCTGAGGAGGGGTCAGGCCAGGGCTCAGGGAGGGGCCAGGGCAGACACAGAGCCCATCCAGCCGGGACCAGCCCACATTCCTCAGCGGGCCTGGATGGGGTGGGCACGCTCCACAGGAAGCCAAGCCCTTCACGAGAGGGGCTCAGCCACCATCTGTGCATACAGACAGCGGTGAGCAAAGGACCTCGGCCGGCAGAGTCAATTGCACAGAAAAAAATAGCAAACATTTTACTTCCTCCTCCTCCCCCATCTCGCCGCACTCTGCTTCCAAAGGGAATGTTGGACTCCTGTTAAGTATTTTTCTCCAGACCAGGGCCAGGCATCCGGAGTCGGCCTTGCTTGGTCACTGAAGAGAGAACGATGTGTGTGGGGGGATTCTTTCTACCCAGGGAGTAGTGGTTTTTCTTCTGAGACCCAGGCTCCTGCTGGTCCAGCTCAGAAAAAAGAGCCAGGAGAAATGATAGCGAACAGCAACCATCCTCTTACGCTTATACTGCGTATTCTGTCTCTCTGTTATTTCCTTTGCTCATTCCAGCCACCCCATGAAATAGGGATTCTTTTGTCCCATTTTATAAATAAGCAAACCGAGGCCGAGAAAGGGTGTGTGCCTTGCTCGCCACTCACAGTGAATTAGCATGAAAACTGTTTCTGACGCAGACCTGATTCCAAATGCCCTGGTCTCTCTGCTAGCCCGCACTGCTGAAGGGCAAGGGCAGCTGCCCACAGCCTGCCTGCCTTCCCTCAGGAAGAGCCAGCCTTGAGTCAGTGTTCCAGTAACATTCCAATTTTGCTTTTCCCTGTTTGCTCTGATCACCTGCTTGTTGAAGGGAATTTGAGAAAGGCCCTCAAAAGGGAAAGAAAATTAAAATTACCCACAATCCTACCACTTCTAGCTAACATGATGGTTGAGGTAGATTTCCTGATAGTTCCTCTGTTATGCACGTATACGATCTGGAGATCTCTTTTACATACCTGAGATGTTAGTGGACCTGCTCTAGGTGCTGGGCCACCTGCCAGCCCCACACTGTGTCCTCAGCTGAACTTGTGGTTCCTCTTCTCTCTGTAAGGCTTGCTCCGGCTGAAGTTTCTGGTTCCCAGGGGCCCGTGCACACACACCACGCTATGTCATATCCCTGCCTTTGTTCATTCAGCTCCCTTTGCCAGAGGTCTCTGCCCTTCTGCCTCCCTCCCTCCTTTCTCTCTCTATTGGTCGTGTATACACATGGTTAAAAAAAATCAAATTAACAAAAACTCCAAAGGGACAAAAGGGCATATAATAAAGGGTGTGGCTCCTTCTCACCCCTGACCTCAGTGCGTATTTCTCGTGTCTTTCCAGAGATATTCTATGTACAAGTAAGCACTGATGTGCATGTATCTCTTGTGAAACACGCATGGCAACTGTGTCCACTATTCTATGACTCACTCTTGTAACTTCTTGGTTTTTGGATACTCTCACACTGCATTAGCTGCAGGTCTGTCTCGTGCTGGGTAAAGGCTGTCTAGTGAAGCATCTGATGGCTGTGTCATAATTTATTTAACTAGGCCCCTAATGATGGACACTGAAATGCTTTCCAGTCTCCTGCTACTACAAATGATGCAACAATAAATATCCTTGTACAGACAACCTTGTGCTTTTGCTCATGGAGGAGAAATTCTACGAGTGGAATTGCTGGATCAGAGAGTGTGCAGATTTTAAATGTCAATACATTTCACTCAATATCCCTTCAAACAAACCGACTGAAACTCCCACCGATAGACAATGCTGGAAAGGACCCATCCTACCCTCCTTCCCTCCTTTCTTCATCTGCCTAATGCCAACTCATGCTTTCGGAGTGGTCTCGTCCAGGATGTCTCCAAGGACCAGCCCCCCTGCCCAGCACAGCCAGCAGGGCTCTTTTCCTCCATGGGGTGACTCTTGCCAGTCACCCCATGTTTGCCTCCACACAGTGCTTTTCACAAAAGATTGCAAGCCTCTCTTTACACATCTGTTTCCCACCCTAGACTGTGAGCTCTTTGAGGGAAGGACTAAGCTTTATTCATCTCTTGCAGGCCCTGGTCCAACACACCACGGGCGGAAGGTCAATAAATATTTGTTGAACTAAACTAGTCAGCTCTGAACCCCCAGCTCCAAGCACAGAGTTTGCTGAATCCAAGCGTGGTCTGAGCTGAGCAGTGCCTTCGGCTTGGTTCCTCTAGGTCCCCGGACATTTGTCTTCATGGGTTTGGTGCTCAGTCCCTACCTTCCTTCAGGCTGGCTCCCAGGCCCTGCTTGAGCTGCATTCCTCCAGCTGTGTAAGCAGTTACTATCTCCTAGTCCTTAGCTGCTGTGGAGGAAGTCCTCTGTGATCTGGGTATTGTTTCTCCTCTTCCTCCCACCCAAATGCCTAGTGCCCTCTTGTCTGGGTGCCCCTGGGCAGCTCTTGCCCAATCCCTCAGTGAGCTGCTGGGAGGCTGGCAGGCTGGGGTACCTGTGGCCAGCACCCCTGAATGGGGTCAAGCTGGAGCCAGGCTGGACTTTTACACTGAGGACCAGACCCCTACCTGCTCCTCACCACACTGGGACTGGGACAGGCGCAGAGAAGACATCCCTGCTGCCCTCCCCCTCCACGCACACGTACTCTTGCTCTCCCTTCAGACCTGCCACTGCCTTTACGAACCTCGGTCTCCTTATGGTTCACCTCCTGGGGGTGACAGGAGGGTCCAGCGACATCACTGAATGTGAAGAGGTCTGGGGAAATCTTATCCAAATGGAAGGGATTATAAAGCCTAACATTCCACCACCCTCTTTGGGACAGTGAAGTCCAGAGGGTGGAAATAGTACAAGAGGCATGCAGGGGCCAGCAGAAACCTGCAGCAGTGTCCCATTCTGCAGATGTGAATGCCAAGGCAGGCTGGAAGTGTTGCTCAACGGTCCCAGCACCCAGCTTGATCCATGCCAGGCCTTGCCAGAGGGTGGGGCCCGATGGCAGATGGACAAGCACCATATCAGCCCCACGTTTGTCAGAGATTCAACTCAAGCCAAAGAGGGATGTGCTGAGGCTGTTTGCCATGTATTTCTCGATCTGCAAGATGAGCACCACTTCCTAGCCACCGGCCCTGGGCCTAAGAACAGCCTCTGAAACACTGGGGATTCAGCAGGACAAACAGAAAATGGGACAGAAGGTGTAAGAAGGAGAGGCTGGCTGATGGGGACGAAGGGGAGGAGGAGGGGGGCGGAGCCTGCAGAGGCTGGGGGTGGGTCACACGCACCTGGTCCGGCCAGATCCCTGTGACTCCTCCCAGGTTCTCTGAACACACCCCCTGCCCTGAGCCTACCTTGGGGAACTCATTCATCCTGTCAGCAAATGCTGCTGAACACTTCTGAGCCCAACACTGAGTGCCAGGACTATGGAAATGAGTCAGACACAGAGAGCTCCTGACCGCGAGGACTCATGGGGATGGGATGCAGAGAGGGAAGGAGCTAGGGGGTATCATAAAATATTGTTTTCAGGAACTGGCATGTGAACAGGGCTTCTTAGAAAATTGATAGAATTGACAGGGCTGGTAGGGACATTTCAGGTCAGAGGTCCAGACACAAATGTAGAAGGACCTAGCTGGAACAGAGGGCTGAGAGAAGGTCATGCCTTAGAGCCAGGAAAAGCCTTATGATGGCTCAGCTGTAGTGCCAGCTGTGGGGACCACCTCAGGAAGCTGAGGTGCTCTCTCGCAAGATGAAGTGGTTTCTACTCCAAATCAGTGACCAAAATGGGAGGCTATTTATTCTGCAGCCAGGAAACATGTCCGGAAACCAAGACGTCCAGTGTGATGGGTGGCACCTTCCATGGATACATCAAATAACCTACCCTCAAACATGACTGCTTTGTGTGTCCCCAAGGCCTGCTGTTCTAGAACCATGGCAGGAGGTGCCAATAATGGGTCCACTGCACTGTAAACAGAAATCACCTGACCCTTGGTCATTGGGGATATCTCATATGACTAGGAAAACAGGCACAAAAGTGGGCTATGGTGTTGGCAAGTGTGCCATTTGGGGTTCTTAGTTACAAACAACAGAAACCTACTTTAGTTAATTTAAGCAGAAGAGTTTTATTGGAAAGCAATGGCGGAGCTTGGGGAATTGTCAGAGAGGATAGAGAGTCAGAAACTGGCAAGAACAAGGGAACCAGGCAGACAAGGACACGGTCACATCCCACCCCCTGGGCCGCCACCACCTTCAGCACCAAAGCAGCGCAGGAGCAAATGCTTCAAGACCCCCGCTCCTCTGATTTCCTACCTCCAGACAGGCATAAGTGTCTGATGTGCTGAGACTGAGGTCTCAGTTCAGGCTGCTTGGGCCCTGGGCCTGGGTCTCAGTCCTTGTTGGTGTCCCTAGTCAGGAGAGCCTCACCTCTGGCACAACCCTCCACAGCAATAGGCTTCTCAGACGGGCCCTGGGGAGGGGTCCCTTTACGTGGATGTACTAATGCTGACCCTAAGGGAAATCGGGGCTGCCGCTCCACAAGGAGCAGGGAGGAAGACGACCAGGACCCAAGGGGGTTCCTAACACATCTCCTTGTGTGGTACCAGTTAGGGCACAGCAAAGGTTAATGTTAGGCCAACCACCACACTGCTACCCAACAAGGGCCCTCCAAGGTCGCAGACTTCTAAGACACCATGACAGCTGAGGTGCTGGCTGAAGGCCAAGGGGGGACACAGAATGGCTGTGGGGGACGAAGTTATAAATAGCAGCTTGACCAGTTGCAGGAAAAAAAGACTGTGGCTTCCACCACATATTTCCACACTTGCAACGAGAGAAAAATTATTTTTTATCAATTGGAAACTATTTTGACTTATTTTGTTAACATTCACGAAAATACACTGACATTATAAAAAAAAATCAAGCAGACTATTTCGGGTGAAAAAAATCAAAAGCCCCCTTCCTTACTCTTTTCTTGGAAGCCCCTGTCCCTCCCCAAAGGTAACCACTGCCATCACTTAGGTATGTAGCCTTCCAGACACTTTTATGCATTTGCATATATAGTTTGGTTTTGTAAGGTTTTATTTTACATCAAGATTGTACATATTGCTCTACAATATGCTTTTTTTACTTAACATTATGTCTTGGAGATCTTTCCATATCAGTACATACAGTTTTTAACTGTTGCACAGTATTAATTCTATACAACCGATGTATCTAAGTTGCGCTCAGGGACACGTACCATTTTACATTTTGAAAGCAAGCTACTCCCCAAACTGCCCCCTGAAAAGGCTGCTATCATTTACATTCACACCCACAGCACGAGTGCTCCCATTTCTTCTCTTTGTAGCCCAAACTAGATATTATCACGAAGAAAAACTATTGCTTTCTGATGGACACAATCGGTTTCATTGTCGTGTTAATTTACACGGCACTGATTGCCAGTGAGGTTGATCATTAGCAATAGCCAAGCTGTTGGAGCTGAAAACAGCTCTCCAACTGCTGGGAGGAGCATCAATTAGTACAATCACTTTGGAGAGCAGTTTGGCAATATCTAGTTAGAATGAAGATGCTCTAAACCTAAGATGCCCAAATTTCACCTCCGTATACTTATCCCTAGGGAAATTCACACGTGTGCACAAAGGAACATCTTTAAAGTATGTTTATTGCTGCAAAATACTGGGAAGAACCTAAATGTCCACCAATGGGAGAACAGATAAATAACTTGTGGTAATTCATACAATGGAATATTTAGTATACAGCCGTTAGAAGGCATGTATCAAAATGGCTAAATCTCAAAAGCAATGTTGAGTGAAAAAAAGCAAGTTGCAAAATGATACATACATTCTAGCAATTATGTCCATTTAAAAAACAAACACTCTATATTGGTTATGGAGATACACACACACATATACATACATATGTACACAAATACACACACACACACACACACACACACACACATCTAAAAATGTAGACGAGAAGTAAACAATTTCCTGGGTAGTGCTTACCTCTGTGGAGGAAGGTAAATACGACGGGTGAAGAACTTCACCTGTGCCTGCAAGTGTAAATTTATTGGAGAGAGAGAGCGAGATCTGAAGCTAATATGGCTAAATGTTCAAACCTGTTCACTTTGTGTGAGTGGGTACCTCTGTTTTTCGTAGCACTTGTCTGGCATATATTTTTCTGTTCCTTTTGTGTCACTGTGTTAATGTATGCAATCAGCATACTGCTTTTTTTTTTTTTACCCACTTCCTCTGAGACTTACTTTTTTCTAAAAGGGGATTTTAACTCCTTCACCCCTACACTCCAATTGGACGTATTCCTACCATCATTATTTTTACTATGCTTTCTCACTGTTTCTTTCCTTCTCATAGACTGACAGAGTATCCTCTACTCAACCTTTGCCCCTTTAGTAGCCTGGCAACCATACACTCTACCCCTACTTAGAAAGAATTACCCTTACTTTTGCTGTTGTTGGAGTCAGCATTTCCAGTGAAACTAAAGTTTTTCTCCTAGTGGGAACACCAAAAAACCCTATTTGGGATGCAAATGCAAGAGATCAATTATAAAGTCACTTAGTACCACCGTTTTAGACAAAACCAAACATTCCACTATACCATGTAAAACCAAAAGGAGAATTTTAATAAGCTTTTACGGCACTGCAATTACAGGAACATTAACCCATAACATGCAACAGAAATGATGATGCCCTTTGGACAAGTTTAACAGATAAACTTGACATTACAATCAACAGCAACATATTCTACTGAAAAAAACAAATGCAACTTATTTCATCGTTCAGGTTAGAAAATTTATGTTTTTACTGCAATCTCAAGTAGCATTTAGAAAGTTTAGTTTTCCCTTTCTAACCTCTAAAACACAGGATGATTTTTTTTTCAATGCAATCGTACACAACCGTTTTCACACTGGAAATAATCACAAGGAATCGACAGGTGGAGATTAATCAACTGATTGACTTCACTTCAATGGTTAATTTGGAGAGGGCTCCTGCAGTATTGTGGATTTCAGATGGGGAAAATCATCAGACCAGGAGTAAAGAGCCTTGGTCTTAAAGCGGGGGAGGGAACATGCAGCGGCACACGGGGCAAGTGCCTGACTTCTGAAGCCAGATGGACACACAGGGCTTGTGGAAATAGTGGTGGCACGGCAGCTCCGTTGCCACCTCCCCCTTCACATATTCACTGCAACAGATGGGGCAACACATCTCCTGCCCCACCGCGCTGTGATCTTCCGTGACCAGGATCTCGGGAAGAGCGTCGATGCTCTCCTTGCTGGCTGGTGGATTGGCCACCTCCACGTCCACCGCGAGAGACTCCAAGTGCGCCAGGGCAGTTTCCATTGCCTGGGCCAGGCGTTCTTCAAGTGCCATGTACGTGAGGAACTGAGGATCCACGTAGGAAATGGCTTCAGCCACCCCCAACCCATCTGCAAACCCATCGAAGAGGCTCCAATCCACCTCGAGGTCTTCACTGACACTGGAGTCATCTTCAAGGTTGTTGTTGCCGTCCAGCATGAAGACGCTGGGCTGCAGAAACTCCTGACCGGAATCATTATCCCCCTCACTGCTGTTCTCGTTTTCATTGTATTGGAGCCAAGGAACTTCTCCTTCTTCGGTAGTTGCCCGTTCCTCTTCCTGGAGAGATGGCCCTCGAACTTCTTCAAGTTCATTGCCGCCACTGCTGCCAGCACTGGCACCAGCACTGGGGCTGGCACTGGCACTGGCATTCACTCTGGCTTGCTCGGCTTCATGCTCTTCTTTTCCTGGCAGGGTCTCCCAGCTCTCGCCACTGGACGACAGATTTTGCTCCCGACCTCGATACTTGCGACGCAGAGCCACAGTCCACTCTTTGTCACTGTCAGAGTCTTCTTCGAAGTATTTGTAGTACTCGTCACTGTACGTCCAGAAGTCAGGGTCGGCCATGGTTCGTCGCCGTCTCGGCACCTTTTCCGGCTTCACTTGGTCACTCCTGGCTTCCCTTTTGTCTTCGGGGTACTTCGGCTCAGGGTAGCCACCTGAACTCTCGCCTCTGCCTCTTCTTGCCAGGCCATCCGAGTGGCCTTCATCAGCGCTGGCAGTCTCCCTCCACCTGGAAGTACTGTGTGGCATATCATCATCATCATCAGTATCAAAAAATATTTTTGGTTTCACGCAGTTGGGACTTGCCAGATTTCTGATTTTGGGCCTCACCACCGGCTCCTCTGCACTCTTTGGGGTGTTTTCCCCACCACCACAAATACTCACAGGAGCCCTGCTGGGACACGCAGGTAAATTCTGCTCCCGTCTCTCCCTCTCCAGGCTGTTGCCATTGGTGACCACCTTGCCTTCAGCAGAAGATGGCTGAGGGGCCATGCTATTTGGCTGCAGGAACTCAGCTCTGCCAGCAGAGCCCCGTGCTGTAGCGGCTGGGTCTAACTTGTCAAGCTCCTCTCTCACATCACGGTTAAAACTAGAGAACTGTGGGGGCACCCCAGCCAGAGACCTCGCCCCCTTCTCTGGGTCATACAGCTTATCATCTTTAAACTTGCCAGTTTTCCCTCTCACTGGCACTCGCTCAACAGGCCCAGCCCCCTCCTCCTCACTATCATCTGCCCCGAAACAGTCAACATGTCCATAAGCCATTCCTCTTCTGCTCCCCGAAGCCCTGTACTCTCTGGGCGGGTACCTGGAGTAGTCCTCATTATCAATATTCAGGCTGGTTCCCGAGCTCTCGCTGTCGTCCCAACTACGACGGGTGGTGGAAAATGGTGATCGGCTCCTCTTGGTGGTTTGACTGGGGGCTGATCTGTGCATTGGGACTTCGGATGACGTCTTTCTCTGGCCGGAAATCCTTTCCTGCTGGCTCGTGGATGGCCTGAAACTGACATAAGCATGCCTTCTTCCATACCTCCTGCCTGTATTGGACTGATACCCTCCTGCTGGCTTGGGCCATACAGGCTTGCTAGATTCCTGACCCATTTGCTCTGACTTAGGAGGGTTTCCAGTACATCTGGGGCTTGAGTGGAAAGGCTCCTGCTCCCTGCGCACGCTTTGGAGATGGGAAGGTCAAATCAGTTCGGAATAAAGGAGCAGGGAGATTTATTTTCACTTCAGCAGACAGGTTACAGAAAGAATAAGGGGGCTTTAAAATTAGTTTCACTTTCTTCTATGGCCTGGAGTAGCATTCCAGTGACTGTCAGGTGTAGACCTGGAACACATTTTTAATGTTGGCAAAATAATTACAAAACTGGGTTTGTAGGAAAGCCAGACTCAGGGGAGAATCCGACGGAAGACGGGGGAGGGGTGACTGGATGCTGGGAAGATAGGTGAAGCACTGGGATTGTGCCAACATGGGAAGAGGAAAGACGGCTGTGGGTTTTTTTTTTATGGGGTATCTGCATTTTTCTGAGTCCTGTATACATACAGGAGCAATGCAAATTGGAATAGGGGTGGAAAATATAGATCACCATCACTGTGTATGCGAGAGTGTCTACGTGTCTGTCAGGAGGAGAGGGGCAGGTGGAAGGGGGACCAGGCAGGTGGAAGGGGGACCAGCACTCATGAAGTGGAGAGACTCCTGTATTTGTAGGGGGAAAGGGCAGGTGACAGTGGCACTGGGAAGAGGCATGAGTGTCAGGCAGAATGAGACCCATTCTGGATGTGGGTATGAAAATGACAGGCATGGATGGGGTGGCTTCAGGGGAGAGGAGCATGTGTACGCACGATAGACAGAACGTGCATGTGGTTCCGATGTGTGATGGCTGGAACTCTAGGGAGGAATGCCTGTGTTTATGTGCCTGTGGCAAGCCAGGAAGGGTACAGTGGCACTGAACAGGGGGTGTCCTTGAGTTTGTGTGCGTGTGTTCATCAAAATGGGAGGCAACAATGGAGAAGGGTCAGTGTGAGCAAATGCATCGATATGGGGACAGCACTGGAGACGGATGTGCGTATGGCAGGCGGGCAGGTGGGTGGGCATCAGCAATCAAAGAATGTCTCTATGCATGGATGTGGTGAGCAGGAAGAGGGGGATGTCCCTGGAGAAGGATTTATGTGAGTGTGTGTGCATGGCAGGGACCAGCGAAGGAGGCTGTCTAGGCACATAGGTAGCAGACAGGGAGCACCTGAGAGGGGTATGTAAAAGAGCGTGTGGGTGTGTATGCATGTAAGTGGCATAGGAAAGAGGAGCCAGCAATCTGTGTAAGTGGCAGGCAGGGGGTAAGGCGGCCCACAGGGGGTGTGTGTGTGTGTGTGTGTGTGTGTGTGTGTATGTAGTGTGTGTGCTCACCAGAGCAAGAAGAGGCAGAGGGAGGAGGGGGATGCTTCTGGAGGTGTGTATGTGGTAGGAGGTGAGAGGCAGGGAAAAGCACTGGAGAGTATGAGGCTGTGTGTGTGTGTGTGTGTGTGTGTGTGTGTGTGTGAGTCTGTCTGTCTCTCTCAGGGGAAGGCACTGGAGAGTGTGACAGTGTGTGAGAGGGTGTGTGTGCATGTCTGTCCAAGCATGTGTGGGGGAGGGGGACACGAAGGAACCTTGAGTATGGGGGGGCGGCGGTAAGGCAGCTGCAATGGAAGGTTTTTGTGCATGCGTGTGAGCGCGCGCGCATGTGCGTGTATGTGTGTATGTGCGGGCATGTGCGTGTATGTGTCCCTGCGCGCGCACGCGAGACACGGGGATGGGAGGGGGTCCGCAATGTCATAATGAGACGGGGAAACGTTTATAGGCTCAAACGGTAGATCCAAACCGATGTGGCAGGCAAGGGGGAAAAAAAGAAAGAAAAGGGCGTGTGGGGTTATAGTTTTTCCCTGGGAATGATTTATTTTTCTGACAATTCTTTTCCTGGTAACAATATATTTGCCTAAAAATCTTCACCATTTACCATTCATCAAAACAACTTCAAAATGGGGAAAGAAAGGCCACGGATCGCTCCACAGAGGGGCCAAGAAGGGAGGCAGGAGGAGAGGGGAGGACAGGCGGAGAGGGCCGCGACCACCACTCCCCTCTCGAATAGCGATTCAAGCCACCCGAGCTGGGACCGAGCCACACGTAAGGGGCCGGGGGATGAAGGATGGAGCCCTAAATCGGGCCGGTGGAGGGCACAGGCCTCCCTCTGCGGTCAGGTCCCGCGTCCGCCCCACCCCTTCCCGAGGGGCGAGCCCGAAAATCTGTTCGTTAGAGCCCCCACCCCCCACTCCACATCCTCACGCCGGTGCCCGGCCACTCGCCCCACGCCCGGCCACTCGCCCCACCGCCACGTCTGGAGGGAATCGAGGAAATAAACAGCCTTTCACTCACCCAGTCGCGACCCCCGCACGCTCTCGGAAAGAGAAGATCCCTCGGACCTCCGACCGCCACAACCACCAGAGCCGCTGCTCCCGGGGTTCCAGCTCCTCCCCCTCCAGACAGCGGCGGGACGGGCGCGACTGCGGCGGCGGAAGTGATTGTAGCGTCGCGGCGGCCCGCCCCCTTGATGTGGCGGGGGCGGCAGCTGCTCTCGACAAATCAGGGTGGGCTCGAAAACATTATTTCATTTGAAATGATGAAATCGTCAAGGATACAGAAAAGGACAGCGAAAAATGTAACCAACAGCCAGCTTTAACAAATGTTAAACATTTAGTCATTTGCCCTTCTGTTCTGGGCTTTGGGTGGTTGTTGTTGTTTGAAATAAAATGAAATCCGCAAATTCTTTCTGATTCATTCTGATGTGAAAGTAATGATATTAATATATCCTATCTTATGTTCTATGTTATGATCTGTAGTGGAAGTATCACCGTACTTAGGGTTGCAGTCAGCTGAATTTTGTCTAACCTGGTGGTTGAAGCAAATTGAACTGTTTACAGTAGAATTTGTTGCTGTTAATCACAAAATCGAGGTTCTCTGTCCAAAAGAAATGATCAATCATTGCAGCACAGCATGGGTTCACATTTTCGTAATTGCATTGCTCTTCAAAATATTATAGCTATGCCTTTTGGATTTATACAATTTTACTGAACTCCGAAATCTTTTTTTTAAATTGCGCTTTACATATATCTCTAATATTTGCGTCAAATGTAAAGACTGCCTATGTTCACAACAGTAGCAAAGCTTTGTTCTTTACTGGGAATAAAATGCATAATAGAAGAGCAAGAAATTTTAGGAGTAACAACAAAATAGAAATAGGATGTATAACTTTCAAACCGTTGAAGAAATAATATAGAGAACAAAGAGAAAAAAATCTAACAAAAGGCAGAAATGGGATGGGAGGCAACAAGATAGTATGTTTAAAAAGGGGGGAGCAGAAATAAATCCAAACATGTCAGGATGTATTATGGGTTAACATCTCCCATTAAAAATAAAAAAGCAAACTCTCATTTTAGTTTTAGCATTTAGTTTTTAGAAATCCAGTTATAATTCAAAAAGGGTCATGTACCAAAATGATTATTGCAACTCTATTTACAATAGCCAGGACATGGAAGCAGCCTAAGTGTCCATCAACAGATGAATGGATAAAGAAGATGTGGCACATACATACAATGGAATATTACTCAGCCATATAAAGGAACAAAACTGAGTTATTTGTAGTGAGGTGGACGGACCTAGAGTCTGTCATACAGAGTGAAGTACGTCAGAAAGAGAAAAACAAATACCATATGCTAACACATATATATGGAATCTAAGAAAAAAAAGGTCATGAAGAACATAGAGGCAAGACGGGAATAACACAGACCTACTAGAGCATGGACTTGAGGATATGGGGAGGGGGAAGGGTAAGCTGCGACAAAGTGAGAGAATGGCATGGACATATATACACTACCAAACGTAAAATAGATAGCTAGTGGGAAGCAGCTGCGCATAGCACAGGGAGATCAGCTCGGTGCTTTGTGACCACCTAGAGGGTTGGGATAGGGAAGGTGGGAGGGAGGGAGACGCAAGAGGGAAGAGATATGGGAACATATGTATATGTATAACTGATTCACTTTGTTATAAAGCAGAAACTAACACACCATTGTAAAGCAATTATACTCCAATAAAGATGTTAAAAAAATAGAAATCCAGTTATATGCTGTTTATATGCTTCACCTAAACCAGAAATAGGAATAGAATATATATGCCAGTTAAATACCAGCAGAAAGGAAGGAAAGAAAGAAGAAGGAAGGGAGAGGAGGAAAGATGGAAGGAGGGGAAGGAAGGAATTTTAGAAAGAAAGAAAAAAAGATAAAGAAAGAGACATGTAGCAACGTTAATATCAGAAAAATCAAGAACTCAAAGTAAAAAGCATTAAAGAAAACAAATCAGGTTGTTTCATTCACCGAGAAGATATAGTCACTGAAATTTATATGCCAAACAAAGTAATTTCAAAATATATGAGGCAAATATTGTTAGAATTATAGAAATCAGAAAGGCTGCAATTATAGTAGAAGACTTAACCACACTTGTTTTTGTATAGATAGAGCAAATAGATTGCAAAATAAACAAGGATATAGAGAGATTCCACAACCCAATTAATAAGCCTCATCTAATGTATATGTATTTTTGTACTCAAGAAATAGTGTATTTTTTATTTAAAATATTTCAAACATACAGAAGAGTACAGAGAATTAAACGTACTTTTGCCCACATGTACTTGTCACACAGACCAAGCACATTTTATTTTCTTCAGATCCTCAGATTCTTCTGTTTTTGAAACAAAATATTACAGTTGAAGCTCTCACTTTATCCTATTTATCTTACTTCTTTTTCCCAAAAAAGCACCATTTAGAAGTTTCTTTCTTGTGCATGTTTTTTTCTTTTTTCTACATATATATATATATATATGTAACCAATATACATTATTGTTTTATGTATTTTACATTATGTGAATGGTATAATAAATATAGCCTTTTGAAACTTAAATCTTCATTTAATATTATTTTTTGTTAGTGATTTGATACATTTATATCTAGGTCATACATTTTAACTACTGAATATGATTGTATCTATTTTCCAATATGATATTACTATAATATATCATTGTACGGACTTCTGTTGCATGAATTATCCAATTTCTTTATCTCTTTGCCTGCTGATGGACTTGAGTTGTTCCCGTTTTGTGCAATTATAAGTGAAGATTTAATGAACATCCTGGGGCATGTCTCCTTGTGCCCATATTGAAAAGTTTCTCTGGGGCAGACCTTCCCAGCTGAGTAATGGGGGTTCTAATATATTGATTCCCTTAGCCCTCCAGAAAGATGGACCTGGCTTCACGCAGCTGCTGCCCTGGGGGCTGTTCCCTTTGGCTAAGAGCAGGCTATCTGTTCATCCCAGTGAGCTGGTACACATATTAGCATTTTAAACATATGCTATGATGTGAAAAAGATTAGAAAAAACTGCTCTAGTGTATGTATTTTGAAGTAGAATTTCTGGGTCAAAGAGTATGTAGTAGTTAACTATTGTTGTATAACAAATTGCCTCAAAACTTAGCAGTTTAAGACAACCGACATTTATTATATCACAGTTTCACAGGTCAGGAATCTATACCTGGGTTAGCTGGGGTGTCTCTGGCTCAAAGTCTCTCATGAATTTGCACTCAGGCTGTCATCCGGGGCTGCAGTCTCATATGCAGGCAAAATTGGGGTAGGAGGTCCACATCCAAGCTCTTTTACATGGCTGTTGGTAGGCCTCAGAAGATTCACTGCCAAGCTCACTCATGTGGTTACTCTCTGGCTTCAATTCCTTGTCATGCGGGTCTAACCATAGGCTTCCTGAGTCTCCTCACAACCTGGCAGCTGGTGAGAGAGAGAGCCAGAGAGCACCTAAGATGGAAGACATCGTTCTTTTATGACTTAAACTCAGAAGTGACATCCCAACACTTTTGCCATATCCTATTTATCAGAAGTAAGCCATAGAATTTGTCCATCTAAGTTACCAAATTTGTAGGCATGGAAATGCTCATAATGTCTTTATTATCTTTTTAATGTCCACAGGATCAGTGGTGATGGCTCCTCCATTTCTGATATTAGTTTTGTCTACTCTCCTTTATTCTTGGTCAGCCTAGCTAGAGATCTACCAATCTTACTGATCTTTTCAAAGAATCAGCTTTTTGTTTCATTGATATTCTCTATTGCTCTATTGTTTCCAATTTCATTTATTTCTGCTCTTTTATTATTTCTTTTCTTCTGCTTACTTTGGATATAATGTGTTCTTCTTTTTGTAGTTTTCTAAAGTGGAAGCTTAGATGATTGATTTTAGATCTTTTTCCTTTTCTAATATATGCATTCAATATTATAAGTTTCCCTCTAAGCACTGCTTTTAATGTATCCCACAAATTTTGATAAGTTCTGGTTTCATTTTATTTCAAAATTTTAAAAAATTTCTCTTGAGATTTCTTCTGAACCCATGTGTTGTTTAGAAGTACGTTGTTTAATCTTCAAATATTTTGAGATTCCAGCTATCTCTCTGTTATTGATTTCTAATTTAATTCTGCTGTGGTCTGAGAACACACTTTGTATGATGTCTAGACTTTTAAATTTGTTGTCTTTTAAATTTGTTAAGGTGTGTTTTATCACCCAGGATGTGGTTTATCTTCGTGAATGTTCCATGTGAGCTTGAGAAGAATGTGTATTCTGCTGTTGTTGGATGAAGTAGTCTATAAATGTCAATTAGATCCAGGTGATTGACGATGCAATTCGGTTCAACTATGTCCTTACTGATTTTCTGCCTGCTGGTTCCGTCAATTACTGATAGAGGGGTGTTGAAGTCTTCAACTATAATAGTGGATTCATCTATTTTTCCTTGTGGTCCTACCAGTTTTTGCCTCACGTATTTTGATGCTCTGTTGTCAGGCACATACACATTAAGGATTGTTATGTCTTTTTGGCAAATTGACCCCTTTTATCATTATGTAATATCCGTATTTATACCTGATAATTTTCCATGTCCTGAGACCTGATTTGTCTGGAATTAACATAGCTACTCCAGTGTTCTTCTTATTAATGTTAGCATGTATATCTTTCTCTTTAATTTACATTTAATCTGTGTCTTTATGTTTAAAATAGGTTTCTTGCAGACAACATATAGTTGGGCCTTTTTAAAAAAATACATTCTGATAGTCTCTGCCTTTTAATTGGTATAGTTAGACCACTCACATTTAAAGTGATTGTTGAAATAGTTGGATTAATATGTACCACGTTTGTAACTGTTTCCTATTCATTGCCTTTGTTCTTTGTTTCTCTCTTGTTTGTGGGGAGAGTCTTCCATTCTTTTTCTGCCTTCTCTGACTTCTAATTGAGCATTTTATATGATTCTATTTTCTCTCTTCTCTTCAAATTTCAACCATATTTCTTATGTTTACATTTTTTA
Organism: Pseudorca crassidens; assembly: GCF_039906515.1. Lineage (NCBI taxonomy): Eukaryota > Metazoa > Chordata > Mammalia > Artiodactyla > Delphinidae > Pseudorca > Pseudorca crassidens. The sequence continues at coordinate 74,231,962 of NC_090317.1, read as the reverse complement.
ATGGTTGCCCTGGAGTTGGCAGTATATGTTTACAACTGATCCAAGCCCACTTTCAAATGACACTATACTACTCCATGGGTAGTGCAGGCACCTTATAACAGAATATTTCCAATTCCTTTCTCCTGTCCCTTATAACATTGCTATCATTCCCTTATCCATAAGCTATAATCATCTAATACATTGTTGTTATTATTTTTTGGTGAAACTGCTATTCATTGGATCAGTTAGAATAAGAATATGGAAAGATTTTATTTATAACTTCATTTATTCCTTCTCAAAAACTCCTCCCCCCTTTTTTTTTTTTTTTTTTTTTTTTTTGTGCGGTACACAGTCCCCTCACTGCTGTGGCCTCTCCCGCTGTGGAGCACAGGCTCTGGACGCACAGGCTCAGCGGCCATGGCTCACGGGCCCAGCCGCTCCGCGGCATGTGGGATCTTCCCGGACCGGGGCACGAACCCGTGTCTCCTGCATCAGCAGGCAGACTCTCAACCACTGTGCCACCAGGGAAGTCCCTCCTCCCTTTTATTTTTTTAATGCAAATCCAAGTTTCTGACCCATATCATTTTTCTTCTTTCTGAAGAACTTTTAACATTTCTTCAGGGCAGATCTCAGAAGTGACATCCAACACTTGTTTACCAAATTTTATTTATTAAAAGTGTATTACTAAGTCTGGCCCACACTCAAGGGGAAGGGATTACATAAGGCCAGGAGTTCCAGGAGGTAGGGGTCATTGGGGCAGAAGGGGGCAGGAGCATTTCAACTTCAGTAGATATTGCCAATCCGTTTTCCAAAGTGGATTTTACCAATTATTGTTCCACCTGCAGTTTATTCACATCAGTGTTTCCCCACATCCCACCATTCTTGATACCTTCATAATTTAAAATTGTTGTCAAGGTGAGTATGGAACACTGTTGTTTGACTTTGCTTTTTCCTAAATTAGTATTGAGGTTAAACATCTTTTCACATTTGTTGGCCACTTAGATTTCTTCCTCTCTGAATTGTTTGTGCATATATTTTGTCCATTTTTCTATTGGGGTTGTTTGTCTTGTTATTATTGATTTCTAGGAATTCTACTTATGTTCTGCATACCAGACGTTAGTTATATTTGTACAGTTGCAAATATCTTCTAGCTGGTGTTTTCTTTAAATGTAAATATGAAATTATAAAAGTACTTAAAATAAACTATGGGGGAATGTTTTTTATAAGCCTGAAGTGGAGAAGACCTCTATAAGTTGACAAAATGTACAGGAGCAAAAAAGGGAAAGTTTCAACTTCACAAAAACAAAATGTTCTGGCAGGCAAAAAAAAAAGTCTATAAATCAACAATTCTAAGGACATTTAAAAATAAATGAAAACCTGGGGGAAATATTTTCTGCGAATTTCACAAAGGGCTCATTTCCCAAATACATGAAGAGCTCCTATAAATCAATAAATGACCCACAAACCAACGTTAAAATGAGCAAAGGATACAAATAGACATTTTATTGGAAAGGAAATACAAATGCCATTGAAACACACAAGAAGATGTTCACTCATAAAAATAAAATGAGATACCATTTCACCTGTGAGACTGACCAATATGAAAAAGCTTGTAAACACTGTGTGGTGGAGGGTGTGGAGCTTCAGGAACCTTCAAACGTTTCTGGGGTGTGGGTAAGTAAACTGGTGCAGTCTCTTAGTTGGCAAGTTGACAGTATCTATCAAAATTACTAATGCATATAGTTTTTGACCCAGAAAGTCTACTTCTAGGAATTCACTTACAAATATGCTTGCACATGGTTTGAAATGAAATATGTGCAATTCTATTCATTGCAGCATTGTTTTTAATAGTAAAAGAACAGAAAGAACCTAAATCTTTATCAAAAGAGAAATGAATAATTATTATGGTAGAATACTTACTATAGAGCAACTAAGATGCAGAATCTAAGTCTACATGTATCACAATGGATACATCTGATAATATTGAATGAAAAAAAAGATGTCAGAAGATATTCACAGCATAATAGCATTTATATATACTTTTCAAACACATAGAGGGCACATAGTTTAAGGATTGCTCCATCTTCCAGAGAATTGTTCATTTGATCACTGAGAAATGAATCTCCTTGATTCTAATAATACTTTTGGTGTTAAAGTCAATCTTGTCAGTGATCCTGTTACCCAATTTTCTTTTGAAAAGAATTTTTTTCTGGTATATTTTTATTCATCTCTTCTTTAAAATCTTTTAAGGTAACATCTTTATAATTATACACAAATAGGTATATAATTTTAGATACACTCATAAAGAATCCTATGTGCATATTTTGTAAAATTATAGTCTTTTCTTCTTTTTAGTTTTACTTATCTCCCTTCTCTGTCTATATCACTGCTCCCCATAACCTATATCAATAACCTAGTATTCATTATTTCATTTTTTTCATACTTGTATAATCATATACAGATATATGTATACTTATGTATATATATATACATGTGCAATACATGTGTGGGTTTTTATTTGCCCTTTTTTATTAAAATGAGATCATATATATCATCACTTTTTTTAAATAGATCTTTATTGGAGTATAATTGCTTCACAATACTGTGTTAGTTTCTTTTGCACAACAAAGCAAATCAGTTATACGCATACACGCACGTCCCTAACCCCTCCCTCTTTTTTTTTTTTTTTAAACCAGAACATTTATTGCATGACTAATAATTGAAATCCTTAAGATGAACTGGATGCTGCAACAGCTGCCCTCTTGGGTTTAGGTGTTGTTCCTTCACGGAATCCATGCCTGATTCTGCTGTATACAATTTTTAGGTGCCTCATTCGACCAGTCCCTGTGGTATTTCGTCTTTTAGCTTTAGCACTCCAGTTATACTTCCTCTTCCGCTTGGCAGCGTAGCCACATTTACCACAGGTCGACTTCTGAAGGTGGTAGGCCTTAGAGCCACAGAGGCGGCACAACGTGTGCGTCTTATTCCGACGCTTTCCAAACGAGGACGTTCCCTTCGTCATCTCGCTTCTGCCGCCGAGACCCTCCCCTCCCTCTTGAGCCTCCCTCCCACCCTCCCTATCCCACCCCTCTAGGTCATCACAAAGCGCCGAGCCGATCTCCCTGTGCTATGCTGCTGCTTCCCACTAGCCAACTATTTTACATTCGGTAGTGTATATATGTCCATGCTACTCTCACTTCACCCCAGCTTCGCCCTCCCACTCCATGTCCTCAAGTCCATTCTCTATGTCTACCTCTTTATTCCTACCCTGAAGCTAGGTTCATCAGTTTTTTGGGCGGTTTCTTTGGGTTTTTTTTGGTTTCCATATATATGTGTTATTTGTTTTTCTCTTTATGACTTACTTCACTCTGTAGGACAGACTCTAGGTCCATCCACCTCACTACAAATAACTCAATTTCATTTCTTTTTATGGCTGAGTAATATTCCATTGTATATGTATGCCACATCTTCTTTATTCATTCATCTGTCGATGGACATTTAGGTTGGTTCCACGTCCTAGCTATTGTAAATAGTACTTGCAATGAACATTGTGGTACATGTCTCTTTTTGAATTATGGTTTTCTCAGGATATGTGCCCAGTAGTGGGATTGCTGGGTCATATGTTAGTTCTATCTTTAGTTTTTTAAGGAACCTCCATACTGTTTTCCATAGTGGCTGTATCAATTTACATTCCCACCAACGGTGCAGGAGGGTTCCCTTTTCATCACACCCTTTCCAGCATTTATTGTTTCTAGATTTTTTGATGATGGCCATTCTGACTGGTGTGAGGTGATAACCTCATTTCAGGTTTGATTTGCATTTCTCTAATAATTAGTGATGTTGAGCAGCTTTTCATGTGCCTCTTGGCCATCTGTATGTCTTCTTTGGTGAAATGTCTATTTAGGTCTTCTGCCCATTTTTTAACTGGATTGTTTGGTTTTTTTGATATTGAGCTCCATGAGCTATTTGTATATCTTGGAGATTAATCCTTTGTCTGTTATTTCATTTGCAAATATTTTCTCCAGTTCTGAGGGTTGTCTTGTTTATGGTTTCCTTTGCTGTGCAAAAGCTTTCAAGTTTAATTAAGTCCCATTTATTTATTTTTTGTTTTTATTTCCATTACTCTAGGAGGTGGGTCAAAAAAGATCTTGCTGTGGTTTATGTCAAAGAGTGTTTTTCCTATGTTTTCCTCTAAGAGTTTTATAGTGTCTGCTCTTACATTTAAGTCTTTAATCCATTTGGAGTTTATTTTTGTATATGGTGTTAGGTAGTGTTCTAATTTCATTCTATCACTTCTTGCTGTTCTCACTCAATAACACTCCCTGAAATCGATTGGTATGACTCTAATTACTAACCTTCAATGGCTGCCTAGTGTTTCATGATGTGGATATACCATAATCTATTCGGCCATCAACCTACTGATAAATAATTATGATTTTCAAGTTTTTTAAATGCTATGATCAATGCTTCAACACACATCTCTCTACGTATAGGTCCTTAGGTGCCAGGGCTTTCATTTCCATGGAATGGTGTCCCAGAAGTAGAATTGCTAGGTCAAATGATATATGTTTTTTAGTTTTAGTGGATGGTACCAGATTGTTTTCCCCAAAGACTGGAACTCTTCCTGTTTCCACCAGCAAGATGTGGCCTACAGCATGGCTCACTTGACTGATCCTGGAGCAGATCCACTTTTCTCCTGTGGATGTGAAACTCAAAAGAGACATGCAGAGACTGGGGAGATTGGAGTGGAGTCATGTTCACATCAATCAACTCTGAAAACCAGTCCAATATCTTTGACAGTCTTACTTTTTGCCCAAGTTAGCCAGAGTTGAGTTCTGTTGCTTACAACCAAAAGAAACATAAATCCCTAAACCTGGTCACAAACTCAGCCTCGAGCCCAGATACAGATTCAGTTCTGATCCTGGCCACAGACTCAGTCCTCACCCTAGTCAGAGACTGAAGCCCATTCCCAGCCCCAGACTTCCCTGACCCCTGCTCGGCATCTCTCTGAGGGGTGCTCCTGGTTGCAAGGGGGGCAGGTGAGCTAGTGGGTACATTTCATCCAGAGCCTGGAACCCAAAAGTAAAGGCCTCTTTGTGGCAACTAATGCTGATGACTTTGGAGACAGAGGGGAATTTCTTGTGAGGAATAACTGGTAAAATCTAAGTCAGAGATGTCTTGGGGGCCTCTGGGTTGCGGGGAATAAGGGATCAAAAGGGAACCCAGTGGGAGATGGGATCAGGGGTTTGGTTTGTGGAGGTAGAGAATGAGGACAGTGAACTCTGGACCTAGCTCAAGGAAGTGGGGACAGAGCAGGGATGTGGGGAGGGCCAGCCATCTGGAGCTGGATGTGGCTGGACTGAGTTGCCTGCTAGAGCCTGGAGGGTCCCAAGGTCCTGTGCCCCGGGATGAGCAAAGAGGAGTTGCCATCGAGAGATGTCGAAGCAGCCTGTAGCCCAGCGGCCTCCTCCTTTGTCTCTCCCAACCACCTGGCACCGCCTGGACCAGCGGCTGGGACCCCATGCTGCCTGGCCCTCTCCCGGCTGTCCTGACTTTCCACAGGCTCCAAAGCCACCTGCCTCCTCCTCTTTCCCTCCAGTTGCCCCCGCCCTTCATCTTTTCCCCTGGCTCAGCTTCCCTTTGCGTGCTGCCTGCTGAGTTTCAGGGATTAGGGCTGTCTACCGTGGGACACAGCTCCCTTCTCTTCTCCCCAGAGCCAGGAAGCTCTTGCCAAGATCTGGTCCCAGCCTTACCCCCAAGGATCTCTGGCAGGAATCAGGCAGAGCTTACTGGGAGTGGGGCTGGAGGGGCAAGCCCAGAGTGTGGGGAGGGGACTAACATTTGTCAAATACCTATCATAAGCCAGATACTTTACTTCTACTCTCTCAGTGTATCTTCAGAGCGAGCTGGTGAGGTAGCAATTCTTATGTTTAGATGGAGAAGCTGAGGCTCAGCGATTGTAAGGGCTTTGTCTAAGGCTAGAGGTGGCCAAGCCAGAATTTAGAACTGGGACTGTCGACTCCAAAGCCAGCTACTTCCAGGCCTAAGGTGAGAGGAATGAGGGGCCTCGGTGCCTAACTAAAAGGGAGGCCCAGGTAAGGAGTTTCCTGGTGGAGGCCTAGAGCCGCTTACTGGATCCATGGCTGGGCTCCTGGCCCTGAGCTGCAGGGAGTGAGTGGAGAGGGCTCACTGGGCTGGGATGCTGGCTAAGCTACAGAGGCAGAGAACAGGTTCCCCTCACCCCTCACCTACAGCCTCAACTCAGGCAGCACTGGGCCACTGTCTTTCCATAGGGTTTCCCCTCAACCCTGAGTGCCTCTGTGCTTCTATCCACAAGGAGAGAAGGGAGCAGCTGGTGATGGTGGGAGTTGGCCAGGGTGGGGGAGGGCTGGAGAGAGGGCTGGGCAGAGTCAACAGGCCAGAAGACAGTCAGTTCAGGCAAGAACTCGGAACTTCCCCTCCTCTGACCTCACTGTTCCCACTTCAGCAATGGAGAGATTGTATTAGATGATGGCTGAAGCCTATGGCAACTCTGCCAGTGTGTGTGTGGTGGGGAAGTGCTGGGGCCGTGTCAGCGGGGAGAGCTTTGCCCACAGAACATGACTGGGGGAGTGGCAAGGGCAGGAGACAGGGTGAGCCTGGAAGACGGACCAATGGCTGGCATGGGAAGAGCTTCTTTGGGCCCTGCCTGTGAACCTAACCCTGCCCCTGGCTTCTCCCTTCACAGTAGAAGGGTGGAGGATAAGCAAATGGGGGCCAAGGTTATGGAAAATGTGCCTCTTTGAAGAGAACACTAGGGGAAGTGCAGAAACAAGGCTGTAAACATTGCTGGTTGCCCTGAGAGGGAGAGAAAGTGGCACCTCCAAAAAACAAGTGAAAAAGGCCACCTTCAAGTTTCCACAGAGGCACGAGGCACTGGCTGGCCTCTTAAACTGGGCTCTAGTTCCGGGCCTGATAACCCTGCTTGCCATGTGACCCTGAACAAGTCTTCTTCCTCTCTGAGCCTCAGTGTTCCCATCTGCACGATGAGAGTTTGGACCTAAATGCTCTCCAAGGGCTCTGACAGCTCTCATATTCCGGAATCTTCTACAGGTCATCTCTGAGTAAAGCCCCGTGAACTCAGCCCTGCCTCAGGCACTGACAGGTGAGTTGATCGGCTGTGGGAGTCAGAGTAACATTGAGACTTGGGGGTCATACTAGGATTCAATGTGAACTCCTCACCATGGCCTACAGGCTTGGCTTCCTTGGTGTCTTGTCTATCTTTCCAGCCTCCCCTCTTCCCGCCTCTGTTGTGTCTCCCCACTCCACTTTCCACTAACCCCCTTTCCTGGCCTAGAACACACCAGACTCCCCGTTGCTTCAGCACCTGCACACTTGTTATTCACCACACTCGGAATGCAGTTTCCTATCTCTTTGCTGACTAACTCTTCCTTCTGACTTGAGCTGAAATGCCACCTCTTCCAGGAAGCCTTTCCTCCTGGCCCCCTCTCATGGGCCAGTTCCTACTCTGAACCACCCTTGTAGCATCACATTACCCATCACAATAGTAATTATTTGTGCCACCTTTTTTTTTTATAGCTGTCTCTCCTCTCAAATTCCTATGAGCTCTGTGAGGGCAGAGGCTTTGTTTATCTTGTTCACAGCTCTACTTCTGGTGTCTAGTAGCCCAGAAACTTTCAACCCACAAATATTTCTTGAAAAAAATTTCCCAGCAGCTACCTTGTGTTGTAGACCTACTGGGGGGCAGGCACAGATATACAGGGTCTTATTTGGCCTTGGTATCACGCTCCCCCTTCTCATTTCTTAGGTGAAGTGATGGAGGCACAGAGAAGTAACAGATTTTGTCAGGCCCGATTTTGTCATGCCCGATTTTGTCCTGGACTAGGTGCTGGGCCACGCAGACTTGGGCCTGGCAAGCAGATCTGCCTGCTTCATGCCTCCTTTTTTGCCTGCCACCACTCTTCGGAGAAGAGCAGCAGCTGTGGCCTCTCCTCGTGTTCCCATAGCAACCAGTGCTTACCTCCCGCTCACACTGGTTCCTAATTGCCTGATTACGCATCTTCTCCCCCGCCAGCTCTGGAGCTTCTTGAGAGCAGGGTCCATGGCGGGCTTTGCCCTCCATTGCGTGCTCTGGGCTCAGTGAGTATTAGTTAAATGAACAAAAATGAATGCATGACTATCCATGCCCATGGGTTTTTAAAAGCTTTCATCACAAACAAGGTACCTGGCAGCCTGTAGTGGCTGGAGGGAGGGGCACTGGAGGACTCCTCAGCTCACCTCTGCTGAACAGTGTGCATGGCTGACCCCCCTTCTCCTCTCTTCCCTGCTGCTTGGGGAAGCTCTTTAGAAAACAGGCCAGGCAGCCTGCATGGTTGCGAGTGGGAGGGGGATGCTGGAGCCGGTGCAACACCCTCCCCTAACAATCCCCCATGCACACACACACACGCGCACACACATGCTCCCCTGCCACCTCCTTCTGAGGGAAGCCATCACAAATGCCCAGCTTTTGCTGTGAGAATTACCAACAACAATTGAGTTTCATATTCACTTCTAATGCTCAGTTCACGATCTCGCCAGTCAGCCTCTTCCTCTCTCCCTTCCTACTGCAACCATCTAACTCCGCTCGCCATCATGTTCTACCTAAGCTGCTCCAACAACAACCTCCCCGCCTCCGCCCTGTTTCCCTTCCTCCTCCCTCCCCATCCTCCATGGCACAGACAGGATGAGTGTCCCGAACAGAAATCAGCCCATGTTATTACCAGCCAGCCTCACAAGGGAGTCATCATTTTTGTGGCAGGACAAGAGTCTGTCAAAGCCACTGAGGCCACCAGATGGGAGGAAGGCAGAGCTACCAGTCCATTAGTTTAGTTCTTAAATGTTTGACTCCAAACCAGGCACTGAGCTAGAGTTCTGAGCTCACTAGAATGGAACCAAAATGAGTTCCTACACTAGTGGAAGGGACGGAAAAAATACCCTGGTATGAGCTGCACTTCGCACAGGATGCTATGGGAACATACAGAAAAGTATGCTTGTGCAGGAACAGGGAATGCGTCACAGAGGAAGGGACATTTGATCTGGGCTTCCTATCAGAAATTTTGGTTGTGAACAACAGAAATCATCTCTGACTAACTGAAGAGAAAAGGGAATTTGTGGGGTTGGGGGGTTATCTATAGGGAGCTTACAACATCAAGGGAAAGGCTGGAGAACCAGATTTGGAAATAGATGTAAGCAAAGGCAGCACTGAGGGAGGGGTTGGGAAGGTGTGCTGCTGAAACGGATGAGGGCTGTTCCCTCTATTCTCATACTGCCGGCTCCAGATTCAAAGTCCAAAGAGAGTGTCCAGTGACCAAGCTTAGTCCTATGCCTGCCTGTGGCTAGCCTGGGCCGGGGATAGGAAGACTATGTGCCTTTGGCTTCCATGGCAGCAGATCGCATGGATCTGCTGTTTCACCAACCTTACCCCAAATGAGGCAGAGACGATTCGCTTAAAGCAAACAGGGGTCTAAGGAAGGGAGAGAAATGGATGCAGCGGAGCCACAAACCAACGAATGGCCACTTCCTCCCTGATGACAGGAAAAGAAGAGGAGAAGGGACCAGGCAGAGACAACCAAATGGGCAAAGAGCCAAACCGTGCCGGGCTTGAGGCCGGTGGGCAGCATCATATGACTGGAGTGTCGGGGAAAAGGCGAAGCCCCCCAGTCGATGAGACAGGAGTGGGGAGAAAAGAGACCACAGCCTGCCCCATGGAGTGGGCCATAGGCAGCCAGCCTCCGGAGGAGAGGGGAGGAACTGACCAGATGGCATTTTAGGACTTTCACTCTGGAGGTGTCAAGAATGGATCAGAGGGACTTCTCTGGTGGTCCAGTGGTTAAGAATCCGCCTTCCAATGCAGGGGACTTGGGTTCAATCCCTGGTCGGGGAACTAAGATCCCACATGCCGCGGGGCAACTAAGCCCGTGCACTGCAACTACTGAGCCCTCACACTCAGAAGCCCACATGCCACAAATAGGAAGAAGCCCGTGTGCCACAACAAAGAGCCTGCGTGCCGCAACTAAGACCCGACACAGCCCAATAAATACATAGATATTTTTTAAAAATCTAAAATTAAGAAGAAAGAATGGATCAGAGATGGCAAAACTGGAGCTAGGGAGACCAGCAAGGAACTCTTCCAGGCAAGAGATGGTGAGGCCTGAATTCTAGCATTGGTCACGGACAGAGAGGAGCTGACAGATTCAAGACCAATTCAGGACCTAGGATCTACTGAACTGTGAGGGGTGGGGGTGGGTAAGGAGTAGGAAGTGATTGTGAAGGGGCTGAAGAAGGAGGAAGAAGCTTGAGAGAAAGATTTGCACCCTCCTCACGGGCTTCAAGATGCCCAGCTAACTCTCCCAACACCCATTCATTCAGTAATGTCAGCCTAGCCTGATTCATATGTGCCAGGCACTGTGTTATAGGAGAGAGAGAGGGAGAGAAAGAGAGAGAAGGAGAGAGATAGAAATACAGACCCAGACCCTTAATGGCCCCTCTCATACTCTGCTGCTGGTGGGAGTATAAACTGATAGGTTGATATAATTGCTGTGGAGAACAACCTGGAAATATATTCCACTCTTTTAAATATGCATATCTTGGCACGTTGACTTCCAGAAATTTATCCTAAAGACATAACAAGTGTGTACAGATAGACATATGTGCAAGGTTGTCACAGCATTGTTTTTAAGAGTAAAACAACTGTAAACAACCTCAGTGCCCATCAGTAGGAAACTGGTTAAGGAAATCATGATGCTCCCTTACAGGGGCTTACTCTGCAACCAGTTAGGAGGGACAAGAGAGCACCCCCCTGTCACCTGTGGCGGCCTTGCTTCTGGGCCTGACAGGCCCAGAGGAGGAGAGGGGAAAAGCTTCAACTTTTAGTGAAGTTTGGGGTTTCATCTGTAACACTGAACTGGATATGTTAATTCCTGAGAGTAATTGGAGGAGTTTTTTTTTTTTTTTTAATTCTCTGAAAATGACTGAAAAATGTATGGATCTTTCAGAGATTTCACCTAAGAAGCAGAGGAGAAATGGGTCACAGAGAGAGTTGAGGGAGAAAATGAAGTTGTTTTCTGCTTGTGCAGTTCAAGCTGTGTGCTAAAATTTACAGTAACAACAATTTATCTCTGGGGAGTTAGGATAAAGGGAGGAGGCATGGCTTTTACTTAATACTTTAAACACTTGGGCATTGTTGGAATGGTTTACAATGTGCACAAATTACAGAAGTCAAAAGTCAGTAGAACCAATGAAGATACTTGAATTTGTGGAGGGCAGGTGGGGGAGATGCTGACAAGTTGCTTGGTCCCAGAACTCCAGAAGCAGAGAATCCTTACCTCAGCACTATGGCACGCTGGGCCCCATACTCCTTTGTGCCCCGAAGGACGTTTAGCAGCTTCCGGGACCTCTACTCACTATCTGTCAGTAGCAGCCTTCCACCCCAAGTTGTGGCAACCAGAATGTCTCCAGATGTTGCCAAATGGCCCCTGGGGGGTCAAATCGCCCCCTGGATGAGAACCACTGCTCTAGAGGGATCTTCAGAATACACAGGTGTCTTCGGAGCCTCTGGGCCTGGTTGCCTGGGAGTCAGGAGATGTGGCTTGATTTTGGTTCTGCCACTTACTAGCTGTGTGACCATGAGCTTTCCTGAGCCTCACTTTGCTCAACTCTAAAATGGGATTCATAGTAATAACATGGCAGCCAGGACCGCTGTGAAGGCGAAACGTCTGGAAAGTAGCAAGTGCAGGTCTGGGGCTTGCAAGGCACTCAGTTGATATCAGGACCCAGTGGCCCACTGGGAGGGGGTGATATGGCTCCCCTTTGGGCCAAAGGCTGAAGCCAGATGGGCTCCTGAGCCTTCCCTCCCTGGCTACTCACCTCTTATTAAAATAGAGTAACTTTCTTTTATGTAGACCAAACTTCTGTTTGTACTTTGGGTCTCCTGTCATTCTGCCTCTTCTGGAAAATCTGACCCCACCGGTGATCCTTCTTCAGGACAACCAGGCTCTCCCTTTCAAGTGGATCTTTCCCAGTTGCTTTGAAAGGGCTCAGGTCTCCTTCACTGAAATAAACCACTTACCTTGACCTTACTTCTTTCTCCAGCTACTGCCCTGCCTCTCCCTCTTTTCTCTCACTCCTTGAAGGTACTTCACACCCAGCCGGTTCCAAACTGATCACACCATCTTCCTCCCCAAACCTGCTGTCTCCCGTCCCTTCTCATACATAGCAAAGGGCACCCCTTACATCTTGTGCACAGACCTTAGCCTAGGAGCCACTGTCAACCTCTCCCACATTACCAACCCCATAGCCAACCCTGATCATCTTACTTCCTAAGTCACTTTGGCTTGGAAAATTATTTCTAAATAGGTAGTACATTCAAAAATCAAAATAAACAGAAGAAGGGATGGTGTGAGGAGTCTCACTCCACTTCCATCAACCTGAAGCCCCCCACCCGCCCAGACACACACAGATGAGCCACTTTTATTATCGGAGGGTAGCCTTCCCGTGCATCTTTATGGAAAAGTGAATATAATGTGTATTTTCTCCCTTTCTTCCACAAATATACATTGTTCTGTACCTGGCATTTTTCACTTAACAGCGTATCTTGTCAATCTTTCTCTTCAATACTTGGAAACCTTGTTTACTCTGTTTATCCATGCTATTCTCTGGATCTGCCATCGTTTATTTAAGCACCAGTTATATGTAATCTTTTGCTATTGTAAACAATACCTAAACATATTTTTTTAATCCACCCACTTGTTTCAGTCTCCTTTGTCTCCACTGTAAGAAAGCTACCACCATCTTTTACTCGACTTGGCCAAATAGCTTCCTAAATGCTCGACGCAGCTCATCTCTTGCCCTCTCTTCTCACAGCAGCCAGAGTGCATTTCCAAATCATGACTTTGGTCACGTCATTCCCCTGCTTAAAGCCCTTCTGTGGCCTTCCCGTGCTTTTAGGGTAAAGACAAACCCCGCACGATGGCATGGAGCCTTAGCTAGCCTCCTGTGCCCACTGTCCATCCTCTCCTTGACCCACTCCATCTTCCCCTTCTCCACTCTGCCCTGCTGGCCGCCTTCAGAGTTCTTTTTTGCATATGTTGTTCCCTCTACGTAAAATACTCTCCTCTCCTCTGTTCACCTCATTTATTTCTACTTGTCCTTCAGATCTCAACTTACCCGCCTGCTCTTCGGGGAAGTCTGCCCTGACCTCCCTGCAAGTCAGAGCCCAGGATTATAGGTTCTCACCTAGTACCTTATGCCTCTCCTGCATCACCCTTGTCCCAGCTGTGGTTTCACGTTTATCTGTCTGATTCTTTGATTCATGTCTGACTCCTATTACCCCTTCATGAGATCCATGAAGGCAGGGGCCTTACCTGTCTTTGCTTATCATGAAGCCCCTGCATCTAGGAAAATTGTTGACTGAATCAATGAAAGAATGAGGCATATAGGGGACCAAGCAGAGGACCTGACATGTAGTAGGTGATCAATAAAAGTCACTCTCCTGGGCTTCCCTGGTGGCGCAGGGGTGAAGAATCCACCTGCCAATGCAGGGGACATGGGTTCCAGCCCTGGTCCGGGAAGATCCCACATGCCACGGAGCAACTAAGCCCGTTCGCCACAACTACTGAGCCTGTGCTCTAGAGCCTGCGTGCCACAACTACGGAGCCCGTGTGCCACAACTACCGAAGCCCACGTGCCTAGAGCCTGTGCTCCACAACAAGAGAAGCCACTGCAATGAGAAGCCCGTGCACCACAACGAAGAGTAGCCCCCACTTGCCGCAACCAGAAAAAAACCCGCGCAGAGCAACAAAGACCCAACACAGCCAAAAAAACAAACAAACAAATAAAAAACAACAGTCACTCTCCTTGCCGTCACTCTCTCCTCTGTGCTCTGGAGCCCATGACAGGTCACCTTCTATACTCCCTACTCAACAACGCTCTGGCCTTTACCCTGGCCTCCCTCTCCTTCATGGGTCTCATCTGATGGTTGACCATTCCTTCCTCTTGGAAATCCACTCTCTTGTCTCCTCTTGATGCCCCAGGAGCTCCCTCCCCCTGCCTGCATCCTCCCCAGCATCTCTTCCTCTGACCGCTTCTGAGATGTTGGACTTCCTCAGTTTCCATCCCAAGCCCCTTTGCTTCTCACCCTATACACGCTCTCTTCAGCCATCTCATCCATGCTCGTAGCTTCCATCACCATGAAAAGGCAAACAGTGCGTTTCCTGCCCCGGTCTCTGTGATGTGCCTCGGGCCCCTGTATAAATGCCACCTCTGCCTCAAGAATGTAAGTGGAGGCAAAGAGTAGAGACTGTATCTGTACTTGCTTACAACTGTCTCCCCAGCCCCTAAAGCACATAGTAGTCACCTAATTAAGTGCATGAATGGAGGGGCCCCATGCTAAGATAGAGAGCTGCCTCCTCCAGATGGGGTCTCTTTCTAGGCAGAGAGAGGGGCTGTGTGCCAGGTGCCAGGTCCTGGCCTTACCTGTGCTGGACTCTAGCAGATACCTCATACTCAGAATAAGGAGGGAGGATGGAATTCCAGGCAGGATTTACACCCAGAAGCCAGTGGTCCACGGACCAGCCAACTGTCCTAGGGGGTTGGTTCACCCCATCTGCAAACCACAGCCTTTGATCAGAGAGGGCAGCTCATGAGAACACGTGCCAGTACCATATCCAGCCGTGTCAACCTGAAGGGGAGCGTGCAGCCGGCCATGGCTGGTGGCAAAACTATCAGAGGGAATGGAGGCACAGACTGAGGCCCCGTGAGCCAGGACAGGGAGCTGAGGTTGAATACTCTCACCACATGGAGGGAGACCAGGCCACCCTGCTCCCAAGCCCAGGGCCTTCCTGACAAAGGTCTGAGAGGGGGAGGCCAGGTTGAGGGGCAGAGGAATTCTGCTTGCAGCCCTGACACTGCTTGTGGTGCGGCCTCCTACAGAAGGCAGGTTTGAGTGAAGTCCAGGCCCCTGCTCTGTGTGCCATGAAAACTGGCACAAAGCACAGAATGTTGTAAGTCAGAGCTGAGCAGGTCGTTTGAGACCACTAGTTCCACCCACCTTGTGCTTCTAATGGGAAAACTGCGGTTCAGATTAAGGCAGAGACTGTCCTGTAGTTATTAACTGGCAGGCTGAACTATCTGGCTTATCTCTTGGCCAGTTGCCTTGGGCCTACTTGGCCCCGCAGAGTTGACAGTCTCTTCCTGCTTACATTCTAGCGGGGAGAGGCAGTCCACAATTTTTTTTGAATTAAGTAAAGTATGAGGCATGAAAGATGGTGATAAGTGTTATGGAGAAAGAGAAAGCAGTGAAGGGGGATTGGGAGCGCTGGGCGTTTAGGATTTTAGATGGAGTGGTCAGGGAAGGCCTCCTTGAAAAGGAGGCATTTGAGGTAAATCCGAAGGAGACGAGTATGTGAGCCAGGCTCTCTACACCATGCTGTGGGGATGCCTGGAAGGGGGTCTTGACCTCAGACTGGTTTCCCCCAGGACCACAGTGGAAGGGCTTCCTGGGAGGTTGCCACATGGATTTTGGCCTGGTCACAGGGTCAGGAATAGACATATCTTCCAAAACTGCACCTGGACACAAAACCAAAGGCCTTTGACACCCTAGGTCAGGTAATGATAATAATAACAAGAGTAGATACACACTACTATATATAAAAGAGATAAACAAGGACCTACTGTATAGCACAGGGAACTATACTCAATATTCTGTGATAACCTATATGGGAAAAGAATCTGAAAAAGAAAAAAAAAATATATATATATATATAAATGAATTACTTTGTTGTTCCCTGAAACATTGTAAATCAACTATACTTCAGTAAAATAATAAACTTTTAAAAATAACAACAACAGCAATAATAACAATAATAATAATGATACTACTGAACTTGCACTGAGCACCTGCCGTGTGCCAGGCACTGTTTCATGCCTGCTATGTGTGTTATTTCATCCTCATAATGACCCTATGAGGTAGGTGCTATTTTTATGCCCATTTGATAGATGAGAAAACGGAGGCTTAGAGCAGTTACAGAACTTGTCCAAAGTCAAAAAGTTAATGAGCAGCAGAGTCAGGCTTGGATCCTAGGTCACTGGCTTTATACACAGCAGCAGGTTTTAGCTGTCTGGGTTGAGGTTGTCTGGAGGCAGAAGACAGGTTCCACTATCTCTTGGGCTCTCTGCTGTGGTCCCAGGGCTGGACAGCTCAGAGGGAGTTGAAAATCCATGTCTAACATGGCAGCTGACCTGGGTGTAGGACTGCACTGGGGGCCTCCACAGGGAAGGTGGACTTCTCCTCTACTGAAACATGAGCTCCGTGAGCACAGAGTCCTTGTCTGTTTGGCCCACTGTTCCATCACCAGTGCCTAAAACAGTGCCTGGCACATAGTAGGTGATCAATCAATACTGGAATCAATGAGCAAATAACAGAATGAATGAACATTCCATTCTCACTTACCAAAAGCTGGCCCAGACATAGAAACCGCCATCTTTCCGAACAACCAGGCGATCTGGATCTCTGCCTCCTTGAAAATGTGAGGCGAGAAAAAGCATGGAGGAACAAGGAGCAAGCGAGACTTGGCTGGGGCAGACCCCAGAGCTAAGGACTAGGAAAGTGATGGGAAGTGGTGCAGAGAGGCCCCCCTATGTGAGCACTGGGCTGTCTGCTTTACATACACCACAGCTTCGGGAGGCAGGGACTGCTGTGATGCCTAACAGAAAGACGAGGAAACTGAGGTGCAGAGAGGTAAATAGCTTGCCCTAGATGACAGGGGCGTTGTAGAGTGGAGCTGGGATCGGCAAGACAGGCTGCTTGCTTGCTGCAGTCCCTGGCTGGGGTACAATCAAAAGCTCCCCCTCTTTGCTGTCTGCCCTCACCCACCCCAACCTCCTGAGCTCCTCTGCTCGCAGCCGTCCCCAACCTCCGCCTGGGAGCCGGCCCTGCCTCTTCAGTCCCCCTGAAGAACAGGGACTCCAACACAGCAGGACCTCTCTCCCATCACCCACCTCCAAATTCAGGGCCAGGCCAGGCCCTGCATGGAGAAACAGGCTGGGAGTTAGATAGAGCCAGGTTCAAGTCCTGGTTCCTCCACTTAGTACTCAGAGAGGCAGATCTTCTACCTCTCAGACCCTTAGTTTCCTCCTCTGTAAACGGGGGAAACTGTCACCCATCCCATAAGGCTGTTGTGAGGATTAACTGAAATCACTCAGGGGAAGAAGGTGGATGCCAGGCAAGCTGGGAACCGGGAGAGGTTGTCATAATAATCTACCACATTACAGGTTACACAGCACATTTCCATTCATTTTTAGGGTCCACTTTATTCTGCACAACCATCCCATTGGGATGGTATTATACCTGTTTCACAAATGAGAAAATAATTGGCCCAAAGGCATGTCATCTGGAAGTCACAATGCAGGGATTCAAAGCTGGGTGCATGTAACTCCCAAGCGCTCTTCATCACATGGCCAGCCCTACTTTGCCCTCATATATAAGGTCTGGGGGGGACGGTGGTGGTCTTATAAAGGGCTGCTTTATCCTGATCACCTGCTCCAAAGTAATGCTCGGTGTACTGGGCGGCTCTCTTTGAGGCCAGAGCTTCATAAAGAACTTTCCTCCCAGCGCCCCCGCACCCCCATTCCTCGGTGGCAGCAACAAAGAAAGGAAAATGGCTGTTTACTCAGAAGGACTGCAAAAGGGGAGGCAGGTCAGCAGGAATGCCATGCTGAGGAGATGCAGTTCAAAGCCATCAAAACTGTGTCTCTGGTCATCCTTAGAGGTGGCCTACCAGAGAGGCCTCAACAACAGCCTAACCCATCATGGAGTCACAGTGGCCACCCACCATGCAGGGCTCTGCCTCCTGCTGACAGCTGTGCAGCACCGTAGGTGGGCTGGTTCCCTTGGACAGAGCGCGTCTCTACTTTTCTGTTGACCGTAAGGTCCTCTTTTTACCTTTAGTGGTCTGCTAATTTTCCACAAATTGTCCAGGTATAGACTTATTTTTATTTCTTCTGCTCAGTTCTTGGAGCGAATGAGCTTTCTCCCTGAGAACTCATACCTTCTTTCAATTCTGAAAAATTCTCCGCTATTATCTCTCAAGTGTTGCCTTTTCTTCATTTGTTCCCCATCATCTGTGTGGACCTTCTGTGAGACTTAGGCTAGAGCCTCTCAGTATCTGCCTTCATGCCTTTTAACTGCTCGTTCAAAGTTTGTGTCTATGCTGGTGTGACTCCCTCGGTATTAGCCTCCAATTCACTAATTCTTTCCATGACTGGGTCCCAGCTATAGCTACCCCATTTATGGAGGTTTTCTTTTTTATTTCAATGACCATATTGTTTATTTCAAAGATTTCTAATTGATTTTCTTTTCCTATCTCTCTTCCTGCTTTTGTGCAATCATATCTTGTCCTTTTAAGGACTATCATGCCTTCGTTTATCTCTGCGAACACCCTAGACATGCTTATTTTCAAAATCTGTCAGCCTGCTCTCCAAAACTTCATCTGGAATAAATTTATGTACTGATTGTAGATTTTGTTGGCTCTCTCCGAGCGTTATATTTCTTTATATGTTTTGGAATTTGGGGTTGCAGCCTCATTTGGAGAGGGAGAGTCGGTGCTGTTTTGTTTGTGTTTATGTTTTATTGTCTGTCTCTCTCCCTCAGTTCTATCCCTCCCTCCCCATCTGGTGCTTTCATGGTTGCCTACTCTGGTCTCCCAGACCCCCCAGGCCAAACTCCGGTCTTATAATGGCGGGTCAGGGCTCTGCCCTTGGGGATGTTAGGGGTTTCCAGCTCCAACCTGGAGCCCTTGTGGCTCGCTTCACTTCCTGGTCATGAGTCAGGGTATGGCCCCTCCAGCTCCCCATGGCCTTCCAGTCCACGCTGCCTTGTAGGCAAAATTCCCAGGAGCAGTGGCCATTTCCAGCTCTTACTGGGAGGGCCCTCTCCCTCCTCCCACTGGCTTCCATAGTGAACCTGGTTCTAGCCTCCCACCCTATGGTGGAGCCCTTGTAGCTCCCCAAGAGCTGACTTCCGGGCACCCCACGACCTGTGCTCCAACCTGGGGGCTGGTGGGCTGCCGCAGCGCTCACCGCTATGCGCTTCTGTGCGTGCTGCGTATCTCAGTTTTTGAGCCGGGCTGTCTTTGGGGTTTTCTCTTTTTACCGTATATTGATGATCCATCACTCTGTGTGTGCTCTATATATCATGATCATAAATTACTTAACCGATCCCATAGCATGGGACTTTTAGGTTGTTTTCCACTTTTGACTAATACAAACATGAAAGCAATAAACATCCTTCATGTATTTGTCTAATTCCTAATGCAAAGTTGGGGGAACGAAGGGTGCAGCCATGTTTCAGTTGGATACGTGTTGCATTTCATATGGACCACCCCGATCATCCCCACCACTACCACCGAAACACTGTCCCCAGCATCGGGCCTGTGGGACGGAACAAAGGAGGCCCTAGAAATGAACGAGGCTGTGATTTTGTGAACTCTGCCTTGGTGTACAGGGGTGAGGCATTCTCAGACCACTTCTTCCCTGCCGTGAGTTATTTCAGTTAATCTGCATGACATCCCAACAGGCTAGGTTAACATTAAGCCTCACTTCGTCAAGGACAAAGCTGAGGCTCAGAGAGGTAAGATGACCCCCTAAGCTGTCAGTGGTAGAAAGGAGTCTACACGACGCTGAGGAGAAGCACGGGTGCTCCCAGTCTGCTGAGCTGCAGAGAGGAGGCCTTTAGGCCTTCTCTGAGCCAGGTGTTTAGGAACTTGCCCCCTCCGTGGGGCCATAGCCTGCAGGGGTTGTGGGCAGCACCTAGATGTCTGGGTTTAGGAGGCTCCAGGGCAGCCTCCACCCTGTGTGGGACAAGTGCCGGCTTTGCCACTCAAGCTCACCACTCACTAGTTAAGCAGCCATGGGCTCTTCCTCCTCTGCCTCCTCTATTTTCTCAACCAGAGGCAGCTGGGTACAGGAGAGAGCGCATGGACCCCGGATTTAGATAGACCTGGATATTTTTTCTTTTTATAGCAATTTTTAAAATTGAAATATAGTCGATTAACAATGCGGTGTTCGTTTCTGGTGTACAGCAAAGTGATTTGGTTATACATACCTATATATTCTTTTTCAGATTCTTTTCCATTATAGGTTATTACAAGATTGAATATGGTTTCCTGTGCTATACAGTAAGGCCTTGTCATTTATAGACCTGGATTTCAGTATGAGCTCTGTCACTTTCCTGATGCTTGAGCTCGGGCAAGTCACTTCACCTCTCTGGGCCGTAGTTGCCACATCTGTAAAGTGGGCATAATAAGGCCTGTCTCGGAGAGGCATTGTTAAGATGAGAGGAAGTCCTGTGTGCTTGGCACATAAAAGAGATTCAAATAAAGTCTGTTTCTGACAAGAAGGGTGAAAAGTCACTTTCCCAAGTCTGCCCAGCCAATCAGCTGGGGCTCACTCTGTCCTGACACCACATCCCGTATTCTTCCCAGTGCAAGAGCCCAGCCTCTCTCAGTCCTGTATTTCACTGTTCTTCTGTCCCACTGTGTTCCCTCCTGCCAAAGAGAAGGAATGAACCCAGGGAGCCTGAGGCTCTGGCCCCTTTGCCTACTCCGTTAGGCCCTGCTTACCTCTCTAGGGATGCTCAGCAGAGCAGGTGTGAGCCCAGTGCCCCGCTCGGCAAAAGCTGCGACACACGGGGTGGGGGTGGGGGCTGCAAGTCTGTGATCACTGAGGCCCCTGCGGCTCCGAGCTGCTCACAGCCTGGGGCTGAAGCCTGCGGATAGGTCTGTCTGCTGTCTCAGGGGCCATTGGCAGCCTCTTAGAAGCCAGAGCAGGCCTTCCTATTCCAGCAGCACCTGCATTTGCATTGCCTCTGAGGGGCGGTTAGGGCATGGGCGAGCCTTGGGAATTCCTGAGGATGTCCAAAGCACTTCAAAGCCACGAGCTCATCCACCCCCCTGCCCTGGAGAGAGTGGCAAGGGGGGCAGATCCCAACCACTCCATAGATGGGCATCTGAGGAGGCCAGCTTCAGGCCCGCAGTGGCCTAGGATAGAAGCTGTGGCCACATGGGGATCGCCTTTGTGCAGGGCTATGGCATATGGAGATATTTGATCGCGAGCTCAATGTGAGGGAATGGGATGCCATGAGCAGAGGTGAGGCGGGGACCCTTGGAGCCCCAGATGCCCACAGCTCTCACAGTTTACAACCTGGATCTCAAGACAGGCAGAAAGACTGTCACTGGTACCTAGCAAGATGACAAGTGAAGACCCAGGCCCTCCCAGCCTGGGTCACGGGAACACTCCTGAGGGTCTCTGGCCCTGGTCCACAGCTCACTGCCAAGGATTGTTCAGCTACCACCCACCGCCTGGAGGCTTTCTACCCTTTCATTTTTCTCCCAGCCCAAAACCCAGTGGTCCTGAGGGATCCCCAAGAGAGGAAAGCTCTGGCGGGGAAACCCCTTGCCAGAGAGTCTCAGTCAGGTGCTTAATGTACAGGTTTTGTACAGTCTTAACAAGCAAGGTCTATGTTGTTGCTTCATGTTTTGTGTAGGTGACGGTGGTGGTTCCTGGCTCCACTGGGCACGAGGGCCTCCGGGAGTAACACATACGGGCCTGGGAGTCCAAGCCTCCATCCTTCTTTGGCTTGGGGAGGTCTCATGGCGTGGTCTTCTCTCCTAAGAAGGGGCACTTTGCCTGAGTATCATCAGGCTCTGGGAGCAAACACCAAACTCTGGACCCAGAAAACCTGTTCTTAGAGGAGGTCTGGACACCTTGTTCCTGGATTTATCAATCACCAGGCTTCTTGGCTTTGTCCCCTGCACTACAGGTCCAAGGACAGATGGGGCATTTGGGGGTTTGAACACACAATCTGTTCTTCCCTCTGTTCTTCTCCTCTCCCAGCCTGATCAAAGGCTGCCCTGGGACCTGACTTCCCTGTTCCTTTACCACTGGGTTCAGGGGCATGGCCAGGGGCTAAGAGTGCTGAGACAAGCCACCCAAACCCAACAGGACAGGAAACCAGCGAACCTTAGACATGAATGTGTCGTCATCAGTCACAAATCACACTTCCTGATTCAGAGACTCACCAAGTAGCAATGTCAAGACAGTTCCATCTGCCTCAGTCCCCTTGCATTGCAGCTGAGCAACCTGAGGTCCAGAGAGGGCAAGAGATCACACAGCAAGACGATGACAGAGCCCAGGTCTCCAGACTCTCAGTTCAAGGCCCTTTCTCCCACACCTATGACCTTTCCCGAAGGAGTGGTGACAAGTGGGAGAAGCTGGGGGTGGGGGGTGCATAAGGCAGGGAGTCGAGGGGAAGAACGTGGGAATGGAAAGTCGCTAGGAAGCAAAGCCCCCAGCACTGAGTGGCAGCCCACCCTGGAGACATCAGCCTAGCTATCAAGCTGCTTCCATTGCTGAGGATTAGCACAAACATCCCCCAGCTGGGGGCCTCCCTGCTGGCCAGCTGTGCAGGCTTTGGGTGGCGCGCCCCAGATGCGGGAGGCCCCAGGCTGGAGGCTGGACTTTCTCTCTAGTGACGTTGTGTGCTCTCCCGGCATCCAGAGGGCATGGGCCAGCCTCTGGCTCATCTCTGCTGTCAGGTCCGGTGAAGGACAGTCAACACTCCTGGCTGATCAAAGGCACTCCCACCCTCTAGCCCCAGGAGTGCTAGGAGCGAAGGGGAGTGGGGAGAGCCCAGATGCCATCCTGCCATGCTTTGAAGTCCCAGTGCATCCTGGGAAGGAATGGCTTCGGAGTGGGACCTCTGGAGCACAAACTAAACAAAAATTCCTGCCATGTGTTACGATGGAGGCAGGAGAGCTGAGTCCTAACACCTTTGGCCAGTGCCTTCACCTCTCAGAGCCGTGGCCTCCCCAACTGGGTCAGTTGGGCTCCACAGAGTAAGGGCCAGGCCAGTTCTGCTACCTTGTGACTTTGATTTTCTCTTCCTTCTCCCTGAGCTCAGATGGGCAGGGAGGCCCAGGGCAGGCTGGTGCTCAGGGGTAGATGGAGTCTGGCACCGAGGACAGGATAGATGGGATAGCTTGGCGTGGAGGGAATTTATTCATTAATTTATTCATTCATCCATCATGGAACATGTACCATGTGCCTTAGCCTGACAGCTTGGAAATAGGACACCCTAACGTGTTGCTCCACGACCCAAGAGACCTAGATTCTGAATTGGTCCAACCCCTCATCGTGCATCAAATCTGTTCGAGAGTGGGATGACGGCGCCTGTTCTGAACTTTCAGCCAGCAGGGGCTGTATCCAGCAGGGGTTTTGGGTGAATCTGATTCCAGCTAATTTAAACTGAAAAGAATCTCCTAGAAGACTTTGAGATGGCTCAGAGTCTGCCGGAGAATCAACCTCGGAGAAAGGGCAGACACCCAGCAAGGCAGGGAAGAATGTCACAGGGCCAAGGGACAGTCAGGCTAGTTTACTACCTCTGGCACTGCTCTTCCTCCAGCCCTTACAGTTGACACTGAAACTGAGAACCATTTCTTAAATGTCCCTGTTTCTTTACATGGGGAGAAAATGACTGGCTTCTGACCTTCTCTCCTCACAAACTCCCCTCTCTCCCTGCCATTTCTCCAGCTACTTTAGCCTGGACCGAAGCTGACTTTGTTTTGGACCCAAAACCCTGGATTCAACACCCGCAAGAACCCCCGGGCTTTCTGAACGTGCCATGTGGCCAAACAACTTCTTTTTCCTCGTCACATGTGTTCTTTAGGGTCACATCTGGAGGGGCCAACCTAGCCATCTCCCTTACTAGTCTGGATCACCTTCTGCCTGGCCCCAGGCTAATTCAAAGCCCTGTGAACTTGAACGTGATGTCACCTCAGGGTCAAAAGTGAAAGTGGGGTGCCAGGAGCAGGATGGCCAAAACCTGTGATTGCCCCTAGGATAGTCAGTCAGAGGGAAGCCAGTTTGCTCAAAGCCCAGGGGGCTGAGAGAACCTGGTGCCAGCCTGCCAAGGAGCCGGGCTGTGCCAGAGACCAGGCCAAGCTGGATGTGGAAACCACATTGGGGACCTACTGGTGCTGAGCCCCTCACATAGCTGTTCCGAGAGCCCTCCAAGCAGAGGCAAAGGGCATCTCCTGTCCTTCCCATCACCCGCTGAGATGGCAGTGCCCTACCGAGGTGGGGGACGTGGGAAAAAAGAAAAGCTTTTCTTCAGGCTTCATGCCTTAGGACATTAGGGCCATTATGTGGCTTGCTCAAGGTTATGTAGATGATAATGAGCAGACTTGGAATACCCAGGTCCTTGAGCAGGCAACAAAGTACTCTAGCAAGGACCATGTCGTACCAACTCCCCCAGATAGCTTTCAGGACCCCCTCCTCCCCTGGGCCTCTTGCCTCAGGCCTTAACTCACTCACTTAGAACCACAGTGTGTCAGGACTTGAGGAGACCCGAGAAATTAGTTATCCAGTCCTCCCCAACACACCCGTGTACACACACATGCACATACTCATGCACGCTCGGAGCACAGATGGGAAAGTGAGGCTTGGGGAGGGAAAGGAGAATGATGCCAAAGATTGGCAACAATTCAACAGGCTTAGAAGCCAGATCTCTGGACTCCTCCGGTAGCCTTTGCTCTGTGTCCAGGCCTGGCTGCATCCCTGTCCTGCTCACCTTGTAACCAAGCCCCAGCAGCTGTGACTCCCGGCTCCCCTCTCCATCCCTTCCTAAGCTCTGCAGTCAGGGCCCGGCCTATAGCCCAAGAAGCCCCCAGCCCCCCACATGAGCACAGAGCACAGCAGGGTCAGCTGCTACCCCCAAGCCACTCCCAGGGGAACAGCCACCCTGCTTCTGGTCCACGTCCTTCCCTTTCAATAGCATGTGTGAAGAAGCAATTGGTACCAGAAAGAATCCATGGAAAGAGGTAGTCCCGGGTGAGACAGCCCAGGCTGCTAATGGAAGAGGCAGCTCCTACCCCTTCCATCAAAGCCTTGGAATCCAGAACTGCAAAGGCCCCAGGGAGGAAGTAAAAGGAAGCCGAGTTGCTAAGTGGCCTGCTCCCAGCCCCCGCTGCAGATGCCTGGCTGGCTGGATAGAGGGGAGGCCAGCAGAGGAATGATAATAACCATCCCTCACATCTGGACAGCCTTTTCACACACCACTAACTGGCTCTCCACTCCTCCTCTTGTCTCAGCCACACAAAAGGGTCATTATCCCCAATGGCCAGATGGAGGCTCAGAGAGGACAAGAAACCTGCGTAAGGTTGCCCAGCAAGTCAGCAGTGATGGTAGGTGCCATTCTGCATTCCAGGATTCCACATCCCGTGCACATGCCCTTCGCTTTCTGCCTTGCCTACAGGTCCAGGCCTAGGGCTTCTGAGCCCTGCCCTTGCCAGGGGGCAGAGGGCATGGGCGTCCAGGCTGGGAGGGACTGTGAGAGAACAACAGGGTCAGGGACGGGGAGGGTGCTGAGGGCCAACTTGACAAAATGAGGAAGTCTCCCCCTTTCCTGAGTTTCCCTCACTGCCCTCTCCTCTGAAGAACTTTCTTTAGCATTTCTTTTAGAACAGATCTGCTGGCCACACATTCTCTTAGTTTTCCTTCATCTGAGAATGTCTTTACTTCCACTTCACTCTTGAAGGATATTTTCACTGGAGATTGAATTTGGGGTTGACAGTTCTTTCCTTCTGGAATTTTAGCAATATGGTGGTACTTCCTCTGGCCTCCATGGCTTTGGGTGAGAACTCCACCATCATCTATGCCCAGGTTTCTTCTGACTCCAAGGACCTGCTCAAAAGGTGGCGAGGTGAGGAGAAGAAAGAACTCTGGGGACTGGGAGTTGAACCACAGCTCCACCACTTCTGAGCTGAGGGGCAGTGGATGAGTCCCCTCACCACTGTGAAGCTTAGCTTTGCCCCTGTTGCCATGAGAACGTGCCAGGAGAACGGATGTCACACTAAGGGCCTCTCTTGTGGGCCTGATGCTCTCCGTGTCTCTGAGAATGATCAGACTCCCCAGGAGGGCGAGTTCCTGGTGAAGAGGAAAGAAAGAGACCCTACGGAGATGCCCTCCGGCCCTGCCTGCCCATGGGGGAGGTGGCCTGAGTTCTGCACCTTTTGCCTCCAACACTTGTACCTGCTGTGGCCCAGCCTGGCCTGCTGGGGCAGGGCGTTCTTAGGATGTTTCTGGCTTACCAGCCCAGCTCCCAAATCCTGATCAACTAGGGAAAAGCCCTCATTCCCTCTCACTCAGGTCATTGCAAAGTCCCCCTTCAGTGGGGATGGGGCAACTTTCAGGACCACCCGATGTCTCTCCCTCCCCACACCCTACAATATACTCCAACTGCTGGGTCTCCCCACATGCTCCCATGTTCTTTCAGGCCTCCATTGTGTTTCCTCTGCCTGGCAAGTCCTTTCTCCCTCGTCCAATTGGCACGGCCTTACGGGAAGCAATACTAGCCCTTACTTCACCTCTCTATGCCTCTGTTTTCTCGTCTGTATGTTGGGGATAATAATAAAACCTACCTCATAAAGTTGTTGTGAGGATTAAACAAGCTACTCCTTGTGAAAAACTTTGAACAATGTTTGGCCCATAGTAAGTACTCCATAAACATTAACTCATTCTTATAATTATCGATGACACTATTATAGTATAGTGATTAAGTACACAGACCCTAGAACCAGACTGCCTGTGTTCAAATCTCAGCTTCAATGCTAGCTGTGTCACCGCAATCAAGTCACTAAACCTCAATGTGCTTCACTTTTCTCACCTTTCAAACGAGGGTGGGGTCATAAAAGGTCCCACTTCATAGGGTTGTCACAAGGATCAAATAAGACAACATACACGAGCACTTATCATAAAGCCTGGAACATAGTAAGCTCTCAACAAATGTTTGCTATTATTTTGATAATACTCATCATCATTTCAGCTTTCTTCCTTTTCAGAGAAGGAGCAGGTACTCCTGGGGGAGGTTTCCACTGGAACTGATGCTAGGGAGGTCCACCCATGGACCCATGCAACTCTTGGGCCATGTCAGGCTCCTGGTTCTGGCTAGGAGACGCTCTCATGAGATTTGCCACCTCCGCAACTTTGTGGACCTGTTCTCTATGCCTAAATTGCCCTCTGCCTTGGCCCAGCTCCAAGGCCCTGCCTTTGGGAAGCCTCCCCCAGTTCCTGCATGTCAACAGAGTGCCAGGGATCCTCCAGGGCACCCCTGACATGCCCTCTGAAGCTCCAGCAGCACGTTGCCCTGGGCCTGCCTCAGGTGGAGCTAGTTCTGCACTAGAGCCCTAGGTTCGAGTCCTGGCTCTGCCCCTTAACTTGCTGTGCGACCTTGAGTCAGTCCTTTTTCATGTCTGGGCCTCCTTTTTCTACCGTAACATGAGAAGCATGGCCCAGATGGTCTCTCAGGCATCTCCCAGATGGGTAAGTCCTAATACGACTCCCCGAAGTCATCCCCAGGACTGAGCTAGCCCAGTGCCTGACATTGAACGTGGGATGAGTTGAATCAGATGGAAGCGAAGTGGAGTGATTATAGAAACACAGACACATGCCCCAACGTGGTGCCCACACCCCTGCCCCCTGCCTACTCCGTGGCCTAGCCTTTAGCTATCCCGGGCTGCCTGGCTCCCTGACCTCTGTAACTTAGGGGTCGAGGGCAGAGCTTGGCTTCTGCCTGGAGGCAGGAGTGCTGGGGCTCCAGCAGGAATGTTCCGGGGTTTATTTTGGTGCTCTAAATTGGAAGGCTGGAGGCTCTAATTTAGCCCTCCCTGCCTGGAGCAGGAGCCCAGGCTGGGGTGGCCAGCCTCGCCGCCAAGCATGAGCCCCCCACCAGACCGCAAGCCGACCTCAGAGCTGCCTGTGGCCAGCCCTGCATAGCAACACCCTAGACAACAAAGGCCCCTTAACCCTCCTCCTCTAGCGGCGACCGTGGCAGTGGCTACTGTCGCTCTGGGGCTCGGCGGGTTGGGTCCCAGAACACGTGGGGTGGCTGACAGAACACTAGGAAGGCACAGACAGTCCCGGTGCCCACACTGGGCACCCCCCCTCAGAGAACCTTGGCAGGGCCACATGAGCTGCCCCACACACTGAGAAGTGTGGCCAATGGAAACTAAGGCCGAGGGCCTAGAGGGTCACTAGGCTTTGAGAGAAGGGCCAGCTGTTTTCCATCTTCACTGAGGGCCGAGGGAGAGGAAACAGGCAGGGAAAACAGCAAGGAGGACTGCAGGTTCAAAAGATTAGCCTTCCGTCCTAGGCAACCGTGGAGAGGTGATTGGGCCTGCAGCTACCCCTGCAACCCACCCTCCACCCTGCCAGCAGAGGCATCTTGCCAGCAAAGACTTGATCAGATTCTTTCTTTAATTAAAACATTTCGATGGCTCCCTGCAGGAGAAAATCCAGCCCTCCATTCAAGAGTTAAGGCCCTTCACACTGCGATCCCAGCCTACCTTTCTACATTGCTCCCCACACCTCTCCCCACCTACCCCGCTACAACATGGCCACTCCAGCTGCTGGGCTTTCCCCAGATTCTCCCAAGCTCTTTCAGGCCTCCATTTCCTTCCCTTGGCTGGAAATGCTGGGAAATCCTTTCTCTCTTTTCCACTGGGCAAATTCTTCCTTATTATTGAAGCTCCAGCACAATTGTTTCCTACTCTGGTACAAAGTTAACTGTTCCTTCTTTTGTGCTTCCACAGCGTTACCATCAGACCCTTATTCCTTCAGCCAGCCTTTACTGAGCATCTACTAGATGCCAAACACTGTTCTAGGCACCGGGGATACAACGATTAAAAATGATAAGTCACAGACCCTTCCCTCGTGGAGCTTACATGCAGAGGAGACAGACAGCAAATAAGGAATCAAATTTATAAGATAATTTCAGATAGTGAGACGTACAGGGTGTGCTGGTAAATGTTTAACAGCCAGCTCTGGAGGGGGAGAATCCTGACCTGCAGTGTCTGCTGATTTCTGTGGTATAAATATTCCCATCGTGGCTGATTCCAAGTGACCAATGTGAAATCACTGAACACTGAGTTGGGAAGGGTCAGTGACCGGCGACTTCGGCACATTGGTGGTGCATGCCAAAAATAAAAGGAAACAAGCTAACAGAAGAGAGAGTAACTGGGCCACAGAGGTCGTAGAAGTTACTAGATTAGATTAGGTGAGGGGGTGAATACTGGAAGGACTCTGAAGAGATGACATTTAGGGGGTGACCTGAATGACCAGGAGCCAGCCAGGCAGACATCTGGGGGAAGCTCTTGGCACATTAGATTTTTAAAAATGCTTTTTCTATTGAGGTATAATTTACATACAATCAAATGCACTGATCTTAAGTGTTACAGCTCCATGAATTTTTACATATGAATCAACCTAGGTAACTAATACCTAGATGGAGAGGTAGAACATTTCCAACACCCCAGAAGGCTCAGGCCTCCTCCACATCAGTAATCCCCACTCCTGCCCCAAGAGTAACTACTATTTTGACTTCTATCGCCATGGATCAGTCCTGCCAGTTCTTGAAGTTCATATAAATGGAATATGAATGTGGCATTCTATAGTATGTTCTTTTTTGGGTTCGACTTCTTTCACTCAACATAATGTCCAGGAGATTCATCCAGTAGACTGTTCTTTTTCGTTGCTGTGCAGTGTTCCTTCATGTGAATATGCCCTGGTACATCCAATTATAATGATCTGTGTCCCCTCAAGTCTGAGAGATGGTCACATAAGATGGCCAAAACAGGCTGGGTAGGCTTTGGGGTCTGACTGATATGGCCTCAGCCACTCTGGAGCTGGGAGACTTGCAGTAAGAAAGTCTTTTCTAGATACATGAACCTCAGTGTTCATTGCAGCACTATTTACAATAGCCAATACATGGAAGCAACCTAAATGTCCACCAACAGATGAATGGATAAACAAGATGTGGCATATATACATATATATATACACATATATACATATATATATACACATATATATAATGGAATATTACTCAGCCATGAAAAAGAATGAAATGATACCATTTGCAGCAACATGGAGGGACCTAGGGATTATCATACTAAGTGAAATAAGTCAGACAGAGAGACGAGTATCATATGCTATCAATTAAATGTGGAATCTGAAAAAAATGATACAAATGAACTTATTTACATAACAGAAACAAACTCACAGACTTATAAAACAAACCAAAGGGGAAAGGGGGGGAAGGGATAAATTAGGAGTTTGGGATTAACAGATACAAACTACTATATATAAAGTAGATAAACAATGAGGACTTACTGTATAGTATAGGGAATTATATTCAATATCTTGTAATAACCTATAATGGAAAATATTCTGAAAAAGAATATATACATATATTATATATGTATAACCAAATCACTTTCGTGTACACCAGAAACTAACACAACATTGTAAATCAACTATACTTCAATAAAAATAAAAGTTCTTTCTGCCTTTCTACCTGCTAAACGGAGAGGATAATGACAACTCTTACGGGTGTGGCTAAGAGTTGAGGAAGTGATACATGGCAAGCTCTTAGTGGAGGCCCTGCTACGGGTGGGGTCTGCTTGAGGACTCTCTGGGTGCCTTCCCTTCCTTAGCCTGTGTGTGTGTGGGTGTGTGGGTGTGTGGGTGTGGGTGCAGAGGGTGAATGTGTGGCTGTGTTTTGTGCTCTGAAAAGGCTTCTGAGATTGCTTTGGGGATGGCTGGTGTAAGGCACGGTTTTGAGGGGTCAGAAGTACCTCCACTGCATAGAGGGCCTGATATTTGAGGTGCCTCCCCACAAGGCAGGGCCAGGATGGATGGGGGGAAGAGGCGAGGGACTCCTGACCCCCGCCAGTGCCCATGGACAGGCAGAAGCTCAGGGAATTCAGTGTGCAGTCTCGGCTCCTTCTCTCCACTATGCTTTGGGAGGGGATGGCCGGGCAGGGATCATTTTCTCCACTTTACAGTTGCAGGAACCAAGGTTCCGAGAAGTAAGTTAACCAAGGTCACGTAACCTGGCAAGTGTTGGAAGAGAGATTCAAACCTGGGTGTGTTTGACTCAAAGCCAGTGGGTTGAGGGCATCTCGTGAGTGTCCAGGCCAGGGAACTTGAGGGTGCCGAGCCAGCGTCAGGAAGACAGACAAGCTGGGCAAGCAGGTTGGAGCTTTGGCCCGGAGGAGGGCCTTGGGCCTGATAACTCGCACAGCAGAGGGGGTTACCTGGGGAGCTCCTGCCAATACGTCCTGCATAACGGGGCTCACCTACACATCACAGCCTTTCTTCTCCCTCTGCTTCCCAGAGGAGAGAGTAGGCTGGAGAGGAGGAGCGCCTAATGGGAAACAGGTGTCCTCAACATTCCAGCTGCAGCTTCCTGCCTGCTGCTCCCCTTGCTTCCCCACCAGCTCGTGCCCATGTATGGCCTTGTCCTTGGTACTGCCACCTCGGACCCTCCTCCACCCCCAATTTGGCCTCCTAGGCCTCAAATGCCAATCTTTCTGCATGACAGACCTTTTTCCTTCATTCACACTGTACCCCTCTCTTTCCCTGACCCTTGGGAGTCCCATTCGGGCAAGTGCGGGGACAGGTGGGGAGCCCTATACGTGGCACGAGAACATGTGGCTGCCTGTTCCAGTCCCGTGGCAGGTTCCCTGCACGTCGCAGGGCCGGGACCTTCCCTTTGCCTCTTTCCCTATCTGTACAATGGGCTTGTCTCCGAGGGCCTTGTCAGTTCTGGGTTTCTCACTGGGCAGCAGTGACCGAGCATCTCCAGGGACCCATTTCCCTGATGGAGAGAAGCATCACTGAGTCCAGCTTGGGGTTGAGAGCAGAGCCCTGGAGAGAGAGAAGAGACTGATTGGATTCTGCTGAGGATGGAGGGCTTCTGGGCATAAGGGGGGCTGGGATCTGGTCACTCTGGACCCCGTTCCCTGTGACTCCTCACTCAACATTCATTCAACGAAGCATTATGGAGCGGCAGCTCCAGCCCAGGTGACAGGCTGCGTGCTGCGGATACAGCAGTGGACAAGGCAGACGTGGTCCCTGCCCCAGAGAAATTCCAACAGGCCCCTGGGTCCTCAATTACAACTTAAAATCCCATCGGTAGCATCACCTCTCATCCCTGAAGAAACTTGGGGCCTAATTGCCCAAGGCTATATGGATAGCTAAAACCTAAGACAGGGCTCAAATCCAGAGCCCCCGACCACCACCACCTCACCCCACCTTGCCCAAATTCTTCTCCCTCAAATCTTAGCCTCACTGGCTGATCTGGAAAGCACTTTAATCATGCCTAAGAGCCTGGAGATTTACAAAGGAAGCCTTGACTGGGTGCAACCCAGCCCACTGGAAAGGCGCCTCGGTGTGGAAATCCTCCCGGCTGGCCACAGGCAGGACTCCCGGCTCCCCTCCTCCAATCCCCCACTGCACTGTGTTCATCCTTGCTGGTGCAGCAGGGATTGCAGACCACCTCCTTTCATCATTTATTTGGATATCTGTCTCCTACACTGGATTGAGGGGTTCCTTGAAGGCAGAGCCTGTGTCTTGTCTGTCTCTGAATCTCTGGGGCCTGGACCAAGCAGACAGAGAAGCAATTCAGTGGGTGCCTGTGGCATGGAATCGACTATTTTGCTCACTAAGTATGGATTCTTCTAGGTACTATGCCCTTGATGCGTAAGCTCTGGAGGCAGGGGGCTTGGGTTTGCATTGTGGTCCCATTACTCACTCACCACAACTTTGGGCCAATGACTTAACCTTGCCTGGCGTTGCTCGTTGGTAAAATGGGGATGCTTGTAGGACCGAGTTCACAGGGTTGCTGGGATGCACCCCAAATAGTATCTGGTGCATAGCAGGTGCTTAATATCTGTTCACTACTGCAACCATTGCTACTACCATTTAAAGTAAAGGATGTAGAAGGCTATTTCCTGTACAGGCTGCCAGAAATCGATATTCATCATATATGACCGGCTGAAGGCTGGACACTAGCCTAGCTCTTCCCAAACTTCCTCCTGCTTAGGAATCACCTGGGGATCTTATGAAAATGCATATTCCAACTCAGCAGGTCTGGGACGTGGTGCCACAGACTGCATTTCTAACAAGCTCCCAGGTAGCCCTGATGCTGCTGGTCCAGGGACCACACTTTGAGGAGCCCTCGCCAACATTAACTACCAGGGAGATCTACCATCCACTGAAAAGCCAGTGTCAGGCCCTGTGCTAAGTGCTCCATGTGGATTCTCTCACTGAATCCCTGCAACAGCCCTGATAGGTATGTATTGGCGTCCCTACTTTACAGATGAGAAAGCCGAGACTCAGAGAAATCAAGTAACTTTCCAAACGTCCCATAGCTTGGAAGTGGCAGAGGCAGGATTTTAACTCAGGCCAGGCTGACTTCTAAGCCCCATTTTTTCCCATTCTGGAAAACAGCCTCCTTGTGGCCTTGCATTCCCTAGAGGATGTCTGTCCCACGGAGAGAGGACTGCAACACAGAACCCAAACCAAGTGACAGCAAAAGCCACCCCCCAGGAACAGATCTTTAGAGTGTCCAAAGTATTTGCCTGGCCCCCATGAGGCGGATAAGGAGGCAAGGCAGGGACTTCGATCCCACTTAATGCTGGTAAGGACTGAGAAAACTTTCAGAGTGGGTGTGAGGGCAGGTGGGAGGCTAGGGGATGGCCCACTGGCTACCCAGGCCTAGCTTCCCCTTGTGGGGCCCCATGACCCAGGAGCTGTTCCTCATCACTGAAGGCTCAAGACTCCGTCAAGTTTACCAGACTGGGGGCAACTGACTGCCACTGGCCCAAAGCCCAAGATTCTGAGGCCTCAACCAGAGGATCTTTTTATGAGCTTGGGGTAAAACATCAAATCATCAAGGAGACACTGTGTTCTCCTTGGCTTTGTATCATAAGGTAAGGCCACAGCTGAGGCAGAGGCAGCCTGCTGCTTCTGGTAGCTCCATGGCTCAGGGCCACTCTGTCCCGGCCAAGCCTGGAGACACCCTCATACCTTCTGACTCCCTGATCACCTCTCTTCTCATCCCCAGCCAGGCCCATGGAAACCTTTTGTTCACACGGGGCATAATACAATGAATGTGTACTACCTTCTTGGGTCTTTCCTAGGTCTCCTAACCTGGGACCATGGACCTGTAGCATGTCTGAGAGGTGAGTTTCTAGGGTCCGAGAATGTGCTAGAATTATAGGCCAGACTGTGTGTGGATGTGTTTTCTGGGGTGGCTATCCATAGCTTTTACCATTCATCTCCTCGTGTAGCAAATATTGATTGAATGCATTCTCTGTGCAGGACATTGAGTTAGTTAGGCACTAGAGATACAGGGATGAGTGAGACAGATGCCTGCCTCCAGGGAGCTTCCAGTCCAGGGGGAGTCAATGAATGAGTAAGCAAACCAAAAATATCCCCACATGAGAACAGCTGGGGCCTGGACTCTGCCTAGTCCCGTGTCATTCACTCCATAAATTGGCACTGCTAACAGTTTTGAAGGGATACCTGAATGAAGCCCAGGGAGGGGGTGGGGGCAGGGCTTGTCCAAGGTCATACGGAGAATCAGTGGCAGAACATGAAACAGATGCCTGGGCTTCAGGGCTCTTGGTGTGGGGCACTGACCACCACATGCATGTAGAATTGAAGTGGGCACAGGGCCCATGGAGCTGCTTTGGGCCTGGGATCTCTGGGCTTGACACATTTGTTTTACGGCCAGTAAAGCCACTCCCACCTCTATCCCCATTCTTAGTTCATCCATTTCCAAGGCCGACTGCCCATGGGGGAACCTCACCCCGCACCCCTCTCACCCCACAGGCAGCTGTTCTCCTTCTAGCCTGCTGGGTGGGCTCTGGACCTTCCTGGGGCCTCATTCCCTGAGAAAGTCCAGCTGGCGGGCCCAGCTGGGGGTTTGAGGGAGGATGGGGCCCATCTGGAGGGGCCTTGGAGTGAGCCAGAGGGGCCAGCAGGGAGGGAGAGCCCCTTGGGAACAGAGCCTGGACTGGGAGAACTCTCTCTGAAAGGCACAAAGAAGAAAAGGAAATGCCAGGGTATCTGGGTTGACACTCATGACAGTCTTCTGAAGCCTGAAAGAATATTGAGAGGGCCCCTTCACTCTCTCCAGGATGCATTTCATCTGTGTGAATCTCTCCAGTTTTCAAAGGCTCTTGGCTGGCAGTGGACCACTCACCTGCCCACCACTCCTTGACACCCTTCTCTTTCTTCTCTGGTGGCTACTGTGGCCTGGCCACTGGGCAATGTGTGAGGAGAGGGGAGGAGTGAACCCGTAGTTGAAGAAGTCTTCTCTCTGCTTGGAAGGCCTTCAGTCTCATGGGGGAAATAAAGCCTAAATGGTTTGCTCCAATACACCATGGTCAGTGCTTTGGGTCTTCTGAGGAGGGAGAGGGTAAGTCTGTGGATGGCAGGGCTGGGAGAGTAAGGAAAGGACTCACAGAAGAGACATACACAAGAGGGGGAAAGCTCTATGGGCAGAAGGCCCTCTCTGGCCTCCAAGGTCTGCTCTGAGCTGCTCAAAGCCCAACGTGATGCTCAAGCCCCTTCTACCATGTTCCATCCAAATGCTTGACCCGTCTCTGCTTTCCTACTTCCTGAGGCGGGAAGCTCATTCACTTGCAAGAAAGAGATCATCTCAAAATAGCCCTCACCCTAAGAAAGTTCTTTCTTGAGTTGGGCTGAACTTCGTCTCCCTGTGGCTTCTGCCCAAGGGTCACAGCACTGCTGCCTGAGGCCACCTAGACTCTGTCTTATCCCTCTGCTCTAAAATAGTCCCTCAGAGGTCTGAAGAATCACCATCACCAAAACCCCTGAGTCTTCTCCAAGCCAAACAGCTCGTACCACTCTTCCTCCTGAGGCCAGAGTTCCAGCTTCCTCTCCAGTCTGCTTTTGCCTCCCTGCCCACGCTCCAGTATGTCTGTGGCACCCTTAATATGTGGACCTAGAGCTGACAGCATATTCCAGGGCAGTCTGTCACCTCCTTTTTCTAGAAACTTCTATGCTTCCTATGGATGCAGCCTAAGGCTCCTTGGACTTATTTAGGAGCAGACCTCCTTACTCTGCTTCAGGCCCTCTCGCCTGTTCCCTCTGGCCAGCCTGCATCTGAGGACTGGGTTTTAGGATCCAAGAGTAAAAGATCTGACATTTCTCCCTGTCGTACCTACTTTGTATGCTTCAACCCCTCCTTCTTGTCTATCAGGACAAGACTCTGAAGGTTGATGAAATTAGCTCTCCCACCTATAGTTGGACCCATGCTCCAAACCTGATCAATGAGCAGCTATGTCTACACATGTGCCACCAGGCACCTGTCTCTGTAAATTCATCCTGAAAGCCCTTGTCAGATGTCTGGAGGTGAGAATTCAGCACCCCTCACACTGTCCCGTGATCCCAGGAGCCTGAAGGAGTATGTCCAGGAGTTGATGGTGGACCCATGGGCAGAAGAGGCACGATGTCAACTACTCTGCCTGGCCAGCCATCAGCCAGACAACTTTTCCAGAGGCTTGTTTTAGGCTCTGAGTGCGATGGGGGTGCTGCAGAGAACATTCGGAGATGCCAGACACTGCCTCTACCCTCTGGGAGCTTCCAGTCTCACAAGGAGAAAGACCAGGTGGGCTCCTAATGTGATGGAGTAGGCTGAATAATGTTCCCCAAAGATATCAGGTCCTAATCACTGGAACTTGTAAGTGTTCCCTTATTTGGAAAAAGGGTCTTTGCAGATGCCGTTAAGGATTTTGAGATAAGGAGATTATCCTGAATCGTCTGGGTTGACCCTAAATGCAATTATACTCTAAGAAGGAGGTATCCATATAAGAGGGAGGTGGAGGAAGATTTGACACAGACAGAAAAAGAGGAGAAGGCCATTTGACCATGGAGGCAGAGATAAGAGTAATGTGGCCACAAGCCAAGGAATGCTGAGGGCCAGGAAACTAATATAGTCGATGAGAGAAACAAGCAGACAAGTGAGGGGGCCCAGACCAAGACCAGAGAAAGCTGGGAAACTGGTGGCTGCAAATCTCAGGCAAGGGTTCATGGAAGAGGTAGGCCTGGAGCTGGGGCCGCAAGAGCAGTGGTAGGAGGAGACGGACAGAGTGGGGAGACGGGCTGTGGAAATGGAACAGATCAGGCCTGCTAAGACCAGAGACACTGCAGCTGCAGGAGACAAAGGGGTTGGTGTGTGTGTGTGAAAAGGCCACATCCTGCCAAGTTGCCACTTTACCTCCCTCCAGGGGGAGACGGGCAGTGCCCTCATCGCCAGGCGGGTGGCCCCGTGTCAGGCTGGCAGAAGCCTAAACATGGGGTTTCAGGCCCAGCACCACCACAGACCAGTGTCTGCTGCCTCCCTGAGCCTCAGTCTCATGGTCTATAAGATGGGAAGGCTAATATTGGCAGCACTTCCAAGGACATTTTCTCCTTTTCCAGTTTCCCTTTGTTGCCTGACGTCTTCTCTTCTACGAGATATTAACAGGCAAGAATAGGCTGCTTCTCTTTACACGAAAGGATCCAAGGGGAGACAGAAATGCTGAGGCCCCCCTCCCCCCTTTGAGATGCGATGAGGTTTGGGCAAGATAGTCGGCCGCTCTGATTCCATGCTCCACAAAGGCCAGTGCCCTGTGGGCTTGCTTCCAAGAGCCCCCGCAGACAGAGCAGGTGCCCTCCCTCTCCAGAGGGCCCGTATTCCCTGTGAAGCTCCTCTCTCCTGACCACCACAAGCCCAGCTCCCAGGCAGCCACGGGAAGGCGCGGAGGAGAGCCAGAGTGTGGCTATTTATAACGGGGGATGTGATAAACACTTCGAAGAGATATTTCCCAATAGACCAAATTCAACGGAGA
Source organism: Pseudorca crassidens (assembly GCF_039906515.1). NCBI lineage: Eukaryota > Metazoa > Chordata > Mammalia > Artiodactyla > Delphinidae > Pseudorca > Pseudorca crassidens. Next base: position 74,194,190 of record NC_090317.1, on the reverse strand, counting down.
TTACATAAGCAATTAGATCTTCTGAGCTCCCTGCTATCTTCTTGCACTGAGGCTGCCCAAAACGTGTGTGAACAAGTCTTTCTTTATAGTCAGGCATTTATACTTTACAAGGACGTAAGTTGAAATGTTTCAGGTGGGCAAGCCAATCCCAGCCTCCCCCCGCATCTCACCATCCCCCTCCAGCTGCCCTGGGTGGTGGTGGAGGGGTCCTCAGGGCCTCTCCTTCTCTGCAGCCAGGTGATCCTGGGCGAGCTCCAGCATGTCTCTGGCTCTCTCTGCACTTCAGTTTCCCTTCTGTACAATGGGGACAACAATGCCTGGCCCCCAGGCTGGCACGGGAATCCTGTGAGAAACGGTCTGAAAGCTCTCCGCCTGGCCTGCGGTGGGTATTCAAGCCACTTTGGATCCCAGGATCCCTTTCTCCTCTCTGGCCCACAATAGGGAGGGAGTTTGGCCCCTGGTTCATCTGGCCTCCCCTCCTTCATCCCACCTCCCTCTCATACCACGCTTCCCCCAAGTGCTAATGCTTTCTTTCTAATTTATTAGGCTGTTAATGGGCCTGAACAGTGGTAATTGTCTCTTGCCAAGGGTGAAAACTATCTGCTCTCGACCAAGGCTCATGACTCTCCCTTCCTCCTGGTCCAAGTGCCAAGACCCCAAGACATGCTGATCCCCAGTGCTGGCCCTTCCCACCACAGCAGAATCTTTTGTCTGTAAAAATGCCCAGAACCGACTCCCCCAAAGCCTTAGAGCTGGTAGCCCCTGGATCCCGGCCCTCACTACTCTGGCTGTCATAACCTGGCACACATGGCCCCAGCAGGCATGCCTGCCCACTTTGTCCAGGGGGACTGGGCAGAACGAATGGCTGGTGGAGCCGGAGGTAGCTGGGGAGGGGAGGGGAGGCCCAGCCCCAATTGTCCCCCCACCAACTCCAGCCGCTCTCTCTACACACCCAAAGCTCCTGCCACCCCCAGCCACTCACCCTGCTCTTCCCATCTCCAGGCTTCTACCCATGCTGTTCCCTCCCACTCTGCTCCATCTCCAGGTAAAAGATTCCCACTCATCTTTCAAGGTCCAGTCCAAGTACTTTCCACTCTGTGAAGGAAACCCTGGCCAAGGCCTGCATTCCCAGGGACTCATGTGCCACCCGCTCCTGGTGTGAGAGGAAGCCGGGGTCTGGGCTCTCTCTGGTCCCCCGTGGCCAGCCTGGAGCCTAGCCCGGAGGAGAGGCCCTGGGGCTTTTGGCCCAGTGTAATGGAATCGAACAGTAGCAGCAGGGTGGTCAGTACAGAGGACAGTGAGGCAGGTGGCATCTCCTCCCCAAGACCAAGCAGAGACTGACCAGGAAAGGGGGGCACCTTCCAGTAGAGGAAACAGGCAGCAGGGAGCAGGGAGTCAGACATCAGAGGACGCTTGAAGAAGAGACAGCTAATGGGCAACTCTAAGGGTATTCAGCAAGCACTTAAAGAGGCTTATCAGGGGCTCCAGGAATACTTCTGCTATGCATGTGGCATGGAATCCGTTCTAATGTGGGGGATAGAAAACAGGCCCTGGAATCAGGAAACCACTACACAACCAGCTGTGTGATCTTGGCTGAGTCACCTGTCCTCTCCAAGCCTCAGTTTCTTCAGCTGTACAATGGGTAGAGGAATCCTTTACCTCACAGGGCTGTTGCAAGAAGTAAATGATATAACATGAGGACTAGGTGAGAGCTCCTGTGTACAAATGCTTGGCATTCCTTAGGCATCTCAATAAACTACGATTTCCTTCTCCTACCTGTACCCCTGGGAATTCATAGTCTGTCTGGGGGCCTTATCCAGCAGAACCCCAGCAGTAGTAAGTGCTGAGGGTCTCAGAGTTGAGTAATGTGTTCTTAAAGGAACATCTTATGCGAAGGACAGAGCACAAAGGAACAAGGTTAAATGATGCAGCACAGCTGTAGTTTAGACATTAGGAAGAATTCCCAGATGATGAGGACTTAGAACCAAGAAAGCTTTAGAGAAGAAGCATCTTCTAAAAACTTGACATCTGAGCCCAGACCTGGATGGCGTGAAGGAATCAACCATGAGAAGAACTGGGCGAAAAGTGTTCCAGACAGAGGGAACAGCAAGTGCAAAGGCCCTGAGGCAGGAATCAGCTTTGTGGGGTCAAGGCACAGAAGAGGTGAGTGCAATTGGAACAAAGTAAGAAGAAAGTGATCCCAGATGGAGACAGAGGAGTCCGTAGGGCCCAGACTATGAAGAGCCTTATAGGCCATGGGTAAGGACTTCGCATTTTACTCTGAGTGACATGGGAAGCCCGGGGAGGGTTCTGAGCAGAGAAGCGACATGACTGACTTAGGACTATAACAGATCACTCGGCTTTTGTGTGAATAACAGTTGGCAGGGGACAAAAATAGAAGCAGGGAAACCATGAGGAGGCTTCTGCAGTAATCCAGGCAAGAGGTGATAGTGGCCTAGAGGGGTGTGGTGACAGTGGAGGTATGGAGAAGTGGTCAGATCTGGGATTTATTTAGAGATGAAGATGGCAGGACTTGCTAATGAATTGGAATAAGAAAGATCACTTATTTGGCATCTATTATTAGTGCAGCCAGCACCTCAATGAATCCTCTTGACTGCCCTGTCAGGTCAAGCTGATTTACCTCCATTAGACTGAGGAGGAAACCTTAGGCTCAGAGAAGCAAGTGGCTTGCCCAAAGTCACACAGCAAGGAAGTGGCAGACTAGAAGTAGGAGCCTGGTCTGTGTGATTCCAAGATTGATGTGGTTTCCCTGACAACATGACTCAGGCCTGTGCTAGGCCAGGCCTATTGTTTTTTTGTTTTTTTTGCTGTTCGCGGGCCTCTCACTGTTGTGGCCTCTCCCGTTGCGGAGCACAGGCTCCGGACGCGCAGGCTCAGCGGCCATGGCTCACTGGCCCAGCCGCTCCGCAGCATGTGGGATCCTCCCGGACCGGGGCACGAACCCTTGTCCCCTGCATCGGCAGGTGGACTCTCAACCACTGCGCCACCAGGGAAGCCCTAGGCCAGGCCTTTGGATCACACTTTCCCAGATATCAGTTGTCTAAAGAGGAGTCTCCTGCCACTGCTATGTTCTAAACCTGGCCTTGAGCTCTGCTCTGCCCGCCTCATCCCCCCGGCCCCACCTCACTCCCGACACCAGCCACTTCTGCAGCTGAAGGGGGAGCAGCCTTAGCGGGTTCGTCTGTAAAATGCAAGAGCAGCCCATTGCATCTATGGTTACATGATGACTAAATGAGACATGAGATGAGATGGCCAAAGCCCCCTGCCCAGAGCCTGGCATGCTGCCTTCCCTCCTCCCTCTTGGCCATGGGGGCCACCTGCAGCCCAGATGCCCAGCAGGCTGCCCTGGCTGCCCTGGTGTTCTCCCCCCAGCCTCCACACAGAAGCCAGCACCTCTAGGCAGGGCCCTGCCAGCCTCTCTCTCTCATTCTTACTGTCCATTCCTCGGGGCCCAGGCAGATGGGATGAGTCCTATCATGCCAAAAGGATGCAGAATAAAGAAGAAACCTTCATTTCCTGTGTCACGATGCTTTTTATCCCCACCAAAAACAAACATAACTGACACCCACTCTGTGGGGGGCCATGCAAGCGCCTCTGGGAGACAGAGAGGCAGCAAAACATCCACCCCTGTCTCCCCATCCGCATCCCAAGCCTCCAAGTCTCCTCCCACAAAGGCTTAGGGACGCTCCACACTGAAAGGAAGCATTGGCTGGCTCTGTCATACTGCTCTTACAGTATACTTGGGGAAACTCAGGCTCAGAGAGAAGGGACTTGGCCAAGAGCATGTAGCAGAAATGAAGACCAAGTCTTCAATCCAAGAAGTATGCTTTTGCCTGCAGAGCATGACTATGCCCCAGCCCGCACACGCCTGGCATATGCGCAAGTGTGCCCCCACTAGCCGCCGCTATGCTATGCAAGGGCCCAGGCAAGGGGGCATGGGGGTTTCTATGTTCGGCATCTCTCATAAGCGCCTGTCCCAAGGACATGAGGCTCCATCCTGGGTCACCCCAAAGGAGAAGATGGTTCTCTGAGCTGGGTGGGCCCACAGCCCAGAAATACATGTCTTGCGGCCGACCTCTTTCATCAGCCACCCACCTCCCTCCCTGGGGACTGATGCCTCCCCAGGTTACCCGGCATACCCATTCTGCACTCTCCTGGCAGCCGCATGGTTGACCCCAACCCAGGCCCCCTCCCAATGCAGCCAGGAAGAGCAGGAGGGCACAGAGAGGCCATGAGGAAACTCATGCTGAGCCAACCTTAGGGACCTCACATTGGCGAGCAAGAAAGGGGCCATGGCCTCTGGGGGCAAGGGAGTCAGTGCAGGATTATGGGCTCCTCGCTCAGAAATGATTGGTCGTGACAAGCTCACTGCAGGAACAAAGCCATGTGAAATTGACCTCATCACCAGTGATCAGATCAGATTGTTTAGTGTGAGGGGAATGTGAGGGGGATGTTCAGCTGGGCGATGACCTAGTTAGGGCCTTAAAGAGGCAGAGCAGCTGCCCCACTCTGGGGAGGAGGAGGCAAGAGGCCTCCTGGGGGGAGGCCCCTGCTGAGCTGCAGGTGGAGGAAGGCTGGTTCCCAGGCAGGCTCTGGCCAGGCCACAACCGGCTCCTGGAGCCCTCCAGCATCCCCAGAGGCCGTTTTAGAGGAGTAGGGCCTAGCCTTAGGGGACTGACAGACAGTGATAGAGGGGGCCAAGGCAGGAGCCAAGGACAGAGTTTCCATGCCTGTCCAAGGAGAGCAACAAGATAGATCAGAAACTGGGGAAACCCTGAGGCAGACCTTAGGAAACAGGAGTGGTATTTATTTAATGATTTATTTCCTTGTTTGTTTGTTTACTATGTCTCAGGCACTATTCTAAATACGTATATTACCTCAAGTAACCCTCAAAACAACCCTATGAGGTGGATGCTATTATGATGCCCATTCTGCAGATGAGCAAATTGAGAGTCAGAGGCGATGTCACTTGCCCAAGTTTACGAAACTGTTACGTGGCCACCTGGTCATGGAGTCTGCGCTTGTTCACAGCTACATTCTACAGCTTCTCGTCTGATGACAGGGTCGGCCAAATGCGGCAGGCCAAATAAAGACGCAACTAGGAAGAGGTGGCCTGTGCTGCTGAGGCCTTTCTTTCCCATCAGGCCCAGGGGGCCCAGGGGCTGGGGCAGGGAAGAGGAGGCCTGTCAGGAACTTCAGGAACAGGTGCTTGCTTTCTCCTTGGATCCTGTTTCCTGACACTTGCCTGAGGAACGGAGGGGGAGGGGGAGGGAAGGGACATGTGGCCAGCCGGGCAGAGCAGGCCCCTCTCTGCCAAGCACCGCCTTAGGGAATATGACTCCTGCTGCCTGAGGGGTACAGGGGAGATGCCAGAACGGGGGGCAGGGCTTCTGGTGGGTCACATGGTGTTAACCCTTTCATCGGCGATATGTGTGCAAAAAGCAGCATAGGGCCTGGTGGCACAGAGGAAGCAAGCACCCACGAATGTGCAGCAAACAGCAGAACCCACTAAGGGTAGGCCAGGGCAGCAGCTGCAGCGTGAAGGATCCTGGTCGGTGGCTGGGAAGAGTTCCAGGGAGGCCAGTAATCTCCTCTTGAGGGCTTGAGGCATAGAAGAGACCCCTGTCACCCCAAAGGGTTTAGAAGCACCTGAGGCCAGTACCTGAGTAGAATCTTGTACGGGGGGCTCCAGGGATGCCAGCTCTGTTGGAAGCTGAGGGGTAGGTGTGGAACTGGTCTACCAGTCCAGACTCCTACCTAGTTCCATGCAGGCTGAGGCGTCTAGGCTGGCAGGACCTCACGACCTCAGTCTGTTCTCCTGGGGGTATGTAGCTTAAAGGAACTCCTGCTGTTCCCCGGTGCCTGGGATGAGGGGGCTGACTGAATGCTCTGTGCCTCCCTTTCTTTAGGGCAACCAGCCTTGAGTGTGCCCCCGGGGCAGGCCTCTCAGCTCTCTGGCTCCCTTCCACCCAGTTCTGTGGGCACCTGGGATCTCTCGTCAAGCCCTTTGGGTCTCAGGCAGGGATGGGCTGGCCTATCTACTGCCCCAGCTGCTTTCCAGCCCCTACCTGTCTTCCCTATTTCCTCAGGCTGGGCCAGTTTCCATTTCGCCCCACCTTATCTCACACTGAATTTCTCAGATGTGGTCTGGTGGGGCTTCATTTGTGACCAGTGGCCCCTCCTTGGGATATTCCTGATACTCCTACCAACGCCCTCCCCAGTAGTTGCAACGACTCTAGGCTGCAAGGCCTCTCGTTCTTTTCTGAGAACCCACACTGAGAGGATTCAGGCCCCCAAGGACCTTACTTCTTTGGGGAGACTTCTGAAGGACTGTCAAAAGGCAGAGGGAGTCGGAGGACCACAGTTAGGATCGGCGGATGGCAGCCATAAGGTTAGAGATTTCAGTGCACTTCAGAGAAGGATTTCCTGTCAGGTTGAGCTGTTCTGCAAGAGAACAGCTATCTCAGGCTCTAGTGAGACCCCCGTCCCCAGAGGTGTGTAAGTAGAGGCTGGATGGACAACCATGAGAGATGCTATTGCAGACCAGTGAAAGAAGGGTGGGGCTATTCTATTCCTGGGTCTCTCTCTGTGTTTATTTTTTCGTTGTTGTGATCACTACAGACCCACAGGGGTGTCTGACCTCTGGTCAACTCTCCTCACCACAATATCCGTGCAAGTTCTCAAAGTTCAAGACAGAAACAACAAGGCTAAGAGCAAATCCAAGACATGATCAGAGGGGGAAAGAGAGGAGAAGAGAGTCAAGGAGAAAAGAAAAATAAGAGAGAGAGACAGAGCGGGGAGGACAAGGAAAGTGAGAGAGAGAGAGGAGAGACAGAGACAGGTGAAAAGGGGAGATAGAAATATATATATATACACACCAAGCCAGAGGCAGGGAGAAAGTTGAGACAGAGGACTGCTCCTGGATTCATGCTCCTTTGTCTCTTCCAGCAGCTCCGGGGTTTCTGAAGAGCCTTATTCCCCAGCTAACCCTGTAACCCTACCCATGCCTTCAAAGGCAAGGGAGTGGCCCCCAGGGGCAGCTGTGCCTGCTGCGTGGGTCAGGGCCTTGGAACACGCCTGAGGCCAGAGTGCCCCTAGGTGAGACCTGGCCCAGGCCACCAGGCATCTCCCTGCTGCACCTTTGGGCAGAGAGAGGCTTCCGCTGGGGCCCCAGTGGCTCCAGGACCTGGGCAGCCAGGAAAAGACTCTGAGGGAGGCGGTCTCTGCCTTCACAGGTCTGCCACCCGGCAGAGGGAGCAGACTGGGGTTCTGGTGGCCCCAGAGAGCAGAGCTGGGCCCCCAGGGTGGGAGCCACCTCTGGGAGCATTCGGCTCAATTCTGGGAAGAACTTCAGAGCTGGCAGAGGCCCTTCACAGGGGCCCGGGTGTGCAGAGTTGTGCACGGAGGCTAGTTGGCTGCCCATGGTGGTGGTGGTGGGAGCCTTGTGGGGGAGTGAGACCAGAGAAGTTCAAAGCCAGAGAGAGAGTGACTGATTCTGTGATTCCCATGTCCTCAGCAGGCAACACATCTTTCCAGCCCAAAGGGGAGGATCCTGCTGTATTACTTTAAATAGCTCAACTTTCTAATAAGGCTTTTATTCACATTTTTACATAGGAATATTTTCCATGGTTCTATCTTAAGAATTTGTATGTAGCTATGTAGTAATGTCTATAGCCATGTAACTATATATCTATAATATCTATGTATTTATGAATTTCTACATCTATCTGTGTATCTCTATATCTCTGCATCTCCATATCTCTATATCTAAGTAACTGTGTATCTATGCATCGATCTATCTCTTTGTTATGTATCTACATAGCTCTGTATCCATCTATGTCTCTCTCCCTTTATAAGAAAGGCTGAGGGAGATCCCGGAGAGTTTAGGACCCCTGCTGCCTGAGCTGTCCCTCTCCATGGCCACTGCCTGACCTCCCATCCCCTTTCCCACCAGACGGTGGCCATCCTGGGCCTGGGCCAAGGGGTTACTGTGAGGAAATTGGCCAAAGTATGGAAAGCCATCCTCTGAAGCCAGTAGCACCTGCTTTGCTTGCGTCTGTTGGGGGTGAGGAAGATGGGAGAGCAGGAATAGAGTCGTGGGGAAGTGGGGGGGGGGCGCGGTGTGGGAGCATGGGGAATGTGAGAGTGGCTGCGCAGTCATGAGTTTTAATTCTGGGAGGCAGAACATCACGTGAGTAGCCTGCACTGGCATTCCCTTGCTGTGTGATCTAGGACGATGTCCTGCCCCTCTCAGGCCTTCAGTGTGCCCATCTACACCATGAGCCTCTTGAAGGGTCCTTCCAGAGCTGACACCCTAACAGGGCAGTAGTCCCCACACTTTTAAATCATGGATTCCCATCACTAGAGCATTTTGAGCACAGCAACACAATATATCCACAGGGATTTATTTATACATAACGTAGTGGTTAAGAACACAGACTCTGGGACCAGCCTGTGAATATGCGTCCTGGCTCTTCCACTGGGTATGTGGCTTGAGGTCTCTTGGCCTTAGTGGTCCCTGTAGAAAGAGGAGATAGGAGTCCTACTCATTGCCATCAAGTGGTTGTGAGGGTCTGGGACAGAGTACATAGATGCAGAGTATATAGATGTTGTTCTTACTATACATGTATTACTTTGCTAATTGATGATGTAGGCTTCAAATTGCCTGTCCAACGTCGAAACTGTTAAAGGATGAGGTAAAAAGAAATAAAATGCTCTCTATATTGCAATATTTTCTTCTCACTCCCCAATGGGTTGCTTAGGATACTTGGTATTGTCACTGTTCTAGAGTTTGCTTGTGATTCCTTCTCTGGTTTTCTACTAGAGAAGCGTAAGTTTGAGGCTAGGCCCCCTAAGCTGACAAGCATGCCAACCTGGACCTGGGCCTGCCTCTCACCACGCAACCACTCCTAGATACACTGCATCTTTCCAGGACTCCTCTCCCACGGAGGGGCTAAAGGTCCAGAAGAACCAGGTTTCCCAGCCCCTGAGGACCAGCAAGGTCTGGGGGCCTCACACGTGGCCCACAGGCTCAGCTGCCCACACCCCAGGACGTCCCCCTCCCCATTCTCCTCAGCCCAGAGCCTAGGGTCGAGGTGTAGCCTCTTCCTCTCTCCCTTACCACAGCCAACGTCTCCACCACAGAGCAAGGAAGCTAAGTCCAGGGCTCACAGCCAGCACAGAATCGCTATTTCTTGGATGGGTAATAATGAGAGCTCGCCATTACTGAGCACACATGCACTTTCTTAAGTACTTTACCTGCATTGTCTCTTTGAATCTTCCCAGAGATCCTATGAAGCAAATGCTCTTCTTCCGATTTAACAGATGAGAACATCACCAATCAGTGGGAGAGCAGGGAAACCAGCTGCCAGCAGCCGGGCTGGAGAGCAGCCTCTTCACCCTGTGACAGTGAATGAACAAGTGAGGGAATGGTTTCCCTGTCCCCCTTCACGCTTTCCCAAGGCACCTGCTGTCCCCTTCCTGAATTCTGGGTTTGCTCTGACCCCCAGCCCCCCGCTTCCCCACCCTCTATCCCTTGGTGTCCAGCTCAGTGAGTCTGCACCCCGCCCCCACCCCAGGCCCGGGGCTCCTGTACCCCCATCCCCGCTCCCGGCAGGACCCCCTCCTGGGAGCCCCGCCCCCGTGGGCGGCCGACCCGCAGGTAATCCCCTCCCCCCTTCCTGCCCCCGCAGCTCCAGCCCCTTCCAATTAGCCCTGTCTCGGATCCCCTCCGCTGGGAACGGGCGCCCCCCTCCCGCCCCCTTCCCCACTCCGCTCCCACGTGGGGAGCCCCGCTCCCAGGCCCCGCCGCCCTATTCAAGGCGCTCTCCTCCATTGTCTCCGCCTGCCACTCACTCAGGCCATTAGCATTTCTAAAGCCCGCTTCTCCTGGTCGCCGCTTTGGCCTCAGCCAAAAAGGGGCTCACTTTGAAACAGAAGTTTGGGGAGAGGGTGCTTCCTAGGCTACTAAAACAGCTTCCCTTTAGGCCCTCAACTCTCCAGGCCTCAATCTGCCTATAAAATGGGAAGAACTGCTCTCCCACATTTCGAGGCTTAGGACACCTGGAATTTCTCGGCTTCGAGAGTTGTTGAGAAATGGGGCAGCGCCCTGGGACCCCAATACAACTGCCCGTTCCTTCCCTTGGGTTTCTTGGGCCCTACCAATCTGGATCCTCCATCCTCCCCCCCCCCCCCCGCAACGTGCCAGGGGAGATATGGAGTTTTGTCAAAACTGGTTTTCCCTGCCCTAACCCAAGCGGCCTTTGTTAAGGCCCTGGCAGGATGGGGCATGAATGGGGGTGACTTCTTTGCCCTGGCATCTGAAACCTCCCTAAGTAACTTGGGTGGAGAGACAGCGCCACCCAGTGGCTTCATGGGCTCTAAGCTAATCTCGAGGGTGGGTCCTCACATACCTGGCTTCAGGGCCCCCAAGGAGGCATCTCACCAGAGAAACCCTCTTTACTTGTGGGATTTCTTTTGCATTGGTTTAGCTGCTTCAGATCCAAGGCTAAATAAAGAGCCAGCGGTTAGAGTCCCAACGGGCCTAGCTCAACCTCGGCCCCGCCCCCATCATTCCTTTGGGCTGGCAATGGCCCTTGCTCTAGGCTCTGTTGCCAATGGCCAGTACTTTCCCCTCCCTGGGCCTCACTTTTCTCCATCTGGAAAATGGCAGAATATTCCCTAGCCACCTTCTGCTTTTCCTGGTGGGCTGAGGAAATTTGTGGGGTGGGGAGAGGGTGTAGGTCTGAGAGCCAGCCTTCGAAGACAGTTGGCCACCTGGACCCCAAGAATAGGCTCTAGACCCATTCATACTTCCAATACCCGATCCCTAGCCTTCAGCCCCTGCCTGGAGACCCATCAGCTGCTGACCAGCCCCTAAGAATACCGGGAAAATGGGACCTATTCCTCCTCAATGCCTACTTTGGTTCTTACTCCCTGCTTCTACCCTCTTCCTGCTTCCTCTCCCCTCCCCCTGCTTTTTCCCCTGTGGGCTACAGGATGCCTGTATTTCTCTTCAAGGCTGGTAGGGAGCAAAATAAAGCAAGAGTAACCCTGTCTCCAATTAAAGTCCGCCACCCACCTCATTCCCCTCTGGGGCCCCTTCTGAGGCTGGTCTGGCTGAAGCAGGTGATGAGGGCAGAGGGGACCAATAATCAGCCCTAGAGACCCAGAGTGCGCTGTCTCCATCCTCCCTCCTGGCCTCCTCCTGTGGGCCCTCCCTCAGTGCGGGTGAGGCAGTGGGCTCCAAGGTCCCTCTGGCTTGGGGAGAGAGAGGAGGTGGATTAGGCCTCTAGTGTCTAGTGTCTGGAGAGAGCAGGGGAGAGGAGGAGACTTGGTCAAGAAGGAAGGAGCAGAGGATGCTCAGCTCCAGGATATAGCATGGCCTCTAAGTGCGGTCCAACCTGGACGTTCTCCCAGTCAGGAGGAGATGGAGAGAAAGAGCTGAGAGTAGTCCCAGCCACGTGGATCAGCAATACAGAGGGTAGGCCCTGCTGGTCTTGGCCTTTTCTAGCTCTGCTCCAAGGAACTGTAGGGGGTCTGGGGCCAATGGCTATGAGTGTGGGGTGCTGTATTCAAGGGGTGCCCCCCCATCCCAGAAAAACTCTACTTGATCTGTTTTTTTTTATTACAGTTCCAGGTGAGATTTTGTCCAGAAAAATTATTCTGCCACTGAAAAAAAACGTTTAAAAAACCCTGACTTGATACATCCCTGCAGTTTACAAAGGGGGAAACTGAGGCCCAGAAAGGTAAATTGAGGTAGCCCTTGCACTTAGTAGAGGACCCTACACCCACAGAGTCCCCAATAAACATTTGTAGAAAGAGCTATTGAATATCGTGATATTCTCAAATAATTTTAAAGCATAAACAAGTTCACTTTCATTTTATAGATAACCATGCTACAAGATCTGCCACCTTTTCAAGCTAGCTACAAAAGCTGTCACATGAGCAGAAACAAAGAAAGTTGGGAATTTACTCAAATGTTGAGAATTGCCTAAAATCATAGCGAACTCTTGTAATCGAAGTGTAAGCACAGGGGTAATTCATAAAATTGTCCTTACCTGATGTCTAAGCCAGGAGGTATGCATATTCTTGTGTAAATTTTAGTTAATTTCTGTCATGAGTTTAACATTAGCTGCTGACGTTTGACATGAAGAAAAAGTGAAAAAGGAAAAGGCTCCTCTTGCTTTGAGGTTGAAATGTGAAAAGTGCAGTGTGAACACAAAGGTATATTCACACCTCCAGGGGTGGTTTGGTCCTGCAGCGCTCCTCATTGTCCCCGAGCCACTACTCAGGTACTTGAGGCCCTCTCTCAGCCCTCTGTGGGCCATTATGCACCGCAGAGCAGAGCCTGCCGATGCACAGTGGCACAGATTCTGGATCGTTCTCTGTAGATGATCCCCAGGCAAGTTTTAATCCCAAGCCACTTCCTCTCTCTAGGTATTGATGGGCTATCAGGAAAGTAATCTAATGTTAGGAGCTGCTTGACTAGGACATAATGATCAGGAGACACCATCTACCAAAAATGGGATTGTGTATTTCAAAGACAAATAGAAACAACTGGTAGGCTAGGCTGAGGTTTGAATTATCCATGCCACTGCTTTGCCCCACCCTCCCAGCCCACCTCGCTACGTGCCCAGTATGGATAAGTAGAAAGAGCTTTGTGCTATTGACTCTCATTGAATGTGACTTCAGGCAAACCCCTTTCCTATCTGAGCCTGTCTCTTCATCTGTAAAAAGAAAGTTCAGAGTAAACCATCTATCAAGAAAGTTAAAAGACCACCCAAAGAATGGGAGAAAATATTTGCTAATCATATATCTGATAAGTGTCTAGTATCCAGAATGTATAAAGAAGCCTTACAACTCAAGAATAAAGAGATAAATCACCCAATTAAAAAATGGAGGAGAAAAGTTGAAAGAAGTAGACATTCCTCCAAAGAAGATATACAGACGGCCATTAGCCCATGAAGAGATGCTCAACATCATAGTCATGAAGGGAATACAAATCAAAACCACAAGGAGATATCACTTCATGCCAACTAAGATGGCTATAGTTTCAAAAAAAACAACAACTGGGAAAATAACAAGTGTTGGTGAGGAGGTAGAAAAATCGGAACGCTTGTTCATTGCTGGTGGGAATGTAAAATGGTACAGCCACTATAGAAAACAGTCTGTCAGTTCCTCAAAAAGTTAAACATAGAGTTACCATGTGACCCAGCAATTCCACTCCTAGGTACATACCCAAGAGAAATGAAAGCATGTGTCCACACAAAAACTTGTACCTGAAGGTTCATAGCAAAGGTATTCATAATACCCCAAAAGGTAGAAACAACCCAAAAGTCCATCAACTGGTGAATGACTAGACAAAATGCTGTATTTCCAGACAATGGAATACTATTTGACAATAAAAAGGAATGAAGCACTGATACATAAGCTACCACATAGATGAACCTTGAAAACCTAAGTGAAAGAGGCCGAATACAAAAGGCCACGTTATATGATTCCACTTATTTGAAGTGTCCGAAATAGGCCTACTCACAGAGACAGAAGACAGATTAGTGGTTGATGGGAGCTGTGGGTAAGGGGTGTTGGGGAGTGCCTGCTAGTGGGTACAAGGTTTCTTTTTGGAGTGATGAAAATGCTCTGGAATTAGACAGTGGTAATGGTGGCACATACTAAAAACCACAGAACTGTACATTTTAAAAGGGTGAATTTTATGGTATGTGAATTACATCTCATTTTTTTTTAAAAGAGTGAACTATAGCAGTAGTTTACAAATTTGGCTAAATAACATCTACTCCAGAACATCCCACCTTCTGCTTATCCTGGGCCTGAAAGTCTGTATGTTTTACATGCCTCTGTGGTGGTTCAGATGTAGCCGGGTTTGGGAACCATTGGCCTATAGCTCTAACATTCTAGGTCCCTGCCTGTGTCTCTAATGAGAGGTACCTGTAAATTGTTGCACACGGCCCCTTTCTTTGTGGGAGCTGGCCCCCTCTCGTGTTCTGCATGCCCTGAAACAGCCAGACCTCACACCCCAAGAAGGACCTGTTGCATTAGCCCCAGAAACAGACCCTTCTTGTGCTCCTGGGGCACAGGGGGGTTTCAACCTCTGAGGCGGGGCTGCTGGTGTTGACTTTCCCAGTTGTCGGGGGGGCCTCCTTGCCCCTCACCTGCTTTCCCTCCAGAGCCTCCTTCAGCAAAGTCTGAGAGCCATTGCTTTCTGCTCTGGGGGCGCCAACGCCAGGCCTGCCCAACTGGCCATGTGGTGAAGGAACTCATACCCACTGGGGAATCTGGCAGTGGAGGGGGCTACAGGGATGACCCTCAGGTGCCTGGGAAACCACAGGCCTGAGGCAGTTTGGCTCTGGTGCCTGGACCAGATTCTGAGGAGTGAGCTCTTAGAGAGGCAGTCCAGGCCCAGTCTTCAGCACGAGGTCTGAGCAGATGAGTGCTTCTTGTCCCCTTCAGGGTGTGTGAAGACACGAGCGTGTGCACAGGTCTAGTGAAGCCCCAGACTCAGCTGTGAGCCGAGATTCTAGGGCCTTGCCCATACTTCCCATAGTTTCTCCTTGTCTGCCTTCCCTCCTCCAAGGCCCAGCTCATTCTGGCTCCTCGCAGTAGCTGCAAAAAAATAACGTCCCTCCCCACCCTACTGATTGAGGATGACCCTATGTTGGGCCCAATGCAAAATGCTTTGAGATACGTCCTTTCATTTCATCCTCACAACAGTCTTTTACAGTAGGAAGTACTCTTCTCGTTTTACATGAGGAACAAAGAATTCAAAGCTTAGTTATTCACTTGATTAGTATTTATTGAGCACTTATTATGTGCCAGGCATTCTACTAGGTGCTGGGTCTACAGAAATGAATGAGGTCCAGCCCCTCTTGGAGACTATACTCTGTCTCCAAGCAGGAAATGAGATTTCTAGAAAATAAGTTAAGCTGGGATAGCAAGCCAGGTCCACTTGAGTCCATAAGCCCTCCTCCCTCAGACTGCCCAACCTTGGCCACACGTTCCCTCCAAGCATTGCTCCCAGCAAGACTTCCCAGGGCTGCCCTGTGGCTGGGTCTTTCCAGGAATGTGAGAAGGAAGCATACAAGACTTCCCAAAAGCCAGTGGTCCACATGCCACCATCATGACTTTTGCCATAGTCTCATCCCACCTGTTTCATTATTTAGTTGCTGTTTTTCCTTAAATGGACTCACTTCTGAAAAATAATCTTTAACATCTTCCTTAGTGTCATACTAAGCAATTCTGTGCATGATATCATTTGTGGTGTGCCGGTTGCATATTCTCCTAATAAACCTTAAAATAAATATATCACTATTGACATATAAATCTTCATTTAGGTGCCACTTAAAATCCTCTCGATAACCCGAAAGATAAACACCATACTTTGGAGAAATACTTGAAGAGAAAGAAAATATGGCTCCCTTAGCTGCTTGGAGATGAACTTGCATGGAGACCACCTTTGTTGAGAAGTCGCCTTGGTAATTTTGCTCTGGGCTAGACCCTGAGTCTTTAGGGCCCAGAAATGGGTCCAGTTGAAGGTTTTGTCTGTTATTCCAAAAAGGCCAGGAGGAAGTGCAGTTGCCAAGATGGTGGAAGGTCCTGCACACTGCCAGGTGACTCCTCAAGACTCTCACTCCCTCCCATCTCTGGCCAAGTCATTCCCCTGACAGAATGTTGGAGGCAAAGGGTGAAGGGTCTAGGTCTTGGGGCTGACAAAAGAAGGTAGAATCTGAGCAGCAAACCTCCTGGATGTTACAGAAATCCTGGGGAGGACTTTGAGTTCCCTCAGGCCTCAGGCCAAGGCTCACCATAGCTGGGAAGGGCAGGGATCCTGGGTCACAATGGCTGCATGATCCTGGGCAAGTAACTTCATCGTGTCTCAAATGGGGAAATAAGAGAACCTTCTTCATAGAGTGATTATGAGAGTTAAATGAGACAAAATGTATGAGTGGACTTTGGTAACGGCCCATCCAAATATTTTCATTTTATGATCATGACTCTTCAACAAATTCAATAAACATGCTTTTCACACTTTGGTACACAAAGCATCATTCCACACCCTGTTGGGGAGGGGAAGCAATGGGCATGGAGGGATGTGAGCAAATGAATACAATGCAGTCCCTACAGTCTAGGAGCAGAAGCAGACAAAGCGTTGGGGTTAAACTCTATGAAATGGCCAATCATTTTGGACCCACAACCCAGCACTACCTCTGATATCAGGCAAAGTGAAATAAATACAAAATGGAAATGGAGGAGGGAATGATTTTCTGTTACTGAAAACATTGGGAAGGTTTTCCATGAGGAAGTGACTTTTTTTTTTTTTTTTTTTTCAATACGCAGGCCTCTCACTGTTGTGGCCTCTCCCGTTGCAGAACACAGGCTCCGGACGCGCAGGCCCAGCGGCCATGGCTCACGGGCCCAGCCACTCCGCGGCACGTGGGATCCCCCCAGACCGGGGCACGAACCCGCGTTCCCCGCATCGGCAGGCAGACTCTCAACAACTGCGCCACCAGGGAGGCCCCAGGAAGTGACTTTTGACTGAGCCTCGAAGGATGGGCTGGATTGTAATCAGCTGCAAATCAGGGAGAAAGAAAGCCCTTGCAGGCTAAGAGCGGAAAGAGTGGCAACAGTGACATGGGGGTGGGGTCAGGGGCACCTGTTTGGGGATGAGGTGGCCTGGGTACCTGGGCAAATGAGCTGCTGGGAGAGCTTGGTGGGATCATTATAGAGGGTCTGAGATGCTGGTCTTGCCTTACCTGGGGAGTTGGCAGCTGCCCATCAGCAAACAGGGACAGCTGAGCATTCCTCTCTGCTTACTGGGGCAGGTGGCCCGAAGTGGGGCGGCAGCCTTCCCACTTTGCCACTAAAGGCGAGCATGGCAGCAAGAGAAATTGTAATCAGCCAAAAGAAAGAACTTTTTGGGAGTCAGCTGTGAGAACCTGTTCTAGAATGGCCAAGGAAGGCTAAGGAATCTCCTCCCCTGGAGACCTTGAAAAGCAGGAGAGATTCTCATCTGTCTGGTCTGGAAGAATTCTGCCCAGAGGCAGGGGGCTGGACTAAGTGACCCATTTGGGTTCTTTCCAGTCTGCAGCCTAGGTGATCTCATTGTTCCCTCTTCTTCTAGACGGGGTTGCCTCGCCCCAGCTCAGACTCATTGGGATTATTCCTGTTGTTAGAGATCTCCCAGGCCTCCAGAGCCACGGCTCTTCCGGTTGGTGACTCACAAACTTGTCATCAACATCATCCCAGTGTCTAGCCTCCATCCTCCTTGCTGTCAGCTTGATTAAGCTTAGCCTTTCTCTTTCTAGCTTCCTTTGAAGTTGAGGAAACATAAGTTATTATCCTTATATAGCCAAGACCTTGCATGGTCAGCCTTACCTCCAGCCTTCCCCTCACCTCTGAAGAGATAGTCAGGGCCTCACAGATAGAATAGGTTTTAGAGTTGAAGGGCCTGGGTTTGAGTTTTGATTAGTTGTGCGACCTTGGGCAAGCCATTTAAGGGCAGGGATTAAGTCAACTAACAGCTGTGGAGCACTTGCTATATGCTCAAATACTACTTGCTGAATGAATCAAATGTAGGTATTATCCCTATTTTATGGGTAGGAAAACTGAGGCTCTAAGAGGTAAAGTTTCTTGCTCACCATCACCAACTAAGTAAGTACTAAAGCTAGAAATGGAACTCAGACTTCACAGATTCCCAAAACTGTGCCTTTTCCACCCTGTGGTGTTATTTCTTTTTTTTTTTTTTTTTTTTGCGGTACGCGGGCCTCTCACTGTTGTGGCCTCTCCCGTTGTGGAGCACAGGCTCCGGACGCGCAGGCTCAGCGGCCATGGCTCACGGGCCCAGCCGCTCCGCGGCATGTGGGATCTTCCCGAACCGGGGCACGAACCCGTGTCCCCTGCATTGGCAGGCGGACTCTCAACGACTGCGCCACCAGGGAAGCCCTGTGGTGTTATTTCTTGCCTCACCGCTCAAGCTCAGTTCTCTCATCTATAAAATGGGGCTAATCCTCTCTGCCCCACAGAGTTATTGGGAGCATTAAAAATATACATACTGTATGTGAAAGTGATGTGTAAGCCAAAAAGTGCTGGGCAGACACTAGATAATTATAACTCTCAAGCCCTGGTCAATCCTCTGGGCTTCTGCCAACACTTTTGAGAAGCTATTCCGGAGGGCAGCAGGCAGAGTCGGTTTCTCCCTTCCTCTATCATTGGAGGATGGAAGAGGACTCTCTTCTATCACAGCTCTTATTGTACTGGGTTGGAATTCTTTCTTTAGCATGTTTGCCTCCCTAATTCAACTGTAAGCTTCTCCAGGGCACAGTGCTTGACACACTGTAGCACTCAACAAGTTTGGTTTGAATGAATGAATGAATGAATGCAGTACCTTGCCCTCACAGACCTGCTCCTACTCTGTCAGTGGTCCAGCCTCCAACCTTCCTACCCAGAGCCCAGCTTCCTAACTGGGCCACCCACCACTAGCCTTCCAATCTCATGGTCACATGTTGACCTTGGCCAGCTGGCATTCAGTCCTCAGCATCTAACACTCATCACCCTTCTACCAGAAATGCCTTTCCCCACCCAATGCCCTCTTGTCAAAGTTCATATTCTGCCTCGTTCATGAAGCTTTCCCTGACTACCCACCTTGTCCCAAACTAAAGGTGATCTAATTTTCCCATGAGCCCCCATTGCATAGAGTAGGTACCCTTTAGAGAACTC
Organism: Pseudorca crassidens; assembly: GCF_039906515.1. Classification (NCBI taxonomy): domain Eukaryota; kingdom Metazoa; phylum Chordata; class Mammalia; order Artiodactyla; family Delphinidae; genus Pseudorca; species Pseudorca crassidens. Next base: position 74,175,437 of record NC_090317.1, on the reverse strand, counting down.
CTTAATATCCTCTACCTTCTCAGACAGTCATGTACATCCCACTGTGTGACCTTGGGCAAGTCCCTACCCCTGATCTGGGTCTCAGTCTCCAATCTGTGCATATGTGTCCCACAACTCTTCCAACCCTTCCATCCTGTGACCTGGCTTCTTTGGGGCTCAGGGAGGATAAGACACCAAAGAGCTCCAGTTGGGGCCTTTGACTCTTGACAGCACGTGCCCAGCTCCCAGGCCTGAAAGTCAGCTGCTCAGATATTACAAGCTAAGTGACTTGCTTAATAAAGGGATAAATAAATATCTACTTAACATGATCACTGTCAGAGGTCTGAGCTACAGGACCTTTCCATTGCTGGAGTTTTATTGCAGGAGAAGCTAATTAGTTCTAATTAGCCAACCCCCAGGTGTTTAAAGCAGAGGCAAGAGCAAGGGGAGAGAAGGGGATTGGGGAGTGGAAGGCAGGTGGGGAAAAGGAGGAGAAGGCGTTCTATACTCCCCTCTCTCAGCTGCCTACCTGCCATGGTCGGGCTCAGGACTCCTCAGGAACCCCAAACATAGTGACACCTCAGGCACCTCACCCATCTGGGATGAAGGAAGCTTCTTGAGAATGTACTATGTGCCGGGTACTGTTCCAAGCCTGTTCTCTGCATGATCTCATCTGATCCTCGCAATGGCCTGCAGAAGCAAGAACTCTTCATTGTCTCATTTCCTAGATGGGGAAACTGAGATGCACAGAAGTTAAGCCCGTTGTCTGAGCTCACACCACAGGGAAGCAGAGGAGCTGGGACTGGATCTGATTCCAAGGCCCGGGTTGCTGTCTTTGGCATCTGATACCGCTCCAGGTGACAGGCCCAGAGGGTTTGTGCTGCTCAGAGAGAGATTTGGATAGGCGGTGACCTCCCTTTGCTGTGGTACTCAGCCTAGAGGTCTTCCAGGATGGGCCAAACTGGGCACATCCAGAGCTGGCAGGGTACCTGAGAGAGCTGGTCATCATTTGATTCAAGAACTCCTCCTCCTCTGATTCAGGTCAAAGCTCTGTGCTGGAAATCCTGGATGACTCAGATCCCCGCCCTCAAGGAGCTCACATTCAAGGAAAGTCTATGAATATTTGAATAGCAAGTCATTCAAGTGTAAAAATGTACGTGAAGAGATACAACTACCTTCTATTGCTTAATTCCTCTGCTTAGAAATTTTTCCTAGGCTTTGAGGCCCTAAGTCAGAAAATCTGGGTCTCCTTCCATGAGACCGCTTGCGGTGTGGGAAGGAGCATGGACTGTGGCGTCTGGATTTGAATCCAAGATCTTCCATATATTAGTCCCTCTGCCTCTCTCTCTCTCTGGCCCGCCACCCTTCTGGACCTAGCTTCACAACTCTTACCTGAGCACACTATCTCCTAACTGGCCTCCCTGCTTCTCTGGAATCCATTCCTCACACTGAAGCCAGAATGAGCTTCGTATGCCAACTCCCCTCTAAGTCCTTCAAAGTCCTCACCACAGCCTACGAGGCTTCCATGACCTCTGGCTTCATTTTAGGCCACACTCTCTCACTCACAGAGCTCTGCCACACTGGCCTTCTTAATGTTGCTTAAGAAATCCGATCTCATTTCTACCTCAGGGCCTTTGTACTTGCTATTCCGGCTACCTCAGTGCTCTGATCCCAGCCATTTGCATTCCTGGCCTCTTCTCATTCTTTTTTTTTTTTTTTTTTTTTGTAAATTTATTTATTTATTTATTTTGGCTGCCTTGGGTCTTCGTTGCTGTGTGCGGGCCCTCTCTAGCTGCGCGAGCAGGGGCCACCCCTCGTTGTGCTGCACAGGCTTCTCATTGTGGTGGCCTCTCTTGTTGCGGAGCATGGGCTCCAGGCACTCCGGCCTCAGCAGTCATGGCACGTGGGCTCAGTAGTTGCAGCTCCCGGGCTCTAGAGCATAGGCTCAGTAGTTGTGGCTCGCGGCCTAGCTGCTCCACGGCAAGTGGGATCCTCCCGGACCAGGGCCCAAACCTGTGTCCCCTGCACTGGCAGGTGGACTCTTAACCACTGCGCCACCAGGGAAGCCCCTCTTCTCATCCTTAAATATCACCTCCTCGTGGACATTTTCCCTGTTCACCCTATCTTAGACAGCAGTAACCCCTTTGTTCTCAATTTTAGTACTTTTTGTTTCCATCCAAACACCACAATTGGTAGTAATTTTTTATTCCTTCAAAAATGTGTTTATTGTCTGTTTCCTCCCACTCAGATATAAGCACCATTAGGGCAATGACTTTGTCACCACCACTGTGCCTTGGACAGAGTTTGGCACATAGTCGGTGCTCAATACAGACTTGGTAGATAGACAGATGGATGGGTAGATGGTTGGAGCAATGAATGAATGGCCATTTCTTAAAGCTGTTGTGAGGATTAAATGAGCTGATGCATATTAAATGTCTGGCACAGAGCCCAGCAAAGAGCCCAGCTCAATAACTAGTATTTGAATCTGCGTGTGACCTGCTGGCTAGCACCCAGCTATTCCCTGAGCCAGCCCCACCTTAGCCAGCTAGCTCTCCATCCCACCACCCTGCTCCCGGCAAGGCCCAGCTCCTACTGCCCTGGAAACAAATCCGTTCTCACCCATAGGCAGTGGTGTGCTGGAGTTGAGTGCCACTTGTTAATAACTCAGGAACTTTACAAGCAGATTGTTAAACTATTGGTAGCTTCAGAGTGGCCATGGTGGGAGTATTTACACCACAGAAATTGGCAAATAGTACAAATCCCACCCCCCCACACACACAAAGAGCCAGTTTACCAGTACACCCCGCTAGTCTTCTCTCCTGCTGCACCCCCCGTCAAAGTGCACTGCCCCATGTTCTCTGCCTGAGTCCAGTCTGCCAGCCTTCAAGGTTCAGATCAAGGACTGACTCCCCCAGAAAGGCTTTCAACCTCCCTGATCTCACCTCTGCTGACAGCCTTAGTGCCACAGGCAAGGGTACCTAAGCCAGCATTCCTATATATTGATTTGTCTTCTTTTTCTCCAAGTGAACATGAAGATCTTATCCCTGAAGCTTACTTTTAAAACTGCAAAAGCAGGAACATGGTTGACATACTTACTTCTTCTAGTCCCTCAGGGTGCCTAGCACAAGACTGGGAACTGGAGAGGTGTCAGTAAAGTGTTCACGGCAGCAAGTGTCCAATAACAGACAAATATGGATAAAGAAGAGGTGGTATATATACAGTGGAATATCAGCCATAAGAAAGAATGAAATAGTGCCATTTGCAGCAACATGGATGGACCTAGAGATTATCATACTAAGTGAATTAAGTCAGTCAAAGACAAATATCATACGATATCACTTATATGTGGAATATTCAAAAAAAATGATACAAATGAACTTATTACAAAACAGAAACAGACTCACAGACATAAAAAACAAACTTATGGTTATCAAAGTGGAAATGGGGGGAGGGATAAATTAGGAGTTTGGGGTTAACATATATACACTACTATATATAAAATAAATAAACAGCAAGGACCTACTGTATAGCACAGGGAAATATATTCAATATCTTGTAAAAAATCTATAATGAAAAAGAATCTGAAAAATAATATATATTATACACACATATATATACATATATATGGCTGAATCAGTTTGCTGTACAACTGAAACTAACACAACATTGTAAATCAACTATATTTCAATAAAAATTCTTTTAAACAAACAGCAGCAAGCTGGCAGAGTGGCAGGAGTCTAGGGAAACAGGGAAGCAGGAGCCCTACATTTGACTCAGCTCAGCCACTGACTTGCAGTGTGACCTTGGTCCAGTCCCTTTACCTTTCCAGGCCTCAGTTTACCTATCTAAAATGATGCTGATGATTTTTTTTTTTTTTTTTTTTTTTTTTGGTACGCGGGCCTCTCACTGTTGTGGCCTCTCCCGCCATGGAGCACAGGCTCCGGACACGCAGGCCCAGCGGCCATGGCTCACAGGCCCAGCCGCTCCGCGGCATGTGGGATCTTCCAGGACCGGGGCACGAACCCGTGTCCCCTGCATCGGCAGGCGGACTCTCAACCACTGCGCCACCAGGGAAGCCCGATGCTGATGATTTTTGAAGCTTCCTTCAAACTTCAGGATTCCAAGGGCTTGTTCATTGAATGGTATGCAAATGAGTGTTTATTATTTGATGCGAAAACTCTTAGGTACTTTCAAAGAAACAGTTCCTGGCACCCCTTCCACCACGTTCACCACAAGAGAAGATTTAGAAGGGCCTTTGGGACAATTGAACCCAAGGCATTTTTATGCATTCTGCAGATAATGATAGCTAGGGTTTACCGAGCCCTTGTGATGTGCCAGGTACTATTCTAAACACTTGACATTGATTAACCAGTTTAACCTTCACAACAACAACTCTAAAAAGGTAGATACTATTATCAATGTCCATTTTACAGATGGGGAAGTTAAGGTTCAGAGAAGTGAAACAACTTGCCCAAGTCACACAGTTTGGGAAGTAGTAGAATCGAGGCTTGAACTAGGCAGCCTGATTCTAAATCCCATACACCTGACCACTGTGCTGCGCTCCTTTGTAGTTTCTCAGAGGAAGTAGCTGTCCTTCAGAGGCCCTGGAGCCCCCAGACAGAGAGCTAGCTTTCCCACCTGCACCCCAACAGGTCCCATTGTAGTGCAAGCTTTACCAATAGGCAGGATGCCTTAGAGGAAATGTCACATCTCGCTGCCTCCACCTCCCAGCTATGTGACCCTGGGCAGGTCCCTCTGCCTCTCTGAGCCTCAGTTGTCTCATCTATTTCACACAGGGCTCTTATGAGAATTAAGAGAGGAAGGAAATTAGCATGTATTGATTGTCTCTGTGTGTATTTAAATTTTCATTAAATTACCTCTTCTGGTTCTTCTAGAGAGAAATTATTTTTCCCATTTTACTGAGTGAAAACATCCTCAGAAAGGGTAATAATTTCCTCTAGGCCATGCAGTTAGGTGGGGCAGAAATAGGATTAAAACCCAAGACTTCAAGTTTTTTTGGTTTAAATAAGCTTTTTGTTTTAGAACAGTTTAAGATTTACAGAAAAAATTGAGAAGACTGTACAGAGTTCCTATATACCGTGTACCCAATTTCCCCATTCTCAACATCTTACATTAGTGTAGCACATCTGTTACAATTAACGAACCGATATTGATACATTAGTATTAAAGTCAGATTTCCTTAATTTTAACTGAATGTCCTTTATTCGTTCCAGAATCCCATCCAGGACACCACACTACATCTAGTCACCTTGTCTCCTTAACTCCTTTGGGCTATGGCTGTCTCTTAGACTTTTCCTTGTTTTAGATGACCTTCACAGTTTTGAGGAGTATAAGGTATTTTTGTAAGGTAAGATAAGGTATTTGGTAGTCTGCCCCTCAATTAGGATTTGTCTGATGTTTTTCTCATGGTTAGACTGGAGTTACAGGTTTGGGGGAGGAAGCCCACGGAAGGTAGTGTGCTCTTCTCATCACATCGCATCAAGGGTACATGCTCTCAGCATGACTTATCACTGTTGATGTTGACAGTGATCACCTGGCTGAGGTGTGTTTGTCAGGTCTCTCCACTAGAAAGTTACTCTGAGTTTTCGCCCTTTTCCATACTGTACTCTTTGGAAGGAAGTTGCTATGCACAGCCCACACTTAAGGACTGCGGAATGGGGAGATATGCGTCGCCTCCTTGTGGGAACAGGATCAACATAAATTACTTGCAATTCTTCTACACGGGAGATTTGCCTCTTCTTCCCTGTTTATTTATTTATTATGTAGGTTTTCATCCATTCATTCAATCACTTATTTATATCACTGTAGACTCATGGATATTAGTTTTATACTTTGGGTTATAATCCAATACTACATTATTAATTCTGTTGCTCTAATTGTGTCCCTTTGACCCATCATTGTGGGTTTTATTTCTTTGGCACTTCCTTCCTTTCTGGCACTACAAGATGCTCCAGGCTCATCTTTATTTCCAGCTGCAGCCCTGGAATCAACCACTTCTGTGAGGAACTCTGGTTCCTTTATTGGAAAATGGTCTTAGAAACCAAGATCTGGGCACTGGGTGTGTTCATTGCTACTGGGCCCTCTCAACTAACAGAGTAAGAAGATATATGTGTGCATGCTAACTAGTGTAGATACACATATCAGTAAGTGCTTCTCCGTGTAACTATTTGTACCCATGTTAAGCTAAACATGAGTTTATGCTGATATCTCCCATTCTAATCCATTACTGCTTGGATCACTCCAGCCTTCCCCTTGCTTATTTGTATACGCCCACTCCAACAGTGAGCAACCTGGCCCCTGTCATCCACCATCCGACTTCATGCTCTTTTATAGCCCTCCTCCCTTACTCCTTCCAGGTTCCCAAGGCCTACCTGCCAGCTGCCATGGGGAGTAGCTGTGTTCATCTCTCCTGGGCTGTGGGTGGCCCTAGGTGGTGGCGGTGATTTTACAGCCTGGGAAACTCTTGCTGTCAGGCCCTCCCTGGCGTGCTTTCCACAGGCAGCCCTTAGGGTAGCCTCCCCCAGTCCTTCCGAGGGCGCAGGAGGGTTTGCCCCAGCATCTGTCTGTGGGCAACTGAGCCTTTAGACCTGCAGGAACTCATTGCTGGTGTGACAAGCAGCCCCTCCTCCATTGGCTGGTGTGCTAGTCTCACTGCCTCCTCCCCCACCATCCTTCTCCTTAACCAGCCACGGCATTTTCTTGCTCAGCCCTGGTCAGCTCCACAGTTCCTAGCCAATGGGCTGGCATGAGATGTGGTGGAGGATGCAGAGAAACTTGGAATTCCAGGCATGGGCAATACACAGCATGGAGGGGCTAAGTCTCCTTTGGCCAAAGTTCAAATGAGTTCAGCTCAGTGGCTGCCACCTTGGAGCAGTATGTTCTATGACCCCATGCAAGCAGGGCCCCTGCCCCAGCCCCACACCTCAGGGGGCCCTGTGGTTTGGAGGGCATTCCTCCACATGTGGTAATGTCCCCTCTGGTGCTGAATTCCAGCCACGGCCAGCACTGCCTCACCGGTAGAGTGCTCTGAGCCCAAACATGGACCCAGGTAGGCCCCAATCCCTATTACTCCTCTTTGGGACACTCACTGGCTACTCCATGCATGGGGTCAACCAGGTGCCCTGAGGAGCTCCTAGACTCACATCTATGGTGTCTTTCGGGGCCCTGGGGCTAAGCTGGCACAGTATTTTTTTCACAGGATCATGGAAGAGAGTAGGTTGCCAGAATTGTGTTAACATGCTGATTTGGGGTAACTTGAATTGTTTATATAATAGGGGCCTTACACTCCTCATACACACAGACGCACACGCACGCACACACACACACACAAATATATGTCTGTTTATTATATAAACATATATATTTTTTTCCCCAAGGCTTATATACTCTAGGGCAGCCATTCCTTAGACCTTATGGAGTTAAAAGCACAGAATGTCCAAGCCAGGAGAGAGTTTTGAAGCCATTTAGCCCAAGGCATTCCTGGTATATATGAGTCATCCCCTTCCCCCCCACCCCCACTTGCCCCAGAATCTGCTCTGGGCCTGTCCAGCCTGGAGTTGCCAGGGATGGAGAGAGGAATAAGTCCCTGTTGTTGCCTCCCAGAGTCTCCCAGTCTAATGGGAGATACAGGTACAGAAACTGTCACTTTGAATACAATTAAAAGAATAGCCATAGTAATAATAAGAACTGCGACTTACTGAGCCCTTACGGTGTGCCAGGCACTGTGCTCTATGCTTTGCACATATCATCTTATTATTTGCTCTCAATGAGCTCATGAAGCAGGTGCTTCCCTATGATAGAGGAGGTGACTGAGTCTCAGAGATGTAAAATGGCATACATGTGAGAGCCCAGAGTGCCCTTCAGCTCCGTCTGGCTTCCCAGCCTGAGTCCTTTCACACTCTCAGGCCTCAAGCCTGAAGAAATGGAGGCCAAGTGGGCCAAGGCGACTTGCCCAGAAAGAAAGGACTTGAATCCAGTTCCCTCTGCCCTTGGCCCTGCAGGGAAGCCGCTGCGCTTTGCCAGAAAGACAGTGGCATGTGTCCATTGTCCTGGCTCTCCTCTCCTATCATGGTCTCATCCCCTGGCACGGCCCCAGCCCCGGCTTGAGCCGGGCCAGCCATGTGGCTAGCACATCTCCCTTTCAGCTCTGCCAGGCCTGCAGCTGGCCCACCCCTCGCGTGCCCCCTCCAGTGCCCAGCCCCCTCTCCTAGGCCAATGACTCGGCCCTCCTTCCTTTCAGCATTCCTGCCAGCTGGTGTGTGAGCCCTGTGCGAGGAGGCTGGGTTGCCATGGCAGCCGGGGAGGGCTTGTGTGGAGGGCGGGTCGCTGTGGTACAGAGATCCTGACCTCCCTAGGAAGGGAGGCTGTGGCCCCTGGGCCTGGTAAGTGCTTCAGCAGGTCACCTCAGAAGGCCTGTCCCCACCCTGCCCTGGCCCTCTGCCTGCACGGGGTGTGCTTTAAGAGTTTTCATCACACAGAGAAAGGGATGAGCTAGGGAGGAAAAATGCCCAGGCCCTTCAGAGCTCAAGCCCAATATAGCAGAACTAATTTGAAATGTCACTTAGGGCAGTCTCGCTCCCAGCCAGTGAAAACCTGGTTTATTTACATAGCCCGCCGTGGCAGAAGGCCAAGAACCCTGCCATGCCAGGGTGTAGGGGATGGGCGGCTGGGAGCCCTGGCTGCGGCCCCTTGGCCTGGACCTCGCTCAGAACCACCACCTGGAAACCCCTGTGGGCAGAAGGGTCAGATCTAGTAGACCCCACGCATGCCTCCCCACTGCAGCCAGTGCTCTCCCTCCTCAGGGTCCCAGGTCAGGGCAGGAACCAATTCTGTGCCAGGCACTCTGTTGCACGCTTGACGTGGTTTTCTCCTTTTCCAAGCTCTGAGAGGAGGAGTGATTATTCCCACGTCACAAGTGAGGAGACTGAGGCTGGAAAGGATATGTGACTTTCTGGGGGTTAGACAGCCAGGAAGTGTCAGCTGGGATTCAAATCCAGGTCAGTCTGATTCCTGAGCCCATGCATCCCTTCCCTCACCCCCGCACTCCCCACAACGATACCCTGTATCTTAATTCCTTGGCTTCCACCAGCCCAGCCACTGCCCAGGACATGGCCTTTTTAAGCACAACCCCTATGGGCCCTACTGGATCGCCCAGTGAGCCACTGGTCTGGGGACTGACAGGCCTGGGGCAAGTCGGGGTGGATTCGGGCCCCCAGCAAGAGAATGGAGGCTGTTCCTGGTGCCCACTTGTGTGCTTCCATCAGGAGGACACTGAGGTTCGTGGCTGAGAGGGGACACAGAGAACTGACAGTCTTGTCTGTACTTCATTCTGTTATGTACCAAACACGTACTGAGCATCAATTATGTGCCTGGAACTGTGCTGGGGGCAGGGGTACAAGGACGAGAAAGACATAGTCTCTGTCCTCACAAAACTTCTAGTCACCATCCACAATAATAATACAACAAGGGCTAACGTCAAGTGGTCTATGCTGGGCACTGTTTTAAGCAGTGGCTTAATCTATATCATCCCTTTAGTGATGCCATGAGATAGGTACTATTATTATTCCCCATCCCCCAGATGAGGAAACAGAGCCATTGAGAGAGAAAATGTCATTGAGAGAGAAAAGGTCACACAACTAGCCAGTGACAAAGGTGGGGTTTGAAACCAGGCAGACTGCCTTCAGAAGCCACACCCTCAATCCAGCATTATCTAGAATAAGAGGAAGAGGGCTGAACACTGCAGCCAGAAGAGTCAGGATTAGACAGAGAACAAGTCTGCCAAGGGCATTTCGGTGGGCAAGCACGGGAGGATTTTGCCAGCTGGAGTCCCTTCCTAGGCATTTCTCCAGAGGGAAGGAGCTCAAGGGTGGCCCGAGCTACCGCCAGAGAAGTCTGCCTGCTCTATCAGATTTTGTCTCTATTTTTCTTAGGTTTCCTCTTCTGGCTGATTGCTGGAGCCCAGAGGCTCAGCCAGCCAGGGGTTAACACTCTGAGGGGCCCATTGGAGAAGGGCCTGCTCTTTGTGCCAGGGCCCTGGGGAGAGGATGTGGCTGGGATCAGCTGGGAATCATTAAGGACGCTGGCGGGGCAGACTGAGGTGGGGAGGGGCGTGGAGTAGGCCCAGAACCCAAGGCCAGGACGTGGTAGGCAGACAGCAAGCAGGCTCTGAGCTGAGGGGGCAAACACAGGGTCAGACGAGTAGTGGGAGCTGCTTAGCCCAAAGTCGAGACCCTGCTCTCTAAGTGGTCCTCCCTGAGGCTCAAGATGAAGGGAGCAAACATCTGGAGAGAAAGCTCACAGTGGAAACGGAGACTTGAGCTGGTGGGTGGAGGAGGGCACTGGAAGTCTTTTAAGACCCAGGCCCCTTGGAGGGTTGGGAGACCGTCATCCACACTCCACTTTGCTGTGTGCCCTTCTGGGATTTTCCAAAGCAGCCCAGGGAGGACGAGAGACCTCAGTGGCACTAAGGGCTAAGCCGTTCCCTCCCCCTGGCCCCAGCCCTACGCCAGCGCCCACCAGCTGTACATTCCCCTCAGCAGAAAGGAGCACGTGGGACCTGCCTTTGCAAGTGCTATGAGCTCTGGAGAGTTTTATCCAGTAAGTGCTTCTTGACCTAGAAACCTAAGGAGGAGTGGGAAGGGGAGCGGAGCGGCTGCTGTGTGGGTGGGAGGCCCAGCCAAGCTCCCCGGGCAGTCGGCTCAGAGCTGGCACTGAGGCTGCCTTGAGGAAAGGGGGCAGCACAAGCTGGCATGTTGGCGGCAAAGCTGCTGACTTTGGGGGCCCGATTTGGGGAGGAGGGGAAAACTCAGATCCTGCTTGAGCCCAACCAGAGCTGCAGTGAATTCCACAGAGCAGGGGGACTGTGGGACACATCACCAGAGGCCGATGAGGACTGGGAGAGGCTCCATGGAAGATCAAGTCTGATCCTAGGGTTCCTCTAACCTCCTTGGCTGACTCGGGGTCCCAAGGACCTGTGAGCACCTGTGGGACAAACACTCTTCAGTCCATGCTGCAGGCCCCCATGACATCTCAGCTGGCCTTAAGCAAACAGGTGGTCAGCAGAAGGAACAAGACACTTTGGAGGTCCAGAGCCCTAGTGAGCCAGGCGTGAGCTGGGAAAATGTGGCTGGAGCGACTTGAAGGTTCTCAGAAATGTCATCTAGTTGCCTCCAAGCCTGTGGGAGGAATTGTCCAGGTCCCTGTCTCCTTTGACTCCACTTCCCTACCCCAGCTCTCCCCTTATAGCCCTCCAGTGACTCTCCATTCTCCCCAAGGCTCCCCGCCTGCCCATTCTCTCCTGCTACCTCCTTGCACATGAAGTCTTCCAACCCCACGTTCAGACACTACATCGAAGTGCGAAGTGTGTGTTCCCATCCCTTGCCTGTCATCCTTAGAATAGGCGGCCAGGAGCCAGCAGGGTCCCCGTGAGCCCTGTGTGGGCAGGGCAGATACGTTCCCACGGGGCTTCTCTGCCTCAGCAGAGGGATGCCAACTTGGGTTACTGCGGGGGAGGCAAAGTGCAGGGAAGGAGGGGGGCAAGTGGGACAGGATAGAGCTGCTCAGTTGTACCCCAGGTCCCAGCAGCCTCAGCGGCGAAGGCTGTCAGGCCCACTGTGGCACTTGCAGAAAAGCACATGGGCACAGAGCAGGCTGCAGCAAGCAGATGGGCTGAGCTTCATATTCCTATACATTCTTTTCCTTCAGCTTCTCACAGAAGAACTCTCACTGGCCCAGGTCCCAAGTTCCAGGTAAGCACTGGGCACTGCGGGTAATTGTCAGAACCCTCCAGGTCTTCTCCATCTCTGTGTCTGTCGCTCAGAATCCCTGCCGGCTGCCTATCTGGGAGTCATGATGGGCTCCACATTCTCCCTTCCTTACGCCCACATCAATCAATCACTAACTCATCAAGCCCTGCCCGTTTCAACTCCTAAACCTGTCTCCTATTTTTCCTTTTTTGTGCCTTTCACTAACACTTCCCTAGTCATCAAAACAGCAACAGCACTACCTACCCTTTACCAAAGCTTTAGATATGCCAGGTTCTGGGCTAAATATATTTACATATATTTGCCTCCCTTAATCCCCTCACCAACAACCCTCTGGGAACCGTACTCTTATTGGCTCCATTTTACAGATGAGAGAAACTGAACCCCAGAGCCGTGAAGTCCCTTGTCCAACAGCATACACTTAGTAAAGCGCAGAGCTGGGATTCCAACTTGGGCAGTCTGCTTCCAGAGCACATGCACACCCGGACTCACAGTGCTTCACTGCCCTCCTACCTTCCCTCCTGGCAGCCCCACCTCTCTCACATTGGCTGCCAGGGTGGTTTCTCCAAAGCCCAGCGCCAACCATGTCTGTTTGACTCCTGGTCCAGTGCCCTATTCTGGCTTTCATTAAAGCATCCACCTATCCCTCTTCATTGCCATTGCACTAGCCCAGGCTGCTGGCATCTCTGGCCTTCCAACGTCTCCATTAAGGTATCAGCTGCTTGAGAGCAGGGGCTGGTCTGTCTTGTTCACCAGCAAAGTGTCCAGAACACAGACGCACCAGGTAAAGATTCACGAGTCAACGGATGGAAGAATGGCCTCCCCGCCTCCCGTCTGATCCCTGCCAGTTCATTCTCCACGCTACTGCCAGAGTAATCTTTCCCAACACAGCCCCGAGCATGTCACGCCTCTGCTCTGAACCCACCCCTGACAAAATTGACCCCCAGATTCTACTTCTAGGAATTTATCCTATCGCTATACATGCACACACGAGGAATGACATATGCACAGGTTATTCATTGCAGCCTTGTTTCTAATTGCAAATGATTGGAAATAACCTAGATATCCATCAGGTGGAGCGTCCATAATTCTTGTGTGCCATGAGAAAGAATGAGGAAGCACTTTAGGGGCTGACATGGAACAGCCTCCAAGGTATAACTGGTGAAAAAGGAAAGTACAGAATGGTGGCTATGATACCATTTATATAAAACAAAAGAGGGAAAAGATATAAATGTATTTGCTGTATATGTTAAACTATTTGCCTTTAAATTTTTGGACTGCATAAATATATTATGTACCAAAAACTGTAAACCTTAGTATTTAAAATATAATCATGTAAACCACAATTAATAAAAATTATGAGCAAACGAACAAGAGTCTCCCATCAATTATACACCCACCTTTCCCCATGCTGTTTCCTCAACCTAAACTGTGCCTCCCCTACCTTCTAGCATCCAAATGTCTGTATCTGCGCTGTCCATTACGGTGACCGTAAGCTGCATGTGGGTTTTGAGCACTTGCAATGTGACTAGTCCAAATTGAGATGTGCTGCAAGTGTTAAAATACACACCAGAATTGGAATATTCAATAGGAAAAAAGTGTTAAATGTCTCCATAATTTTTCTCTATTGATTACATGTTGATATGATGATATTTTATTTTTTATTTTTTTATTGAAGTATAGTTGATTTACAATGTTTCAGATGTGCAGCAAAGTGATTCAGTTATACATACATACATATATATATTCTTTTTCAGATTCTTTTCCATTATAGGTTATTATAAGATATTGACTATAATTCCCTGTGCTATATGTCCTTGTTGTTTACCTATTTTATATATAGTAGTATGTATCTTTTAATCCCCAGTTCCCAATTTATCCCCTCCCCCCTTTCCCCTTTGGTAACCATAAGTTGTTTGTTTTATAAGTCTGTGAGTCTGTCTCTGTTATGTAAATAAGATCATTTTTTGTATCATTATATTTTGTATCATTATATGATATCATTTGTATCATATAAGTGATATCATATGATATTTGTCCTTCTCTGCCTGACTTATTTTACTTAGTATGATAACCTCTAGATCCATCCATGTTGCTGCAAATGGCATTATTTCATTCTTTTTCCTGCCTGAGTAGTATTCATATATATACATATATATGTATTTCACATCTTCTTTATCCATTCATCTGTCAATGGACATTTAGGCTGCTTCCATGTCTTGGCTATTGTAAATTGTGCTGCTATGAACATTGGAGTACATGTATCTTTTTGAATTAGAGATTTCATCTTTTCCTGATATATGTTCAGGGGTGGGATTGCCGCGTTATACGGTAGATCTATTTTGAGTTTATTAAGGAACCTCCATATTATTCTCCATAGTGGTTGCACCAGTCTACATTCCCACCAACAGTGTAGCAGGGATATGTTGATATCTTAGATATATTTTTTAGAGAAAATATCTTATTAAAATGAACTTCACCAGCTTCTTTTTCCTTATTTAATGCGGCTACCAGACAATTCAAAATCACATATGTGGCTTGCATTTGTAGCTTGCATGATATTTCTATTGAACAGTGTTAGTCTAAATTCTATCAGCTCTTCCAGGGTACTTTGAAGGCCACCTTTTCTGTGAAGCTCTCCTTAAATCCCTTCTTGAAACCCCCTTTGCTGCCACTTGCCTCACAGAATCACCGAGCAGGGGTGAGCAGGCAACTGTGTGTGCCTCACCCGTTCAACGGTGTGTAAGCCCCTGGAGGGAAAGAGGCCCAGTTGCCTTCCTCTTCACATCCTTCAGAGTCTTTGCCGGCCAAGCCCAGAGCTGGGCACAAGCAACAGCCAGCTCGTTCAACTTAGATGAACTGAAGTGCAACCAGGGTGGGCACTGAGGAGCTGGCAGGACAGCCCCAGAGGTCCACCCAGGACCAAAAGCCCTGCAAGCAGCAGAGGTCACTTCCTAAGGTCATCCCTTCCATTCCACTGCCTCAGGGCCCGACTGTTCAGCCCCCAGCTCCTGGAGAGTCAGGAAGAGCAGGGACTATTGCAGAGGAAGCCCGGGGTTTCAGTTGCAGGTGCAGAGGTGAGTAAAGGCCCAGGGAAAGGGTCCTCATTTACATAGATTATGAGCAGTAGCCTGTATAGTGAGGAGGTTACACAAGCAGGATCTGGAATCAGAAAGTTGAGTTCAAAATCTAGCTCTGTCCTGTGAAAACACTAAAACCACTGACTCGTACACTTTAAGCAGGTGAATTGTGCCATATGTGAATTATACCTGTAGGAAGCAGTTATATCCACTTATAAGCTGTAGAGCCAGGAGCAAATAGCTTCACCTCTCTGTGCCTTAAGTTTCACATTGATAGGGGGGAGTGATAATCACAGTACCTATCTCACAGAGTTGCTGTTAGAATTAAATGAGCAAGTATTTCATGTTATGTGCACAGTAAGTGCTTATTAAATGCTAGCTGCTATTATTCCTGTGTGCCAAGCCCTGTGCTAGTCACGTCACGTATAGTATTTCATTCAGTTCTCACAACGACCTCGAATTGGTATGCAAGTATTAACACGCATGTGTATACATATACATGCATGTATATGAGGGATGCAGACATTTAGTCCAGAGGGGTCCCACATTGAATAGGAGTCTATTGGCAGAGCGAGAATTGGACCCCTGAGTACCTGCCCCTTCCCCCTTTGACATCCCTCTCTGCTCACAGGAATTTGGCCACCTGTGGGCAGAGGTCTCAAGCAGGCCTCCCCTGAATACCAGTGAGGTCTGAGGAGGTGTGACAGGCCTTCCTCTAGGAGATGTGTCTTTGCACCTGTGACCAACCTGGCAGGGGACCTCCAGACAGCCCTTCGGAATGGAGTCTGGATCCAGGGCTGAGGCAAGCCCATGGCAAGGACCATAGAGGCTGTGGCCATTGGGCCATACTGGCTAAGAGTACTTATGTCTTGAAGCCAGTGCATTTGGACAAGTGAGGATTCACCTGGGGTTTCTTGAGCATCTATGGGATCCCAGGAGCTGCTCTAGGTGAGTTTCTATGCCTTGTCTCTGTGAATCCTCACAATGAGGTAGGCATTACTGCCCCAATTTACAGATAAGGAGCCTGAGGCTCAGAGAGGTGATTCACCCATATCAGAGCCAGGAATCAAACCCAGGCCCCATTCATTCACCAACTCATTCATTCATATTTCTTCATTCATTCATTCATCATCTATTAGGTGCTGGGGATACAAACGTGAATTAATTTCTGTTATGGGAAAAATGTTGAGGAAGAAATGAGGAGGGAGGAACGCAGTGACAGCTGGGAGGGTTGTGTGTGTGTGTGAAGTGTGTGGTGGAAGGACGCTGGCAGGAAGTGAATATCACCCAGACAAAGCGTTTCATGAAGAATAGATATAGTTTCACTGGGGTGGGGAAGTGAAAAAGGGAAGACATTTTAGGGGAGGAATGGCTCATGAAGGTTGGGAAGGCCCTGCAGAATGTAGGTGTTTGTGGGCAATGAGATGGCACACGGTGGGGCTCATGAAGGACACGGGGGACAGTGTGGGAGGTGAACCTGCAGCCTGTGCGTTAAAAGTCTCGTGTGCCGGGCTTCCCTGGTGGCGCAGTGGTTGAGAGTCCGCCTGCCGATGCAGGGGACGCGGGTTCGTGCCCCGGTCTGGGAAGATCCCACATGCCACGGAGCAGCTGGGCCCGTGAGCCATGGCGGCTGAGCCTGCGCGTCCGGAGCCTGTGCTCCGCAACGGGAGAGGCCACAACAGTGAGAGGCCCGTGTACCGCAAAAAAAAAAAAAAAAAAAAAAAAAAAGTCTCATGTGCCAGCCCAAGAGGTCTAGACTGGATTTGCTGAGCCTGGGGAACGGCTGAGGGTTTGCAGCGAGCACGGTCAGTTGGTTTTGTAGGAAGCCCACTGTGAAAGCAGGGTAGAGGGCAGATCTGAGAGGCTGCCCTGGAGACTGGCACCCACACAGAAGGCCTCTGGAATAGGTCAGGGAAGAGATGGCAGATAAACTCCAGCCATGGCCCTGGGGAACAAAAAAGAGGGGACAAATCTCCCAAGACTCCTAGGTGGTAGATTAGACTGGAAGGAGTCAATGCAGGGGTTGGGTGGGGTTGAGGATGATTCCCAGGCTCTGTCTTGGGCAAGTGGGTAGATGAGGTTGCCAGGCCCTGAGGCAGGAACAGAGGGAACAAACGTGGGGCAGGTTGAGTTGCAGGTCATCTAGTTCTAGAAAGGCTGCATTTGGAGTCCAGCAGTGAGGTCTAGCCTGGAGAGATCTGAGGGTCGTCAGCTGATTTCTAGATTCTTGGTCTAGTACTCCTCTTTCTAGTCCACCCAGCCTACCTCAAATATCTTCTGCAAATGGAAGTTTCCCATGAAGCAGGCCATCCTGAGCAGCAGATAAGCCCCCGTTGCATTTGGGGTCTAAGTGCAGTCTGGCCAGGAGGCAGGGAGGTTTCTGTAGGGTTCATACAAATGCAGCAAGACTCAGAGTGGACAGACAGTGAGCTGGACAGAAAGCTAAGAGATCACCTTATGCAGTCTAGTTCCAGGCAGGATTCCCCCTAATCCCAGATTTCCCCAAGGGCCCTCCCCCTCCCCCATCTTACTCAGTCAGGGAAAGAGCTGGAAGAACTCTGGGTAGGGCTCCGCAAGGACCAAACCGGGAGTGTGATTTGCATAAGACAATCTGTTCTCTGGTAATTTTCAAGTGAAAATGTTATCATCGTTCCCTGGAGGGTCATTGAGTGATTTTTCTTTCCTTTGTTCTTCCATACACACAGACTGCCCCAGGTCTGCCCTCTAGGAAGGCCTTTTGGAAAGGAGGGGCCAGAGGGGGCTGGGAGAGGAGGACCACCCGCCCCCCCAGTGTCCTCTGGCCTGCACTTAGGCCTGGGGCTTCCTCTTCAGGGAACCATGCAGACCCCAGCTTCTACTGATCCCTGCTTTGGCCCCTTCAGAGCCCCCCGCCCCAGGCCTAGGCTGCTGCCTGCTTCCCCCTAAACCCTGGCTGCTGCCCTGCTCCAGGGCCTCCCTTGGGGCCCACGCAGCTCACAGCACAGGCCTGGCTCAGGAGACATTTTCTAATAGACGGATAATTGCCTCTGTTAATTGCAATTTGATTTTAGCAATCTTTCTCTAAGAGCCTGGAGGCCTCAGCCCCAGATATGTAGAGAGGGTGCAGGGGCGGAGCCTGCAAGCTAGGGTCTCACCTTGAAACTTACCACCTGCTGGGAGTCCCCTAGGCTCTGTCCCTACCAGGTAGGGGACTGTAGCCTGAGCTGCATCTTACCCCCACGGCCTCAGCTCCTCGAGAAGGACACACTGCGGATGGCTACAAACACCACTAGCCCCCAAGGAGTGGTTTGGCAGTGCTTCCGGAAGGGGTGAGCTGGCAGGCCCCCCAGGGTCAGAGCAGGGACCCTATTGCAGAGTCTGGAGGGTTTCCTGATGGAGCCAAGAGGCTGCCGGAGTTCTGTTCTATGACCATTCCCATCCCTCAAACTTGTTCCTGGGCCTGCCACCATCTCTTCCTCCTCATCAGCTGGCCCTGTCCTCCAGGGAACCTCAGAACGTGGCTCTTGGAGCCCAGCTGCCTGATGCTCCTAAAACAAGTTCCTTTATTTCTCTATGCTTCAGTTCCCTGCTTTTAAAGTGGGGAAATAATAGTGTGTCCACGGTGTTGTCACGAGGATCACACAGTTGATGTATGCCAAGTTCTTCACCCAGTGCCTGGCACATATAAACTTCTCTATAAATATAGCTGGATTCTGGCTTTTACTATTATCCACACCTTTAGGCACCATGTGCTGGTCCCGAGGCCTGCAGCCTAACGCCAGAGAATCCCTGGGGGCCAAGGTGGAATCAGGTGGGAGGAAGCACCCTAAGATGAGAGTCCCTGGATGGAGCAGTCCCTGGGGTAGGGTTGGGGCTGGGAGGGGGAGCCTTTCAGCCCAAAGTCTCCTGAGTGGGAGCTAGTGTTTTTAGACACCGGGACTCTAGAGGAGAGACTAGATTATGCCTGTCGCCACATCCACTCTCCTCCACCTTTGCCTACCCATCTGAACTGGCCACTCCTCCACTAAAGAAGAGGACTTTTTGGCAGAAGAGGCCTATAGGGAAGGGGGAGGTTTGTGAAGTCAGGTTGAGTCCTTGGAAAGGTACCTAGAGACGGGGAGCCTGGGTTCAAGTTCCTTTTCCCACTTGCTTAGTGGGTCTGGGCCCCCTGACTGCACCTCTCCCAGCCTCAGTTTGCTCCTCTGCACTGAGAGAGCTGTTTCATCTCCCACATGGGGACATGGGGTGGCCATGGGGATTAGCTAGAATAACACGTGGCAGCATATAGGTAGGTGCCTAGTGAATAGCCGTTTCCTCCCTGCCCCCTCCCCTTCCTTCACATGTGAGGGGAGTAATTATCTCCCGTGTTGATGCATGTGCTGCATGCCTCTCCCCACCCAATTCCTCAGCGCAGAGGTGGAGGTGTCAGGCCCCTGCCTTCCTTCCCACCGCACACAGGCCTTCTCTGTTGCTGGCGAAGAGACGGGAGGAGGAGGGGTAGGCAGGCAGTGGTTTGGGGCCCAGGGGGAGTTTCTCAGCGCCTGCCCACCACTTCTGGCCTGCTGTTCCAGGCAGCATGCTAATTAAGCCAGGAGAACCCACAGAACAGAATTGCAGGCCCCCTGCCTCAGTCCAGCCCCCAGTGGCCTGGTGTGGAAATGGGCTGCACAGACAGGCCCTTCGCTTGGGGGTTGGGGGTGGGGTAGAGTTGGGCTGAGCAGCGGTCCAGAAAGGAAGCAGAGGAGGGGTTGGCAAGGGTCTAGGGGAGCCTGGCCTGTGAGCAGGGAAGGAACCGGGAGATGTGAGAAGAAGGCCACAATCTCTGCTTGATCCCGGCCTGATCTGGTCTGGCCCTGCCTGTAAAGGAGGTGTTGACAGAATGATAGGGTGGGAGGTCCTGAGATGGGGGCACTGCAGGGCCAGCATGCTGGGAGGTGACTGCCTGGTACCTTGTCCTGGGGCTTCTGGTCTGTACCACTTACTATCGATTTGTGTGACCTGGGGTAAGTCCCTTCACTTCCCTGAACCTCAGTTTCTTCCTCTCTAAGATGGGGCTGAAGACAAACAGACAGTGAAAGCATGCAGGGGAAGGAGGCACACTAGATTCAGGGAAGGGCAGGAGGAGGAGCCTGGGACAGGAGAGGCGTACTTAAGGGCCCTTATCTCTATCTGGGTTGTTTTATTCCTAAAACAAGATGTGGAATAATGTTAAGATTTGACAAGGCTGGGTGATGGGTACACAGGCGTTTGTCAACATATTTTTTCTTTGCGTCTTGCCTACATGTCTGAAATATTTCATAATAAAACAAATGTCCAGTGACAGCATCATACACAGGATTCAAAATGTGTTGAACCCCAGGTATCTCCCACAGGAATGGAACTGATGTTCTCTGGAAACCCCAGTGCTGATGGCGACCATGTGCCAGAGGTGTATGCGGATTCATGGGTTTAGGTTGAGTAGCAAAAACATTCTTCAAATTTGCATGCATCTTCTGTGATGTGCGATTTCCAATAGGCATGTATAACCGAGGAATAAATTAAGTATGATAAGTAGAATCAGTGACTGGGGATGAAGATAGGATCCCCACCTGGATCAGTGCATCTCAATTCTGGCTGTACCTTAGAGTCACCTGGAGAGCTCTTCCAAAATAAGGATGTCCAAGCCCCACCCCAGACCAATTAAGTCAGAACCCCTGTGGTGGGGGCTGGACTTTCCTAGTTTGGAAAAGCTCTCCAGGGGATTCCCATTTGTAACCAGACCAGAGAACCAAGGGACTTGGCCCAGCAGAAGCCATTCCCAGCGCCCCTCAGCTCTCCCTCTCAACTGCTTTGAGAAAGGGCCCTGGATCCGGGCACAACCCTTTGGGGGACAAAGTTATGGAACCCTGGATGCAGCTCCCTTCTGCTGTCCAAGCCTTCAGAGTACATCCCCCAGAAGTCCTAACCCTCCCCCCCCACCCCAGGGAGGACTGCTGGGGGGTTTTTTAATTGAAGTATAGTTGATTTACAATGTTGTGTTAGTTTCAGGTGTACAGCACAGTGATTCAGATGAATATATATATATATATTTTTTCAGATTCTTTTCCCTTATAGATTATTACAAAATACTGAGTATAATTCAGCGTGTCATATAGTAGGTCCTTGTTGGTTATCTATTTTATATATAGTGGTGTATATCTGTTAATCCCAAACTCCTAATTTCTCTCTCCCCCCAGGACTGTTTTAAGAGGATTGACATGGAAAGGGATCATCCCCCTATCATGAGGCTGGGTGAGGCTGTACTTAGAAATCCTCTGGTCCATTGGCCACTTCTCCATCTGTATCTTCTGTGCCTCTGGCCCTGATGACTGCAGCAAACTCCTTCTCAAAACTCCTTCCTTAGCTTCCATGAAGCCTCATTATCTTGATTCTCCTCTCACTGCTCTGGCTGTGCCTTACACACACACACACACACACACACACACACACAGCCCTCTCTGCTTCCTCCTCTCTGCTCACCAGCTCATGACAGCCCCCCACCCCCACCCTGCCAAGGTCCTGGCTTGGGCGCACTGTTCCTGTCTCATGACACTCTACTCCCTCGGCCCTATTCCTGCCTTCTTAACAGAGTCTTTTTCCAATTTTTCTCCAGCTCCACCCTCTTTGCCAAGCTCCACTCCCACACCCTCTTTGCCAAGCTCCACTCCCACACCCTCAACTGTGGTGGACATCTTCATCTGGAATTGTCTCTAGCGCCTCAATTTCAACATATCTAAACTAAATTCATCGAGTCTTACATGTCGCCTCCACCAACCAATTTCTGTTCATGGTACCCCTCTTCTCTTAGTCCAACAAGTCTGGTCATCCCAAACCCTTCCCAACCCTGCTTTCCCATCCCCCATCCTTCAGTCAATCAGTTGACGTCAGTCCACAGACTGGTGAGTCTTTGCTGGTAATGGCTCCTGCTCCCACAGCAGCCACCTCCCCAAGTGACCCTTCTTCCTCTTGACGTTGCTTCCTGACTCCCCAGTGCCTGTTGGCAAGTTTCAGTTCTTCAGCGTGGGAGGCACCAACGTGCTCAGTGGGCTCCAACTGCCCTTTCTAACCTTGAACCCATTGCTCCTGCAGGAAACCTTCCTCTCCAGGTAGACTGGTAGCATTTGACTTTTACTGAGCCCCCGGGGCTCCTCACTGTCCCCCAGTAGTCTTGGTCTATATGGGGGACATAAACTCACTTGCTTGCAGGGGCCGGGTAGGGAAGGGAAGTGACTGAAGTGAGCTGAGTTGGGGACACAACCAGGAGTGGTGGGGAGAGCAGAGAACTGGAGAGTGCACGTCCCTCCCACCACGTTTACAGGGGGCGCTACTCTTCAATCCCCACCATTCGTGCCCATGCAGGAATGAGGGCCCAGTATTGACACGTCCTCCAATTTATTGAGAGAAGCCAGATATCCAACCCTTGAACGTGAAATATCCAGTTTTCGCAATGTTGGCAAAGAGTTCAGGGTTTGTTGTAAAACTTCGTACTGGGCCACACAAAACATATCTGCAACTGGGTGCTGTTCATGGGCTCCAGGCTTGCAATGTCTGGTTTCTCCTCACACCCATCCCCTGCTTGAGGTGCCCTCCCTGTCCCTTGTGTCCCAGGCCTCCCCAGTTCTCAAGGCCCAGCTGAAGTCCCATCAAGCTGGCCAAGCCCTCCCTGGCCACCTCAGTACACCCCAACTTCCTGTGACCTTTAACCTTCACCATTACGTCCCTCTGCCCAGCTAGGATGCTTATGGGGGCAGCCGAGCATGGAGGTTAGAGGTGTGGGGCTGTAATTAGGCTGCATGGATTTGAATACCGGCTTAGCAACTTATTAGCTGTGTGATCTTAGGCAAGTTTTCTGCCTTCTCTGTGGCCCAGTTTCTCTCTCATGGGGTTGTTATAAGGATTAGATGGGATGAGCCATGAAAAGCACTTGGAATAGTACCCAGTTTATAATAAACACTCAATAAATGTTAGCTGTTCTTATCACGGCTGCTTGGGGTCGTTCACTGGCCATTTATATGCTCAGATCTTGCCTGTTGAACGATAAGCTCAGAGAGGGCAGGAAACATGTCTTACAGCTTCTGTAGCCTCCCGCATCTGCATCCTCCACCCTCCACCCCGAACCCCTCAACACCTAGTCCACACACCCAGAAACACAATCAGCGCTTGGGAAAATATTGGTCGTAACTGATTGAATTCAATCAGCAAACATACATTGTATATGGACCCTGTGCCAGGCACTGTGCTAGGTGCCCGCAGCTAGACATAGAGGCACAAACACCCACCGTGTGGTCAGGTGCCCCAGACTACTGCTTCCTAGGAGCGTGAGCACTTGCCAACTACTTCACCTCCCTGACCTTTATTTCAGCATCTTTGATATTTAGAATACCCACTGCGTGGGGTTGTTGGGGGCAGTAGGGGTGAGGTATGAGTATCCAGGTCTCAACTTTGGTAGTTGTTCTTCGAGATTCAAATGGAAGTATTCAAGTGTAGGTTCCTGGGAGAAGAGTGCGCCTTTCCCAGTGGGACTCTGGCAGATTGGCCTCCTCTCCCAGTGCCCTCCGGCTCTGATCCTGTTGCCCTGAAGAGGTTCATCTACAGATTGTCTCCCTGCCCCCAGGTGCCATCAGAAAACATGCTCCCGCCAGGGGTGGGGGAAGGAGGAAAAGACTGAATAAGATAGAGGGGCTTACCTCATAGAATCCCAGGTCACTTTCAAGTAAGTTTTAGACACTGTCCTTTCAAAAGTTCTTGAGTGATTTTTATCATCTAGGTAAGCACTGCTGCTAGGATCACTCTCCACTCCTCACTCCTTTTCTACCCTCTAGCAATTCAAAAAATATATAAATATGTTTTTATTAAAAATATGTATATTCCTTCCCTTTCCCTTCATTATGCTGAGTAATTTGACTTTCTCCAGCCCCTGCTCCAATACAGCCCCAAACTCAGCATGCTCTCCTCAACACTGGACCATCTCCTTTCTCTTTGCCCTAGAGAGGAAGGCAGCAATATAGAGATTTATCCCCCCCCCTCACACCCTATGTGAATTTTACCTCACTCCCTCAGACGCCAGAAGTGACTATAGACACATGTTAAAAGGGCTTGTTTTGGGACTTCCCTGGTGATGCAGTGGATAAGACTCTGTGCTCCCAATGCAGGGGCCTGGGGTTCAATCCCTGCAGGGAACTAGATCCCACATGCATGCCGCGACTAAGGAGCCTGCAAACTGCAACTAAGAAGCCTGCCTGCCACAACTAAAGAGTCCTGGAGACGCAACTAAGGAGCCCACCTGCCACAACTAAGACCCAGTGCAACCAAATAAATAAGTAATAAAAAAATTTTTTAAATTAAAAAAAAATGGGCTTCCCTGGTGGCGCAGTCCACCTGCCGATGCAGGGGACACAGGTTCGTGCCCCAGTCCGGGAAGATCCCACATGCCACGGAGCGGCTAGGCCTGTGAGCCATAGCTGCTAGGCCTGCACGTCCGGAGCCTGTGCTCCGCAACGAGAGGCCACAACAGTGAGAGGCCCGCGTACCGCAAGATAAATAAATAAATAAATAAATAAATAAATAAAATTTAAAAATGCAAGGATTTGTCCTTCAGGTTCTGAGGCCCCAGAGAGGAGAGAGATGTGATCCCTGCCATCCACCCCACCCAAGAGCTCAGTCCAAAGAGGAAGAGGAAGAGCCAGACACCCACACCTATGCTTCGGTGGAGATCTTTACCAAGTGCCAACTACAGAAGCAGAGAGGAGGAGGAATGCTATCTGACCTGGGGCTAGTACGAAACACTGGCACACTGGCACTGCCATGTGTGTCTGAGAGTGCCTGGAGGAAGGGCAGGAGGCATCAGGTAGCCCACAGTGGCTGGAGCAGTGCATGGGTGTGAGGGCTGGGACTGGGAGGTGACAAGGTTGGGACCAGACTGTGACTGGCCTGGAAGACCGGGTGAAAGAATTTGGACTTCACCCTGTAGGCAGGAACGAACCATCAGAGGTTTTATAAGCAGACGAGTAACCTGATCAGAGCTGTGTTTAAGGAAGATTAATTAAAAATAATGTCTGGTGTGTTTAATTCCCAGCTAGCCCTGGGCTTTGGAAGAGACAGGGGAGGAAGACAACAAGACCCCGATGAACAGTCACTTCACAAAATAATGGCCAATAAACATATGAAAAGATGTTCAATGCTACTAGAACCCAAAGAGATGCAAATTAAAGCAACAATGAGATACCATATTTGGCCTATCAAATTAGCAGGGATTAAAAATGATAACTCTTGATGCTATGCTGTGGAGGGTTTTCATGAGACCGGCCTTAGCGTCCACTGTGGGGACGAGGGGGTTGAGAGCTGCAAATCACTCTGACCTTTCGGAAGGGCAGTTGGATAAGAGGTACAAGAAGCTTGCTAAAAGTGCACATTGTGTGACCCAGAAATCCCACTTCTAGGTATTTATCCTAAAGAAATCATTGTGGATGGGAGTAAAAATGTTTGCCCCCAATGTGCCCCACCCCAGGTGCTATTTATAAAAGCAAATAACTGGATCAAATGAGGGAACTGTGAAAACTGTCTGACAGCAACCTCTGAGGCTGGACCTTAGCATTTCTGAATCCTCAAAGGCTGAAGGCGGGAGACAAAACCACAATTTCTTTTTTAAACTGCCTGTGGGGTGTTGCCCAAGTCTCTAAAGGGAGCCACTGAAATTTGTCCTAGGGACAGACGGTGCCTTTGTTCCGACCTGCAGGCAGGCCTCTTGGTCATGCAGATGTACCTCAAGTACCTATTCTTTGTCTTGGGAAGGCCCTGACTCCAAATGCAGATGCTCTAAGCGGCACGGGTAGGCATTCTGTTTAGTAATGTAAAAGGCAGGCTTCATTGTGGGCTGCGCGGCATCTCTGCAGAATCTCTTGTGATGGTAAATGATTTTCAGGTTCCTTTGGCCCAGCTTCGAGACAGCAGGGGGGCAGGTGGGGCGGGGGTGGTGACAGCCCAGGCATGGGAATAGAAAGGACTGAAGAAAAGAGTCTTGGGTTTGAGGAGGATAGGGCCCCAGCAACGCGGTGGCCGTCTGGATTAAAGACCCCGGCCGCCAGCAGTGAGCCCTGGGACAGGGCAAATACTCTCAGAGCCTTGAGGCTGCTATCAATTGGAATTCTCCGTGCCAGCGTGATCCCAAGAGAAGTTCTGTACACGAGAGGATTTCAAGTGGTACATGGAAGAAAAAAAAGTTTGATACTTGCTTAGGGTGAAGTTCAATTTTAAAAGGTGGTGGTGGGGTATTGATAGAAAGTTCCATATTAGGGGAAATACTTGGATAGGTGAAATATGAATACAGCAACGCTTGAAGGTGGTTGCAATTGGCTAAAGTTTGGGAAAAGTTACTCTGTGTTGTCTTGAAGTCACCGGTAAACTACAAGAGTGAAGGCAACTCTTTTTCCCCTTTCCTGTTTACCCATTTCTGTCCCCCTCTAACCTTAAGAACCTAATTACAGGAATGAGATCACTAGGCAATTTAACCTAACTCCTGACTTACACTCTCCTGAATGCACACGATGCCTTGCCTAACCTGTTGATTCTTTTCCTAGATCTACCCCCGACAGCCCCCTAAGGAATCCTGCAGGCAGATCACGCGGGCAAGATAACATCCGTAGAGAGAGTCAGGCAGTCTGCACGCAATAGAGATCGACGCACATCCCTACCTCCTGCCTCAACGATTCACTAAGATTCTTTCCCCCATTTTACCCTTTAAAAACTGTCATGGCTGAGCAGAATCTATGGAGTTGACCTCTGGACATGAGTCCACCTTCTCCCCAGCTTGCCAGATTTTCTTATTAAAGCAGCTTTCCTTTCTACTGACACTTGCCTCTCGAATTATTGACTTTTGAGCAGTGAGTAGCCAAACCTGAGTTCAGTAACAACAGGCCAGGCTCAGTTGTATGTTGGGGAATGGAGACATAGGCTGTTGTCTACATGTGGACCCAGGAGCACAGAAATGACCTGAGTAACATGGAGGGAGATGTAGGGATGAGGGTCAGAGGGGACAGGGGTTGCAGGTGACAAAGGACAAGCAGAAGGAAAGAAGCCCTGGGGCAGGAGCATTGTGAACTCAGGGAGGGTTCTAGGCACCTTTGGACACCCAGGTGGGCTCTCAGATTAAAGCTGTTTAGCTGTTAAGAGTGACTGTGGAGGGGCTTCCCTGGTGACACAGTGGTTAAAAATCCGCCT
This sequence comes from Pseudorca crassidens, assembly GCF_039906515.1. Classification (NCBI taxonomy): domain Eukaryota; kingdom Metazoa; phylum Chordata; class Mammalia; order Artiodactyla; family Delphinidae; genus Pseudorca; species Pseudorca crassidens. The sequence goes on along the minus strand of NC_090317.1, from coordinate 74,148,382 downwards.
GCCAATGCAAGGGACACGGGTTCAAACCCTGGTCCGGGAAGATCCCACATGCTGCGGAGCAACTAAGCCTTTGCACCACAGCTGCTGAGCCTGCTCTCTAGATCCTGAGAGCCATGGCTGCTGAGCCCATGTGCCACAACTACTGAAGCCCACGTGCCTAGAGCTCGTGCTCCACAACAAGAGAAGCCACTGCAATGAGAAGCCCATGCACCGCAATGAAGAGTGGCTCCCGCTCGCTGCAACCAGAGATAGCCTGTGCACAGCAACAAAGACCCAACACAGCCAAAAATAAATAAAATAAAATAAAATAATTATTAAAAAAAGCGATTGTGGAAAGCTGGAGAACATGGAGATGCTCAGGTCCTAAATGCATAGGCTATCCAGGCAGATGGTCAGGCAACCACTCAACATTACAGTTTACAAAGCGTTTCTGATGATGTAGAGATAGGCCAGTGAGAGATCGTGGAGTAAAAAGAGAAACACAAAACTGTAGTACAATATGACCTCAATTAGCATAAAAAAAAGACTAGAAGGAAATACACCAAACATTATTATCAGTGAATATCAATCACCTGGGTGGAAGCCTGGAAGAAGAGCCCTGGCATGCCAGTCAGAGAACTTCAAAGGATAGCCATGATTGAATCAGGGATGGAAGAAATAGAAGTTTACAGGCAATTTCATTGCCATTCCAGGAAGAAGAAGAATATGGCAAAGGTCAAGGACGTGATGCTGAGTCACAGATGCCGGTCACAGACGTGACTTCTCAGAGACCTCTAGCCACTGAAGGGAGGATATATTATAGAGAGCTAGAAAAGGGGGGAGAGCAGTTAGAAGTTGATGACAACCATTCAAGAGAGGTGACAAGGGTCTGCACTCCTGTGAGGCAGTAGAAAGAAGACGGAACAGAGAACTCAGGAGATATCAAAGAGGTATGCAGACAAAAAAATGTTGCCTGCCATTCCAGTGAACAAGGAGTGTTGCTCACCACCAAGCCCTCAGCCACTGCAGCGTCCCCCTCCCACCCGCCCCCACCGCCCCACCCCCACCCAACGGTATGCCTGAGGGGGATTCAGGATGGAGAAAAACAGGCTACTGGCCCTAGATAGTTAAGATGCATACCTAAGGAATAATTTCACTGACCCCAGAAGCTTGCATCTTCCCATACAAAGAAGAGCACTAGAGGTGTTAACTTCAAAAGATGTCTGGGGTTTTTTTTTGTGATTAGCAGTAATCTTTATGTTTGACTACATGGCCTTTTGTTTCTTTTTTCAACAAAAACTCCTGTATGTCCTGGCTCTTCCCTTACCTCTTCAGAGCAGTTCCTCAGAGAAGCTGAGAAGACTGTCTCCCAGGCTATAGTCCCCAGTAAGTTCCCAAATAAAACATAAGGTTGTACATTTTTCTTCAGTTGACAGGTCTAAGAGACTTGGTGACAAATTGTATGTGGGTGAGGGAGAGGGTGGCCTGAAGGAGGACTCCCAGGTATCTGCGAGGGTTCAGACCCCTGGGTGGAGCAGGAGGACTGGCTCCAGGCACAGCTGACACAGGGCCACACCAAGAGAAGGCAGAAGCAGTGCTCACATTCTTACAGCTTCAGTAGCAATGAGGAAACAGAGTTCCTCCCAACAGCACCAATTAGGAGAGTCTCGGGAAAGGACTCTGATTGGCTGGCTTAGGTCACGTGCTTACCCCTGTGGCCAAGCAGTCTGCATCTATTACCCAAAGAAGGAGAAAAAGGAGTGCAGAAAGGATAAAAATGATAATTGCCATATATTTTCTGAACTCTGCAAGTAGAGCTAAGGTGAACTCTAAATGTGGACGTTGACCAACACAAGTTCATGAGTGTGTGTCCATAGAGAAATAAGGTCATCACATCAGAAGCTCAAGTTAAAGTATCACCAGATCCACTCTCCTGCCTCCAAACTGCCCATCTGTTACCTCTTCCTCAGCTTCACTGCCACTGCCCATGGTCAGGTCCTCAATATGTCTCACCCGGCCTCTTGTTCCCAACACCTCCTTGCTCTCCCTGCTTCCAGGTCTGCCCCCTTCAAACTACTATGCACACCACTGCTGCCACGGGGATCAGAGGCAGTGTAGCTTAGTGATTAAAAGTGTGACCTTTCTCTGAGTACGGATCCTAGTTCTGCCACTTAGTAGCTTTATGACCTGAGCGGGTCACTTCACCTCTCTGGGCTTCAGTTTCCCTAGGAAACTTCACAAACTTGTTGTAAGGATTAAATGAGTTAATATTTGTAAGGCGCTTAGAACAGGGTCTGACATGTAGTCACTGCTATGAAAGTGTTGTCAAAGATATGACTCTGTCATTCCTCCACTGAAAACCAATCTACATCCTCTACCTCCCATGAGCTCACCTCTTCCATGAAACCTTCCCTGGCTGCCCCTCCGTGGCCTGCAAAGAGGCTGTGCTGTACTGAAGCCCCTTTCCCTCTGAACATGTCTCCCTCGGGGAGTGGTGGCTGGGAGGATGGGGGCTGTCTGATCCATGGCTTGGTCCCCAGCACGGAGCGCAGCATCTGGCACATAAGCAGAGCCTTGGTAAATGCTGACTGCACGGATGGCTTACATCTGAAGAGCTCTTTGTGCTCTACAAAGTGCTCTTCACATCTGTTACTTCACTTAGGCCACACTACAGGCCTGTAGAATGGGTCTCATGGCCTCCTTTGGATAGGTGGGGACGCTGAGATTCTAAGTAAAGGAGCATGGCCAGTACATATATATATATATGACAGGGCTGGGGTGTGAGCTTGGACATTCTGCTGTCAAGACAGTGGGAAAAGAGCCCTGGGTTAAGGGTCAGTGGTGCCCAATTCCAATTCCATGTTTTGAGCCTGAACTCCTCCTCACCCGTATCACGTACGGGTTGCACTAGAAGGAACCTGATGGCCCTTCCAGCCGCAGCATTCTGTCAGTGGCTGTCTGGTGCTCTCTCGCCCTCCTCCCCCCAACTGCAGCAGCTGCCTCACACCTGGGATCAGCCCCTAGGAGGATAAATGACGCTGGGGAGCGGGGGCAGGGAGTGGTGACAGTGCTGGCCGGGCCCCAGTGGAGACTGAGCAGTTAGAGGACTCATTAGACATTAATGAACTGCAACTGAGTGTATTGATTACCTCTCAAATCATTTCCTCCTCATTCAGTCCTCCAGGGTCAGCAGGCCCTTGGCGTCCCTAGGCTTTCTGCCCACCCTCCTAGCTAAACAGTTAAGGGCTTCAGGTGGGGCTGCCAGGCTCAAGGGGTTGAAGAGGGCAGCAGGAGGGGAAACGCTAAGGTATGGGCCCTGCTTCTGCCTTGCTGCCCCTTCCGCCTGCATTTCCTATCTGGTGAGGGCCAGCTTCCTCCTAGCGGTGCAGTCCACAGGGCCCCATACTTGGTGTCATGCTCTGCTGTCCCTGCTTCAAAATTCTTAATTTTTGATCAAGAGGTCCTGCATTTTTATTTTGCACTGGAGCCTTGCAAATCATATAGCATATAATCATAGGATAGAGTGTGGTCTAGGTAAAGAGCACCCACTAGAGCGTGTAAAACGGCAGCCCTGGCTGTCAGGACCTCTCAAGCCCATGGAGTTTGGTCCCACGGATTGATGCCCAGAGACGGGAATGCAGTTGCCCAAGGTCACACAGCCCAGCCAGTCAGTGGCAGTGTGAGGACTAGAACACAGACTGTCTTTCATCTTTCTCTTCTGTAGAGTTGCTCCAGATCTTAAGATCCCCCAAGCTTCCCTAGGACAAGCCTTTGGACTAGATCACTCCTGTCACCCTTATTTGACATATGATCTTGTAAGTGCTCAGGGCTGGAGATCTTTGAGGAGCTTCAGCTCCTCCCACCACCACTCCCATTGGATGAGAAAGGCTCTCTAGTTTCCCTCCCAGGTGCCCATATGCTTGCTCACCTCCAGTGTCAGAGAGCTAATGAGCCCACGTGGCAGACCATTGTTAGACAGCTATAGGTTTTAGGAAAGCGCTTTAAGAAAAGCATATGACAGTTTACCTCCTTATAACATTTTCCCTTTGGTACTAGTTATTTTCTTGAGGAACACCTAGAATTAAGTTGGCACCATCTCCTCTCAACACCCCCAAGTTGTAAGCCAGCAGAGCAGTTTTTCTGGAGATGGGGAAATAGTGGAGGTGATCTGTCCATCTTGGGTCCCATTAGCCCAAGGCATCAGAGTGTCCAGTAGGGAGACATAGAAAGGGGCATAACAGTTGAGATCGTTTGGTTTGTGGGAGAGCACCCAAGTGTGTGGACAGCCCCTGGACAGGAGCCAGTGCCCTTGGATATGAGGTGAGCTCTGGGTCTGTGAGATTTCACAGTTCCCCTACATCCTGCAAAGTTTGCCTGGGCTTGTCACAGAAATTACACAGGAGGAATGGAGGCCAGGGCACTAGAGGGCCCTGGAGGCCTCAGAAATGTTCTTAGGGAGAAGGACACGCTGGTACTACGTCTCTTTCCCGATGGATGGAGACCGTATGGGCTGCAGCCCCAACAGAGGAGGCCTGTGGTGGTTCCACCCCTGGAAGGGCTGCCTGACTGTGAGGCTTGGGATGCATCTGAATAGGTGCCCATAGATAGTTCTCTGGCCCCGGGTGCTCAATCCTAGCTGCACGTTAAAATCATCTGGGAGCTGTTTAGAAGCACCTGTGCTCGAGTTGCCTCCCCAGAGAGTTAAATTTGATCAGTTTGGGATGTGGTCCAGGCATCAGCATTTTATACAGTTCCCCTGTTTGAGTCTAATGTGCAGCTGAGGCTGAGAACCATTCATCTGGAGCAGTTTCTCCAAGTTTATGTGAAGACGAATCACACATGGATCTTGTTCAATGAGGATTCAGATTCAGTAGGTCTGGGGTGGGGCCTGAGATTCTGCATTCCTAACAAGCCTCCAGGGAATGTCCCTGTTGCCCACTCCAGATAGCACTCTGAGTTGTGTCCGAGACAAGAGCGCCCCTGGATTCCTCTGAAGTCTGGGACTGAGTAGGAAGAGCGAGACCTGAAGCTTGGAGATGGGCTTGACCTCTGAGGACATTGCAAACATTTGTGGTGTGAGAAGCGAGGCCCAGCTGATCTAGACAAGTCTTAGGTTTGGTCCCAAGGCAGCAGTACTGGCCAAGGAAGAGGATTCTTACTGCCAGTGCAGGAAGCTCTGTGAGACAGTCCTTTGGAGTTCAGAATTTGCATCTAGAAGCCAAAAACAGCTCCCAACCTCCTTATCCACTGATCTCAGGAGTCTAGGCATGCGCTGGTCCACCCTTTCTTCCAAGGGTCAGCAGCACCGTAACCCCAGATCCTCTGCCTCCCTCAGGAGTGAGGCACCTTCGAGCCTCCTTCAACCCCCCCAACCTGGCCCCCAAGTCAGGCCTCCTGTGGTGATGGGTGGCAGAGGGCCCAGATATACCCTGCTTTGCTCTCTTGGGCTGTCACTCTTCCCAGGGGTCCAATTAAGCCATCGCTTTGTCCCTGGGCAGTGGAGGCAGGCGTCCCTGGCACTCTTCCGCTCCACACGCCATCTCTTCATCAGCTGTTGCCAGACAGCCCACATAATGTTGGCATTTCATGCTCAATATTCTTGATGAAAGTGGAACATCAAAACCTCAGCAGGGTGGACACATGGAGACTAAGTGAGGCTCTTGCCGAAGGAGCTATCTTCTCTGCGCAAGGAATCAACAAAGCTCCTTTTGCAAGGCTGTCTCGTATTATTATTGTCATTATTCTTCTTGTTGTTGCTATTTTCTTCCCTTGCATCTAAGTAGAAATAATGTCGTGTCTTGCTTTCATATATATATATATATATATATATATATATATATATATATCCTCTCTCTCTTTGTGATAGCAGTCCTTGCCTCTTGTTATAATAAATATTGATTGGCACTGTTAGTAGGCGTCAGGGCTTTAATCTTCTGGCTGCCTGCTCCCTGGCTCACGACGTGGGTGTTAGGGAAGAAGATTGTATTATCTGCTCACACACCTGTTTTGCCTCTCGCCTCACTCCTGCAGCAAAACTTGGGCTATTAATGCCGTGGGGAATTGACTTTCCTGTAATGTCGCTTTCTCTCTCCACTTTTCTTATGGCTCCAGGGAAAAACACGTTTCTGGTCTGCCAGCCCTGGGCTGTTACCACCCACACAATCCCCTAGGGCCCAGGTGAAGAGAAGAGATGCGTGGTCCCTCACTCATGTGTTATTCAGTCATTCATTCTCTCATCAAACATTTGTCAGGCACCTACCGTGGGACCAGCCCATGGTTGGGCCCATGAGTGCAGAACTCTGTGGGACACACTCCCTGGCCTCCCAGGGTTCCTGTTCTGGTGGGGGAATGATCCCATTACAGTGCAATCAGCATGACAGCAGGAAGGCAGCGGCGCCATGTGAGGGGCGCAGCAGAAGTAAGGGAGATGTCAACTTCCTGGAGGAGGCACTATTGAGCCTCGATCTTAAAGCTCACATAGGACTGAAATGGTATCATGTCCCCATTGAGGGTTCCTTCGACACCAATTTGAGGCTCTCAAGAAATGAATGGTACTGAGAGAGGAGGACATGGGCCCAGAGCACTGTCCACTTCTGGTTTGAATCCTGGCCCTGCCACTGACCCACTGTGTGACCTGGGACAGGCCACAGTCCCTCTCTGGCCTCTATCTATCCTAAAATGACACATCAGCCCCACCACCTCTCAGAGCTGGGCATGTCCACATCCCTCCACCAGGGGCAGCTCCTCTCGGAGGTAGAAACCAGTGTGGCTCGTCTCCTGGGTGGAAGGTGTCTGTGACAATAGCTCTGTCTTGGTGCAGAGAGGGGCAGATCCTTGCACTCAGAGGACTTCAACACTGACAGGAAGAAAGGAGTGAGGAGACAGCAGCTCTGACCTCCAAAGGAAGTCCAGGCCTGCCAGCATTGGGCCCCCGTCAGAAGTAGAAGAAGAAAAGAGAGAGCATTCACGGTGCCAAGAGAAATGGAAGGCATGTTCACATGCGTGATGGCACTAAATGTCTGAGCCAACCCTGTGAAGCAGAGGGAAGTATACCCTCTTCCCCAGTGAGGAGCCTGCTGTGTGGCAGGCAAGTTATTTACCCTCCAGTTTCCTCGATTCTAAAATGGAGGTAATAATAGTGCCAACCGTGCTGAGGATTAAATGAGGTAATATATGACTTGGCTGGCACATAGAAAGTGTTCAAAGGTCATCGTTACTACTGGCTGAGGTCACAGAGTCACTGCATGGCAGGACTATGAGTTGAACTTGAGGCTGACTCTAACGCCAGCACTCTGCGAGGCCCTGGGCCCCCGTGACCCTGCTTGCTCACTGAAATTGCCACTCAAGCTTTTCTTTTGAGCTGGGCTGAGTGAAGCAGCAGCTGGGGACTCCTTCCTGCCTGGTGGACCTACTGAAGCTGGATGCCAGACTTCAACACAGAGCCGTAAATGCTGGAAGGAAAGAGGGAACGTAGAGCTAGAAGTGATGGTCACTTCTGGGAGGAGAAGGGGAGCTGTTCCAGAGACTGTTCTCAGGGTCACCATCCAATATCCACTCTCCCCCCTCTCCTCTAGTGACAAATGCCTTGCCAAAAGACTATATTTTCTAGCTTCTCGTATAACATGTGATTAAATTCTAACCAATGAAATGTAAAACAAATGTGGAACTTCTGAAGAGGCTGCTTAAAAGGAAGCTAACTCAGCTAAGATGTGTGCCCTTGCCCTTTTCTGTTATCTAGAATGGTGATGTGATGACTGGAGCTCCAGCAGCCATTTTGAACACTAACGAGACCTCGAAAATGAAAGTGGTGGTAGGATGTTAGAGCAGAAAGCTGGAAGGAGTCAAGGCCCTTGATGACTTCATAGGGTCACTGTGCCATCCCTGAACTGCCTACCTCCAGGCTTCTTGCACGTGAGACCCCCATGTGTTTAATACAATTTCTGATTCAGAAAGCTTCATGGGGAAAGAATAATTTTCATGGGCTCTTAGGATAAGTTATTCCAGGCAGGAGAAACAGCTGGTCCAAGCCTAGGGAGTTTGACATGTGTGACAGTTGATAGAGTTGGCAGGAGTAACCAAGGAGGTGGGATATACACTGGACACCCTGGGTTCCGGCCACACAAGCCTCCTGGCTAAACACACCATACACTCACTCCACAGTGTGGCCACCTGGCTGCCTCTTGAATAACTCTTGGACAATTAGCTTCCATTCTAATTGTTCATGAACTCTTCTTTTCCTTTAGAGTGAATCAGAGTTAATGCTATTTTCAAATAGCCAGGTGCTATGATCTCCATTTCCCAGATGAGGAAACTGAGGATTAAGGAGGTGTACTGACCTGACCTAGGTTACACAGCTAGTGATGGCAGAGCCGGGATTTGAATCCAGGTGGGCCTGAGTCCATTGCCCGCTTTATACTACTTGTTCTCAAACTCTAGCATACAGCAGAATTACCAGAAGGGCTTGTTAAAACACAGACTGCTGGGTCCTACCTACCCCAAAGTCTGATTCAGTAGGTCTGGGGCAGAGTCAACAGTCTGCATGCTAATAAGGCCCCAGGGGATGCTGATGCTTCTTGTCTGCAGACCTACTTGGAAAACCACAGGGTGGGAGCATTGCTGAGGACAGGGGTCTCCTTGTGGCAGGTGTGGAGTGGGCACCCACAGGTTCAAGCTGACAGTAACAGGAAGTGGGCTGGCACAGAGAAGCAGGGAAGGCAGTCAGGCAGGAGAGTCTGGGCAGACCTGGAGACTTGAGAGAGTAAGGGCGGGGTGAGGAGCGCACCGGGTCCCCCGGACCCTGGGGGCCACCAGAGGCTCTTCGGCAGGCAGGGCGCTGGCCTGGGTGCGAGGGCAGCCTGGTGCCAGTGAGGGGAGGGTCCGCTTCGCTTAGCCACTCAGTTAGTGAGAACCCTCTCCTCATACCGCCTTCTCTGTAGCAAAAATAAATAAATAAATAAGAGCTTGGCTGAGTTCTGCAGACACTCTTCATAGGACACTGGGGAGCTTGGGAGAGGCCAGCAAGGCCATACTGGCTTCCACCCTTCTGAGTGTCACGAGGAAGCACTGGACAATGTCACAGTCAAGTCTCTCCTTACTTGTCTAGGAATTCCTCTAGCGCCAAGGAAGGCAGCCTCAGGCAGCCTGCAGGAAGGAGCCTGAAACTCACCACTATCGCTTGCTGGGGCCTTTCTGGGCTTCAGTTTGCTCATCTGGAAAGTGAAAACTAGGAGTCCTTGCCCATCCTTCCTACCTCTAACGGCGGTGGTCAGTGAGGCTCCTAAGAGACCAGTTGCATGGAAGACTTCCTGAACCGTATACATAAGTGGAGGTCACTGCATTTGTTCTTAAAAATCTCCACTCAGTTCTCTCCTGACAGCCCAGACTGGGCTGGCCCAGTGGCAGCCCGTCCCTCTTGGTGTGGATAAGCTTCCTACCTTAACCCTGGCTTTCCTGGACACCTGCCACTCTCCCTTGTAGCCCATCGAGGCACTGTGTCGTAGCGAAAGGGTGCTTCGTCTGGAGCCCTGGAACTCCTGAGCCCTCTTATCTACTGTCTGCCAGGCCAGGATGGGTGGCACCTGAGCCGAGCCCAGGCCCAGCAAGAATGCTGAGAATTCCAAACTGGCCAGCTGCCGGCAGGTTCCAGCTGAAATGCAAACAGACACCACCCTTAGTCCCTGAGCTGGATTTCTTTGGCTCCTTGGCTCCCAGCCTCCAGAAGGGCTAACGCTGACCCACTGGGAAGAGAGACGGATGAAGAACATTTTTCTAGGCCAGGAACCGATCTGAATCTCATTGCAAAGCTCCAACCAGATGTGAGAGATTCCAGAAGCCCCCAAGAGGTTGCTCAAACTGAAGACTATGGTGTAAATACTTTCCTACACATGCATGCAAGCGGGTTTTATTTTTGTGTCTTAAGAGTTGTCCCCTGTTGGCTTGTCAGTTTTCAGGCTCTAAATTCTTAGAGGGCGGGGAATAGATTTGCAGGAATGAGGAATTGAAAATAGTGATGATGGGGATGACAGTGATGAGGATTAGAGTTTTGGGGGTGATGCTGGTGGGCACAATCTAAGGAGATAGGAAGAGGCGGTGGGGGGAGAGGAGGAAGAAGTAGAGGGGAGGGGGAGGTGGGTGTGAGGCTGATGCAGACAGAAACAGTGAGTGAGAAAGTGATGGAGGTAAAGATCTGAGTTGTCTGTATCCCTCTGAAGGCCCTTTTCCCTCTTCTCTCTGTATTTGTCTCTTTCCCCTTTTAGAACCTCCTTCAGAGCAGGGCCTGTGCCCTGCACAGAGCCCTTTTAGGAGGTTCCCCTTTTAGAACCTCCTTCAGAGCAGGGCCTCGCTCACCTTGGCGTCCTCGTACCTAGCCCGGTGCCCTGCACAGAGGGAGTGTCCACAGTGCCTGCTGATGAATGGAGGCGTGAGAGTGGCGTGGGCAGGAGGGATGGCAAGGAGGGCCATGGTGCCTAGGAAGAAGCAGCCACGTTGGAGCCTCCTGCACAGGGCAGAGGCTCACGGGATAGACACTTGGGATCCCGGAGATGAGATGTGGACCTGTCCCTGAGAGGAACAGCAGATGGTGCCCCACGCCAGTGGTGGGTGCCGAATGAGGACCAGGGTTCTGGGCCCAGTGGGGCCCCGCCAGGCAGTGGCGGCAGCAGATTTGGGGATTTGTTGATTTGCTGAGCCTGCCTGCTGGGTGCAGGCTGTTTTCCCATAATCATCTTTTGTCTGACTGAACAATAGAGGTGAGGGGGGCAGCCAGGCAGGTGGGACAGAGCTTGACAGGAGCGAGGAAGAGGAGAGGAGCCTCCCACACTGCTTCTAGCCACCCGCCCGCCCCCCTCCAGGCCTCCCTTCCCAGCTCTGGCCCTTGGCTGCAGCCCGCACGGTGACCCCAAAGGCTGCGGAGAATCATAGAAGCCCCACCCCCACCCGGGCTGCCTCACATACCTCCCCACACACCTCTTTCCCTCAGAAGTTTCCAGGCTTTTGATAAATGCCGGCCGGTTCAGCCCCCCCGAGGAAGGCAGGCCGCTTCTGGGAGGAGCCTGTCGACATTCGACACTCCGGGAGAACGATGGCCGGCAGGGGAGCAGGGTGGGGGGTGGAGGCGGCAGCCCAATTCCCTGCAGAACAAAAAGAGATTTCTCTCTCCCTTGCACCAGCTGCTGAGTCCCCATCCCTGGCTCGATCATTTTTCAAATTGCAATAAATTAACGTTTTCTGGAGCAAGAAAACCACACAGAGAGTCCTAATTACCAAATTTGGGGATGGTCTCCAGCCCCTGTGGGCCTGCTTCCTCTCCCCCCTTCTAGCTGGGGACTGGGGAGGACAGAGCCCCAAAGAAACAGCTTCTTCCATTTCACTCACACCTTTTGCTGGGATGGCTGGCCCCCCTACACCCGTTCCTTGTGTGCAGCCCTTCCTGTCACCTCCTCTTCGCTGACATTCTCTCCCACCCCACAGAAGGCAGTGCAGGCCTATTTCTTCCCATTTGGCGGAAGGAGAGCTGAAGGCCCTGGGGAAAGGGAGAGGAGAGAGGGTAACATAGCTGAGCCTGGTGTCAGACCCTGAGGCAGAAGTTAGAAGCCCTGACACCCCAACTCTCCAAGCCTAAAGTGGATTTCTTTTTGCTGAGATATGAAACTTCCAAGTAAACCCACAGACTCTCTGGATCAGAGGGATGGAGGTTCCCTACTCTAAGCCTCTCAGGGGAGAGTTACTCCAGGAAATAACTCTGCTCTCTGGAAGTTGTCCCTTATATACAAAATCCCTTCTTGCTGAGGTACACAAGCGTTCACTTATTCACGATGATGTGGTTGACATTGGCTGGGTGCTTCCTACACGCCAAGCAGCATGCTAAGTGCCTTCCGTGTATTATCTCACTGAATTCTCACATCACGTCTCCCGGTAGGTGTGACCCTCCCTGTGTGACAGGTGCAGAAACTGAGGCTCAGAAAAGTGAAGTGACTTTTCCAAGGTCACACATCAGAAGGAGGTTTCCTACCCAGGCCTATTTGGTGCCCAAGCAGGGCTTTCTTCTCCCTCAACTGCCCCTGTCACCTTTCTCTGCCCCTCTGTTCAGGGGGCCCAGCTGCCCATCATAGCCTTCCCCTGGAGCCCCTTTCTCCTCAGTCAGAAATGCCCACATGTCTGAACCAGCTTCACTGTGCTGTTCCCAACAGAGTTTGCAGCTCTGTCAGGGACACCTGGTCCCCAGCCCTAGTAGTGGGAAGTGGGGATCTTGGCCTCAGGATAGAATGGGAGGGTGCCTGGAGCTCACAAAAGCTCCAGGGTCACAAAAGCCAGAAGGCAAGCTTTGTGGAAGGAAGTACAACTACACACACACACACACACACACACACACACACACACACACACACACACACACACACACACGCCCACGGTGAGAGAACTTTAGAGCACACGCCTGGGTGGTGCTCAGGGCTTTGGCCCACGTGGGAATGAGTTGAGGTGGAGATTTCAGAGGGGAACTGTTCACTTGGCTTTTTCCTGAGCCCTGGGACCCTGGACTTCCTCAGCTCTGAAGGGTTACAGTTTGGTGGCATGAAGGTCCTCACAATCTGGCTCCCATCTACCTTATGGAACTTATTTCCCACCCCTTGTCTTTACACACGCTAGGCTTCAACCAAACTCAATATTCCTGATCCATACCTTCACTCGTGCTATTCCTGCTGCCTGGACCACCTGCCCTTCTTCCTTTCACCTCTGCAAATCCTGCCCATCAGTTAAGGAAGGCCTACCTCCACTGCCATTTCCTGCACGGAGCTGTCCTGGTCCTCCTCACTCTGACACCTGCCTCTTCTCCGCCCTCCAAGCTGAGAGAAACTCTGCCCTCCTCAGAAGCCCCACAGCACTTTGTCTGATCCTCTCTTATAGCACTAGCCGCTTTCTCCCTGGAATTACAACCACCTGGTTACACAGCCCAGACCCCTTCTAGACCAGGAGCTCTCTGAGGGAGGAGCTGTGTCAGATTCATTTTTGTGTTTCTGGGCCCCTTGGTTCAGATTTCTCAGAAATATATTGGATTTCTACTTCACACGCCACCTTGGAGTGTAGTGCAGTGCAGCGGGAAGAACATGGTTTGGGGTCAGCGATACCCGGGCTTAAAACCTGTTCTGGCTCTTCCCAGCTGGTGCCTTTGAGCAAGTTACCTTCCCACTCTGAGACCTGATTTTCCTCAGCCTCTTGGGAGAGAAAATAGTACTTGCTACCATTGAGGGTTACAGTAAATGTTGAACTCGGGACTGAAAGGTAAACACCCCCTTGTAATACGTAGCACGTGGTTGGGATCCAATAAATGTTTGCTTATCACGCCTCCTTTTGACCAGGGTCTGACGGATGGATGGGTGAATGAAGCAATGAGGGGATGAATTAATGCAGCATCTTCGGGACGGCTGAAGCCTGAGGCACTGGACCTTCTTGGGCCTGGCTCCTCGTCTTGCAGGCAGACCCACCCAGCAGCCCACACCCCTCTACTCTGTTCCCAGACACCCCAGGCCCATAGTTTACACGCTGAAATTCCCAGAAGCTGAGACTTCCAAACAAACCCCCGCCCCAAGTTTGGATTTATCAGCCATGCTATTAAAACAGTAATTTTCAGCTGCCTAATGTTTCCAACTTCTGCTCTAATCCAGCGGGTAAATATTTACGGAGCCTGACACCACTCCTAGGCCACTTGCTCTGCTGCCAAACATTCATTTCCCTTGCAGCTCCACTGGTTTGATATTTTTAGGAGCAGGGCAGGGTGGTGTGTGTGCATGTGTGTGTAACGGGGTGGGAGAGAGGCTCAGCCTTCCTTGTGGTGAGTTCCTGGGTAGGGAGAAACATAAGATAAATTAGGCCTTGCTACTTCCTGCTGTCCGCATGTCCCTACAACGGGGCAGAGAGGTGCAAGCTCATTGCAGTGTGCCCAGGCCCTCAGGCATCCCTCTCCTCAGCCTCCCCCGCTTCCACGCACAGCTACCTGGAGCAAAGCAGCACACAGGCCGATTTGCTGTATTAAGACAGCAGAGGAGTGTTGAGAAAAGCAGACAGACTTGGGTGCCTACCTCAGTTTTGCCATTTGCTAGGCGGGAGGCCCTGAGCATGTCCCTTCACCACCCTGACTCCATTTCCTCCTGTGTGGGGTGCAGGCAAGCAACCCCGCCCCACGGTGAGAGAACTTTAGAGAACACCAAGCACAGGGCCTGGCTTGGTGTAAGGGCCCCGTAAAGAGCGCTCTAGAGAGAAGATCCAAAGCAGCCCTCCGTACCCACCGATATCCCAGCCACACTGGAGTGGTGGTCATCTCTTAGCACCTCTGTGCCCTTGCTCATGCCCTTCTTTATGTCTGGAGTGTTCCTGGCATAACTCAGAACACAGGGCTACCTCCTATGAGATGTCTTTCCCCATGGCCCTAAGAAAAACAGTAAGAAGAGTCAGTCTCTCTCTCTCTCTCATAGACTGAGCACTCGTAGTGAATGAAGGCTGAGTCATATTCATGTCTACAGCCTCAGCATCTAGCATAGGGCTAGACAAGGTACTCAATGAATCTTCACTGCGTATGTGAATATTTGTTTAATATTTATGGATTGGCTGGAAGAGGGAAGGGAGCAAAGAATGATTTTGAGCTGGAGCGATCCAAGACACTTCTTTATCCCCCTCACAGGGGAAAACAATAGGAAGAGGGAAAGGATCCAACATTTTCTGACCACTCCGTACAAGTGGGGACATCATCCATCTTGTTCCCACTACACCCCAGAATTTAGAACAGTGTCATGACATTTCATGGGCTCCTACTGTCTGCCGAGCTGTAGGTGCTTTACATGGATTGACTCACTTAATCCTTACAACAGCCCTACAAGATAGGTGCCCCATTTTCGAGCTGGGGTAACTGAAGCACAGAGAGTTGAGGTCACTCAACCAGGGTCACAAAAGGCAGAACTGGGTTTTGAACCCAGGCAGCCTGACTTCAGAGCCTGCACTATTTACTAGACTATAGACTATCCCAACTCCCTTAGTTGGGAGTTGGGATAAACAAACTCAAGGAATGTTTGTTGAATGAATGAATGAATGCCTACTGCATGAGGTGCTGTACAGGTCCCAGGTACATACATTATTTTATTAACTCTTCACAGCACCCTTTCCTTGGAGGGGAGATGATACATTGTTCTTCATTGTTCAGTTGAAGACACCAAAGCTCAGAGATGTGAAGTGACCTGCCCCAGGCCACACAGCTGAGAAGCAGCAAAGCTGGGATTTGCTTTCCATTCCCCCAGCTTGCCTTTGGTGTCTCGCCTGCCTGGAAGCCCCAGAAAGGGACCCAAGGGGTGCTTTAGCCTCACTGCTTGGTGCCTAGACAGGAGCAGGACTGATGGACTCAGAGATTCCAGTACCCTGATAGGTCAGGCTGGAAATGACTGTGGGTACCCTCCACCTACCCTTCCAGCTTGAGGATGGGGAGCTGCGCCCAGAGAGATGAGCCGTTTTCCCAAAGACACACAGCAGGGAAGCCAGCAAACCTGAACCCATGCAGTGTCCCTGCTCCCCCTCCTTCCCTCAGGTCTCCCCAGGCCACCCAGGACCGTGGCCCAGCTGGCCGGGCCATAAACACGTTTTCCCAGGGGATGGGCTTCTGCAAGCTGGAAACTGAGAGGGGTGTAATGAGGAGGAAAGAGTCCAGCAGGGAGAAAATGGGTTGCTCCAGGGGAAGAATTCCAAACAGATTGAGCTGCAATGGAGCCCCTGTTATTAGTAATTGTACTATCATGAGGATGCCTGGCAAGACAGTGGTGAGGATGGTGATGATGAGAACATTCAGGAAGGGGGAGAAGGAGGAGGAGAATCAGGCATCATGGCGCGCTGTTGCAAAGCCTATCAGGCCACTCACTTCTCTCAGACCAGGGTTTGCTCCGCCTGCTCTAAAGAAAGGACAGCCTGAGCAGCGCCACAGCAGATGGCTGTATAGGCTGAGCCCTGCTCAAGGGGGGCTGATGCAGGTGAACAGTGAGGTAGGGGGTCTGAAATTCAGCCCTGCTCCTAGCAGCAGGCCATGTGCCCTGCCCTGTGGCTGGGTCATTCCCAGAAGAAAGCGTGCCTTTTTCTAATCACACTGGGACTCCATGTGGGTTAGCAGTGGCCTGGAACTGAAAGACACGGGAGCAAATACTGGGGGTGGGATAGGGACTGGGTGCCACAGTCCATCTCTTTCCTGGTGGGGCCAGCATCCAGATACCTTACATCCCTCCTCTGCCTTCTCTTTGGAACCAAACAGCTATGACCTTGAATCTAGTCCCCATTACTTACTTACTCCCTTGTGATTTGACCTTGGCTCAATCACTTTACCTCTCTGAGCCTCAGTTTCCTTATCTAGAGGACGCAGCGGTGTGAGGAGCATTAAATGACATAGATAACATGTTGAACACTGTCTGGCACAGAGTAGGCGATAAAAACAAAATTAATTCCCTCTCCTATCCCTCTCCCCCTTTCTCTGGGTGCTAAATCTTTGTTCTGCTTTTGTTTGGGGCCCAAGCCCCTTCCAGACACCTCTCCTCATCCCCCAGGCAACAGGGATTGGAAAAGAAAAATTGGCTGCAGGACCTCCAGAGATCCAGGGCACCAATGCAGGCACCACTAGGTGGTTTCTCCTGAGCATTTGTGGCCAAGATCTAAACGTCTGGGCCAGTAATGCCCGGCCTGGCTGTCTGGGAGGTTCCCTTTGGGAATTAAGGAGGATGCGAGATCCCTGGGCCTTTCCCTTCCCCCTTGGCTCCCCCTCCCCAAGGCTGCTGAGAGGCTGGGGTGATGGATGGGGCCCTGCCTTCCCCTCACCGCTTCTTTGATGAGAAGAAAGAAACGTCCACCTGAGTCTCAAATCAAAAACAGGTGAATTGCCTTGAAGTCAGGCTGGGTCCTCTCTGGGGTCTGCAGGAAGGTTGGGGGCTGAGGGGAGAAAGGGAGAATGTGATAAATCACACTGTCAGGTGGGGTGCTACCCTCCAGCTGTGGCAGGGACCGCCGGTGGCCCCAGGGCTGCCTCACTACTAGGATGGGCATATGCCCATGACAAGAGGCGGGAGCAGATGACTATCCCTACCCACTCCCACCTCAAACTCCAGCCTCAGCTCCCTCCACTTCAGCAGTGTCACCCTGCCCACTGCATGTTTAGGGGGGCAACACACCCACAGCCTCACAGCCTCAGAGCTCTCAAGGCTGGGAGGCGGGAGCCTTGGGGCCTAACCTCAGCTTGCTGCATGTACTTGGCTAAGTCTTGGCCCATCTTTGGACATTGGCTTCCTTATTTGTACTACTGGGGGTGTAGATTCTGGAAGGCACATTGTGGGCCTTGGGTTTGTACCTCAGGGCTAGAGCTCAGGGTAGAGTAAGGACTACGCCAGGCCCATAATTGATGTTTGGCTTGCCTCTGCCCCAACCTCTTCCAGCACTGACTTTCTACAATTATTTGCCCCAAGAGCTGCCCAGGCCCCCTGAAGTCAGTGAGACAGTGTGCCAGACGGAACCCAGCACGCTGATGTTAGGGCCCACGTCCGACCCCAGCCCCTCTCCCTCGGTGCAATACATAGATACTGGCAGGGCCCTGTCTGTCACACCAAGGGTCCCTAGTGTTCTAAAGGGAGGTGGGGAGGACAGTGGGGAATCTGGGAGAAGCAGTGTTTTACTGTTTTACTTTTTCATTTCAGTTTTTCATTGAAGCCAGGGAGCGGATGGGAAAGACTGCACAGCCGGCAGGGCCCAAGCAGAGAGCAGGCCCCAGTCTCTGAACCCCACCCCTATCCCCAGAGGCTGCATCTGCTAAGTGAACTGAAGAGTTTCTGATCCAGAGCCTCCTCCAATCCAGGATTCCAGCAGCCATCGCCCCCCACCCCCAATTCCCATCTCAGCCTGCAGAGGCCACGGAGGGACCGAGACCCAGGCCACATGCAACTTGTCCACCCCGAGAGGCCACCTCGGAGCAAGGGCAGAGGGAGAGAAGGGAGGGAGCCGAGGATAAGGGAGAGGGGCGAGGGGAGGCCAGGGGAGAAGGGAGGAGAGAGGAAGAGAGGTAGGGGAGAGAAAAAGGAGGGGGAAGAGAGGAGGAAGGAGTGAAAGCTGAATGTTGATAAGGCAGAAAGGAGAGGGAAGACCCAAGAAGATGAGATTGGAACAAGGGTTCCAAACAGGCCAGGAAGGGAATGGAGGGCAGGCAGGTAAGAGAGAGACACCCCATAAAGCGGCAAGCCGAAGCATCGAGGAGACTGGGTCTGCACAGGGGCAGAGGAGAGGGCTGCGGCCCAGAGGTCTCCCTTCCCCGCGTTCATGGAGCTCCCCCAGGGGCAGTGGGGGCGAATGGAAAATGAAACACCTCATCCCTCGGCCCAGGGATGTGACCCTCGGCAGAAGAGGATTAAGGAGGCTTCCAAGAGGAAATGGGAGGGTGCCAGGAGGGGGGGAGCCCAACACAAACTCCTGCTGCGCCCCCACCCCGAGCTGGGGAGAGCGCACGCCTCAGAGCCCAGTGGAGCTGTGGAGCGCCAGTGCCCCCTCGTGGCCACCGTGCCCGGCTCGCCAGGTGGCAGCAGCCGCCTGGAAAGCTGGGTGGGAGGGGGCACCAGTTGGGCTTTGGACACGTGCAGGAGACAGGTGCAGCACAGAGCCCAGGGGCTGGGCCAGTGACTTTGCCAGAGACCTCCAAGAACTTCAAGCAACGCTAGAAACGAAAAGAGTTAAGCTTGGGGGTTCTCTGTCAGCCTCTCCCATCCTTTTCAGCGGAGCACACAAGGGGTAGACATGAAGCTCTAAGGCAGGGAAAAACAGGGCACACTCATGCTTTGGAATGCCCCTCCCAAGCCAGTGGCCCAGTTTCAGTCCCACCGTCCTGGCTTCTGCCTTTCACCTGGGCCTCTTGGTGCCTCCCACTTCACTGCCCAGGGCCTGAATCTCCAGGGCAGTGTGTGTGTGTGTGTGTGTGTGTGTGTGTGTCTAGGGAGTGATCTTGTGTATGGTAAGGGGGGAAGCCTCAAGCAGGGCTGCCCCAAAGAGGGTGGCACACAGCTGGCCCTGGAGGCCCAGCATGGAGCTGAGCTAAGAAGTCACCTGGAAGAATCAGGAACCTGGGGTTCCACCTTGCCTCCATGGCTGTCTTCTGTGCTATTCTGAGCACACCCTTGCCCTCTTTGGGCCTCAGGCTCCCCATCTGAAACCCAAAGGTCTTGGCCTCAATGATTTCTAAGAGCCTATCCAGCTGCAACCCTTTGCGATGTTATGATTCCTAAAGACAGAGCTTGAAGAAGAAACTAGTCCAGCGCTAGGCAGAGTTAGTACCCCATGGCAATTTGGAGAGGCGGTTTGTACACACAACCCTGAGGACCTAGCCCTCAGCCCCGATTCCTCTAGTGCCCTCAGCAATGCGCCTGCCCCAGATCTGCTCTGAGAGGGCTGTAGGGTCAAAGTCAGGCCTGCTCAGTGGGACTGGGTTGCCTTCTCTCTCACAAGGGGTCAAGGGCAAGAGGCCAGCATTTCCTCAGTCCCCCACCAGGGCAGGGCATGCAAGACTTCTCACCCATCCATTCAGAGCCCAGGACCTCAGAGTAGAAGGAAAGTGCAAGGTCAGCGAGATCTCACCAGTGAGCCCAGCCCAGAGCAGGAGCCTTAGCCTGGAAATGGAGAAACCTGAGCCTGGCTGGGCTTCCCTAGAGAGGAGGGGAGGGGAGGGAAGGAGTGCAGGGAGGTGAAGGGCACTTCAAGGAGGCTGCCGGCTTGGGCAGGGCGGCCCTTGCCCAGCATGAGAAAGCCATGAAGGGGAACACAGAGCCCGGGGAGGCGGTGGGGGAGACAGGGTCACCCATTTAGACAAAAGAACCAGAAAGAAGGCCGACTGAGTGTCTTTGGTTTCAGAGTCAGTTTGGTGCTTGAGTCTGTCTGCTAACCTGTCCGTGCCTCAATTTCCTCATCTGTAAAATGGAGGCATTAGTACTCACCTTGCAGAGCTGTCGTGAGGATGAAATGAGCTCATCTTTGTAAAAAGCTCTTCAAATATCCCCTGGTACCTAGTGAGGGTTTTCTTTCTTCTTCCTATTTCTATTTTTAGCCCCTAGGAAACCATGTCCCAGAGCACAACAGACTGAGGAAGCCGGGAATGTTCTAGCTGGCAAGACCCTTATATTCTCAGGCTAAAAGGAATCGGTCGGGTTCAAATTCCACACCTCTCCCTACCCTGATACAAATGGGTGCATTTCAGCCCAGAGGAAAAATGACTTGTCCAAGATCACACAGCAAATCGTAGCTCAGCTGAGGTTTCTTCAGTGCCAGAACTGGGTGTCGCTTTTTGTCTTGCCCCAGATGGGTACCCTCTGGTGCCCATGCTTGCCAGCCCTGGCCCTGAATCTTTCATCTCAGATGGGATCTTGACAGGTGTTTCAGTGGGTAGACTATGGCCCTGAGACCAGAGGTGAGGAGGCTCACCTTTGTTTTATTGGAGGTCCTGTCTGGCAGGCAGTTTGCTTCCTCACTCCTGCACCCATTAGAGCCAAAGAGTTTTCCCAGCTGGAAGGAACCCTGTAGATCACTTGGTTCCCCAGCCTCCCCTTCCATCTGCCATCTGCCATGACCAGCCTCCATTTCTGGACCCCCTCTCCCAAACTCCTTGCCCCTGGCTCTGTTTCCCCCAAGTATTTAACCCCAAATAACCTAAACCCTCCCTGGCCTCTTGTCCCCTTTCCCTGGGGACTGGCCAAGCATGGCTTTTCAAAGCTTACTTAAGCTGGTTATTGACATGGAATCAGCCGACCAGGGAAACAGGCCTCGTTCCCAGCACAGGGGCCAGCCGGCCCTCCCGTCCTGCCATGCCTGCCAGGCCCTCTGCTGCACCAGGTGTTGCCTTTTCCGGGTCCCAGCTTGGGCAGCCAGCGCAGGAGAGGATAGGGTCCGGGACTCCAGGCCCCTGGGAAAAGAGACCCAGAGGCTGCCACCACCATCAGGGCCTGAGGAGCTGGAGGCGCCCTCTCGCCCTTCCAGCCCCACTCCCTCCCTCCCTGCAGCCCAGCTTGGGCTGGGTTATTCCCTAGCGCTGGGCTAGACCTGTTTCCAATGATTCACGTCTATGCATTCCCACCTTGCCCCTGGGAGCCAGCTCTGCACTCTTAATAGATCTTATGGTTAAGAAGTTTTTTCCTGCTACTCAGCGTTAGTGCTTAAAGTGCAGTTACACTCTGAAAATTGACCATAAAATGACACCATGGGGTCCACATTTATCCTCCAGCCACAATTCCAGACCAGCTTGGTTCAGTTTTCAGGTTGAAAAATGGCTTTAGGGGGCTTCAAACTCCACCCAAGTCCTAAATCTGCCTCGGTGCTTCCCCCTCGGTGACGCCTCCCTCCCCCAGGCTGGGAGAGAGGCAGGGCCTTGGACTGCTGAGGTGGCAAGCCAGGCCCGGCTCAGCTCAGCCCATTTCCTGCCAGAGTGGGGAGGGGGCAACTGTAGGAGTGTGAGGGACCAGCCCTGACCATAGGCAGTGATGGGCACAGCCTACCCAGGCTCAGAAGCCCCCAGTGGCCCCCCATGCTCGGATGGACGCTGAAATGAGTCCTCCCAACCTTGGGGCAGGACTGGGGACAAGGCTGAGAGAGAGAGCTTCCTCAGTCCAGAATTCTCTGCAGGGCCTCTGGGAGACGGCGTAAGAAAGGGAGGAATACTGGAGGTCTCCAGATGCCCCTCCTGCCCATTCCTCTGCCTCTAGACAAGATTTGGCAGTCCTTCTGCCCGAGTGTGCCACTCCTCAATCGTGTGGCCACGGTCAGGGAGACCCGGCAGTTTAGGGCTAAGTAAGGGCTGGATTCAGACGCACCCCGGTCTGGAGGTCACCACTGGTGTAAGTCAGGTTAAGGATTTGACAGCTCAGGCCGGTTACCTGCAGGAGGACCCTCCGTAGTGTTTCTCCTCCTGTTTACTCTAACAAGCTTGGTTATCTGGTTCCCAAGCCCACAGCAAATTAGAAGCAGTAAATCAAAAGGAGGGCAGAGGGGCTGCTGGAAGCAGGCACAGTAAAAGTGTCAAGAAGTGAGAGCTGACGGCCTGACAGCAGGGGAGTAGGCAGCACAACTAGTAAAATAGAAAACAACCCCAACCAGGTACAAGAGCTCAAAGATGGCAAACAAGCCAGGGCCATTTTGTGTGTGTTGGGGGTGGGGGTGGGGAACAGTACTAATTACGCTGGGAGGTTAATGACGACGTGCCCGAAGTTGCAGAAAGAGCTCGATTATACTCTGTTGAAGGAGACAGGGAAGATGAGGAACACGTTTCCTAAACACTTCCATCGAAAATGAGTTATCTTTTTTTTTTTAAGTGCACACTCACGAGATTAAATCCTCAGCTCTCAGGCAAAGCCTGAAGTCCAGAGTGCCTCATTCCTGAAGCACTGCAGAGCTGAAGTTGGCCAAGTTCCCCATCCCACCAAGAACCAATGCACGGTGGGAGGCGTCTCCTGGCTTGAATCTAACACAGCTCTACCACTTACTGTCCGCGGGACCCTCGGCAAATCACTTGCTTTTCCGAAACTCAGCTGTTTCCTCTGTAAAATGTTGACAACGATACCTGCCTTGCATGGCTGTAAGGATGACATCAGGGAAACCAAAGCCCCTGTGTCCGGTCCCCAGTACACAGCTGGGGCTAACTCAGTGTTCTTCCTTTCTTGAGAAGTTCTCCTTCCTAAAAATTATGGCCCAGCCTGTTTGTCCCAGCTTGTGGAAGGCCCTCAGGGGGCAGCGGCATGGGGACCTCTGCTCTCAGCCCTTGTGGTGGGGCCAGTGAGGCTCAGAGGTGATGGTGGCTCTGGACAAGGCTGGGCTGTGCCCAGAGGTGGGGCAGGAGGAGGAGCTGAGGCCATGAGAACTAGGGTGAGGGGGAAAGGCACCCCCCCTTTGCTTCCTCCTCCTTCTCCTCTGGGAAAGGCACCCCCCCTTTGCTTCCTCCTCCTTCTCCTCTGGTTTCCACAGCCTTTGCCTTTAAGAGCAGTTCCCCCAGCCTTTGTGATCCCAGTCAAGGGCACGTGGTACTTAAGCCAGGAATGGCGAATAGAGGGCTACCTCCTGGGGGTCAGGAGCCAACACGTTGTCATGGGAAAAGCACCTGTGGTACAAACAAGGCAGGCCAGTGACGGCACGGACCAGACATAACCAGTGTCTACAGGCAGGCAGGTATGCCTGGCACCTGCTGGCCTGGGCATGTGTATTCCAGAGACACGTGAGACAGGGTCCCTGTGCTAAGAGCCCAGCTTCAAACTTGGCTCTGTTGTCTTCCGTCTCTGCCATTTGGTTGCGACAGCAAAGGACAGAGAAGTTGAAGGGATGGAACACGTCTGGATCTGTCTCACCCAGGAGACAAAGGCAAAGTTGGAGGGGCTGTGAAACAGTTTGGAGTTGAACTAGCCTAGTTTCGAACCGAGACCAGTGCCATCTTTTGAGTTCCAGTTCCCCAAGAGCATGGGCTTTACCACTTCTATGACTCTGGGCAGGTTATTTCTCCTTCATAAGCCTCAGTTTCCTCTTCTACTTCACAGAATAGTTGACAAGACCATGTGAATTAAAGAACTTAGCATGACGTCTGGCATGTAGTACAAACTCAGCAACCCTTCGAGCTAGCCATTGTTATTATTATCCTTGCTCTAAAGATGTGGACACTGAGGTTCTGGGGGTACAAGTGACTTTCCCTATGTGCCACAGCTAGGAAGAAGGATTCAAACCCAGGCATGAGGACGCCAAAGCTTTTACCAACTGTGCCATAATGCAGATTGATTAGGTGAATGGGTACACATGGGCCCTGCCACCTCTAAATTGCTATACCAATGTGAGGGGTGGGTGTTGTGACTGTTTATGAATTATGTTAGCAGCTAGTCCCTGGAGACATCCTGGATGAGAGGCTGCTGAGTGAGACTCCTGGGTCCTGAGGATTCAGGGATGCCCTGGCTGACTGTCTCTCCCGGGCCTCCTACGTGCTGGGTTTCCAAAGACCCATGTTCCTCTTGGCCTGGGCCTTTGTGTGTGCAGCTTCTTGACCAGCACCTGGCCTCTGGAAGCCAAGCCTATGAAGGGTGGCTCAGTGCTGTGCAGCTGCCGGGAAGGAGACATCAAAGGCACAGCACGTGGGTGAGGCAGCTCCCTGCTTTGTTTTACAGCTTGTGGGTTTTTCAGTGCACAGGCAAGCACGCCTGCATGCAAGGAAGAGGAAACAGGGACTTTGGGAAGCAGGCGGGCACAGGAGCAGGGGGGCTGGGGAGCGGCTGAGGAGGATCAGTGGGGAAGGTGGAGGGTGACAGGAAAAGATGGCAAAGGCCTGGAGGGAAGGAAGGAGGGAGGGAGGAAAGAGGTGACGTTGGTGTGGGTGGCTGGCAGGGCTTGCTCCCTGTGTTACACTTCTGGAGGGAGGCCCTGGCAGGGCTAGACGCTTAGCGTCAGGCTGCTGGAAGCTTGTGGGCCACCGTCATCCGGTGTTTCTTTATTTCATTCGTTCACACGCACATGCATCCATACATTCTTCCACAACTATTAACTGAACCACCAAGTATGGAATAGTACTTTAGAGTGTGAGCTCAGGAACCAGTCTGCCTGTGTCAAATCCTGCCTGGACTTCTTACCGGCTTTGTGACCTGGGGTGAATTACTCACCCCCTGGTACCTCAGAGTCTGCATTTGTAAAATGGGTATAAGAATAGTACTTACCTGCTATTGTGATTGAGAGAGTGATTGTGAGGATTCAATAGGTTATTCCACGTGAAGTTCTTAGGACAATGCCAAGCACATACTAAATGCTCAATAAACATTTGTTACATGTATGCGTGCACATGTGTGTGTATAAACACACACACACACACACACACACACAGATTATACACCAGGCCTTGTGTTAGGTACTAGGAACACAGGGATAATAAGACAGACACAGTCCCTGCCCTTGTGGAGCTGACATTCAGTTTTAAACTGAATGAAGGTAGAGAACTTCCTGCCATTTCTCGAATCTTCCCAAAGAGCCAGAAGTAGAATAAATGTTCAGACTGGCACTGTGGGGCCTGGAATGAAGCCTCTGCTTCTCTCTGCTATGCTTCCCTTAATGGGTGCAAGCCAGGCCCTTCAGATATGCATTCTGGGGACCTCACTCCACAATCCTAAAAGGAAACAGCCCATAAGCTCAAGCAGATGGTGTGACCAGTGTGGGCTTTGTCAGTAGCTGACTTCTAGAATGTTTCTTTGCGGCTGGAATAGTGGAAGATGTTATCCAAGAAAATGGACCAGGAAAGAAAATCTATTAAAATTAATCTTCTTCTCTCTCTCTCTCTATCTCTCTCTCTCTCTCTCTCTCTCTCCCTCCCTCTCAGTCTCTCTCTCTCCAACTTTGACATTCTTGGACTCTCTGGATTAGCCCACACTTGTAGGCATGCCACTGGTGTCCTTACATGTACCCATGCATAGATATGTGTAGGAACATGCACACACAGAAATGCACTGTCATGGGCACAGATAGAGCCTGAGAAAAAAAGGTTCACGTGAAATGAAGGAAGGGAGGGAGCACAGGGCTGAGATAAGGCCTGGACACCAGGCCAGGGTGATGGGATTCAGCAGTCATGGCCTCCAGGACCCAGAGAACCTGGCTACTCTGCAGTGGCCACTGCCCTAACAGAGGCACAGCCCACAGAACATCTTGTATCCGTGTTTTCCAGAGAGCACGAGTGCCTGGGAAGGTAAGCAGCGTTATGATTTTAAAAAGATTCAATGTCAAATAAATATGGGAAATGCCAAGTTCAACCAATATAAATAGTTTGTTTACTGCAGGACTTCTCAGAGCCTTCAGTAAGCTCACTACAAACAAATCGCTGACAGTGTGTGTGTATGTGTGTCGATCTATTGTGTTTCCCAAACACATTTGAGCACAAAATCCTTTGTCCACGGAATGTCTCCTAGTAGTGTTCACTTTGGAGAATGTAACCTTGAGTTCTTCTTCAGGCCTGGGCTCGGCCTTCTTCTGTGGCCCTGGTATATTGGAGTCTTCTTGCCCAGTTTCTTAAGTCGCAGTGTAGAGGGCGGGGACTTTGCCACCCAGCCTCTCACCTGGGTCAGCAGCCTCCTCTCTGTCCCCACAGCCTCCATATTCTCCCCACACTTGCTAAACTCATCAGCGAGGGGTTGGAAGGTGACCGCCCAGTCCCCCTTCAGCCCTCTCCACTGAGGCCAACCTGAGAAGCAGGGCCTCCCTTCAGAAGCCCCCAATGCCACAGACCTGATCTTGAGGCGGGTCAGCTGAGGTGCCGGCGAAGGGCCCACCCAGTGCCCAGAGGCCTGGGCTGTTCCACATGAAGGGATTCCTGTTCATTACCAGCCTCAACTCATTAGAGCAGCACCAGGCCCAGGAGGATGAAGGTAGAGGGCTGTGCAAATTAATGAGCGACCAAATTAAACATGTTCTCTCAGCCAGGACGCTGTTCCAGCTGATCGGCTGAGGGCTGGCGATTTGAAAGTGGGAAGTCCCCGCCCCATGGGCCAGAGACCTTAAGGCAGCCTGGCAGGAGTAGGGTTGCCAAATGTAGCAAATCAAAATACCCAATTAAAATCTCAATTTCAGATAAACAACACCTTTTTTTTTTTAGTACAAGTATGTCCCATGCAATATTTGGGACATACTTACACTAAAAAATTATTCACCGTTTATCTCAAATTCTAATTTAACTGGATGTCTTGAATTTTATCTGGCAACCCTAGCCTGGAGAGGCCCGAGGCTCTAGGAGCTGGGGTGCTATCCCAGACTGGGACAGGGGTAAGCACGGTTAAGTTCAAGGACTGAGAACGACCCCTCCCCCTGCCATCCAATGCGAAGGGCCAATTCTTCTTTACCTCTGAGGACCTGATTCCCTTGCCCCCTTCAGGAGGCAATGAGAGGGGCCCGTGAAAGGGCCCTGCCTGGACCGGGAGGTGGGAGACCCAAGGGCAAGTCTCGCCACTGCTTCTGTGCCACCGGGTGATCCCGGCCAGTCTTCCCCTGTGGGGCAGGTGTAAGGGCTCCACCAGTGCCAATTCTGCCTGTCTCTGTCAGAAATGCTTCTGAATGGCTGGAGGGAACATGGAGGGACTGTCCACCTCTGGCCCTCCCAGGGGCAGGCGCAGTGACACTAATGCTGGGAACATCAAGGTGCATGGCATCTATTCCAAGGGGTCACATGTTTGTCTGCTGCTCACCTTTCCCCGCAGAGGAGGCTTACTCACAATAGGGGAGAAGAGGTCCTGAGAGGTTCCCAGCTGAGTCAAAGCAGGAACCGCGGCTCCCTTCAGAAGCCCCATCCTTTCTCCTTCCTCACTCTGGGTGGATCCAGATGCGGTCAGCCCTGCCCCACGTGGGCGCCGCCTCTGCTGTCAGTGATGTCACCAGAAAGGCAGCTCGGAGGGAGCAACCAGCTGCTCTCCCGCCCCTGGTGCACCGCCCTCCCCCCCGCCCCCCCCCCCCCCCCCCCCGCCCTCCAACCCTGCACCTCGGTGGGCAGAGAGCTTAGGGTTAGACATATTGTCAGGCCAGATGTGGATTTGGGTTCTAATTCTCTTCTCTTTTTTCCCCTTGAGGTCTAAATCTTTTAAGTCTTTCTTTTTGCTTCCTCAGGAAGAGAAACACATGGGCTTGAGCGGGTGGGGCTTCTCTGCTCCCAGCTGCTGTAGCCAAGCTCCCGAGGCCCGGCCCCAGTCCCAGATCTGCCTCCAGCCTTAGCCAGCCAATGGGGTCTACAGCAGTGACGCCCAGGCTCAGTCAGAGGCTATCTCTGGGCTGTAACAAGGCCCTCCTGTGGGAGAAAGCAGATTGGCAGCCTTCTCTCTGAGGGTCAGGGCTTCTGTAACACCCTCCTTCCTCATCCTCCAGCACCTAAGAGAACTCCCACTCAGTCAAGTTGTTGCTGGGGACTGACTCACTGGACGCGACTGGAAAACATAAATGATAATCATGGCTTGTTTCTGCACGTTAGGACTGAATCTGATAGATCATTTATTTAGTCTAACCCCCATTCTTTGAAAATGGGGAAACTGAGGCTACTTAAAGAGAGAAGGGACTTGGAAACTCACGTGTTCAACACTCGCCAAGAGCCATGCAAACCTGACAAGCAAAGCCTGATGAGCCCATTTTACAGATGAAGAAACTGAGGTCTCTAAGGTAGCTGATGTGTCCAAGGCTACACAGCAGGGAAGAGACTGAACCAAGATTTGAGCCTTGGACCCTCTGACTCCAAAGTACATGCTTTTGCCTCTGCATCCAGTGAGGTGTGCCGGGCAAGACACCCCCAATAAATGATGCTCTACTCTGGCCTGCAGAACCCGGGGACCCCGACAGCCAGTTGGGGGCTACAGCACAGGCTTTCCTCACTTCAATGCCATGCTGACCGTCACCCTCAAAAAATTCTCCTCCCCAGCTCTACCTTCCCCAGGCCAGGAAGTCCCTCCTAAAGTCTGACTCCATTCCCTAGTCCTGTGGTCTGCTGTCCTTGCCCTCTGGAAGGGGTCAGCCAATTCTTCTCATTTGTAAAGCACTATCACTTAGGTTGCATCACTTAGGTCCCACTCTGGGTGGCTGGCATTATCTCTGTTTTACACTTGAAGAAACTGAGGCCCAGTGGGGTTACTCACACAGGGCCTTGAACCCAGGTCACCTGATTGATTCCATTCCCAGAGCTCTCTTTTCATCTCATTTCAGACACCTCAACTCCAGTCCCGATCAGAATTCCAGGCATGAAAATAACAGGTGGTGGGACTTCCCTGGTGGTACAGTGGCTAAGACTCCGTTCTCCCAATGCAGGGGGCCTGGGTTCGATCCCTGGTCAGAGAACTAGATCCCACATGCCACATCTGAGAGTTCGCATGCCACAGCTAAAAATCCCACATGCGGGCTTCCGTGGTGGTGCAGTGGTTGAGAATCTGCTTGCTAATGCAGGGGACACGGGTTCGAGCCCTGATCTGGGAAGATCCCACGTGCCGCAGAGCAACTAGGCCCGTGAGCCACAACTACTGAGCCTGCGCATCTAGAGCCTGTGCTCCGCAATGAGAGGCCGTGACAGTGAGAGGCCCATTCACCGCGATGAAGAGTGGCCCCTGCTTGCCACAACTAAAGAAAGCCCTCGCACAGAAACGAAGACTCAACACAGCAAAAATAAATACATCAATCAATAAACTCCTACCCCCAATATCTTCTTTAAAATCCCACATGCGGCAACTGAAGATCCCAAATGCCACAACTGAAGATCTCTCACGTGGCAACAAAGATTCCTCATGCTGCAAGTAAGACCCGGTACACCCAAATAAATAAATACATAAATATTTAAAAAAGAAGAAGAAAAGAAAATAACAGATGGCATCTGTCTAAAACCCATTCCCTGGTTCCAGTCCCCCACTCTGTGCTCCTCAGCCTTTCCTGGGGATCCATCCTCCCTGCTGTAGCCCTGCCCTACCTTTCTATCTGGGAGGGGAAGTCAGTTCTAGCATCGGGTCAGTCTCCCATTCATTGAAGCCTGTGCCCATAGGTGCCCCTGCCTGGCAACTGCCCCTCTCCATGACTCGGGGTCCGTAGCTGCCAGGCCAGGGCTTGGCCAATCCTCTTATCTAATATACTCCCCCTCTTTGTTTCCAAATGTCCTCATCCAGGCTGGCAGGGGAGCTCAAGTGGGAATTCCCACGCCTCAGGTCCCCACCCCCTACTCCCATCAACAGTGAGACTTGGGGAAGGGGAGGGTAGACAGAGATATGGAGAGGGAAGGGGAAAGGCAGAGAGAAAAGGGGAGAGACAAAGCCCAAGGCGGGGGAGGAGGAGGAGGAGAGAGACAGAGACAGAGACCCAACAATAGGGCATGCTTAACATCCCTCACTCCATTGCTTCCCCAGGCAGTGCAGCTAATCTTCTACGGTACCAAAGCTGACCTGGTGGTACAGTTCCTTGGGGAGAGGGGCTGCCTATTACATCACCAGCACCCAGCAGAGGTGCTCAGCACATGCTCGCTTGTTTGAAAGAATGAATGAAAGCCCATCTGTCCTCACCAGCTACCCCACCCATCGTGACCTCATTTCCTCTGAGCTCCGACTCCACTTTGAGGAGCTGTAGCACTCTTCATCTGGTAATTGGCATAGTCTGCCTGAGACTGTGAGTTCTTTCTATGTGTTTATGTCATAGATTCCTAGACCGTCAGAGCCAGCCGAGCCCTCAGACAACCTAGGCCCACCCCTCATGGTGCAGATGGGGGCACTGAGGCCCAGAGCAGGGAAGGGACTTGTACTGTGTCACTTAGCAGAGCTGGAAGTAGAAAGCTGGCCTCGGGCCCGCCCGGGGGGTTCAGCGCACAGCTTAATCACGTCTTTGGACCTCCCCATGAGCCCAGATGCAGCTGTGCTGAGGCTGAGGTCAGAGATCTTTGTTCTGGAGGAGAAGGAATGACGGCTTCTTGTCCTCAGAGTCTGGTGGGCAACCCTGGCCAGCCAGGGGCCCTGCTTCTAGGAGAGGACTACAGGAAAGACGGTACCCAGGCTCTCCTCCCCAGTGGGCCAGGGGGTAGGGACCCTGAAATGAAGGCAGTGCTGATCAAGATGCTGTCCCAATGTCCCAGCCCATCCACCCTGCCCCCATCTCCTGGCCACCATGGGGGTCCACTCCCCACTAGGGTTGAAATCCTGTACTTGGGTTCTGACAAATCTGGATCTTCTACTTACTAGCTGTGTGTCCCTTCACCTCTCCAAACCTCAGTTGCCTTATCAATAAAAATGGGGCTAACTCCAATTCCTACTGCATATAATTTATGTGAGACTTAAAGGGGACAATGAACACTCTGAGAATTGCATGGCACATGTCGGCATATAGTAAGTGCTCAATAAATGCAGTGATTCTAGTGCTCTCCTTTACCACCCTGCTGCCCCCACCTCCTCTCATCTTGGTGCCTTCTTGCTTGGTCCTAGTGCTCCCTGCTCCCTCCAGGCACAAGAGAGGCAGGTTCTGGCCCTGGGTCCTCCAGGTCTCCTTGGGCTCTTGCTGCAAACTTGGGCAGCCCCTTCTCCTCATTTCCTTCATCCAACAAAGGCCTTCATTGTGCCTCCATATGTCTCAAGGGATCCCTGGCTCCTTTCAGGTTTAATACTGCATTTCTAGAAAGCACCTTCCTGTGTTGAGCCAGGTTGGTCTAGAATCTAGCCTAGATTTTCATGTTTGGGAGAGATAGAGAGAGAATGTGTCTCTGTGTGTCTGTGCCTGTGTGTATCTGTGTGTGTCTTTCTTTATGTGCATTCCTGAGGGGAAGGCTGTGTAGTCCCAAACTTCCCCCCTTTCTCAGGCCAATTTCTCTCCCACAGGGCAAGGAGCCTATGGCTAGCTGGGATTCAACCTCCTTGGTGCAGACTGGCTGCTGGCTGCTCCCACCAGGCTTACCTGTTGTCGTCTGAGAACAGCACTGTCCCCTTGGTCTCCTTTTCCCAGCCTCAGGACCTGCCTCTTTCCATCAGCAGCAACTGTCAGAGTCTTCTCCCATCTCTTCTCCCTCTTTTCCCTCTGCTTTTGGGGGGCGGCCTTTTCCGGTCTCCCACTGCCCCACCACACACACACACCACACACACACCACACACACACACCACACACACATACCACACATACACACACACACCACACACACATACCACACATACACACCACACCACACACACACACCACACACACACACTACACATACACAAAACACCACACACACACACCACACACACCACACACACACACCACACATATCACACATACACACCACACCACACACACACACCACACACACACACCACACACATATACCACACATACACACCACACCACACACACACACACCACACACACACACACACCACACACACACACCACACATACACAAAACACCACACACACACACCACACACACACACCACACACACCACACACACACCATAGCCAGCTCACCCTCTCCTTCTCTCCTGCTTTCACATATCCCTGATTACTCATTTCTCCTGCCAAATGTCTTGGTTCCTGCACTGAACAGCACACTTCCTCTCTGTCTCTGCCTCCCTGAAACCGTTTGTGAAATGACGATAATCACACCTCCTACCTGCCAGCCCTGCTGCAGCCTCTGCCCGCCCCCCCCACAGTGAGAAGGACAAATGGGCTGGACTGGTTGTGGCTGGAGCGGGCCCTGCCACTGGGGCTGGCCCTGCTGGCAGAGGATCATGGGATCACAGGGCCCTGGCAGGGACTTAGGGGCAAGAGAGGTGATCTACTCTTGAACCACAGACTCCCCTCCCCAGTATCCCCACCAAGGGGCTCTCCAGGGCCACTGAGCTCCCTCTGCCCTTCTGGACTGTTCACACAGAGATAAAACGGGGACCTCCCGATATGGGTGCACTGCAGCGGGGGCTACGGGTATGATGCAAGGAAGGCTGGGCTGCAGGAGGTACTACTTGGTTTCATGGAGGACAAGGGTGCACTGTCCCTGTCCCTGGTCTCAGTGTTGCTCCCCAACTGTACACGTGCAAACAAAGTTGTTTCAAAGGGAGCCCCTTGGGCCCAGAGCTGGGGCAGGGCCAGGGCCTGCGGCCAGCCAGGTGGCTTCCATTAGGTGCTAACTGGCCCAGGAGAGCAGAGCCGCTAATCCCAGGTTTACGGGGTGGCCCCGCTCGCCAAGGCACAAGGGTGCACAAAGCAAAACCGGAGTTTGCCAACCCCGCATGGTTTTTCCTCGCTTTTTGTACTGCTTTCCACTCCCAAGCTTTCTCTTTCACTCCTGGTTTCTTCTGTTTCTCAACCTCTGAATCGCGCAGGGTCTCCCTTGGGCTCTGCCGGAACTCTGGGCTCCCTAACGTCTCCCCGCTCCTCACTCCCCACCTTCCGCCTTGGTTCTTCTTTCCCCTCCCTCCGCCTGTCTTTGCAGAGGTACCTTTTGGAGAGGAGCTTTGCTTGCTGCCGTGTCAAACACCACTCATCCTCCATGCTCTTGCTCTGGGCCATTTTTGCCCCCCTAGAGTCACTCATCCTCCTTCTCTCCTTTCTTGTCTCTCCTGGCTGAGCTGCCTTTTCCTCCTGGGCAGCAGCAGGGGCTGACATGCGCAATGTGGGGAGCAGATGTGGGACGCCTGGCCTCCGCCCCCGCCCCTGCCCAGCAGATGCGGCTCTTCGGGTGGATGAGCAGCCCCGTGAGCCCTCCTGGTCCAGGCCTGCCAAGCTCACGCACTTTCTTAGCCTGTCCAGCTATGCTGGCTTTGGCAGGCGTTTTGATTGACAACAGGAAAGAAAGTGAAACACATAAAAGAGAAAAAACGCAGCCGCCCAGCAACTGAATGGAAGCAGAGCAATAAACGACGAGCTTCCTGCAGCGGCCTGGCT
This sequence comes from Pseudorca crassidens, assembly GCF_039906515.1. Taxonomy (NCBI): domain Eukaryota; kingdom Metazoa; phylum Chordata; class Mammalia; order Artiodactyla; family Delphinidae; genus Pseudorca; species Pseudorca crassidens. Next base: position 74,115,013 of record NC_090317.1, on the reverse strand, counting down.
TGGAGGGTGCTGCATGGATTGGAGCAGGGGCTGGAAAGAGAAGACCCTAAGTACCTAGGGTCTTAGACGCTAGGTACCAGCTTCATGCGCAGGCTCTGGGTCAGACAGTGTCGGGCCGGATATTCACAGCAGCCTGGCACCCAGATGAGGAGACTGAGGCCCAGAGAGGCTGACTCTCCAAACCCTAAACCTAACCCTGAAACATCCATCACTCCTTACCCCCAAAGAACTCTGCTGTCACTGCCCTGCCCCAGGGTTCCAGGCTCTTCTCTCTCCATCCCTCTGTCCTCCACATAGTGCCCACTGGCAGAGCAAACGGCCCAGGTAAGGCCAGTACCGGGGTTACTGTACCTTGACAATTGCTGAAGTACTGCCTTCCTCCAGACTTTCCCCTGTTGCACTCCTATCAGCTGCTAGACATTTTGGAGTCACGGTGGCCCCTGCTCTAGTCCCAGGGCAAAACTGTGTACCCTCTCAGCTCTGTTTGTTTCTGGATCCATGAGCTCCCTAGGCTCTAGGCCCACAGCTCAGCATCTGCTCAATTATCTGAACTTACCTCAGTGGCCTCAGCGGTATTCCTGACCTCCACCCAATTCACCTGCCCTGAATCAGCCTTCTCTCTGCAATTCTACCCCCAGCTCCTTCCCCAGCTCTAGGCCTGTATTCCACACCCTACTCTGGCCCAAGCCTGGCCTCTTCCCTTCTTCCCTTCTTCCCTTTGATCCATTTTTTCTGCTCAGGCATCTTCTCCCCAGTTTCCAGATGGAGAAACAGACCTGGAGAAGGAAAAAGGGAAGACATCGGTCGGCCCCAGCTCCAAGTCCCTCCAGAGCCAGGGAGAAGCCATCGTAGAAGGTTGAAGCTACATCGCAAAGCTCCTAGGATCAAACTTCACCCCAGGACATATCCTAAGCCCACGTAGGGCCTACAGTAGCCAGTCCTGATATGCAGGTAACAGACTTTGATCCCCAAAGTGACTAGGACTTGATACTGAAACCAAGTCTCTTTTCCTATGTCAACACAGCAGGCATCTGCAAGGGGCTCCCAGAACGACAGAACACAAATCCTTCCTCCTGCCTTACCAACCCCTTCCCCCGGCGAATAGTGCCATGTCCTTACACAGCACCTTTGCCCCAGAGGGGTTGCTGTCTCCTTTTATCATTATGCCAGCCTTATAGAAAAGGCAAAGCTGAAGACCACAATGGGACAGTGTGACTTGCTAATGTCACACAGCTCTGCAGTGCCCCCTCCAACTCCCACACTGAGCTTCTTGCCTCACTGAGGCAGCTTCCGTGGAGGAGAGCCCTTCTCAGGGAGAGAGGGAAGAAAGGAGGAAAAGCTAGGAAACTGCTGGCGGGGTGGTGGGGCACAACAGAGGGCGCCTGGGGATAAACCCTTTCTCTGGAATCGGCCCACATTGCAAGGAAGGTAGAACTGGTCAAGGTGGAGGTTTCAGGCCTTGGTCACATGCTCTGAGAGAGAAGTCCTGCCTCCTCCTCCCAATGTCCCTGGGGAGTTTCTGTGACTGACATATCTAGAGCCCAGAAAATATACTGGGAATGGCTTGCTCTGAATGCGGCACCCTTGCCCTCTCCTTCCCTCCTGCCCAGAACCTCCCATGGGGTGTTGCCAGGCAAGGCCTTCGCTCTCCCCTCCCACCCCTCCCACCCCAGTCCACACTGCTGTCACCTCTTGCCTGCCAAGGGCAATAACCTCCTCCCTGGTCTCCCTGCTTCCACTTCTGATCCCTACAATTAATTACCTACCCAGCAGCCAGAGGGGTAGAACAAACATGTAAATCAGATTGTGGCACACTCCTGCTCAACACCCACCACCGGCTTCTCCTGCGCTTACAATAAAGCTAGCCTCCTTACACAGCCCTCAAGGTCCTCCGGCTCCCACCCACCCCAAGCATCTCCTGCTTCCTCCACACTACACTGATTCTGTCACCCTTCCCCCCAACACTTCCCAACACTCTGCTTTCACCGGTGCTCACCCCTCTTGCTAAACACCTTGCCTTCTGCCCACCCCCCTCCTCCCTGCCACCAGTCAATGAGGCCCAAAGCCCACCAATCAGTGATGTTCAGGAAAATGGACACTCTAGCTCTGGAAGGGAGGAGAGCACCAATGCCCTGTCCATCAGCTGACATTTCCCTCATATGAGGATAGCTTATCTTTGGAGGGGTGTGATGGTAGGGAGTTTAGGGAGTAGGGAAGAACTGGATGAAGAAAAGTTAGAGGCGTTCGTATGGAGCCTTGATCAAGCGCGGATAACTAGATGGGCATCGGCGGTGGGCAAGAAGGCCACTAACTTGCCTCGGCACCCACTCAGTGCCAGGCAATTCAGACCCATTTTCTCCTTTCAGCCTCATGACCACAAAGTGCGTTGTTCCACTAAGTCCATTTCACAGACGAAGAAACTGAGGCAATGAGAAAAATGGAGTGAATTGCCCCAGGTCACACGGCTGAGCCTAGCTGCCAGCACAGGTCTGTGGGACTCTTTTAAAGCCTGGGGCTCCAGGGCCCGAGGTGCTTTGGAACCATCAATTACTGAATTGAAGCAATTGAGGGAGCCAGCGAGGCCCGGCCGCTGCGCTGGGTGGCTGTTCTCACCCCTCCTCTCCAGCCAGCTGAGGCGTTTAGTCATTTACACTTTGAAGGCAGCCTATTCTCACCAGCGGCTTCCCTGCCCGCACATTTGCATTTGCAGCCTTTCATCTGATCTCTCGGAATTAAAGGCTTTGTCTCCTATTAAAAGAATTCCAGGCCCTAGGAGCCCGGAGGGGGAGGGGAGGGGGCTACGGGCCCCTGAAAGCCTTCCTTCCCACCGTGCCGGGCCCGGAACCCGCTCCACCGCCTTTAGCGGGTGGGGCAGGCCTGGCCAGGAAGGCCTGGGTTGGGGCGCAAAAAGCAAAGACCGCCTCGGGGGCCCCTGCTTCATGCTTTAACCCAACAGCCTTCCCTGCCCATCCCGGCCTCCCCGACAGTGTAGCGTGCAGTCGGGCCAGCGGCCTGAGCGCGGGATAAGGAGCCTGCCCAGACAGCCTTGGAATTCCGGCTCTGAGGCTTATTAGCAGTGTGCTCTCGGGCAGCTCGGCCACACCTCTGAGCCTCAGTTTCCTCATCTACAAAATGGGAGCAGAGGGATCTGTAAAAGGTGGGTCCCACCTGCCCAGGGCAGCGAAAAGCGTTCTGTATTAAGAGTCAGGGAAAGAGAATGAAATTCCAGATGTGTCCCTCTGTCCCCTTGGGCGAGAGCTTTCTCCTCTGTGGGCCTCAGGCTCCCCCTTGTAAAAAGGGCTGTTTGGTTTCAAGGACTCTCCTCCAACTCTGGGATATTATGGGATGCTGAGCCTCTGGAGCCCATTCAGCCTGCTCCTACCCCCTTGCCCTGACCCCAGCCTGGACTTGGTCCCCTGCCCCGTCATTATAATACTCTTGTCCTTGTTCCCTAGGCCACCCTGGCGGCACATTAGACTCACTTAGGTAGATTTACAAAAATATCACGAGCAATCTCCAGAGACGCTGATTGAATTGTTTTGGGGTGGGGCCAGGACCAAGTTTTTAAAAGCTCCCCAGGTGGTTCTAAAGTACAGACAGGGCTGAGAACCACCGCCCCAGGCCATCCAGTACCTCGGATGCAGGCCACTCAAAGGTAGAGATGGGGAACTTGGGCCCTGATTCTGGCCCTTCCCAGCAGTGACATGGGCAAGTTACTTACCTCCTTTGTGCCTTAGTTATCTCAGGTTTAGAAGATGGGGGGAGGGGGTTAAATGAGATAATGCACGCACAGCACTCAGGCCTTTAGAGCAGGACCCCCAGAGAGGCAGTGCTCACCAAACCTGTGTCTCTAAGGTCTGATTTTGGCTTTGTGGTTGACAGTGTATCTTCTCTGACACTGGGCTTCTCACCACAACCCTGTGGGATAAGAGTAATGAAGCAGACATTACACACAGGTAGACTGAGGTCCAGAGCAGGGGAGTGACAGATCCAAGGTGGCGTAGATCCTAGAAGGATCCTTAAAGACCATTCTAGCAGGGTGGGAGGTGGTATAGCCCGTAAGTGTGCAGTCTCTGGAGCCAGACTGCCTCGGGTTCAAAACCCGACTCTATCTTTTCAGCTACATGAAGCCGAGCATGCTATTTTTCTGTTCCTCACTTTCCTCAACCTTAAAATGGAGACCATAATAGTACTTGCCTCATGGGCACTCATTAAGCTAGTCGCCCCTTCCCCAGCCCTGCACTGTCGGGAAGCCCAGCCCCAGAGTGGGGAAGAGACTCATCCAAAGTCACACAATGAGGCAGAGTTTGGCCAAAACCCAGGACACTCCAGGCCAGCCTCCCAAAGGCCCCACACTACAGCTTGTTCTGTAGCTCGTTTAGTCCTCTCCACTCACGAAGAGCGTTACAAACTTGTATGGCTAGGTCATCGGCAATTTTCTGTCTCCTGGTGTTCATGGAGAAAAGCGGAAAAGGAATTTTCATTCTCTCTAAGGCGCTCTTATTTCCTTTTTTTTTTTTTTTTTCTGTGCACTCTCTCAAGCTGGCTCTCACTTGCTCTGTCGCCTCTCTCCCCTTCCATTTTCTCCCTCTTCAGTTCCCTCCGGTAACTCAAAACCATCTGAATGGATTTAAATAAACCTCTCTAATAGTCTGCTTCAAGGGGGAGAGGATGGAAAGTTCAGCCTGAAGGGAGAATTTCTCTGATGATTATAGTGGGGGCTGAATGGGGGGGTGGGACTTGTAATGGGGGGCGGGGGGTGCAGGGCTTGGATACTGGGGCATGAGCTGAGGAGAGGGGATGCTGCTGGCGGGGGCTGAAGAGGGGGATCCATGAATGGGGCCTCAGAGGAGCGGACACCTGGGGAGCCACAGACAGCCAAGTTTGAGAGGCCCAGAAGGACCATGAAACCTGCTCCAACCCCTGTCCCTCCCCCAACACCCCCCACATACAGACACCCCATATGGGGATGGACTTTCCAAGGGGTTCAGGAAACACTGAGCAGCGAAAGACCCTGTTAAATGGCCAAAGTGTCACTTGGTGAGGGAAGCCATTGGCTGCAATCAGTAACATCACATATGTGAGTTTATCGTTTACCCCACAAGTTGTATATTACATACCTACAGTGCCCAAGCACTGTGATAGTCTGAATAAGGGAAAGTAAGAATAGCAAACAAACACCTCTGACAGCTTACCAGGTGCTAGGTGCTGTTTTAGGTGTTTCACATGCATGAATTCATTAAGTCTCGCAACGACTCAATGAAGTTGATCCAACTAAAACCCCCATTTTACAGATGAGAAAAATGAGGCCCACAGAGGTTAAATAACTTGCCCAAGATTATACAGCAAGTAAGTCACAGAGATGGGTTTAAACTTGGCAGTTGAGCTTCAGAACTTAAACACTCCGCTAGGCAGGGATGAACAAGATGGGCCCTTCCCTCAAAGAGCTGACGTTGGAGGAGGGGTCCTTCTGACAGCAAGAAACAACCTTTTAGATGAGCAAATGATGTCAGGTAAACAACTCTGGGAGTCAGGAATCTGCATTCCAATTCTGAGCTGTGGGACTTGGGGCAGATAAGCTGGAACCCTTCCTCACAGGCTTGTTGGGAGGATCCATGGATGTGAAAGAGCTGGGGGAGGGGATCTTAGGCCTAGGCTTTTATATTCACCAGCTCATGACCCCATGTTTTGTTCCCCGCCCTCCAGTACCTACACTGTGTGCTTTTGCCCCACTGTGAAGTTATGTCCCTCAAGCCAGCAGCAGTCAGTCCCCAGGAACCCTGCCAAGCCCTGAGAAACACCCCTGCTTGGAGACACAAGCACACCTCTCCCTGCACACACACACACACACACACACACACTCCTTGTGCACGCACACAGCCCTATGCTTGCACACACGTCCCTATCTGTATGTACACATCCCCTCCCTTGAAACCCCATCTGCAGGAGCCCTCCCCATCCATAGGGCTCAGAAATGTGACTCTTGTGCAACCCAGCTAATCATTCCGTCGCATGAGGGCCGCAGGCGGGTGGGCGTGGGGGGGCATGTGGGCCCAGAGCCGGGTGGTGTGCGGTGCACGGTATGGTGTGGAAGGGCCTGCTCAGGAAGGTAGCAGAGGCTGGTCAGGCCCAGCCTTTTAAGCAATCCGTTTAGCCCTGCAGCTAAGCAGCCCATTAGTGGCAGCTTCTCGTTTCGGATTTCCCAGCATGCCACGGCCGGCAAACTGAGCACTGTTTATTTGGAGAAGCCGAGCAAAATTGTTTGTATAATTAGAGCAGGGACAAGGGCTGCCCTTGAAGGGGTTCTCCGCAGGAGACCTAGGTTTGCAGCAGACGCCAGCTCCAGGGCCCCACCACCCGCCCCAGGAGCACCCGGCTGGGGCCCAAGAACAAGAGAGGCCAGTGGGCCAGCTGGGCTGCAGGGCCTCCGCGGCGGCCTCTCTGGCCCCCTCTCTTGGTAGCAACTGATTGGACAGACCGCCGTTGTTCCACCAGAGCCCCCCAGGACCAGGCAGAGAGGGCCAAGGAGCCATGAAATCACGGTAAGGTGCGAAGAGCCCAGGCTTTGGATTTAGATCTTTGCTTCCCTGGGCCTCAGTTTCCTCATCTGGAAAGTGGAGATAGTAATATGCCTAGTAGAGCCTGGTGGCTGGCAGGGGGAACTAACTGTGTCAGCATCTGGAAGGGTGCCACAGTGTCCCATAGATGTCTTCTTTCCCTCCTTATCCTGGGGTGTACTTTGATTCCTTGTTTCATTTTTATCCAGATAATTGCCTTCTGAATTCTGCCCACTTTAAGCTTTAATTCTGCCCACTTTAGACATTTCAGCCAACTCTAGCAATCACAGTATCCCTGAATCCCGGGGTGGGAGGGTCCAGGCCGTTTTCTCCCTTCTTTCTCAAGGCAGCCTGTCCTTTCTCCTATGGCTTCTGAGTGTCAGGAATTCTGGTGGGATCTAAATTTGTCCTCATGAAACCAGTCCCCACCTCTACCCTTTCTCATCCCCATACACAGATCTGAGTTCTACGCCTTATCTCTGGGCAGGCCACTCTTGGCATAAGTCCTAGAGCTCTGAGCCAGGGGCCCCTGATAGGGGCAGATCCCCACCAAACAGAGGGCCTGATCCTCCAGGTGAGGCTGAACCCCCATTCCTTGGACTGACCTCAGCACTGCACTGCCTCTCCCTCCCTCACCAGAGCTGCAGTCTTGAAGTCCTGATCACCATCTGAGCTGCTTCCTTTCCTGGCCCTCTCTGGTCGTTGGCGGGGTAAGGAACAATTATCTTCTTAGCTCCCATGGTCGGGGCTGAGGTTCCCATTTGGGCCTCCCTTTTGCCATCTGTGAAATGCGGGGATTGGACTAGATAAGTTCCAAGACATCCTATCATCTTAGTGAATGCTCACAGATAGCTTCCTGAGGAGGGTAAGCCAGGAAAGTAATCGAATCCCCAGGTTACAAGGCAGCAAGGGGCAGAGCCAGGATTCCAGCCCAGGTTAGCTGGATTCCAAAGCTCACAGAGAGGGAGACACAAAAAAAACAAAGTCAGAAGAATCAGACCTCTGGCTGAGGGGAAGCAGCATTCATTCATTCTTTCTTTCTTTCATTTATCCATCTATTTCTCCTGCCCTTTGTTTGTTTTTATAATGAACTATTTCAGATATACAAAAAGGTCTCAAGAATAACACAACAACCCCCATTACCCATCATTCAGCTTCAGAAATAAAACAGCACAGATATAATTGGAGCTCTCTGTGTACCCTCTCAGATCCTACTCTCCTTCTTAACCCTCCCCAAGGTAGTCACTCTCCTGATTTCGATGTGTTGAAAGCTTTGCACTAATGGTATTCTGTGTAAACTTAGCCAGGTGCTTTGTCGCTCCATGTGTCTGTGTTAACAATGTTGCCGAAGTTCATTCATTTTCACTGCTCTATGGTATTCCATTGTATAAATACACCACAACTTATCTGTATTCCTGATGATGAACACTTAGATAGTTTTGCACGTTTAATTCAAATGAAGGGCGCTGCTACGATCATCCTTGTGTGTGTCTCCTGGTGGACACGTGTGTGAGCATGTCACTGGGGTCTTGCTGGGTCTGAGAGTGTGTGCTCAACTTCACCCTTACAGGATGTTGCCAAGTTGCCCTATTCATTTATATCTTCACAGGACACATGTTTACTGAGCACTTACTATGTGTCAAGCCTTGGTATGACAACAGAGCTGGAGGGGCCATCTCCTTTAAAGTGAGAAGCAGAGGGAAAGGGGTAAGTTCAGTTAGAAAAAACTCGGGGAAATGTAAGTCGTCAATTGCCAAGAATTGTGGAGAACTCTATGGGAAGAGCTTTCAGGAGGCTGGTGGCATCTTCCTTTGGTAGATGTGGCAGATGAGGAGAAAGCTTCTCCTTCCTAGCCAGCTTCCTACGGGATGCAATCAGGAGAGGTCAGGACTGGCAGGCAGCAGGCTCACATGGTGGTCCTGGTTCCACTTCAAATTCATTGTGTGATCTTGGCTAGGTTCCTTCCCCTCTCTGGGCCCAAGTTTCTCCTCAATACATGAGGTGGGGAGACAAAATGAAGCCTCTTTATTCATTTAATCTTTATTTATTTAATCTTTATTGTCTATAGTCAAAAGATCTGGGTTGGAAGAATCAATGTATCACATTACCCCCAGAGCCCTGATTTTCTCCTCTTTAACATGGGCTTGCTAATCCTTGCTGGGCCCACCTCCCAGGCCTACCAGGAATACTCTAGAAGGGTTGTATGTTATCCTTTTAAGTTCTGTTCTCCTTTAGGTGCAGTACGGTCAGGAGGCAGAGGGATGGCAAAGATGACCCCTGAATTCCCTCCTGGCTTCTAGCTTTTGGCTTCTTTACTTCTCCCATTTCCGCTGGTCCTTTTCCCCAGACCCTGCTCCCACTCCAAGTCAGCCATCTCTGCACACAAGGTATAAATATAAAAAATAAATAAACGCAGAATGAGCCCCAGAACTGAAGCAAATTGCTGGCAAGCACTGGACGCTGATTAGCATGCATAGTGGACGTGCAGCTGGGCATATCGGAGAGAAGTGCATTTTGCTGCAGCATAGAGCCATCGGCGTGGTCCTGGCTGGGGAGGGATGCAGGGGGAGGGACACCCAGAGATGGGTTGTGCTCCGGCTGCACCCAGGGAGCCCGTCAGCCTGGAGGGCCCCAGGTCTCCTCTCTCAAGCCGCTATTGCCTACACATGCTCCCAGACCTGAGCAGGGGTTTCCCCTCAGTAAGCTAGAACCTGGGCCCAAGGGAGGGGGGTGCAGAAGGTGAGGAATGCAGAATGGAGGGTGGTTAGGGTCAGATAGGCCCAGAGTGCAGGGTTGGCTGGGTGACCCTAGGCAAGTGTATTCACCATCCTAAACCTCCACTTTCCCATCTGTGAAAGGAGACAAAGAATAGTGAGGATCTTGTAGGGCTGTGATGGCCCGATGAATTAAAGAGAATGCCGAGCAGTGATAAGCACATTGCAAGGGCATAAAAGACGTGAGCCCTCTTCCTCCTCCTCTGAGCTATGGAGCAGCCCCCCACCAAGTGTATGGCCTGGGGGCCACACTCCAGGAAGAATAAGGAGCCAAAGGAGCATCTGGGGACGGGGGCAATCCATGGAGGGAATCCACAGATAAAGAAGGAAAAAGTAAATAAAAACAGCTGTGAAATGCTTTTCATCTTATCACTTCATTTAAACTTCTCAGCCATCCTTTCCAGGTGAGGAAATTGAGGCACAGAGAGGTTACTAACTTGCCCAAGGGCCACACAGCTAGGTAGTAGCCTGCCTGGTATTGAAGCCCAGGTGGTTTGGCTCCAGGTAGTTTTGCCTGAGAAAATACAGAACCCTTGAGTTTAATTTGAATTTCAGATAAACAACGAATACTTTTTTAGTGCATACTGATACTAAAAATGACACACTTCTGCTAAAAAGTGTTTGTTGTTTGTCTGAAACTCAAACTTAACTGAGCATCCTGGTTTTTTAGTTGCTAGATCCGACGACCCTAACTCCAGCGGCTGCATTTTTAACAGTACCTTAAAAAACCTCTCCACACTCGAAGGCCTCTGCGGAAGAGGTTGATGACCTCCCCATGCCTGGGACCCCAGACTCTCTTTCCCACTCACCTGTAATTCCACACCTGGTAACTGTGCTTCTGGAAGCCCATAACCAGCCCCCCAGGAGTTATTTTAATGAAAGGAGGGTTGGATCTCAGACCTTGGTGGGGCCCTGAGCGGCCAGGGGGTCACTGAGAAGGGAGTGCCCGAGGAGCAGGTTGTCCTCCTGGGGGCCCAAATCCCAGACACCCAAGTCCCAAGTCAAGGGGTAGAACAGTGGAAATGGTGTTTGTGGTCTGGAGTGCGCAAACCTGAGCTTGGATTCTGGAATTGCCATTTGCAGTGAGGCCTGTCTTAGTTCGGGCTGCTGTAAAAAAAAAAAAAAATACCATAAACTAGATGGCTTAAACAACAAACACTTATTTTTCCCAGTTATGGAGGCTGGGAAATCGAAGATCAAAGCACCAGCAGATTTGGTGTCTGGTGAGAGCTCACTTCCTGGCTTATAAATGACCATCTTCTTGCTGTGTCCTCACATGGGGGGGTGCAGGTGTTGAGTGAGCAAGAGTGAGGAGAGAACAAGGTCTCAGGTCTCCATTTATAAGGGCACTGATGCCCTCATGAAGACCCCACCCTCATGACCTCATCTAAACCTAATTAGCCTCCAAAGGCCTCTCCTCCGAATACCATCACGTTAGGGGTTAGGGCTGTGAATTCTGGGGGGACACAAACATTCAGCCTATTACAGACTCTAGGCAAGCTACTTCCCCACTCTCTTTCCTCATCTATAACAACAATAGCACAGAGGTTGGTGAGGTGTAAAGGAGCTAAGGTGTAGCTAGAAACCCTCAGGATCTGGGACCTATGTTACCCATCACCTTCAGGCTGTTCCCTCCTCCTACCTACCCCTGCCGAGCACCCTCTCCCCACTGCACCACAGGCTTGTGAATTCTCTCGGAGTGGAGAGAGAGCGAGGCCAAGAAGCTGATGAGGGTCCGGCCTTCGGGGTCACTTCCTGTGCAGCTGCCATGCTTGGCATATGGGAGCACCTGCTCCCACCCTCCTCCCAGCCCCCATCCTGCAAGCCACAGCTCCTGAATAATTCACGAAAATACCAATACTCCAGCCGTCCCCTTTGAATGGCAGGGTGGGGTGTGGACAAGTGGTTTCTTACCTAAACTCTGCTCCAGCCACGGGGAAGATCAGCCTCGGGAGGAGAGGCTGGTACGGGGTGGAGAATAGGATAGGGTAGAAGAAAGGATCAAGGGGTATGGCTTTGTGTTACCACCTCCCTTAGATCCCCCTGCCTCTCCAAATGCTGTTTCTCCAACTAGGGAAACTCAGGCAAACTTGGGAAAAGCTGAGGGCTTGTGTCTCCAGCCGCTTTCTTTCTCTGAGCCTGTTTCGCCATCTATGAGGTGCAGATAAAGTCTCTATATCATAGCGTTAGTGTGAGCAGAAAAGTGAGAGGATGGATGAGAAACAGTTTTTCCAAACTAACACTGCCCTAGAGGCAAAGCATTATTACCGCTTCTGGGCCTTTGTTTCCCCATCTGTAAAAGGGAAACTAGAATGCCTGCCTTCTGGGGTTGTTTTGAGGATTAAGCAAGATGTCCTCTGGACTCCTCAGGCTATTCCCTATGCACAGGACACCCCCTTCCCACCCTCACCCCCCCCCTTGCCTGCCTCAAGCCCGCTCTTTCTTCAGGATGACTCAAAGGTTCCCTTTTTGGTGAAACCTCCCCACCTACCCTGACCCTCACTGCCCTCCCAGACTGGCTTGGGCACCCCATCCCCTCGTTTATTGCACCCCTCGTCCAAGTTCTGACTCCCACATACCCTCACGGCCCATTTCCGTGTCTGTCTCCCCACTAGACACAGAGCTCCCCATCTTGCTCCTCGTCTCCCCCTGACCAGCATGGGGCCTGGCACTGAGTTTGCACTCAGTAAACGTTTGCAGAATGAGTGAAAGTGCCTCGTAAACACCGACATGCTGTCCAGATATGAGGGGTTATGAGCGGGGCATCCCTTTGAAACTCAAGATTCCTCCTATCATCAACAGCAGCAGCATCGTGGAGCTGGATTTTTCACAACTGGGCCTCTCTTCATCTTGAGCCTTTGGCCCTGGTATCTGGGCAGTGGGGCCTAGGGTGACACTGGGGCTGGCGTGCAGGGTGGGGGGCACCTGGTGGATGCCAAGCCCAGCTGGGGCAGTCTCTATGCTTGCTGCAGCCTGTCTCCTGGGCCTCTGGCCTGCTGTCCTGCCCCGCCGAGCCCACTGCATTCAGTCGCAGACACCTCATTATCGCAGGGATGCAGCCAAGCTGGAGGCAGTTCAGAGAAGAGCAGGGAGAGCGACGTGGGGTGGAGGGGATCTGGCGCTGGCGCTGGCGCTGGCGGCGGGAAAGGAGCAGTCCCGGCGAGGTTGAGGCATTTGGCTCAGTGAGACCCAGCAGGGAACCCGAGAAGCTCAGCATCTGTGCGCCAGCCTCTGGAGAAGGGCCTCCCCAGCAAGGGAAGAAATGAGCACTTGGAGGGAAGGGGTGGGGGACCCAGACACAAGCCAGCATAGGACCCAGCCATCATCCTTTCCAGCCGTCAAATGCCACCCCACCTGTGGCCACCTCTGCCACTCTGGCTGTGACTGAGGAGATGCTACTTCCTCACAGTGGCAGGCAAAAGGAAGAGGTTGGCATACAGGAGGGGCCCACACTACCCGCTCCCATCTTACTGATGGTGACACCTGCCTAGAGAGGCAAAGGGACTTGGCCAAAATTACATATGCAATTTACATTAGATGTGAGCCTGCAGTGCAGCCTGCACAGGACTAGGACCTCTGCAACCCAAGTTTTGTCCTCTTTCCACCATACTTTTCTCTCCCCAGGAGCTGCTGCCCATACTGAACCCTGCCATCTGTCCAGGAACACATGCCACCTCCCCAGATCCACAACCACACACCACACATACATAAACACACTCGCACATGACTGTAGGTAACCGACACACACGTGTGTCTCCAGGCGGGATGTTGCATTGGCTTTCCAAGACGCCTTCCAAAAAGGTGACGCATGAGATGCAGATCGAGTCTAAGACACCTCGCTCATGCTTGGCACTCTGGCCCCTCACTCTTTGCCCTTGTGGCCCTTCCACCTGGAACGCTCTGTCCTTGGAATATGGTCTGGCTGGCTTCATCTCATCATGAGGGTATCAGCTCCAATGTCACTCTTCTCAGAAGCCTTCCCTGACTACACAGTCACTCCAGTCTATCACACTGTTTTATGTTCTTCAGTTTGTTGGTTGTCTTCCCCACACTCCCAAATCGAAGCTCATTAAGGGCAGAGACCATGTCTGGCTGGTTTTCTGCTACAACCCCAGCACCTAGAACAGTGCCTGGCATGTGTGTTTACACACACACACACACACACATACACACACACACACACACACACACATTAAATGAATGAATAAATGAACAACCAAACCCAGAGCAAGATTTTCCTTCCAGGAAAGAAAGATGTCCAGCTTGGACAGAGAGAATACAAGTTCAGGCCTGATCTGGAAGAGTCTCCAGGGGCTATTTCATTCATTTAATAAGTATTTATTTAGTACGAAGCACTGTTCCAGGCACTGGAGACACGGCAGGGAACAAATCAAAGACTGCTGCTTTCATGGAGCTCACATTCCAGGGAGAGCTGATAGACAATGAATAAGACAAATAAGTAAATTCTAGGGCATATTATAAGGTGATAAGTGCACTGAAGAAAAAGTGGTAAGGGGGACAGGAGTGCAGGGGGTGAGGTGGGATGGGTAGGAGAGCTCTGTGAGGAAATTTAAATAGGGTGACCATTTCAGCAGAAATCCAAAGGCACTGAGGGAGCCAGCCTGAGGAGACTGGGGCGAAGGGAAAAGCAAACACCAAACCCTGAGGTTGGAGCGTGCCTGGCATGACTGAGGGGTAGCAAGGAGGTCTGGCTGGCTGCAGCAGTGTCGCAAGGCAAGAGCAGTGGCGAAGGGGTATACTATCACAAGGCAGGGGTTTCCTCCTATCGCTTTCCCATGCTTGGGGAGCCAAGTACCAAGGACACTGGGGCACCGAGAGATGCCTTCTAAGGAATGTCTCAAAACGCTACCTCCTCCTCCTTTCCTGAGTCTAGGGTCCTAGCCTGGGCCAGCTCCACCACGTATCTTTTTTGTCCTGCCTGTGGCACACAGGGCACTTTCACCAGCTTGGCTGAAGATAAAGAGGGCTGCTGGCAATAACCCTTATATATGGGTAGCAATCCGTGGCTTGCACTGCGTCCCTTAGTCTTGCCACGCCCCCCCTCAGCCCACAGAAGCAGTTAGGGTGGTCAACATTAGCCCCATTTGACACATGAAAAATAAAACGAGGAATAAAGTGTAGTGCTAATGGCAAATGTTTCTCAAGTATGTACTTCTCATTGAGTCTTCACCCAGGACCCTGGAGTTCCAGCCTCTTTTGACAGATGAGAAAACAGAGATTCAGAGAGGTTAAGCGAGATTTTCCAAGGTCACACAGCTAGGTCACAGCAGAGCTGGAATTGAAATCCAGATCTTTCTATCCCCATCATCTCATGCTTTCCGTGATGCCACCCAGCCTCTGAGGAAGAAGTAGGAGGTTGGGAGGTGAAGCCCAGGACATAATGCGGTCACTTATACCGAGGTGGTTCTCATTAAGCTTCGTGGTGTAAAGGAAAGAACGTGGGCTTTAGAACCAGACAGACTGAGATTAGAATCCCAGAGTTGCTGTGTGACCTTGGGCAAGTTGCTTCCCTTCTCTGAGCCTCATGTCTAAAGCCAACTGAAGGCAGACATCTGCTTTGCACAGTTGTTTTATGGATTCAGTTTGATCCCGTGTGGGGAAGTGCCCCACGTGGTGCCTGGCACAGAATAGATGCCCAGTCGGGTCCTTGTTTAGAGATGAGAGTCCCAGCCGGGGTGGTGGACCTGTTGGCACCAGGCATCAGGCCTCTTTGCCCCGAGGAGCCTTCTGGGACTAGGATGATGGCAATGCCATTGTCTGCAGGTGCAACTCTTAACTTGGAACCCAGAAAAAAAAGGAGAGCAGGGGCCTGGTGGTCTAGGTCTAGCTCCTCTCCCTGTAACTCTCTCTCCCCGCTTTCCCTCTTGTGGGGCCAGCAGAGAAAACAGCTCCCCTCTTCCCAGCCACTCCACCCCTCCCCCACCCGCGGATCCCCAGGGAAGGCTCAGGGCTGTTTAATGGGGTGGAGCTGTCTTTAATCTGTTCCATAAATGTTTTCTTGATTCTCATTAGAAACCATAATGTCCTATTAATATGCTGATAAGATTTCATTTGGGGCTAAGGAAGGAAGAGTAGCTGGGATGATGTGGGGTGGGGGTGGTGTGCAGGGCTTCACCCTGGGGATCCCAGGGGAGAGGAGCAGAGCAGAACTCACCCTGTCGCCCCCCAGTCCTTGGGAAACCAGGAAGACTCAGTGCCAGGCCCCGTCCGTCGTTCCCTCCGCACAGGCACCCAGGGATCTGAGTCAGCTGCCACTGGGACCAGCAGACGCACACACACTCCTCCACACCCCACCCCTGAATACCACCACAGGGCCTCACCCCAGTGACCAAGTGAGTCACCAAAACCTACGCTCATTTCTCATGCATTCCTACCGCTGGCATCCACGCTGAACGCACTGGGATCTACACCAAGTTAGGCCTCCAAGCCTACAGACTTCAGTGAGATACAGCGGGGAACTTTCAGACCGTGGAGAGAAGCAAGGTATGTAAAGTGGCCAGCACGGGGCCGGCCCTCATAAATTGTGGCTATGAAGACAGGTCCTGTCCTTGTGCGGCTCCTAGTCCAATGGGTGAGGGAGGCAGACGGGTGAGCAACTAAAATCCAATGCCATGATAAAGGAGGAGTTTGGGTATAACAAAGAAGGGAGGGGCAGGCTGGGCGCGTGGGTGCCGCTCCATAGGTGTTCACAGATGCGGCCGCCGCGCCAGGCCTTCATGCCTCCCCACATCTCAGCCTGCCAAAGTCCTGCCACCCTTCAAGACCAGCTCCCCAGTTCTCCTATCTGCCCCCGTGATCTCCCCCAGTGAGCATGGATTCAGAGGCACTGGCATCTGTGTGCTGTTCCCCGGAACAAGGCTGTGAGCTCCAGCTGATAATTCAAATGGCATTCACAGACAGGCATCTGCACACTCACCCGGGCCACCTTTCCAACCTCCATGGGCCAGTGGGTCCTTGACTCCCTACCCAGCAAGAGCCCTGGCCCCTCACTTCTTTCAAACTGCCTTGGCTGCTGCCGGCTGCTGGCTCACACCCCCGACTCGTGGTTTCTTACAGTCATTCAGATCGGGACCCCTGAATCAGCCAGCTTTGAGTGCCTGGGTTGGCCAAATGGCCCCATTTTGCAGGGCTGCCTGTCTAACCCTCCACTCACAGCTACCTTACCGCTGGGAGGAACCTTGACCTGAGCTGCTCCCATTCCCTTCCACCTTTGCCAACAAAACTCACGTTCGTGGCTCTTTGGCCTCTGACACCAACTGGAGCACATTTGCACAGCACTTCACAGTTTGCAACCAACCCAGCCTTCTGTCAGTCACTTAGGCTCTGAACTTCTCAGGGCCAATCAGTCATCCATTCCTGTCTCCACCAAGTAGAAAGAGCAACTGTTCAGGTCCTGGCCCCTCTCCGTCACTTATTTCCTGGGAGGCCTTAGGTAAGTTGCTTCAGCTTTCTGTGCCCCAGTTTCTGTAAAATGGGAACAATAATATTATGGACATCACAGAGTTCTTGTGTGGATTCAAGGAGACAATGCATATAAAACACTTAGGACAATGCCTAGCACACAGTAAGTGCCCAATAAATGCCAGTGGTGATTCCCCAGCTTTCTCAGAGGTTTACACAGGCTATCTCCTAGCCCACGCTGCAGCTGCCCCACCTCCAGGCTTTTCCCCGGGCCCCATTTCATCTCATTCCCACTGTTCAAATTCTGTCTTTGGAATCAGACAGACCTGGTTTTACTTTTTGTGCCAGTGAGTATTTCTTTGAGCCTCAGTTTCTTTATCTGTAAACTGGGACTGTGGATCCCCACCTCAACAGGTTGATGTGAGGATCAAATGAGATGGGGGCCATCGAAGCGCTTGTCACATTTAAGGATTTATCTTGCCACATCCATCCATAGAGCTCAGTATGAGGCTAGTTTGGCTTGGGCCCAAGGGTGGGGTGGGTACAAAGGGAAGAGAATGGCTGGGAAAACTAATACAGATGCCAAAGAGGCCCTAGCAAGGGTAGCGAAACTCAGCAAGACAGTGCCTGAAGGGCACAGCAAGCTTAGGCATGACACAGGCAGTGGGCACTGACAAGAGTGCTGATTTGATTCTGGGCCCAGCAGAAGCCACAACATGAAGTCTTGCAGAAATCTGGTCATTCTCAGTGGGACCCAGATATGTTTCCTGAAGGACTCAAACCTACAAGGAGGATATGAAGGAGAGACACTGGCTGAGAAGAGATTCCTCTGGGTGGCAGTGGGGAGGCAGAGGTTGAGGATACTGACAGCACTCTCTACCCAGAAAGAAGTGAGGTGGTGGTCTGGGGGTCAAGGGCCAAAGGACTTTCAAAAACCAATCCCTCTTTGTGACTAAGACCTGCCTGAAGAATTTTCTGGTCCCTGGTCTCTCCCTGGATGGACCTGTGTGGGTCCTCCCTGGATGGTGCTTGGGACATGGCAAGGCCTGAGACTGGAGGTGGGGAAATCAGGGAACCAGAGTCAGTTTGATGTGAGATATGCCTGAGCTTCAGCCTCCTGGATGCTGTAGCAGCAGAGCGAGGGCAGACCTGGGCACTAGATGGCCTTGGGTACGGGAGGGTTGCTCCAGGAGCATACAGGCAGCTGCGAGGCCGAGGTCCAGGCCTGGAAGCCAGGGGCCAGCCCACCTCAAGCCAGTCATCAGGGTTCTCCAAAGCTCAACTGGTCTCTAAGGAGCTGCTCTGATCAGGGAGTCATCAGTCTAGAACATTTATTAAGCACCAGACACTGGGGCTGGGAAAACAGAGGTGAATCCTTGCTTTCCAAGACTTTGCATCTCTAAGCTGAGGTAATGGGGCACAGGCAGGGTGAGGCATGGAGATGGGGGTAGAGATTTATCTCAGCTCTGACACTGCTTTGCATAATACAGACTTTCCCCTCTCTGAGCCTCAGCATCCTTGTCTGTACCCTGAGAGAAGGTGGGGGAATCAATGCTTTATAAGGGCATATGAGTCTGAAATGGTGAAGCGGGCTCAGCGGTCATGAGAGGGGATGAATAGAGCCCGGGGTTTCAGAGCAGACTCCTGAAAGGTGTCCTGTCCTTCAGGCTCCCTGGCCTTCCCCCATCTCCCAGGGAGGCCCTGCAGGCTGGACTACAGGGGCTGAGACCATATGCAAACCCCCCTTCTAGCCTTCCCTGCTGCGTAGTGTGGTATGTCCAGACATCTGCTTGCCCACCAGGCCTGAAGCACTTAGGTTTCGGCGCACAGAGGAGCAGCCATGGAGAACTGATGTGGCTTTTTCCCTTCTAGGCCCCAGACCCTCTCTGGTGACCATAGGAGGCCAATTAGCAGAGAACAAAATGCTTCCTGCCCTGGGCCCTCACCTTCAACTGTCTGCATCTGCTCAAAGCTTAATGGTCATTTGATCTGCCTCTGGGGGGACAGAGGATGGGGCTTCCGTGGACTGCCTGGCTCCAGGCAGCAGCCTGGGTCCTGAGGGAGGCGGGGGAGGAGGAGCAAGGTGCCTGTGGTTGCTGGGGAAGCCCAAGATGGCAGCAATACAGTTCACTTGGGGCCAAGGGCCAGCGTCTGGAGCTGCTCCTGCTGCCTAGCTCAGAACTGATGCTCCCCAGGGTCTCCTCTGAACCTGTGCAAGGCCCTAGCTGGGCCCAAGATGGTGGTGGGTGTAGCTGGTGGTGGGGGCGACAATGAGCCCTTAGGGCATCTTGGTTTAGGAAGCTGCCGAGGCCTGGACTTCTGAGGGACCCAGCCCTATGCTCTTGCAGGTGGGATGTGGTTAAAAGCCTCCATCCCACGCTTTCCAGGCTGGTCTGGAAAACTGGTTTGTCTGCCCGTGTACTGTGGGGAAAATGCTCAGCTAGAAGGGAGAGAAGCATAGTTCTGGTCGGGGCCCTGCCACTGATGGGCTGCTTTGTGGTTTCTCCGTCCCTGGGCCTCATTTTCCTCATCTGTCAAGCAAGAATCACTGCCCACCTTACAGAGTCAGCTGACACTGCTTGGAAAAGTGTCCTCAGAGAGCTCAGGTGAGTGGGAAGGCTAGAGAGGGGGAACAGGGGGAAGGGGGAAGAGAAGCTGAGTCTGGAAAAGTGAAATCACTTCCTTAAGAGGGGTACCCACTATGATGTCTCTCTCCCACCTCAATTTGAAACCCCGCCCTGACACTTATTGGCTGTGTGGTCTTGGGTAAGTCTCCCGACCCTTCCGTACCTTAGTAAACCAGTCCTTAAATCAACCCTACTTACTAACCCTTGAGATAACGTGTATAAACGAGGTAAGTTTTGTAAAGCACCCAGCTGGGGTGAGGGAAGGGAGGGAGGAAGCACTGTTAGGAGGAGGAAACGCCTGCAGGAGTCCTTAAGCACAGCTGCCACCAGCTACCAGCCCCAGACTCCACCCCCATGAATAATGAACTGATATTGATCCCCTGGTTGGGAAATTCCCTGTGACCTGTGATAAAAATACACCCAGTCTGCAAGCCTCCAACTTGACTGGTTTGCACCAGCCAGAGCTGAGCTCATCTGCACACCCCTGCCCAGCCTGCAGCCCCCAGAGGGAGAGCTCAGTTGGACAGGGCATCAGAGACCAAGCGCCAGCTGGTGCCCACCGTCTCCTCCACTCCATGGCCAAAGGGATCAAAGGAACAGGCTCGTCCATGGCAGGAGCCCCTGTAGCCAGGCCCCTGGAAGAGGGGATAGAGCACAGACCTGGATTTCAATCCAGCCTCCACCACTTCCTGCAAGTGCCTCAGTTTTGCCGGCTGTAAACTGGAGATGGTAATTCCTTCCTCACAGAATTAGTCCTAGATTCAAACAAGTTGAGGTATGCAAAGTACCCAGTGCAGTGCCTGCCAAGAAGAGATGCTCAATAACTAGCAGCTCAGGCCTTGCCATTCTCCCTCCTGTTGCCTTATCCTTGCTGTGAAACTCAGGACTGTTTCACAGAAGAATGAAACTGAGTGACTAGTTTTTTTCTAATGAGACTCTTATTGAGATATAATTCACAAACCATAAAATTCACCAATTTAGACTGCACAATTCAGTGGTTTTTAGGAAATTCACAGAGTTGTGTGACTATCACCATTATCTAATTTTAGAGCATTTTCATCAACCCCAAAAGAAATCCTATACCCAATTCCCATCTTCCCCACCCCATGCCTCTGACAACCACTAATTTACTGCCTATCTCTATGGATTTACCTTTTCTGGAAATTTCATACAAATGGAATCATAGACTATGTGGGATTTGTGTCTGGTCTCTTCCACTTAGCATAATGTTTTCAAACTTCATCCATGCTGTAGCATGAAACTGTACTTTGTTCCTTTTCACAGCTGAGTAATGTTCCATCATATGGATAAACCACATTTTGTTTATCCATTCATCAGTTGATGACATTTGGGTTTTTTCCACTTTTTGGCTATTATGAATAATGTTGTTATGAAGCTTCATGTACAAGTTTCTGTGTGGACATATGTTTTCATTTTTCTTGGGTATATATATATATATATATATATATATACACACACACACACACACACACACACACATATATATATGAGTGACGTTGTTGGATCATATAGTAATTTTATGTTTAATTTTTTGAGGAACTTCCAAATAGTTTTCTAAAGCAGTTGCCCCATTTTATATTTCTACTAGCAGTGTATGATGGTTCCAATTTCTCCACATCCTTGCCAACCCTTGTTGTTAATTGTCTTTTTGGTTATAGCAATTGCAGTGTGTATGAACTGGTATCTCATTGTGGTTTTGATTTCTCTGATGTCTAATGATGTTGAGCATCTTTTCGTGTGTTCTTGGCCAGTGGTATATCTGCCCTGAGAAATGATCTATTCAGATCATTTCCCAAGTTTTTAATTGGATTGTTTGTCTTTTTATTTTTGAGTTATAAGAGTTCTTTGTTCCAAGTATAAATCCTTTATCAGATATATGGTTGGCAAATATTTTCTCCCATCTGGTGATGTGTATTTGTCTTTTTTGTTTTCTTGATGGTGTCCTTTGAAGCACAAAAGTTTTTAATTTTGATAAGGTCCAACTTGTCTATTCTTTCTTTTTCACCTGTATTTTTGGTCTCATGTCTAAGAAACCATAAGAACCTAATCCAAAGTCACTGTTTTCTTCTAAGAGTTTTATACTTTTAGCTCTTACATCTAATACGTTTTGAATTAATTTTTTAATATGGTATGAGGTAAGGGTCCAACTTTATTATTTTGCCAGTTTTCCCACTACTATTTGTTGAAAAGACTATTCTTGTCCCCACTGAACTGTCTTGGCACTCTTGTTGAAAATCAATTGATTGTACACACAAGAGTTTATTTCTGGACTCACAATTCTATTCCATTTGTCTCAATGTCTATCCTTCTGTCAGTATCACACTGTCTTGATTACTGTAGCTTTGTAGTGAGTTTCGAAATCGAGGAAGAGTGTTCCAATTTTGTTCTTCCCTTTCAAGTTTGTTTTGACTATTCTGGATTCGTTGTAATTTCACATGAACTTTAGGATCTGCTTATCCATTTCTAAAAACAAAAGCTGGTTATTTTATAAGGATTGCACTGAATCTATAGATCAATTTGGAGCTCAATGCCATCTTAATATTAAGCCTTCCAATACATGAACATGTCATGTCTTTCCATTTATCTAGGTCTTCTTCCATTTATTTGAGCAATCTTTTATAGTTTTCAATGTATAGGACTTGTACTTCACTCATTAAATATATTCCTAGTTGTTTTTTATTCTTTTTGATGCTACTGTAAATGGAACTATTTTCTTAATTTCTTTTTCAGATAGTGCATTGCTAGTGTGTAGAAATACAATTAATTTTTATATATTGATTTTGTATCTTGCAACCTTGCTGAACTTGGTTATTAGTTCTAATAGTGTTGTGTGTGTGTGTGTGTGTGTGTGTGTGTGTGTGTGTGTATTCCTTGGGATTTTCTCTATAAAAGTCATACCATCTGTGAATAGAGATAATTTTACCTCTTTCCAGTCTGGATGCCTTTATGAATATTTATTTCTTGCCTAATTGCCCTGGTTAGAACCTCCAATACAATGTTTAACAGAAGTGGTAAAAACAGATATCCTTGTCTTGTTTCTGATCTTAGGGCAAAGCATCTAGTCTTTTACCATGAAGTATGATGTTGGCTGTGGGTTTTTGGTAGATGTCCTTGATCAGATTGAGGAAGTCTCCTTCTATTCCTAGTTTGTTTAGTGTTTTATCATGAAAGCTTGTTGGATTTTGTCAAAAAGCTATTTCTGTGTCCAATGAGATGATTGCATTTCATTTGTCCTTTATTCTATTAACATAGTGTACATTGACTCATTTTTGGATGTTAAGGCAATCTTGAATTCCTGGGATAAATCCCACTTTGTCTTGGTATATAAATCTTTTTATAAGTTGTTGGATTTTTTTGCTAGTATTTTGTTGAGTATTTTGGAGTCTATATGCATTGGACTGTAGTTTTCTTGTGATGGTTTTGGTTTTGGAATCAAGGTAATACTGACGTCATAGAATGAGTTGGGAAGTGTTCCCTATTAATCTTTTTTGGGGAAGAGATTGTGAAGAATTAGTATTATGTTTTCTTTATGTTTGATAGAATTCACTAGGAAAGTCATCTGAGTCTGAGCTTTTCTCTATGGGATTTTAAAAAATTACTAGTTCAGTCTCTTGTTATAGTCTATTCAAAAAATTTTAATTTCTCTCACATAAGTTTCAGCAGTTTCCCTCTAGAAATGTGTCCCTTTCATCTAGTTTATTTAATTTTTTGGCATGTGGTTTTTCATAATATTCCTTCATATAGTCCTTCTTATTTTTGTAAGGATGGTAGTCATGTCCTGCTTTCATTTCTCATTTTAGTAATTTGAGTCTTCTCTCTCTTTTTCTTCCTCAGCCTAGTTAATAGTTTGTCAATTCTGTTGATATTTTCAAAAAAACAACTTTAAATTTTGTTGATTCTCTCTATTGTTTTTCTATTCTTTATTTGATTCATTTCTGCTCTAATCTTTATTATTTCCCACCTTCTCCTGCTTGAAGTATAGTTAGCTCTTCTTTGTCTAGTTTTTTAAGGTGAAAGATTAGGTTATTATTGTATTTGAAATCTTTCTTCTTTTCTAATATGGGCACTTACAACTATAAATATTCCTCTAGGTATTGCTTTAGGTGCATCCCATACATTTTGGTATGTTGTGTTTCTGTTTTCATTCATCTCAAAGCATTTTCTTGTTTCTCTTGTAGTCTTTCTTTGACCCATTGATTATGTAGGAGTGTGTTAATTTCTACACATTTGTGAATTTCCCAAATTTCCTCGTTTTATTGATTTTTAATTTATTTTCATTTTGAGTGGAGAACATACTTTGTATTATTTCAATTATTTTAAACTTATTGAGGCTTGTTTTATAATCTAATATATGATCTACCATGGAGAATGTTCCATGTGCACTTGAGAAGAGTATGCATATAGCTGTTGTTGAGTGGAGTGTTCTATAACTGTCTATTAGGCTGGTTAATAGTGTTGTTCAAGTCATGTACATTTTTATTGATCTGCCTAGTTGTTCTATCTAATATTGAAAGTGGGGTATTGAAGTCTTCAAAAATTATTGTTGAATTGTTTATTTCTTCCCTCAATTCTGTTGGTGTTTGCTTCATGTAATTTGGAGCTGTTTTATTAGGTGCATATACATTTATATTTTTTATACCTTCCTGATGAATTGACCCTTTTATCATTATAAAACATAATTTTTTTAGTAACAACTTGTCTTAAAGTGTATTTTGTTGATATTAGTATAGCTACTTCAGCTATCTTTTGGTTGCTGTTTGCATGATATGTCTTTTTTCATCCTTTTATTTTCAATGAATTTGTGACTTTAAATCTAATATATGCCTCTTTTAGACAATATATAGTTGATCATGGATTTGCAAAATCCGTTTTGCCAATCTCTACCTTTTGATTGAGGCATTTAATTCATTTACATTTAATGCAATTACTGATATGATTGGAATCATACCTGCCATTTGCTATTAGTTCTCTATACGTTTTGTGTCTTTTTTGTTCCTCTATTCCTCCATTACTGTCTTCTTTTGTGTTAGTTAGATATTTTAGTGTACGATTTTTATTCTCTTGTCATGTATTTTACCATGTATTTTTGAGATTTTTTTTTTTTAGTAGTTGTCCTGGAGATTACAATTAAGATCTTAATTTAAAGCATTCTAGTCTGGATTAATGCTAACTTAATATCAATAGTATACAAACTTTGTTCCCACATAGTCATTCCCTCCTCCTTCCTTTGTGCTGTTATTGTAATATAAATTTCAATTTTATACATTATAAGCCCATTAACACAATTTTATTGTTACCTTATGCCATTGTCTTTTTAAAATATTTTACATAATTTATTTTTCTGTTCACACTTATAACTCCATTCCACATCCCCATCCCTCAGGAGTATATTCTAATTTAATGTATTTTTATGTTTGTATGTGTGTGGGGTTTTTGTTGTACCATTGTCTTTTAAGTCAGAAGAAAAGCATTACAAATGAAAATGCAATTGTATTGTCATTTATATACCTATGTAGTTACCTTTAATAGTACTCTTGATTTCTTTCTGTGGATTCAAGTTACCATGTAGAGTCCTTTCATTTCAGCCTGAAGAACTCCCTTTAATATTTCTTGTAGGGAAGGTCTGGTGCTGAAATATCAGTGGGTAGGTCTAGTAATGGAATATCAGTTTGTTTGTTTTTTAAAACTCGGAATGCCTTAATTTCTCCTTAATTTTCAAGGATAGTTTTGCTGGACAGAGAATTCTTGCTTGGCAATCTTTTTCTTTCAGCAGTTTGATTAGTCATTCCACTGTCTTTCAGCCTCTGTGGTTTCTGATGAGAAGTTAGTTTCTCATAATCTCATCAGTCTTATTACTGATCACTTGTATGTGATTTTTCTCTTACTGCTTTCAAGTTTCTCTCTTTGTCTTTGACTTTTATCAATTGACTATGACATGTCTAGGTGTGGATCTCATTGCATTTATCCTATCTGAAGTTCATTGAGCTTCTTGAATATGTAGATGGGTGTTGTATTTTTTTAACCAAATTTGGGACTTTGGATTATTATTTCTCTTCTGCTTTCTTTCTCTCTTCTCCTTCAGGGACTACCATTATGCATGTGTTGATACACTTGATGATGTCACATGTGTCTTTGAGGCTCTGTTCATTTTGCTTCATTTTTAAAAAAATTTTTTTAGTCTTCAGACTGGAAAATCTCAGTTTAAGTTCAAGTTTGCTGATTCTTTCCTCTGTCAGCTCAAATCAGCTGTTGACCCCCTCTAGTGAATTTTTCATTTCAGTTACTGTAATTTTCAAGTTGAGAATTTCTATTTGGCTCTTGTGTGTGTGTGTGTGTGTGTGTGTGCGCGCACGCGTGTGCACGCGTGTGTATGTGTTAAAATATGCATAACATAAAAATCACAATTTTACCCATCTTTTTTGGTAGCAAGTATAAATTTATTATACATATCTATTAAAATTTGGTTTTATTGTGGTAAAATATACATAACATAAAACTTACCATTATAACCATTTTAAGTGTACATATTATTGGCATGAAGTACATTCACATTGTTGTGCAGCCATCACTACCATTTATCTCCAGAAAACAATAACTCTCCATTCCTCCCTCTCTTCAGATCCTGGTAACCACCATTCTACTTTCTGTCTCTATGAATTTGATTACTCTAGGTATCTCACATAAGTTGAATCATACAACATTTATCTTTTTCTGTCTGGCTTATTTCATTTAGCATAATGTCTTCAGGGTTTATCCATGCTACAGTATTTGTCAGAATTTCCTTCTTTTCTAAGGCTGAATAATATTCCATTGTACATACATTTTGTTCATCCCTTCATCCATTGATGGACATTTGGGTTGTTTCCATCATTTGACTATTGTGAATAATACTGCTATGAACATAGGTGTACGAGTATCTGTTCAAGTCCCAGCTTTCAATTATTTTTGGTATATACCCATAAATGGAATTGCTGGATCATATAGTAATTCTATTTTTTTTTCTCTTACTGCTTTCCACAGCAGCTGCACCATTTTACATTCCCACCAGCAGTGCACAAGAGTTCTGATTTCCCTCATCTTGGCCAATACTTATTATTTTCTGTTTTGTGATTTTTTGGTTTTGGTTTAAAAAAAAATAACCATCCTAATGGTTGTAATGTCTGAAGTAATGTCTCTTTGTGGTTTTGATTTGCATTTCCCTAATGATTAATGATATTGAACATCTTTTCATGTGCTTATTGACCATTTGTATACCTTCTTTGCAGAAATGTCAATTCCTTTGTCCATTTTTGAATTGGGTTGTTTGTTTTTTTGTTGTTGTTGTTGGGTTTTAGGAGTTCTTTATATACTCTGGATATTAATCTCTTATCAGCTATGTGATTTGCAAATATTTTTCCTATTCTATAGGTTGTCTTTTCATTCTGTTGATAGTATCCTTTGATGTACAAAAGTCTTTAATTTTGAAGTCCAGTTTGTCTATTTTTCCTTTGTTGCCTGTGCTTTTGATGTCAATCCAATGCCATTAAGATTTCCTCCCATGTTTTCTTCTAAGAGTTTTAGAGTTTTAGCTCTTATGTTTTGGTCTTTGATCAATTTTGAGTTAATTTTTTATATGGTGTTAGGTAAGGGTCCAATTTCATTCTTTCACACATGGATATCCAGTTTTCCTGGCACCATTTCTTGAAAAGACTGTCTTTTCCCTACTGAATGGTTTTAGCATCTTTGTCAAAAATCATTTGGCCATATACACTAGGGTTTATTTCTGGGCTGTCTATTCTATTCCATTAGTCTATATGTCTGTCCTTATGCCAGTATTCCACTGTTTTGGTTACTATAGCTTTGTAGTAAGGTATGAAATCAGGAAGTGTAAGTACTCTGAATTTGTTCTTCTTTTTCAAGAGTATTTTGGCTATTTGAGCTCCCTGAACTTGCAATGAACTTTAAGATGCTTTTCCTATTTCTGAAAAAAACAAAACAAACAAACAGAAAAACACTGTTGGGATTTTGACAGAGATTGCATTGAATCTGTAGATCTCTTAGGGTAAATACTGTCATCTTAAGAATATTAAGTCTTTCAATCCATGAACATGGGATATCTTTCACTTTACATGTCTTCTTTCATTTATTTCAGCAACATTTTGTAGTTTTCGGTGTATGAGAATTTTGCCTCCTTGCTTAAGTTTATTCCCAAGTATTTTATCCTTTTTGATGCTATTGTTAATGGAATTGTTCCCTAAATTTCCTTTTTGGATTGTTCATTGTTAATGTATAGACACACAATTGATTTTTTGTTGTTGTTGATTTTGTATCCTGCAATTTCGCTGAATTTATTTATTAGTTCTAACAACTTTTTGTGGAATCTTTAGGGTTTTCTACATATAAGATCATGTCATCTGCAAACAGAAATAATTTGACTTCTTCCTTTTCAATTTGGATGCCCTTTAATTCTTTAGGCATGATTTCCTCCAGTTTTTAAGAAACATACTCCTATATTAACCTTATATTCTGCAACCTTGTTATAATTGCTTATTAGTTCCAGGAGTCTTTGTTGATTCTTTAGGATTTTCTATGTGGACAATTATATCACCTGTGAACAAAGACTTTTTATTTCTTCCTTGCCAATATGTATACTTTTTTTGGTCTTATAGCATTAGCTAAGTCTTCCAATGTCGAATGGGAGTGGTGAGAGCAGACATCCGTGCCTGTTCCTGATGTTAGGGGGAAAGCATCTAGTTTCTCATCATTAATTATGATGTTAGCTGTAAGTTTTTTGTAGATGTTCTTTATCAAGAGAGTTTTTATCGTTAATTGATCAAGTGCTTTTTCTGCATCTGTTGATATGATCATATAATTTTTCTTCTTTAGCCTGTTGCTGTGATAGATTACATTAACTGATTTTTTAAAAAAATATTTGTTTATTTATTTGGCTGTGTCAGGTCTTAGTTGTGACACGAGATCTTAGTTGTGGCATGTGGGATCTTTCGTTGTGGCATGTGGGCTCTCTAGTTGTGGCACACAGGCTCTAGAGCACACATGCTTAGTTGCCCTGCGGCATGTGGGATCTTAGTTCCCCGACCAGGGATTGAACCTGTGTCCCCTCCATTGGAAGGCAGATTCTTAACCACTGGACCCCCAGGGAAGTCTTTACATTAACTGATTTTTGAGGAGCATATTTTGTAATAGCTGATTTAAAGTCTTTGCCTGGTAAGTCCAACCTCTTCTTCAGGGACAGTTTCTTTTGGCTACTTTTCCTGTGTATGGGCAATACATTTTTTCTTTGTATGTATCACAATTTTTTGTAGAAAACTTGACATTTCAATACTATAATGTAGCAACTCTGGAAATCAGTTTCTCCCCTCTCCTCAGGGTTTGGTTTCGTTACTGCTTGTTTTAGTTGTTGTTGTTTGCCTATTTAGTGACTTTTCCTAACTAATTCTATAAAGTACATTTTCTGTCATATGTGGCTCCTGAAGTGAATGCTTGGTTAGCTTAGTGGTCACTAATGACTGAACAGAAATTTCCTTAAATACTTTGAATGAGTGATCATCAACCCTTTGATGAGAGGCTGTGTGTGTGTGTTTGTGCGTGTGTGCATGTGCGTGTGTGTGTCGGGTTACTCCTTCAATGCTCTAGCAGTTTGCAATTCTGCCTTTGCCATCACTTTCTACCTCCACCAAGCCCCAGTGTCAGCCAGACGTGAAAAAGTAGGGCCTTTTCAGGTGTATTTGGTGCATGCACACAGCCCTGCAAATGCAAGTGGCCTCCTAGATCTTCAGGAATATGACATGTCAGAGCATTTCAAAGCCCCCTATTAACTTCTCATTCCCCAGATCTTCCTTTTAAGTTTTTTGACCAGATAGTCTCTTCTTTCCCCCAATTGGTACTGCTGCTGTGGTATTAAACAATTGTTACTGGTTGTTTTCAATAAATGCTCTAGGGGTAGGATCTTTCCCACTGAGTGGACTCTGAGCCAGGTCAAATAAAAACTCTGTGAGTGATACTTTTCCAAGGAGCTGCTAGACAGGTCAAGTAGTGACAATTCTCTAGGAATTGGGCTTTTTGAGGATCTTCAAACCTGGTATGCTCCCTCTGGGTGTTGCTAGACTACTGGTTTTCCAGGCTACTATGGAACTTGGGAGAAAGAGATGGGAATAGGACAAGTCCAAACCTCACAAATCTCACTGTTCTTACCAAGAATCAGCAGTTTTGTTTTTTTTTTCAAATAATGCTCCTCATATCATTGCAAACTTTTGGTTACTTTCCAAGGTTCTAGAAAAGTTGATTTTAACCATTTGTTCTGGAGTTCTTACTGCTTTTAAGGAGTAGCAGATTTTTGGAGGCCCTTACCCCACCATTCCTGATGTCCTGCTCTGAATGACTCTGGATAGACAGACATCTGTGAACGAAGCAACAGCATGCGCAAAAGATGGAGATATGAAAGTTCATGACTTATTAAAGACTAGCAAGTGACCCTGAGTGACTGGACCATATGGAAGGTGAGGAGGAAGTATATTACTCACAGCATTCTTCATGTTGCATGTAACTCAAATCCAACTGACATAGGCATCAGGTTTTTAAAAGAAGGATATTAATCAGCTCACAAAGTTGATAAGGTCATGGGTAGGTCTAGCTTCAGGCACAGCTGGATCTGGAGACTCATGCAATCATTAAGACTCAGTCTTGTGCTCTTGTTCTCTCAGTTCTGCTCTCTTGTGGTTACTAGATGGTGGCCAACAGGTTCAAGTTAACACCCTCAAACTCCAAATTCAATGTAAAGAGAAATGATCTCTTCCCAACAATTCTTTCAAAAGTCCCAGAACTAAGTTTCTAAATTAATTGTGCCCACCTGTAAACTAATTTCTATGCCAAGGAACATGGAGCGAGGTCTGAATCATGTGCTCTTCCCTTGAGCCAAGAGTGGAGTCAGCCTCTAACTGAACCACAGAGACTGAGAATGGGATTGAGGTAGTTCCTTAAGGAATATATAGATTATCTTACCAGAAGCTGGATAATTTACTGTATAGCACAAGGAACAGGGAACTATATTCAATATCTTTTTTTTTTTTTTTTTTTTTGCGGTACATGGGCCTCTCACTGTTGTGGCTTCTCCCGTTGTGGAGCACAGGCTCCGGACGTGCAGGATCAGTGGCCATGGCTCACGGGCCCAGCCGCTCCGTGGCATGTGGGATCTTCCCGGACCGGGGCATGAACCCGTGTCCCCTGCATCGGCAGGCGGACTCTCAACCACTGCGCCACCAGGGAAGCCCTTCAATATCTTATAATAACTATAATGGAAAAGAATCTGAAAAAGAAAAAAATACATATATATATAACTGAATCACTTTCGTGTATATCTGAAACATTGTAAATCAACTTTATTTCAATAAAAAATAATTTAAAAGTTTTAAAAAGAAGTTGGATAATAAGGACTAATCAAGAAAAAACAGTAAACATACTCCTTAGGAGGAGTGGTAGAAGCTGAAACTAGGAGACTCTAGAGAGAGCTTGCCATCTCCGGCATCCCCCCACAGTCCTGACAAACCACTCAACAAACATTAGTTGAGGATGTGCTTTGTGCCAGGTTCTGTGCTATGTACTGGGATACCAACCCTCATGGAGGTTCCAGTATAGTTTTAGACACTCTCAACCTACAGCAAGTCTCCTGCTGAGACTTTCCTAAGACATCATTTTGTCCAAATCTTTAATTATTGGTACTCAGCAAATCATTGACAGAGCTGAACCAAAGACCAGGTTGGCCTCTTTGTACTACAGACATGGACCACCTTCATTCTTCAACTTGTCTTTCCAAGCCACCTCTGGGAGCCTTCCCAGAGTCTCCCTACCCCTGCTGGTACCTCCAACAGAATACTAACTGCTCCTGGATTGACTCTAATTAACCCTTTATTTAGGCTCAATGTTGAATTCTTTCCCCTGCTGTCTTGTCTTCTGTCCAGACCCAATATGTCTGCCTCCTGTCTCTACACTATTGGGTATCACATTCCACCTTCTCTTGCTAACCATTAAGGCTCATTTGCAAGTAGCCACTTTTACATGGGACCCTCTGTGGGCAGCCCAGAGGCAACTCTCAGGTATAGTATGAATCAAGGGGTGTTGGTCACACCCCACTCTGGGGAGCATGGAAATCCCTCTGATCCCCACTCTCAGGGGAACTCCCTGATGGGCAGAGCTGTCACTCTTCCCACTCCTGACCTAACCAATGAGAAGAGATGTAAAGAAGAGGCCACAGAATCACCCTGGGTGTTACCTGAGTAAACTGTCTCTGTCCTCCTCAGGACCTGGATCTCTCCAGGCCCATCCATCAGTGAGGTCATCTATGCATGCTCTGCAGCAGGACAGGGCAGCTCTGGCCCTTTCTTTTATTGATTGATTTCATTGAGCTCTATGAAGCAGCATTTTTTTTCTGTTTTTCCAAATGCTTTATTCCCAGCATTTAAACCAATGCCTGGTACATATAAGGAGCTTATTAAATATTTGTTGAATAAATAAATGAATGGAGGGCTTCCCTGGTGGCGCAGTGGTTGAGAATCTGCCTGCCAATGCGGGGGACACGGGTTCGAGCCCTGATCTGGGAAGATCCCACATGCTGCGGAGCAACTAGGCCCGTGAGCCACAACTACTGAGCCTGCGCGTCTGGAGCTTGTGCTCCGCAACGAGAGGCCGCGACAGTGAGAGGCCCACGCACCGCGATGAAGAGTGGCCCCTGCTCGCCGCAACTAGAGAAAGCCCACGCACAGAAACGATGACCCAACACAGCCATAAATAAATAAGTAAATAAATAAATAAATAAAATTTAAAAAAATAAATAAATAAATAAAAAATAAATGAATGGATAGTCCTGACTAATCAGAATTTTAGGCAGTGTTCTAGTCATAAAAAATCAGAACCAGGAAGTTACTTAGACCACTTCATCTAACTGCCCACTCTTATTTGACAGGTGGGAGACTGAGGCTCAGAGAGGGAAAAGGACTTGCCCAAAGTCACAGAGGGGGTTAGTTTAGTCAGAAATCAGTACTTTAACCCATAGAACCAGGGAACCTTCCATAGGCTGTTTTCTTGGTACCTATTGTCTCCTACAAGGAAGCACACAGCTGAGCCTCTCCCCTCACCCCCATCATCCCCTGCCCTGCCCATCTGTCTACCTCAACTTCCCACTCTGCATCTCGTGGGGTTGGGGTTGGGGTCTGACCCTGAGGCAGTGTTGCTTCAGCTCCATGGGGGCTCCCTTAGGAGTACCCTGCCCTGTGGCTCTTTCTTGGAGGTGGAGGACCAGCTATGGTTGAGGGGAACTATGACCAACTGTGGAAATGAGGAGAAGGGAGTGGTCATGTGGGGTGAGGGGAATAGGGTGGTGATGAGTAGCGGGTATTGACAGCCTACTTCATCCTAGGCATCACACTAGGCATCTCATATTCTCTCACTTATCCTTAACACTTTGAATAAGTAAGTATTCTTTTCCTCATTTTGCAGATAGGAAGCTGGAACTCAGAGAAGACAAGTGACTCGCCTAAGGTCACATAGCCAGTAAGCAGCAGAGCAAGGATTCAGATCCAGGACTGTTGGCCACTAGAGTCTGGAGTCTTTCTTTTATGTTGTCTCCAACCATCTCTCAGGAGACTCCAATTCTAGACTGGGTCCCAGTCAGGGGCTCAGAGCTGAAAGCCCCTCTTTCAGACCCTTATGTACATACCCTGCGGGAGCAGCAGGTCTGGACCAGGCCATGGTAGGCATGGAACTCCAGCAGGAATGTCAGCAGACTCCTGTACTGCCTGACCCAGGGCATCCTTTCTTTCTGTCCCAGGCCTGTAGAGCTGGGCTTATTTTCAGGGCTGGATGAGTGGATTTTCCCCAATGGAGTGTGGATAGTCCACAGTTGGGCCAAATGGAGGCCCCTCCCTCCCATGGGAGAAAAGTGGAAAGGGGGAAGGGGAGCAGAGCAGCCTTCCAGAAGGGATAGCTTTGCTGAGTTTCAGCCTAATATCCTGGAGCTATTCCTAGGTAGATTGTGGTCAGTGGAATTATGCTTTTATCAGGCTGCTGGGAGTTTCAATAAAATCTTTATGGCCTGGAAAGTTCTCTTTATGGAAATCAGATTATTGAGGTGCCTGCTGGGGGGAGGGCTTCACCAGCCTGCCTTGCTCCCCACTGCCTCCCTCCTCCCCTTCAGAACAGCTCCCCCACTCAGCTCCTTTCCTCCCCCTCCCCACAAGCCCCCAGCTCCCAGGGACATTTGAGTTCCTCACACCGAGACATGAAGAGGGCTTTGGCAGATAGAGGGGCACTGAGAGGGCGCATCAAAGGTGCTAGTGGGACTGCAAAATTAATGCTGCAAAATAGCCCACTCCCATTCTCCCACCGTCACCCCCGTTGAAGAGCCCTGGTTTTGCCATTTCTGGGTCAATCTTCCTCTGCTCTTGGCTCCCTCTGTTGGCAGACCCAAGATTCTGGGCCTTAGCACACAGCTGAGCCACTCCCCCCATCCCCCCCATCCCCAGCCCTGCCCATCTGTCTAGAGAGCCTTCCTGCTCGGCACCTTGTGGGGCCTGAGTTTGGGTTGAACCCCAAGGCAGTGTTGCTCCAGCTCTAGGGGAGCTTTCTTGAGAGTGCCCTGCCCTGTGGCTCTTTCTTGGGGGTGGAGGAGCAACTATAGTTGAGGCCCCCCCCCACTCCACCCCATAAACTGCCTGCTTGGGGAGGACCTGCCCTAGGAGGTTTTCCTTGTGGCTTTCTAGGAGGTTTTAATTTAGCAAAAGGAAAGTGGTTTGGGCCAAATGGTCTCTTTCAGGGCTAGAGTCTTTAAAAAGCCCTCTGAAATGTGGTGCTTTTGCCTACCGAAGCTCTCTCACTGCCTGCATCCCAGCATCCTCCCTGGGAGATCTTCCATTAAGTTTCTAATTCAAGAGGCATCCTGTCCTCCGAGGAATGATTGAAGGACCTGGAAAAGAGAAGACTGAAGGGGCCAGAGGCTTTGTGTTAGCCCTTTGACGGGCTGTCATGGGACAGAGGAAGCCGATGTGTTCTGTGTGGTTCCAGCAGTAGGGCTAAACCATGCCCCTGTTGGTATTTTTACCCTATTATCATCTGGAATCATCCAAACAACAATATGAGGTAAGGAGTATTGTCCCCAGTTTACAGATGAGGAAACTAAGACCCAGGTCCACACAGCTAGGAAGGGGCGGGGCTGCCTTTCAAAGCCAGGTCATCTGACATCAAATCTAGCATTCTCCACATCCTGACCAATGGACAGAGGCAACAAGTAGGCAGCATTGAGTTCTGCGTAGGCGGCCCTTTGGAGCCACCCCAGCCAGCAGCCCCAACGCCACCCATGCACCGATTTCAGCAACTGCCTGGAACCCACTCCCTGTTGGATCCCATCTCTCTTCCACCCCGACCCTGCTCTAGACCTGTACCCCAGCTTCGCATCTGCCCCTGGCATTTCTCTTTGCCTGGGGCCAACACTCATTCTCCCCAGTGGACTTGCCCTCAGACTTTCCTCACTTTAGACCTCTCAGAACCGAACAGCCCAGGTAGTTTGCCTTGTGCTCCCATCCTGTCCACTCTCGCCCTCTTGATTTGACAATAAGGAAGAACTTTCTAACAGAGCTGTCCAAGGATGGACAGGTGGGGCTGGTTGCTCAGGGCCCAGGCATTGGGTTGGGGTCTGTCCGAGCTGGGAATCCTTGCAGTGATTTCTCTTGAGTTAGGCATGCATTTTTCTGTGAGCCCTTCTATGACGGTGTCCAGGTTTTACACTCACCCTCTTGTTTCCCATTCTTTCTCTCTCTCCCAACCTCGGTCTCTCTTTTTTTGCCCTTTTCTATTTGTTCTTTTCTCTTATTCTCTCTTTATCTTTCTCTGTGCATTTTTACCTCTCCCTCCTTCTCTGCACCTCTCCGTTTCTGCTTCTGCTTTTCTGTTTGTCTTCCTTCCCTTAATCCCAGTCTCTCTCTGTCTCTCCTCTCCCTCTCCTGCCCTCCCTCTCTCATACTTATCTCTCTCTTTCACTGTCTCTCTAGCTCAGTCTTCCATCTCTTTCACTTTTACTCTAGGTCCCACTGTATTCTCCTCTCTCTCTCTGTCTCTCTCATATTTTTCCATTTCTCTGACTTTGCCTCCCCTGCCCCAACCCTTCCCTTCAGAGCCTCCCCTGACTGAGGGCCTGCTCTATTTGCCACAGCCTGCCTTCCTCAGCTCTCTTCCAAGGAACCACCTATGTCTTCTGTGTTTCTCCAGTCTCAAGCTGTGACGTTTGTGGCAGCTGACACTGGGGAGCTGGATGTGAGCAAGATCATCTTGGCCCCTGGGAAGCTACAGGAAACCTTGGGCCCTGCAACTTCTCTCCAAAAAGGAAGAAGTGATATCTTAGCTTCCTTCAGGCCCCAGCTGGAGCGAGCTTCTGGTTGTCTCAGAGCCTGAAGGATTCAGGAATGAGTCATTGACACTTAAGAAGCCCTGTCTTTGTGTCCAGCTCCACCGTGGACACTCTTTGTCCATGTTTGGAAGCCACTCCTCCCTTTTGAAACTCACTTCAGTTCCGGCCTCCCCCTCATTCCAGAACAGCTTGAAGTCTGCTCCTGAAGGAGCAGAGAGAAGCTCAGTGTTGCTGGAGTCTACAGTCGGGGATGGCTACTTGGGTGGGGGATAGGAGGAGATGTCAAGGGATGAGACTGGAGAGGTAGCCTGGGGCCAGGCCAGGTAAGGAGTTTGGACTGTATCTTGAGGCTGCTGGGAGATATTGAAAGTTCTTAAGCAGGAGAAAGGAGATCTATCTGTAATTTACAAGATCACTCTAGCCACTGGGAGGATTCTGGATTATAGAGGAGCAAGAGTGGAAGCAGGGAGACTGTTGAAAAGGATGTTGTGTAGTCTAAGTAAGAGGCAATGGAGGCTTGGACCGGGGTGGCGGCAGTGAATATGGAGCGAAGCGGACTTTTTCTGGTATATCTAGAATATAACGGCAATGGGGCTTGGGGGTTGATCGGCTGGAGGCATGGTAGAGAGGGAGGTGTGAAAGCAAATTCTGGCTTGCACAATTGGGTGGCTAGTGATTCCTGTCATTGGCGCAGAAATCACAAGAGAAGGAACAGTGTGCAGATTAGTTGCGTTCTAGATTGGCCATGTGGAATTTGAAGTGCTCGCGGACCATCCAGATTGAGAAAGCAGTCAGGCAGTGACAGATCCTGTAGCTCAGAAGGTAAGTCTGGAAGGGGCTAGAGATGTGAGGGATACAAGCAAAGAGATAGGCAGTAAAGCCACGGGAGTGGGTGAGCTGGCCCTGAGCAAGGACAGAGCATAAGAGGAGAGGGCTAAGGTTAGGGTCTGGGGAGACTTCTGGAATGAGTAGAGCAAGAGAAAATCTGTCAAGAAGACTGAGCAGCGTTGGATCAGAGAGGCAAGAGGACATTTAGAGAATGCAGGGGCAGAGAAGCCAAGGGAAGAGAGTGTCCCCAAAAGGAGAGGCTGACCAACTGTGTCAAATGTGAAGTCAAATATAAGGAAAAGAAAGTGTCCAGCAGATTTGTGATTAGAAGTTCTTTGGTGACTTTCGTAAGAGAATTTTTCAGCAGCGATGGGTATGGTGATTGGACTGCAGTAGTTGAAAGGTGGGGACAGCTGAGTGTGTCTGCCCCAAATTCTGCCACATTCCATTTCTCCATTTAGGATTGAAGAGGACCCAGCAAGCTTCCATTGCTTTCCACGATACTCAGGTCTCCTGCTCCCTCCCCCATTCCTCTACACACACACACACACACACACACACACACACACACACACTTCCTTGCTTCTTTTTGCTTCAGCAGACTGAATTCTAGGGCTTCACACCACCCCTTTCCCACTTCAGACTCAGAAATAAATTGCTCACTGCCCCAATGGTGAAACCTTATCTGGTCTGGTAAAAATGTGTGTCTGGAGCAGCTGAGCTCCACGTTTCAGCCAAGGGGGTGAGCTGGCCGCTGGCTGGCTTGCCTGAAGCCCGGAGTGGGGGCAGTGGTGGGAGATGGAGAGGAAGACACAAAGCAGAGACTAAGATGGGTGTGAGGAAGCGGGAAGGGGAGGGTAATGAGGAAAGAGGATGGGGAAGTGGGAATGCCATAACTGTAAACACTTTCTGGAGTCACAGATTTGCATTTAAATCTTGGCTTCACTACTTCCTACCTCTGTGGCAAGTAATTTTCTTCTCTGAGCCTCAATTTGCTCATCTACAAAATGGGTTTAATAATAATAATAATACGTACCTCACTGGTACTCTTCATTAGGCAGAATATCTTCTTATTATGACTATCATTCTTATTCTTATTTCAGGATGGATCTGGTGTTGGGAGAAGGCCAGGCAGCTCTCTGGGGACCTTGCCTGGGCTAGGGAAGCAACCACCCAGGGAGGGCCTGTAGTCTCTTCTTGGATTTCCAGGGAAGGCTCAAAGGAGTCTAACAGTGGTAGGAAGAGGCAGCAAAGATGTACTGAGTAAGAATCAAAGCATGGTCATTAGGCCCCAAGCTCAGCAGTTCCAGCAGTCCTTTAGCTTTGGACCAGAGACAGCCTCCAGAAGGGAAGGCAGCCCAGCTTCCCTCAACTGCACACCAAGGCTCACCCATTTTCAGGCCTAGCTCTGGTGAACCATGACCATAGCTTTGCACAGAAACCTCCAGCCAGCTGCTTGCCACGTGCCGCCTGGGTTTCAGGGTAGAGGGAGCTTCTGATGCCACAGGAGGGCAGGGAGGCCAGAGGAGCTCACTGGACCTCACCCTCGACCCCTTGCCCCCATGAGCTAAATGTAGAGGCCAGTCCTGCATTCAGGCCTAGTGTTGACCATCCCTAGCTTCCCTTGCCCCTGGACCCACAGAATCCTGAGGAAATTCCAATGCATGTCTGCCCCCTGTGCTGACCCCCTCCCCAAATCCTACCCCTAACCTCACCCTTGTACCTTGTCAGGAGGTTTCAGGAAAAGGAGATCTACTGCTGAGAGGATCATGGTTGTTGGAAAAAAATCCATCACGACTCTGGGGTGGGGTGGCAGGAAGTGGAGAAATGAGACACACTCTTCAGGTTGGGGGGTGCCACCTCCTCCTGATGGGCATGGCAGGAAATTGGGGCCTGGACCAGTGCAGAAGCCAACCCAAGAGGATGTCGGAGCTTCTTCAGGGGCTGTGGGCTAGGAGGCAGCAGTGGTAGACCGTATGGATGCAATCAAGCTTGTTATGACCTCATGGGGAGAAGGGGGAACCCCAGAAGGGAGGGCTTTGGGCTTCGTCCTCACCAGTGGGGGAGGGAGAGGATCTGTGTGACGATGATCATGGAGCATTTAGTGGGGTGAGTGAGAAGTATGAAGATGGATGAGTCCGAAGAGATGGGAGAAGCTAAAGGGGCAGCTTCAGGAAAGCAGCCCTCCTCTGTTGACTTGGAGTCAAAGCTTTGGGAGGACTAATCTGGGAATCAGGTGCTGGGGAGGAGCTCCCAGTCCCCCACTTCACAGGTTCCAAGTGTAGCTCTTGCTTGGAAAGGCCGGGGCAGCAGCAGGTGGCGAGTTGGGTTTTAGATGGGTTCTGGTCCTTGCTTATAGCATGAGGTTGGTAAGCCAGGTATCCGGCAAGGCCTCCGGGTGGGAGCCCCACAGGATCCAATGTTGGAAGACTGGGTCCTTATGGATGATCCTTTGAGGAGGTCTTCAGGACAGAGCAGGAAAGGTGGAGTCCACGACTCAGTGCAGGAGGACTGGGAAAGGGCTGAAGGCCAGATCCCATAAGGAGCTGGAGCTTCCTGGCATCAAGCAGAGAAGGCAGGGGAATGTGATCTCTGTTGTAAAAGCTCTGAAGGGCTGTCATGGCCAGAGAGAGCAGAGGGAGCAGATAGTGTCGGTGTGGACTCAGGGGGAAGAGACTCCTGGGAGAAAGTGGCAGGGAGCCAGAGCACTTCCCCTCAATCTAAGAAAGAATTTTCTGAACAGCAATCCACGCTCAAAACTGGGGAGGAGGGAGGTAGTGAGTGTCCCATCACTGGAGGTGTGTAAGCCAGGGCTGGATGACCACTTTGTGGAGATTCAAAGAGTAGATGGGGTGGTCCCTTGGCATCCTCCGGCCACCCTGTCATGACAATCTCTGGCTCCATGACCTAGATGGGTTAACTCTGTGAGATGGAGTCCAAGGAACTAGTACTCACTCTTAGAGTTCTCTGAGGGGCTGTGACTTGAGTTTGTACCTCCCAGAAACTTAGCTTGGTGCAGTAGTATCATGTGGCCATTTATTACGTGGCTCTGCTAGTCTCTCATTATCTGCCCCACTGACCTCCAGCCTCTTATGCCATCAACATCTCCCCACGTTGAGTATAGTGGACATGTTTAATGATCCCTTTTTTCATTCCACATGGCTCCTAACAGCTTCATATGTAGCTCAACTCATAAGGCCGTGATTGGTTCCAACTTCATGGTCAATTGAAGGGATTCTCAAGGATAATTTTGACTATCTGCAGTTGTGCCTGATAGGCTGACTTGAGATGCTGTGCCCATGTAGAGCACTGCTTCTCTGACTGCTGAATGATGCTCCATTCAGGTTTGAGGCCTGGACAGAAAGCATATCTCTCCGGACGCCTAGGGCTTCATCCCTCTCTTAACACAGGCCAAATCGCCCTCCTGGATTGTCCCTACTCCTTAGCTAGAGATCCTGTTTGCTCTGCCTTCTAAAAAGTCCAGAATCCAAACAGGTTTTTTTACCCCCTCACGACTTCTACCTTGGTTCGAGCCACCATCACCTCTCATGGGACGATCCCCAGAGCCTCCTTACTTCTTTCTCAGTGTTCACTCCTGCCCTCCATGTTCAACTCACAGTTGCCCTTGTATTTCTGTTAAGACGTAAGTCAGATCCTGTCACTCACCTGCTCAAAACCCTCCAATGGCTCCATCCTCCTCAGAACAAAAGCCAAATGACTTACAAGGACCCCCAAGATCTGTCCCCCAGGCCACCTCCCTGGCTCCCCTCCCACTGCTGTCTTTATTGTTCATCCCACTCTACTTTCCATTCTCCATACCCACAAAGTACACACCCAACTCTATGCCTTTGCTCTTCCCTCTACTGGAGATACAGTTTCCATTGAACTTGATATAATACACCCATACCCTTCAATCTCTGCTCCAGTGTCACCTTAATGGAAATGCCTTCTCCCTAACCACGTGAAATAAAATAGTAACTCTGTCAACCTATCCTACCCAGCACCTTACCCCTCTTAAATGCCTTTCCTTTCTCCATATCATATCTCACCATTTGTATCCTTATTCATCTATTGCCTTTATCTGACCACTAGACTATATGGCAGGGTCTTCTGTTCTCTGCTATATCCCCAGTACCTAGAACAGTGCCTGGCATGTAGTAGGTGCTCAATAAATATTGAATGACTGAGTGGTTAGAACACACCCCTGTAAGCCCACCCCAACACTGGAGGTCCCCTCTGTGCTTCCTATTCTCTAATGACTTGCTGGGCACTGGGCTCAACGTGACTATGCCTGTGGAAGCTGACAACTTAGCCTTAGCTGACACCCTAGCCTCACCCTCCTATCCTCCTGATGTCTGCTTTCTGCCTGCCTGGTCCTCTGGCCTGGTATCATCACCTGTGAGACCCAGGACTGTGGCTAGGTACCTCCTGGCCCATTGGGCTCTCAGACCTGGAACTTGGCAGGCAGGCCTACTCTGCATGCTGCCACCACCAACACCATATCAACCAAAGGCACCTGACGACTCGCCCAGCAAGCCCCACAAGGAGTGGAGAAAAGAGGGTTGGGGGAGGATTTGGAGTTTATGCTGTCTGAGCCTCCCCGTGTAGAGGCAAGCCTAGAACGCTGAGCTCTAGAAGGAAGCAGCTCCTACCTCCACGGGCATGTCTGGTGTTATGCAGAGTTGGAGAAGACACTGGAGAAGCGACAGGACAAAGATCTGGCTCTAGAGGTGCAGAGAAAGCCTGCAGGGGAAGCAGACACAGGGCTTGTCCGTGAGGATGAGAGACAGCCAGATGGCCAAGAGTTTGGGGTTCAGGAACTCTGTTCCTGGGGCAGTGACTGGGCCCGAGGCACCCAGAAGGTAACCTGGCAACAAAATTAGGGCCCCATACAGAGAGAGCAGGCTGCCTTGAGTGAATGGGTTCACTGCAGCTCACACTGTGGGCAGAGAGGGGAACTGAGTGGATGGATGTGTATTAAGAACCAGAGAGAGAACTTCCATTGAAAGAGTGCCAACCACTCTATTAGACACTTTACCTGCCTTTTTACCACAGCAAATCTATGAAATATGCATAATAATTCCCATTTTACACATGAGCAAATTAAAACTCAGACTTGAAATGGCTTGCCTGGGGTCACAGGTACGAAATGGAAGACCCAGAAAATGACTTCTGACACCTGGTCCATGGCTCTTTCTATCAAATATGTGTTGAGCACATGCTGTAGTGTGCAAAGTGGAGTATGCGCCTTGTACACATTGTCTAATTTGAGCATCATGACAGCCCTATGAGGTAGGTGGGTGTCGTGCCTATTTTAAAACTTAGAAAACTGAGTCTCAGAACTGGTTAAGGGACTTGACCAGGTAGTGACAGGTGAGGCTTAGTTTTAAGCCAATGTCTCTCACATTCCAAGTCCATACTTTTTTATAGTATATTCCCCAATAAATGTTTGATAGAAAGAGAAAGAAAATAGAAAGAAAGAAAGAAAGAAAGAAAGAAAGAAAGAAAGAAAGAAAGAAAGAAAGAAAGAAAGAAAGAAAGAAAGAAAAAGAAAGAAAGAAAGAACAGACAGAAAGAAAGAAGAAAGGAAGGAAGGAAGGGAAAGGAAAGGAAAAGGAAGGGAAGAGAGGGAGGGAGGGAGGAAAGGGAAGAGAAGGGAAGGAAGGAAGGAAAGAAGGAAGGAAGGAAGGGAAGAAAGAAGGAAAGAAAGGACAAAGACAGCCAACTCTTGGAGGACCTGGAGGGAAACATCTACCCTGGGGACAGGTTGGTCTCAAGTGATGGCCAGCATCATTCAGATTAGAAGGAATGGAAGAAATCAGATGTGTCTAGAGGGTGGATGAGGTTGGACTCCATTTCCCTCAGGCACTGCAGGGCTGTCCAGAGTGGTGAGCGCCACGTAAAGCACCAGGTAAAGCAGGGCCAGCTTCGTGGATGTGTGATCTGGGCACTCACACAGGGCCCTAGGCTCAGAAAAGCCTCGCACTAGGTTTAATGCTCTGGCCTCACCATCCTGAAATTCTTAATAATTTTTGAACAGGAGCCCCTCATTTTAATTTGGTGCTGGGCCAGTTCTTCTGGGAATCCTAAATCTTAGAGTGATGGCCCTCCTCCTTACCTCCTGATGTCTAAACTTTACACCCAAAGTCCATCCTGTACATGGTTCCTGAGTAGTGGCCCTAAAGCACGGCTCTGGCGCTACCAATCCTCCGCTTTGAGAACCTTCCATGTTTCCCTATTGCTGATAGCTTCACTCCAAACAGCTCAGCCTCCAGAGACTTTCAAGCCCCCACTTGGTCTGTTTTCTCAGGACACCTTCATGTAGACTCTCTCCTTCTGGCCCCTGGCCCTCCTGGGCCTGCCTCGGTCCTTCCCCCAGGCCTTGCTATGCTGAAGCCTTCAGTGCCAACAGGCTGGGAAAGGTGCCCAGGCACCTGGGGAAGAATTCTTCCTTTCTGCCAGTGCACCAGCTCCCCAAGGGCAGGGGTTTTGGTCTGTTCTGTTCACGGCTGTGTTCACAGCACCCAGAAAAGGACCCAGCAGGTACTTACAAAGTAGCAGCTAAATGAATGACTGAATGAATGAATTTGAGGTTCTCCACAATCTGGCTTTAACATGCACTCCAGGCCTGACTCATATGCATTTCAACCCAATGGAACAATTCCTTGTGATGCCCCTCTTCTAGTACTCAGGTTTTCAAATTTGAGCATTTTAGAGACCCAGATCAAAATGCCATTTCCTCAATGAAGTCCCTTATACATCACAGCTGACAGCGACCTCTCCTTCGACTCTCTGTTGTTATTGAGATCTGTTTTCCTCTGTCTTTCTGTCTCTCTCTTGGCTTAAACAACAGAAATTTATATTCTCACAATTCTAGAGGCTGCAAGTCCAAATCAAGATGCCAGCACGGTTGGTTTCTGGTGAGAGCTCTTTTCCTGGCTTGCAGACAGCTGCCTTCTTGCTGTGCCCTCACATGGGGGTGGGTGAGGGTAATTAGAGAGACAGAGAAAGAGAGAGAGAGAGAATGCCCTCTGGTGAGACCTCTCTTAAGGCATTGGCCACTTTTTGTGATGTAGCAGGAGAAATCAAACAGACTTGAGATCAAATCTTTCTATCACTTACTAACTGTGATCTTGATAGCTCACTTGCCTCTCTGAACCTCAGTTCCTTCAACTATAAATTCCCCCTACCTCATAGGGTTGTACAATGAGTTAAATGAAACAG
Organism: Pseudorca crassidens; assembly: GCF_039906515.1. Classification (NCBI taxonomy): domain Eukaryota; kingdom Metazoa; phylum Chordata; class Mammalia; order Artiodactyla; family Delphinidae; genus Pseudorca; species Pseudorca crassidens. The sequence continues at coordinate 74,071,170 of NC_090317.1, read as the reverse complement.
CTTATTGCTAAGTGCATTCAATAAAAATAATGTTGTTATTAATAACAATAATAGCAAAATGTTTCAGAGCGTTTTCTAGCGTATGCACAACCACCCTATGAGGCAGACACTATTATTTTTATGCCCATTTTACAGATGGAGACACAGACTTACAGGTTTAGGAAGCTGCTCAGGGTCACACAGCTAGCAAGTGGTGAGGCCACATTGGAGAAGCCCAGTGGTCTGCCTCGGGCTCCCTTCCTTTCCCGCTCTTCCCCCAGGTCTTCCTCGAGGCTGAGGCCCCCCACCTTAGGCAGCAGCCTTGTCAGCTCCAGAGCTCACCCCGGCCCAGACCAACTGAGAGGGACTGCATTTGTTCTGAATTACTGAAGGTTTGTTTTGAATCGCAAATCATTGGTAATCAGAGGGGCCAGGTAAACAGCGATGCTTCTCTTTCTGTAAATGAAAGCCCTTGGCCGAGCTCACCCGAGGGATATTCTTTTCCTCTTTCTTTTTCTTGGCCCTGAGGAGGGCATGGTTATAGTGTGGTCTCAATGAGGTCTAAATAAAAGCAAACAAGGGCTAATTCAAAACCGACTGCCTTGCCACCCGCATCCTCCTCTTTGCTGCCTCTCTGCCTTCCTTTCCACCACCCTGGTCTTGGATTGGTGGTGGCCCAGTGATACTCCTGGGAGAATCTTAAGGCGTGCCATGAAACTCTCCTCTAACTCTCTAAACAAAATGAATTTGAACCTGATTTTAACTGAAAAATTAATCAAAACCATATCATCCTTAACTGAGAAGAACCAGGGGAGGGGTGCCCAGAAAGTCCCCAGAGAACCAGGAATTATGGGACTGGGCACACAGGTGACATGGAGAATTGAGGTGATTTTCTAGATTATGAACCCCCAAACCACCTCCATCTCAGCTGGGCTGGGCACCACCGTCACCAATCCACCATCTACAGAGATTAATTCCTCAGCTTCTCTTCCCCACACCAATGCCTCCATCCCCATTGAACACCAGGTACTGTGACAAGGTCACTCTCCTAGGTTCCATCAAGGGGGCAGAGCTCTCTTCTTTCAGTGGGTGAGGAGAAGGTAAGGGAGACCCAGAAACCAGTTTCATTTAGCTTAGCAATCCCCCTCCACGGAGTTCCTTTCTCTACCCAGTTCCAGATTAGGGTTGGCTATGAGAGGAAATCGCATAAGATCTGGAAGGCAGAAATGCGACAGCAGCATTGAGCTCTGCAGGTTGATGTCGAGACGCTGCTGAAGCTGACCCATTTCCTTCCCACTCTGTTAGCTCAGCTCACTGGTATGGGGTAGCAGTCAGTCCTAGAGCCCTTCCAGGTCCCCAGATTTTCTTCAGTGAGTCCTGGGCCAGGATCATGTGCAGCCAGCTTCTTCTGCAGGTCACTCACACAGATGAGGCTGGAGGTGGTGAGAGGCAGATGTAGGTCCTGATTTGTCCTCACTCTCTCTCACTTCACGTCCCATCTGTGGCCACCAGATGCAGAGGCCACAACCTTCCACAGGTTTCTTCATCCTCTCCCAAGATGGTGGAAACTCGAATCCTCATAATAAATGCCTTATTTCAGATCACTCCAAGTGGTTCTGCTCCCCTGATCAAACCTGAACAGATACAGTGCTCAATAAATGTTATTTGATTAGTATTATTAGACTGGGAGTTTCACAGGCTGGGACCAGGTATTTGACATCTATGAGTGTACCAAGGGGCCAACAGGGAAGCTATGAGTTGTTTCCTTGGTGTTTGCCGAACAGAAGGGAATTGAATCAGGGCTCTGGACAATTGGTCAGTACTTGCTTGTGAGCTAAGTCCTGGAGAAGGCAGGGTGGACATGCAAATTAGATGTAGCTAATGTGCTCCAGCCCAAGTGGATAGAAAACAGTAACAATCTACAGCGACTAATGGTCACTGATAATAAGAATAGACAGCACCTGACCACATTGCATGTGTTACCCCATTTACTGCTCACACTAGCTTCTGAGGTAGGAAGGAGATGTGAACTTCAGAAATAGTGAGTAGCTTGCCCAAGTTCACAGAGAAGACAGTGCTGGGATTCCAATGGAAGAGCTCAGGCTCCAGAGTCTGTGTGGGGCTGTGAGTGCTGGGCCAGTCAGGCACTCCCGTAGTGAGGGATTCCTGAAGAGTCAGGAGCAAATTCTGCCCCAACAATGCCAAGTCTGAGGGCTCAGAGACTGATGAGGGAGAGCCCCGGGTGGGGGCAGGGCCCAAAGGAGGTTTCTTCATAGGATCACGAGGCTTGAGCTTGGCCTTGAAAACTAAAGAGGACTGAGCCAATTTCCCTTCACCCTGTCTATCCCATCTGTCATCGAGGTCTCTGGATGTTTCCAATGGATACCTTTGATCCACCCCCCTCTCTCATTCCAACCCTCCGGTACCTGTGAGACCACAGACCTTCCCCATCTCTGGCCTGGACCCTTGGCCCAGCTTCTTCCTCCCTGGCCTCCTGACCTCCAGTCTTACCTGTTCAAATCCACACTGGCTTCAAAAGCTATCATTTACAAACTCAGCTCTGATCATGGCATGCCTCCATGCCTCCACCACCCATTAGGGTCCCGTGGGACAAAACAATAACTTTAAGATCGAAACATATAAACCTGCTGATAGTCAACTGTTCTTGACCTATAAAAATTGCACATTCTTGGGCTTCCCTGGTGGCGCAGTGGTTGAGAGTCCGCCTGCCGATGCAGGGGACACGGGTTCGTGCCCCGGTCCGGGAAGATCCCACATGCCACAGAGTGGCTGGGCCCGTGAGCCACGGCCACTGAGCCTGCGCATCTGGAGCCTGTGCTCTGCAACGGGAGAGGCCACAACAGTGAGAGGCCCGTGTACCGCAAAAAAAAAAAAAAAAAAAAAGGCACATTCTTCTATTGGTAATACTAATAGCCATATTTTATTAAGCCCCGACACTGGGTTAAAGCTAGACACATGCCTCCAAACACATCATTCCCACAAGTTTTCCACTCTCTTCCCCCCCACCCCCACCATTGTCTGCCTGCCTCTTTGGGCCTTTTTCTTTCTTACTCTGTCTGCTTTGGTGTTTCCCTCTGTACCCTGGTTTCACTCTGTTGCTGCCTCTTACTGCTTCCCCTACTCTCTATCTCCCTCTGAACATTTTCTCTCTGTCTCTACCTCTCTGATTCTCTATCTCTGTCTCTGTATCTAGCTATCTTTCTTATATGTCTGTCTTACTATTTCTCTCCTCTCCTTCACTCCCATTCTTGCCTTCTCTGTATTTTTCCCTTCCTCTGTCTGTATCTATATTCGTTTGCCCCCTTCCTCTTTTTGTGTGTGTGAGCACGCATGCATGCACGTGTGTCTCCAGACCTGTTTCCTGACCTCCCAAGATGCTGGTATCTGTGAGGCCCACCTGAGGCTGAGGCCCACAGCTCCCCTGACTGGGAGCTGGGAGGACAGAACAGATGGAAGCAGGCATCTGGCTCAGGGGGCCCAGTCCTCAGGCCCAGGGCATTCTCGCAAAGGCAGTTCCAGGAGCTTGTGGCTTCCCCTGGGGCTGCGGTCTCATCCTGCCTGTAGCCAGGAAGGCAATTGGTGTAGATGGCAACAGCCCAGATGTAAAACCCAGCTGTGCAAATTAGCCCAAGGCCTGTAAGAAATTAGACTGGATCTAAAAGAGATCAGGCTGTGGAAAATGAAAAATGTTAGTTAAAAGAGAAAATTCCTACTCCCACCTCCAGGTCATAGATCACAGAAGAGAATCCTCAAGCCATGAGGACTTCAAGGGGCCATCTGGCTTGGCCGCACCTCAGAACAGGTCAGGCCCCAGCCAGCCAAGACGACGTCTGTCTTTCCATCTTTTCAAGAAGAATACAAGCCAGAGATTCTTCAGCTTTGTCACCCAGTATCTTGTTCTGGGAATGAATCCCTGCGCTGTGAAGAAGTTTGTGGAAGAGCCCAGACTCCTGGAGTCACTCATACTGGGGCCCAAATAAGCACCTTCACCCCAAATTTCCCCCTCAGTCTTCCACATCTCACCACCCAGCACCACTATTCACCCATATGCCCAGGCTTTGGCATCCTCTTTTCTTTCTCTTTCCCTCATCCAAGGAATCAACAATCCTGAAAGCTCTGACTCCCAGCTGACTCCTTGCACAACCACCACACTTACCGCCATGGGCCCAAAGTCCCCATCATGTCTATCTGGACAGTGCACCCATCCTCTCTGGGCTCCCTGCCTCCACTCTTCTCCCGTATGCTCCATTCTCCAGAGAAGCTGGGTCATGTCATTCAGATCAGGTCATTCCTCTGCTCAAAACCCTCCTTTCGCTTCTCATCACACCAAACCCCAAGTATTCCCTGTGGCCAGTGAAAACCTCTGTCATCTAACTGCAGTTCCCTACCTCCTTACCCACTCTTCTCTAGCCATGGTGCTCCCTTGCTTTGCACTGAACATACCGAGCTCATTCCCTCCTCAGGAACTTTGCCCCTGCAATCCCCTCTGTTTAGAATGTTCTTCCCCCAGACCTCCACATGGTGCCCTCCCCTGCTTCATTGCAATCTCTACTCAGAGGTCACCTCCTCCAAGAGGCCTGCTCTAACCATCCTAGCTAAAACAGCACCTGCCTCAGCTCTACCCCCAACAGCACTCTCTAGTCCACAGCCCTCCTGTATTTTTCATCAAAGCATTTATCACTGCTTGGCATTATATTTTCTATTTATTTAATGATTGGCTGTCTTCATCACTGTGTGCCCAGTGCCTAGAACAGTGCTTAGCACTTGATAGGTACTCAGTGGTGGTTGAATGGATGAATGAAATCCTGTTGCTTAAAAGCTGTGTGACTTTGGGCAAATTACTTAACTCTTCTGAGTTGTAGTTTTCTCATCTTTAAAATGGGAAGAATTACATCTACCTTGTGAGCTGTTGTGAAGAGTAAATGAGGTAGATATAATGACCACAGTGCATGGCACTAGAAAGTAGTGATTATTAAAATAGCCAATACAGTTTCTACCTGATTTTTATGGTTCTGTCCTCAGTGGAAGCAGAGAACAGCTACTCACCCCATCTAGGTTGAATAACCCTAATCCACTTCATTTGTGTGATGTGGTGGTACAGGAGGCAAGGGATGAGTGAAAGCAGTGGTAAAGGAACATGGCAATAAGCTGCTTTCTTCTCAGAATCCACCCAGGGCAGGAGTGAGCCTCAGAGACTTTACATCAACTCTTAAATATGCTAGAAGAGCTAAAGAAAATCATGGTTGGAGGATTAAAAGATACCAAGAAAATGATACATGAATAAGAATATCAATAAAGAGACAGAAATTATAAAAGTAGAAATTCTGGAGCTGAAAACTACAATAAATGAAGTGAATGTAAGCCACAGATGTCCCCTTTTCTCTACTGAGGGGCCATAGGACAGGTGGACAGGGTCTCTGAGTTAGAGTTGTAAATCCCATGAGTTTCCAGGCGGAGGCATTTCATTGCCATTAAGAGGCTTTGGAGTCGGACAGACCTGGGTCCAATTCCAGGTTTAGTGCATAACTTTGGGCAGTGGCTTACCCTCCCTGGCATCAGCAATGATGATTCTAGTAGTCTTCCAGGAGGAAGAAATGAGATAGTACATGCAAAACCCTACTTAGCACATACTTAGGCCAGTGCCTGGCATGTGGTCAGCACCCCCTAAATGATAGCTATTATTACAAGTATTATCAGGATCTCATCCATCCCAAATCTCTAGGCAGCTCTGCATTCCAACAATTTTCTAGAGGTCTGGCTGAAAACTTTTACACCATCCCACCCACCTGCCAGGAAACCACTCCAGCTTCAGACTAGCTCCAGTACATGGAAGTTTTGTCCTGCACAAAGCAAACGGGCACTAGCTTTCCCTATGGTCAGGAAGATCCAGTCTGGAGACACTGTCCCCACTGTCAGGTACCTATGGGCAAGAAGTAAAGATCCAAGTGACGTTGGTAAAATGGAAGAATAGGCAGTTCCACACACCCATCCCTCCACAGAAAAATCGAAAGGCACACAGAAACTGTCAGTATATAGCAACAAAGCAAACACTGAATCAAGAAAAAGTCCACTTTAAAATGCTTCTGATTTTCAAGGAACTCTCTGTCAAAACACTAGCTGAACATAAAGTCAAGGAACAGAGACTTCAGTGACTACCCATGATAAGAAATATGATCTTTGCAAAAATAGTTGGAAAAGTCACTAAACAAATGGATGACTGTAAACCAACAATTAAGAACAGCAACCACTGAGGAAGATGGAGAATCTGATTTCCAGGGTTACAAGATTATCATGTTCAAATGTCCACTTTTCACCAAAAGTCACAAAATGCATAAAAAGAAAAGGAAAGTATGGTCCATCCAAAGGAAAAATATGAGGATGCTCTGACATTGGACTTACTAGACAAAGACTTAAATTCAACTGTCTTCAATATGCCCAAAGCACTAATGGAAACCATGAGCAAAGAACTAAAGGAAGCCAGGAAAATGATGTATGAACAAAAGGAGAATATCAATAAAGAAATAGAAATTATAAAATGAAACCAACAGAAATTCAGCACTAGAAAAGTATAATAACTGACATTTCAAATTCACTAGGTGGGGGTGTGGGTTCAGCAACAGATTTAAGCAGGCAAAAAAAGAATAGTGAGTTTGAAGACAGGACAATTGCAATTATCCAGTCTGAGTAGCAGAAAGAAAAAAAATGAAGACAAGTGAACAGAGCCTAAGAGATTTTTGGGACACCATCAAGCAGAGCAGCATAAATGCTATGGGAGCCCCAGAAGGAGAAGAGAGAGAAAAAGGGACAGAAAGAATGTTTAAGGAAATAATGGCTGAAAACATGCCAAACTTGATGAAAGATTCAAGTCTACATATCCAAGAAGCCCAATGAACCCCAAACTGGTGAAGGCCTAAGAAAAAGATCTTAAAGGCAGCAAGAGAGAAGTGAATCACACATATAAGAGATCTTCAATAAGATTATCAATCAATTTCTTATCAGAAACCATAGAGACCAGAAGTCAGTGAGGTGATATACTTAAAAAAGAATACTATGAACAACTGTACACCAACAAATTAGATACTCTAAAGGAAATGGACAAATTCTTAGAAACACACAAATTATAAAAATTCACTGAAGAAAAAATTTTAAAATCTCAACAGCCCTATAACAAGTAAAGAGATAGAATCAGTCATTTGTTTAAAAAACAAAACCCTTCCAACAAAGAAAAATACAGGACCACTTAGTTTCACTGGTGAATTCTACCAAACATTTAAAAAAGATTTAACACCAACACTTCTAAAATTCTTCCCAAAGTTGAAGAGAAAGGAACACTTCCTGACTCATTCTATGAGGCCAACATTACTCTGATACCAAAGCCAGATCACAAGAAAATTACATCACTTTACATCGTTACATTACTTCACAAGAAATCATTAATTACATTACATCATTACATCACAAGAAAATCACCAATACCATATATATACACAAAAAATCCTCGGTAAACTACTAGCAAACTAAATCCTGCAACATATAAGGATTCTACACCATGACCAAGAGAGATTTATCTGAGAAATGCAAAAATGATTCAACATAAGAAAATCAATCAATGTAATACGCCATAATAATAGAATGAAGTAAAAAAAGAGAGAGATAATCTCAACTGATGCATAAAAAGCATTTGATGAAAGCCAAACCCCTTTCATGATGAGAATGTTCAGAAAATTAGAATAAGAAGGGAATTTTCTCAGCATGATAAAGCCACATGTGAAAAACCCACAGCTAACATCATACTCAATGGTGAAAGACTGAAAGATTTCCCCCTAAGATCAGGAACAAGACAGGATGCTTGCTTTTACCACTGTTAATCTACACTGTACTGGAAGTTCTAGCCAGAGCAACTAGACAAGAAAAAGAAGTAAAAGGTATCCAAATTTGAATGAAAGAAGTAAAACTATCTTTATTCATAGGTAACATGATCTTATACATAGAAAATTCCAAAGAATCCACCAAAAAATCGACTAAACATAGTAAACAAATACTACCCAAAGCAATCTACAGCTTCAATGCATTTTCTATCAAATTCCAATGATTTGGGGGCAAAAATCAAAAAGCCAATCCTCAAAAAATTCATATGGAATTGTAAGGGACCCCATGTAGCCAAACAGTATTGAAAAAGAAGAACAAAGTTAGAGGACTCACATTTCCCAATTTTGAAACTTACTCCAAAGCTACACTAACAGCCAGGCTGGGGAGGCAGCATCTCAGACTGGGCAAGGACCAGGGTGACTCTCTTTCAGAGGGGACTGTCAACGCCTCAACATTTCTCACTCTTTCTATGCTGATGCTGGCAGCAGCCTTACTTCCAACTGGGGACATTTACTGTTCCACATTTTTATGAGGAAAGAATGAAATGGCCACAGAGAAATTCAGAGAAGCAGGTTGGAGTCAGGGCTTGGCAAGGTGATGAAGAAGGGCAGGAGTCTCTGCTCTGTGAGACTTCCCCCCCACCGCCACCCCTGCACTCCAAAGGCTATGGTCATGGAATAGGGGAATGCCACAACCAGAAGGGCCCTTAGAGACCAAAGTCCACTCAACTCCATTTTACAGATAGGGAGACTGAAGTCTGGAAATGGGAAGGGAGTCACCCAAAGTCATACAACGGTTGAATTCAGTGAATAGTAGGACTACTGGGTTGGAAGACTTCTTAAGTGTACCCTAGCTTTCCTAGCAACCCCCAATTTAATGAAGACATGCTCTCAATAGCATTCCCAATGGCAGGTGATTGTCAGGCTGTGGTTTAAACACCTGCAAAAACAAGGGGGGTCACTACCTCCCAAGGCTGACCTGTGTTTCTGGCCTCCTGAGGACAAGTGGGCTGATTGAGAAAGTTCCCTCCTGTTCAGTGAGCCCTGAATGACCATGGTAAGGCCCATCTCATGTTAAGCCTCCAGAGAGACCTGGGGAAGTCTTGGCTCCCACCAGGTCTCATCTTACTCCCCTCTCTCTCTCATCTGAGCACCTCCCCATTTTGCCTGTGCCTGGGATTTTGTTCCAGCAAAGAAGCAAAGCGTCTCCATTTCCAGGAGCTGGCTCAACATATACTTTCTGAGCATCACTAACCTCTAAATGCAGCCGAACGGCTTTCCTCCCAAATCCCTCTTTGTGCAGAGAGCAGAAGTGGGAAATTTTCAGGGACCTTTGTGGTATTTGAGGGGCCTTCATCCAGGGTGGCCTGAATGCTGTCAGTCTGAACCCACACACCCACACCTGAGCTTGTAGGAAAAGGTGATCCAAAGCCTCTGGGGCTCTGGAAATTGTCAGCACCTCCAGGGCCTACCTTTGCTTGGGGAAGAGCTCCTCTCTAACTCTCCCCCTGCCCCAGCTCTGGCAGCCTGATGTCCCACTTTTCCTGCCCACCCCACCCCACCCCCACCGACACTTCAATAACAAGACCCATTGTCTATGGTAGTCTCAACTTCTTCTCCATTTTACAGGTGAGAAAATTGAGACTCTCAGTGAGGTTGGGCTGCTGCAGATTGTGGGTTCAGCACTTGGAGCCTCCCAGGAGCCTGTGGGAATGCTGTCCTCACTCACCCGCACCTGAGTGCTTGGCCGGACCTACTTGCACACTCTGGGCAGACCTTGTCTCACCTGACTCTGACATGCCCAAGGTTGGGAAAGGCCTATAGAGAAGGCTCAAAGCCTGGACCCCAGGAAGGCACTGCTGATGGTGGGCCTAGTGACTATCACCATTATAAGCAGTTGGCTTTCCTGCCCATGCACATTTGCCCATAGCTCTATGTGCGCACCATGAGGGTGACACCGGCACCAAGGGGCACACTGGGATCTACCCCAGCCCAGCCCAGCCTGCCCAGGTCACCACTGCCCCTGCAGGACCCCACTGATGCCAAATCTGCCTCTGTGCTTGGCAGGAAGCTGGCCTTTATCCTCAGTCCACTCCTCTTGCCCTGTCCTGCTCTTTCTCTTACATCTCCTTTCTTTGCTCATGGAACTTACTTATAAATTCTGAAAACCCAAACCCCCATAAATTCTCAATTCATTCTGCAGATATTTCCTGTGTTGGGGTTTTCGGCAGCATCTGCTGGTTTGAAGTTCCCTCTTTATTTGTCCTGGGGGCACCATTACTCTCAACTTTAGCAGTTTTCCTGCTCTGTAGTCTTTGCCAGACTCCATCAGAGGAAGAGAAAATTGGTGAAAGAATAATTATTATTATTGTTATAAATATATATTTCATTTTGGTTTCATTTTTTTTCCCTCTAGACCTTGATGAGAATCTCAGGCAGAGGCTGGCAAGGGGGTGGCTTCTTCACGGACCTCAGGGCAATGGGCTTGCCCTGTCAGAGCCTGGCACTTTGCCCTCTTGATAAAGGCATCTGCCAAAAGGCCATTCTTTGCTATTCTACCCAAATTTACCCAGTTCTCCAGCAGCTTTCTTCCCACGAAAACTCCTGGCTCAAGTTCCCAAGTCTCCAGGAAGCCTCATTAAGCAAGAAGCAAAGCACCTACGGCATATGAGACATTTTCAAATGCATGGGCATGATTATTTCTCACCATGCCCATATAAAGGCAGGCATTTTTTGGTCCCATTTTACAGAGGAGGAGACTGAGGCTCTGAGAGGAGAAGATAGTGGTTCAAGGTGATCCAACTAGCAAATAGAAAAGCTGGGATTTAAATCCAGGTCTGACTGGCCCCAAAGTCAATCAATATTCATTCCACTGGACTACACTCTCTCTCCTCCTCCAAGCTCCTGAATGACATCTTTTATGAACTGCAGTATCTCACACTCGGAACCAAGTTGCCTTGTCTTGCTCTATACTTGTTTCAGGAATCCATATGACTATATAGATTCTCAGAATTTGAGAACCTTAGAGATCAATTCGTTTAAGGACTTAATACTACAGAAAGGAAAACTGAGGCCCAGAGAGGGCATGTACCTAGTACACAGCATATTAGTAGTTTTCTTCATGAGATATAAGCTCATTGAGGACAGAAACAGAAACCATACTTCCCCTTACATTTCTTATACGTGTCTCCATCTGCCCCCCAACACACACACAGATACACTTGCACACGACACTGGACACAATATTCAGCACAGATAAAACAAACTGTGACTTGTTCAGTGACACTGACTACTGGGTGCCAGTTAATCTTACTTAACTGTCAGAGTAACCCTGTGTGGTCCAATTTCTAGATGAGATCACAGAGGCTCAGAGATAGGAAGTGGCTTGTCCCAGGTCACATAGTAAGGAAACAGCCAAGGCAAGATTAGAACTCACAGTCTGACAGACTGTGAGCCCAGGCTCTTGCCATTGTTCCACACAGCCTGGCTTTAGAAACAGAACAACAACCACTGTAGCTAACATTTATTGAATGAGTACTTTGTGTGAAGGGCTACGGTAAGTGCTTTATATGAGTAGTGTGATTTCATCTTTACAATAACCGCATGAATCTTCCTCATCTTACAGATGAGACAACTGGGGCCTAGAAAACCTGAGAAACTTCCCCAAAGCCAAAAACCTAGTGAGTGGCTGAGCCAAACTGATTCATTCCCAGAGTGCTCTTCACATTCTATAGGAGATCCTCCTTATCTGCAGATAATCGATACCGGGGGTGGGGGGAAATTCCACTTAAAGTGAATCTATTTCATTTCAAGCAAATCTTCAAAAAATTATTTGAATTTATCACCAAAAACAGAACAAACAATTATGAAAAGCAGTTTATGTTTCACAAATTGAGGCTGAAATTGCAGTTCTGTTCTAGCTCTTAGGACTAGCAAAGAATGATTCAAGCACTAGTTGCTTTATGGAGTGATTTTTCTGACAAAATGGAATGACAGCACGGCATGACATTTTTACTTTGCTTTTTATAGAATGATCATAAAGAAGATCATTTTATAAAAAAAAATAGTAATCTGAGGACTTTGGTTTCCCCAAGGACAACTCTTAATAATTTGAGTCAAATCATTATTCTTTGAAGCCTGTATCTTGTTCTCATCCTTGTGGGCTTGCTCTTCTTCAACTATTAACTGATTGAATTCTGCCCGTTTTTCACATGTCCATGGCTTTTCTGAGATTCCGGCAGTCTTCCAATATCACTTTTGTTGACTTCATGAGCTCCTAAATCCTTTCTCATATTTGCAGTTTCACTTTGTAAAATTACTGGCATTGTATCTGCTCTTTACCCTCTGATGTTGATAACAATCAGAAAAGACTGATCTTACATGTTGGTGTCAACCTGGGAAGGAGGCCAGAGTAATTTTATAATTGGCCAGTTCATTAGTGAATATCTTCATGGTCTTCTGCTTTGCTACCAAACCTTCTGACCGCAGGGACTTGGAAAATGAATACTTGGATAATAAAGACCCCTTGTACTACCTCAGTAAGCTCTTAACAATGAACAAGTAATTAGTAATCAGTAAGCACAGCAAATAGGGAAGCACTGGATTTATATCTCAGCTCTGTCACTTCCTAGATGTGTTACTTTAGGCAAGTTACTCTGTTATTTCATCTCAGTAAGCCTTAGTCTCCTCTTCCGTATGATGGAAATGTGGTAGTATTTTAGTGCCCTTCCTTCCACCTCAAATAAGTAAGCTAATCCAATCACAGCTTTTCCTTTCCCTTTGCTAGTGATTGGTTCAGGAATGAACACATGGCCCAATCCTGGCTGAGGAGACATGAGAAGAAGTCTACCCAGGGACATCTGGGAAAGATTTCCTTCCTCCTAAGGAGAAAAAGAGAGAGCTTTTCTTTTCCTCCAGGTGATGGTATGCCTGGAAATGATGTTTCAAACTGCCTTACACAGCAGTTTTTCTGAGGATGGCAGAACAAAGAGATGAAAATATCCTAGTTCCCTGCGGACATTGTTGAGCCATTGATTTTGCCATGCCTGAAACCAGCTCTACCTGTGGACATCCTGTTATTTGAGATAATATACTTCCTAATTGTCTAAGCCAGTTTGATAATGGTTTATTTTACTCACCACTTAAAGGAATCCAAATTGGAAAAGCAGAAATAAAATTGTCATTATTTGCTGATGACATGATACTATACATAGAAAATCCTAAAGACACCACCAGAAAACCACCAGAGGTCATCAATGAATTTGATAAAGTTGCAGGATACAAAATTAACACACAGAAATCTGTTGCACTTCTATACACTAACAACAAAAGATCAGAAAGAGAAATTAAAGAAACAATCACAGTTACCATTGCACCAAAAAGAATAAAATACTTAGGAATAAACCTACCTAAGGAGACAAAAGACCTGTACTCTGAAAACTATAAGATGCTGATGAAAGAAATTGAAGATGACACAAACAGATGGAAAGATATACCACATTCTTGGAGTGGAAGAATCAATATTGTCAAAATGACTATACTACCCAAAGCATCTACAGATTCAATGCAATCCCTATCAAACTACCAATGGCATTTTTCACAGAACTAGAACAAAAAATGTCACAATTAGTATGGAAACACAAAAGACCCCGAATAGCCAAAGTAATCCTGAGAAAGAAAAACGGTGCTGGAGGAATTGGACACTGACTTCAGACTATACTACAAAGCTACAGTAATCAAGACAGTATGGTACTGGCACAAAAACAGAAATATACATCAATGGAACAGGATAGAAAACCCAGAGATAAACCCACGCACATATGGTCACCTTATCTTTGATAAAGGAGGCAAGAATATACAATGGGGAAAAGAGAGTCTCTTCAATAAATGGTGCTGGGAAAACTGGACAGCTATATGTAAAAAAAAATGAAATTAGAATATTATTTAACACACAAAAATAAACTCAAAATGGATTAAAGACCTAAATGTAAGACCAGATACTGTAAAACTCCTAGAGAAAATCATAGGCAGAACACTCTTTGATATAAATTGCAGCAATATCTTTTTCAAGCCATCTCCTAGAGTAATGGAAATAAAAACAAAAATAAGCAAATGGAACCTAATTAAACTCAAAAGCTTTTGCACAGCCAAGGAAACCATAGACAAAATGAAAAGACAACCCACAGAATGGGAGAAAGTATTAGCAAACAATGCGACTGACAAGGGATTAGTCTCCAAAATTTACAAACAGCTCATGCAGCTTAATATCAAAAGAACCATCAACTCAATCAAAAAATGGGCAGAAGATCTAAACAGACATTTCTCCAAAGAAGACATACAGATGGCCAAGAGGCACATGAAAAGATGCTCAACATCGTTAATTATTAGAGAAATGCAAATCAAAACTACAATGAGGTATCACCTCACACCAGTCAGAATGGCCATCATCAAAAAATCTACAAACAATAAATGCTGGAGAGGGTGTGGAGAAAAGAGAACCCTCCTACACTGTTGGTGGGAATGTAAATTGGTACAGCCACTATGGAAACCAGTATGGAGGTTCCTTAAAAAACTAAAAATAGAGCTACCATATGATTCAGCAATCCCACTCCTGGGCATATATCCAGAGAAAAACATGGTTCTAAAGGATACATGCACCCAATGTTCATTGCAGCGCTGTTTACAGTAACCAAGGCATGGAAGCAACCTAAATGTCCATTGAGAGATGAATGGTTAAAGAAGATGTGGTACATATATACAATGGAATATTACTCAGCCATTAAACAGAGTGAAATAATGGTATTTGCAGCAACATGGATGGACATGGAGATTATCATACTAAGTGAAGTAAGTCAGACAGAGAAAGACAAATATCATATGATATCATTTATATGTGGAATCTAAAAAAAAGTGATACAAATGAACTTATTTACAAAACAGAAACAGACTCACAGACTTAGTGAACGAACTTATGTTTACCAGGGGGCATGGGTGGGGGAAGGGATAGATTGGGACTTTGAGATTGACATGTACACACTGCTATATTTAAAACAGATAACCAACAAGGATCTACTGTATAGCACATGGAACTGTGCTCAATATTATGTAACAACCTAAATGGGAAAAGAATTTGAAAAAAATAGATACATGTATATGTATAACTGAGTCACTTTGCTGTACACCTGAAACTAATGCAACGTTGTCAATCAATGATTCTTCAATATAAATAAAAATTATAAAAATAAAACATTCTAATGGACACAAGTAACTGTTTCACACAGATTTTAGAATTAAATAAGATAATCCATGTAAAGGGCTTAGTTTAGCACTCAATACATGTTATTTTAAGTACTTGGAAATTAAAAAGTACTTGCTTACTTATTTACAGCTAAAAATGGGGTTTTTTTGTGCCTTTTTTTAGGGAAGGGACAGAGTAGCAAATGTACATCTTCCTACACATACTCATGGTTAGGGTTTTTTCTGGGGTTGGGATAAAAGGTGAGAGAGCCTTGGTTCTGTCCTAGAACAATCAAGGGTTGATGTCCATCTGAGGTCAGATTGGTTAAGTGTAACTTGGTCGTTTTGACACACCAGCTATGTCAGTAAAGAGAGACTAAAGAAATAAAGAAATGCACATCAGCTACAGTCTAGAACCTTCCCTGTCAGGATCTAGTGCATCTCTAAGAAGTTCCAGAGTTTTCAAAACAGGTCTCACAAGGAAACATTTACAGGAACTGAAATTTTTCAGCCTAAAAAAGAAAGCACTGAGGCCAGAGAAGAATTCTTTCTCCAGTATTCATCTCAGATGATGGCGCCCCCATCCATTCAGAAATCAGAAATTATCTTTGATACCCCCTTTCCTCACCATCCTCCCTCATATACAAGTCCTCCCCAAGTCCTATTAGGAAAACTCAATGAAATAATAATGCCTCAAAGTAAATGCTCAGTAGGTGCTCGGTACATATTAAGTGCCCAATAGGAGGTAGCTGCTATCATTCTCAGTCAACATACCAGCCCCAGGATGGGCACCAAGATATTCTGTTGGTTCCCTTGAACATATTGGTACTGGGTGACATTTTCACAAGGAAAATGAACAACAAGAAGAAAAAGGAAATACTGTCATTTACAAAACTACATACAGCATAAACACAATCTGTCTGGATTAATTCCAGTTTAATCCTGGTGTGAAAGCTGATGAGCTTGGTGGATCTCCAAACCCTATCTCTTGAAGTGATAACATTACACTCCTGATGACTTGACACAACCCCAGAGTCCTGATGACCTGTCTTACCGCCCTCACTCCCTGCCTGCTTCAGCCATGTGGCTTCCCCCATCCAGAAGCTTGGACTCTTGTCTCATTCTTGCACAAGTGACAACCTCCTAACCCTTCCATTTACAACCCCATCCCCACCCCAGTAGCTCTGGTCATCGAGACACAGCTAGCTCACTGCTGACTGGCAGAGCTGTGGTGATTGATGTCCTTGTGCCTCATAGAAGGAAGAGGTCTTTAGAAACCTAGGGTAGCAGCCCTGCTGTAGTAGATGATGTTTGTGCCGGGGCCAGATCCCCTTTTCCAGCTGGTGCATGCATCCTCTGCCACTGAGTGCTGTGGCTAACAGCAAGACCTCAGAGACCTGCCCTTGGCTGATGGAGGCCAACTAATCCAGAGTCGCATGGGAGGTTATACCTGCTCCCCATGGGGAATGGGGTTGGGGGGTCAATAAGTGATTGATACAGGAGTACAGAAGTCCAGTCCCTCCTCTCGAGATGGTATAACACTGTGGTGTGATATATGCTCCAGAGCCCCCACATCTACTCTAGATCAGATCAAGGCTAGACTTCACCACAGACCAAATCCTTTCTTGGCCACCTCTTCCCTATCCAGCTCTCCTGCCTCACTTTTGGGCTTTTCCAGAAGGGCATGACGGCAATGGATCACATGCCTTGATCCCTGCTTCAGGCTCCACGTCTCAGGAACCTGACCTAAGACATTCCCTCACAGCTAGAATTTGTATAAACACTTACTAGAGCAAGCCCTCTTTTCTTCCTCCAAAAAGAGTATCTCTTAGGGAAATCCATAGGTCCAGATCGAAAATAGAACCTGGCTTTAATCACACAGTAAGCCAGACAAGCATGCAACCAACAGAAAGAAGGGCAGCCTTTCTTCACGCTACTCCCCAGGCTCTGGGCTTCTCACAGTTGGATAAACTATTCCAGCCAAAGGTGCCAGCGCCAGGGCACTCTCCTGAGGACAGCTGATCGTGGACATGGAGAAAGCAGATTTCTAAGATGATGGAGGGGAGAAATGTTAAGAACTGGTCAGAGTCTCCAGGGCAGAGCTGGTGGCTTCTCAGGCCAGCATCCTCTGGGTGCTGCCCTCATCTCTGGAAATTGATGTTGACCTAAATAGTGAAGATCTGAGAGAATGGAGAGAAACAAGATTTGATTTGGCAGAGATGCGCCATCCATCCATTTCAGTCCAAACCTTAGTCCAGGACATCCCTGTGGTCTTATCAGGACAAACCAGGACCATCATCAGTCTCTTGCCCCTTCCAGCCACCTGATAATCTGTACTTCTCACTCGATAGAACATTATGCAAATTTCATGTTTAACAGTGGTCTGGTGGTCCTATAGCTGACATCTAGATTAGCCCTAACAAAGGATTTCCTGACATTAGCAGGAAAATGTTCAGCATTACCTCGAGTGGTTGGTAAATGTCATATTCCAAATAATGAAGACATGAGCAACTCACCACTCCCACCACTTTTCAAGTGTTAGCAACTTGAATCACAAAATCAATCAGGAAAGATAACATCATTAAAGAAAAAGTACCTTGACATCTCAGCTGTAATGTTTTCTGAATCCCCGCCCCCCCAATTCATCTTTGGCCATCTGTCTGCTTAATGTTTGCTATTTGAGAATGATTCTCCTCTAGGTCTCTGGTGGCCTTGCATTGCAGCTTTCTCCACCCCTCCCTTCTTGGCAGCCAGTCCTGTATGGAATTCAGAGTGATTCCAGTAAGAGGAATTTAGGTGAGACCGAAGGAATGACGTTCTGGTTTAAAAAGATATAAAGCACTGGAAAAAATTGGAGGGAAGTTATGGGATATCCACGGGGGTGGAGCCCTTAGAGAGATCCAACCATTGCAGAATCACAGATTCATGGAGTTTCAGGGCTGCAGCAAACTTAGGGGGCATTGAATCTAACCTCTCATCCCAAATTCACATCTTCTCTGCAGCATTTCTACTAAGTGCTCAGCTCAACCGTGTTGGTGCACCACCAGTAGTGGAGAGCTCACTCTCTCTCTCAAGGCAACCAATTTTCTGAAAGAATAGCTTGGACTCTGAGAAATTTCTTCTTGGTACTGAGTCCACATCTGCCTCCCTATAACTACCACCTCTTATCTCAGTCCCCTGGCGCCAGGCAGAACATGCCTACTTCTTGTGTGGTCTAAAGTCCCTGAGGTCACACCTCCAGGCTTAATAGCCCTAGTTCCTCCAGCTGCTCCTCACAGAAGTGAGCTTCAAGCCCCTCCCCAACCTCCTCACTGCCATGCAGACACGCAGCAGCGAGCCCCCAACGTATGGGGACCAGAACTGGACACGGATTCCGGAGGGCAGAGAAGAGAAAGGCCATTCCCTACTTCATTTGGTCTCTTCTGTTGATGCATCCCAAGTTCACAGGAGTTTTCAGGGTGGAGTTTCTGCTCCACGCTTCCTTTTACTCCTTGGAAGGGCTTCCTCTGCTGAGGAGATCAGCTCATCACAGTGAGGTCATGGTGCCTGCTCTGTGCCTGACTGGGTATACTTGTGTGTCCTTGGGTGAGCAAGTCCAGCTGTCTGAAATTGTAATGAGGATTCTAAGAGTACCCACCTCCTAAGGTTGTCATAGGAAGTAAATGAGATAATGGAGAGAAAATGCCTGACACATGGCAAGAGCTCAGTGTACGTTAGCTCTTTCCCCTTCCTCACTTCTCAGCCCCGGGGTCTGGCTAACAGCTGGGGGCATCTCCAAGCCCCTGTGTGAAGGGGAAGCCAATGGGTGGAGTAACAGGACAGTAACCAGATGGCCCAGATTTCCGGGGACAAGCTTCATTGTAAATATTCTGTTCTGTGATCAGATGATACATTAGACAATCTGGCCTGATTTTTTAGTTTGAAAAATATGGTCACTAGAGTTGATGATGACATAGCATGGATGTCTTATCTTGGACCAGCAGGCCTGAAATGGCAGGGCTTGTGTCCTGGTCAGGAAATGAAGTGTCCACACTGTGTGGTGGAATTGGGCAGTGATCTTATCGTGAGAAGGAGCAGCGGTAGAAGAAAATTCAGGCCTCTTTTCTCCAGCGCTGGGATCCAATGTGGGCCCCTTTTTCATGTACCTGGTCCCTGCTCTAGGGTGGATTAGGCTTGGGCTGAGGAAGGCAGGACGGTCCAATACAGAAGATTGAGTGCCCCTCACAGTCAGCTGGCGGCCTAGCCTCACTGGAGGGCAGGCCAGTGGGGAAGCGCCTCCCTCTGCCTCTGACTGTGTATCTGTCTTCTTTTCTAGGTCTCTCCCCATTTTGTGGCAAATATTGGGTAGATCCCCAGAGAAGTTATCATGTATACTGTCCAAGGAGGCCTTCAGACAAAAGAGCTGAAGTCTGGGAATCGGGGGAAGAGCCGGGCTGGGACTAGTCTCTGCTTATCAAAACTTTGCTTGTGTGATCTCAAGTAAATCACATCGTCTCTGAGGCTCAGTATTCCCGTGTGTCAGATGGCAGGTTGGGACTAAGCGGCCTCTAAAGGTACTTCCAGCTGGAAAGTTCCTTGATTTTAGCATATGTGTGTAGATATATCCCATGGAGTCTCTGCACATCCTTGTTTTCTCTGAACCGTCAACATATTTCTCTGTCTCTCTGTCCCTCTCCCTCCCCCTCCACTTTCTCTGCAGTTCCCTCTCCCTCTCTGGCTCTGTCCAGTCCCCACCCCCAACTTCCTCCCTGTCAGATGTTCTGTCCTGCCTTTTACCATTGCTGAGGATGCTGCTTTTCAGCAAGCAGCCATTTATCCCAGCTCTGGGTGTCCCAGGCCCCTCAGCCTGGCCACTCTGCCACAGGGGGCCCCCACACACACTTAGGGTACCAATCAAGCCAACTTTGGGCCTGAGGAAGGGGGCTGGGCAAGCCAAGAGGCAAGGCCTGGGCTGCCTACCATGGTCCTCTACTGCCACCTGTCGTTAGTCTGGAGAGACATCGCTCTGGGGGCTGTCTGGACCCACAGGGGCCACGAATGCTGCTCCTGCCAACAGGAATCCATTACGTGTAGTGTCCTGCCAGGCCTGATTTAAAGCTCATCCTGTAATCCGTCTTGCGCCCCCTCTGGGCCTGTCTCCGGTTTCCTTGCCTGTGAAATGGATGGAAGTTGTCTTCAGCTCTGGCAGAGAGGTGAGAAGTGGGGGCTCAAGGGACACCTGGCTTTGCATCCTGCCCCTGCCCTTGGCTTGGTGGGTGACCTGGGGTGAATCCTTCTTCTTCTTTGGAGCCTGTGGGGAGACACGGTTGAGAGGTAAGGGGCAAGGTGGATTCCTGTTTATTTCAGGCAAGCAGTACATGGCTGAGAAGCTGGAAATGGATATACCCCCTGTGCCTACAAACCTTTGGCCAGGCCACAGCTCCATCTTAGCAGCCATGCCTTTCCATTCATTCATCCACGCACTTACCCATTCATTCCACCGAGCAGCCCAGGGCTGTGGAAAACAGCACTTCACTGGGAATCAGGAGCCTTGCCTTTTTGGCTCAGCTCTGCCACTGGCTCCCTAACCTGAGGCAAGCCTGTGCCTCTGTTGGAGCCTTCATTCTCTTTCTGTGATACGAAGGGGTTGGGATAGACCAGGGGAAGTTCCCCATTCTGAAAGGATGATTCTCTGACTGCAAGTATCGTGCCAAACATGCCAGGTGCTGGAGCAGTTACAGGTTCCTTCTCAGACACCAGGGATATTCTGCCTCATACCCCGTGAACTCCTTCTATCCACCCCCTAGACCTCTAGCTGGTCTTCACAAAACCAACCAACAAGGGAGCCCTTATTGAGTTCCCCCTTCCTTCCCACAGGGCACTGTCAGGTCACGTGGCTGCTGGCACAGAGGACTAGACATTATCTAGCCCTGCCCACTTGCGTCCAAGAAGAGCAGCACTTCCTGGCACCAACAAGCCCTTTAGGCTTCCTCCTGGCGATGCCAGCCCCGGAGTCCCCGGAGGATGAATGAATGCGCTGGAACTGATCTGAGTCCAACCTCAGAGTCCAAATTCCTGCCTCTTCAGGTCTGAGGCCGTCAAAACTGCTGCTGCCCAGCAAATGATACCTGAAAACAAAGCCCTCTTGGGGTGCAGAGAAGCCCAGCCTGGGAGCTGGTGGCCTACTGGCCCAAGCTCTGCTCCCAGAAACACTTAGCTGAGGCAAGGGGCCCTGGGCCAGCTGTGGCTACTCAGATTGGCTGCATTGTCGTGAGCAATGCGCCGTGTGTGGAATTACAGCCAGGTAGCAGCCTCTCAAGAGGAGCTGCCTACTGGTGTCTGAGAGCTGTTCTTCATCTCCCCACCCCTGCAAGCCTCTCACCCCCTCCCAGCCGCCCATGAGGGAGGTCCTGCCCACATCTGCTGCTGGCCGTCACATCTGCAATGGATTACAGGGCTGGCCCCGGCTCAGGCTCATCCCAGATGTGGATTCCCCTGGAATGTGCCTTCTCTCTAATTGTCCACCCTCTGAAGGGTCCCTGCCCCCTCCTCTTTGTCCGCCCCTGCTGCACCCCAGCTAGCGTGCTGAGGCCTTCCTCCTTTCCCACAGCTTGCACCGGAACAGCCACAGCCGGGACCAGGGCCAGCCTGGTGGGGGGCCGCACTCTCCTCCAGCCTGGTGGGGGGGACTGGGGAGCCGGAGGTCTCAGCCCATCCCCCCTCTTTTTTCCTGGGGCCAGGCACTGGGGGGCAGAGGGGGGAATCTCTGGAAAACTCACTAGAGGTGAAAGAATTTGGTTTTGCAGTGCAGGCTCCCCTAATCCCTGGCCCTTCCTGGGAATGCCATTAACCTCCCCAGCCCCACTGATGGAAAGAACAGCTCTTCCCTGGGCCAGGCCAGCTCCTCAGGGGCTCCCAAATGACAGCCTGACTGGGCAAAGTGGCTCCCCCGGGTTCCAGCCGGCATCTTCATGCCCCGGCAGTTGCAACAGCCTCCCAAGTGGTGGCATTGGCTCCAGTCTCTCTCACTTTAGGCAATCCCTCACAGAGCCTCTGGAGATTTTTTTTTTTTTTTTTTTGAGGTACGCGGGCCTCTCACTGTTGTGGCCTCTCCCGTTGCGGAGAACAGGCTGCGGACACGCAGGCTCAGCGGCCATGGCTCACGGGCCCAGCCGCTCCGCGGCATGTGGGATTCTCCCGGACCGGGGCACGAACCCGCGTCCCCTGCATCGGCAGGCGGACTCTCAACCACTGCGCCACCAGGGAAGCCCCCTCTGGAGATATTTTTAAGGCACAAATCTCAGCCCAGACTTTGGCTTTGAAATCCACCTCTGCCACAAACTGGCCGTGTGGTCCTGGGTAAGTGACTTCACCTCTCTGAGCCGCAAAAATCCTCCTGTGTGAAGTGAAGATACTACCATCATTCCTTTCAGCTGACATTTATTGAGTGCTTACTATGGGCCAGGCTCTGTTTTAAGCAAGTTACATGTCTTACCTCAGAAAAAGGTGCCGTTATTGCCTCTGTTTTTACAGATGAAACTGAGCCGTTGAAAAGTTGCATAACAGGCCCAAGGTCACACAGCTAGTAAGTGCTGGAGGCAGGATTTGAACCAGGCTGGCTCACACCTGAGCCTATAGACAAGAATGATTCCATTAACAGAACCTAATGTAACCTGTATTATTATTAAAAATCATCATCTGATTATCTCCCTGCTTAAAAACCAATAGGTCCCCAATACTTACTAAATAAAGCTCAAATTCCCAACCTGGCCTTTAAGGTCCTTCAGAATCTAGTCCCAGTCCAATATTTTACCTTTACTCTGGCCCCTTTCCTCTAGCTCTTTTAGACCACATTTACCATTTCCTCTCTTTTACACTCACTGCTCTATGCCTGTGTACTTTGCAGTTCTCTGTGCATGAAATCCCTTTCTCTGTACACCTGCTGTTCTTCTACTCATTCTTCAACGTGAAGGCCAACTGTCAGCACCCCTGAAAAGCCTTTCCAGACAACTGATTCCTCCTACGCGCACCCATAGCATTTTGTCCATGTATCTATTACCATGCTTTTGCACTGTATTCTAAGGGGAAAGTCTTGTCTCCTTTCTGGGCTTCGATATCCCTGGTGGCTAGCGTCTTCCAGACTTGCCTTCCAACAACCTTGAAGATCAGTGCTTGAGTAAGCTCTAGACTGGATATGATGCCAGCCAACAGCTTGGAGAGGTTATATGGAGGCAAAGAGAAGCGATGGCTTGGGAAGGAGGGACGAGATCTGGAGTCCTGACACCACTTCTCGCTTTCTCCCTGCCAAGCCTCTGACCTTCTCCTTCACAACCCTCGTGAAAATCTACTTCCTCCAAACAGTCTTTCCTGACCAGTTCCAGAAACTGCTCACCCTTCCACAACACCCCAACCTGGGAATGACTGCCTCCAATAAACCTACCCTCGGGCAGTTCAACCACGGTGGTTTGTTTAGCTGAAGGGTCCCCTAGCCTGGGATCTTTGTCTGCGCATCTATGTGTCTGGATGTCTGTCCATATTTCTGTGAGGATTGGTGTCCTCCATTTGGAGGGCCTGTGTCCAGAAAACTGATCCAGGCCAGAAGCCCAAGTTGAGAGCCTAAGCCTCAGGATCCCAGTCCGTCCTTCTCCCAGACATGAGCAGAGAAAGAACCAGGGCACCGCAGATCTGGGAGGGCCTTTAGAGCTCATCTGGTCCACTGCCACCCACTTGTCCCCTAGTGGTACAGATGAAGAGCTGCTACTTGAATGTGTTCAAGGTCCCACAGCTAATCAGAGACCAAGCTGGGAGTAGTGCTCTCTTCATGGCACCAGCAAATCCTCAGTTCCCAGCCCCCAACCCCTTAGTTCAGGATCAAAGCCTGAGCTGCTTCCATTGGAGTTAGGAATGGGGCTGAAAATCCCAATCCAGCCAAGGCTTTCTGGGCCCCTTCAAATGCTGTTCTTCTAGGAGGTCTTCCCAAATTAGCCCTGCCCCATTCTGACCACCTCCCTACTGCCACCTCTTCATCAGGGATGCCTTCACAACACACTAGGCTGATGAAGGTAGCCCTGCTCTCCCTCTACCACATGGTGTGGCATGTGCCCTTCCTATGATCTGTGTCCCCTCTTAAAACAACTGACTGACTGACAGACAGATGGACAGATTGACTGGTTGATTGCCTAGCTGGCCAGGGCCGGTTGACAGACAGATGGGCTGTCTGGTTGTCTAATTGACTGACAGACTGTCTTGCTGGTTAATAGAGACGGACAGTTGATTGACAGGCTGACTGACAGACAGATGAACTGACTATCAAAAGACCCCAGAGGGTCCAAGGAAACCGGCACACCAAGCAGAGGGACAACACATACTGAGAATCCCTCCACGAGCTTTTGTCAAGACACCTCCAGCAGCCTGTCACCAATGAGACACAATGAGACAGTGGGAAGTGGACAGGGGGAAGGGGGAGAAGGGCTAATGGAAACCAGATGTGTTGCTGACCTGCCTCGGTGAGGTGACCCAGGCAGGAGACTGACCTGGCTCCTGGCACCAGTATGGTCCTGGTGGGCACCTTGGGAAAGGCAGGAAGGAGCCAAGAGGGCTGGGCCTGTGGGCCCCTGCCCCTGAGTGTGTGGAACCTCATCTGGGCTTGCAGGAAGAGGAGCTGCATCCTTCTCCCTGTTATAGCCTCCGTCTAGTTGACATTTAAAACTAATAGACCCCGTCCGGCATTTTCCAAAGAGCGGGGACCTCAGTAGGCTCACAGGATTTTGAGCTGGTTGCTATTAAGCTCTTTGCAGTTGGAAGGCACTCCATTTCCCATTCAAACCCTCATCATTTTGCTGACAAGTGGAAGTGTGTTGGGGGCCGCTCTGTCACGGTTTTCAAGCTTGGTCATTCCATCTCCTCTGTGTCCACCACTGCTCTCTTCCTGCGTTCCTGGAAGGGGCAGGTGTACACTGGACGCGAGATGGAGTTTCTTTCCTTCCCTCCTTTTATTTTATTTTATTTTATTTTATTTTATTTTATTTTTTTGCGGTATGTGGGCCTCTCACTGTTGTGGCCTCTCCCGTTGCGGAGCACAGGCTCCGGACACGCAGGCTCAGTGGCCATGGCTCACGGGCCTAGCCGCTCCGTGGCATGTGGGATCTTCCCGGACCGGGGCACGAACCCACGTCCCCTGAATCGGCAGGCGGACTCTCAACCACTGCGCCACCAGGGAAGCCCTCCTTCCCTCCTTTTGAGCCTTACCTAAAGAAGCCCTCGGACAAAGCCTCAGGCCCACAGAGGAAGAAAGTGGGAACCTCACTCCCCTCCACAGTCTGGCAAAGAGGAACAAGCTGGGCCTGCAAGAGAGGGGCCCCTGGGATCTGGGAGTCCAAGAGAGGGAGGAAATCCCGCTTCCAGACTGCTGGTTCCGTGGTCAGTCACACATAATTGCAGTCATAACAAACACATTTGAAGCTCACAGGCCTGTGCAAAACAATGTGATTAATAAGAGAAGACATAAAGCAAATTAGCATGCCAGACAAGCAAATTGTTTTCAGGGTGATGGAGCCAACCAGAGGCCAGGCCGCCCTGCTGGCCGCCTCACTCCCCAGCCTCCTCCTGCCCTATCAACTTCTGGTCTTTCCCACTTACTTCCTCCTGGCAAGGGCCAGCTCTTACCCACATTCTAGGCAGAAGGAGGGGTAACAAGGGAGGGGACAAGGCCATAGGCAGTTTGCAGTGAAGACAATTGAAAGGGTGTGGACTGGGAGTCAACAGACATGAGTTCCAGTCCTGGCTCTGCTGTGAGTCAGTTCTTTGGTGCTGGTGGTTTAACAGGACACTCATTTCAGCTCAACATGAGGAAGAACTTTCTGGAAGTCTGAACTGACCAAGGGGGAAATTGAACTCTTATACTAGCGGTGTGCAAATAGAACATGGGCTTAGTTCATCCATTGGCATGTTGTTGAAACAACACGTTGAATGCTTACTTGCCACTCTGTGGTTCAAATCACTTGACTGCTCTGAATCTTGAGTTCCTCATCTGGGAGGAAGGAATAATGGAAAGCCCTGTCGAGCTCCCTCACAATGGTATCGTAAAGCCTGAAAGAGATGCTGTGTGCAAGAGTCCTATGGGAAGGACTAGAGAACATTTAAGGGATGATTTTGGGTGTCACTGCTTTCCGACCTCCAGCGTGGCCTGTGCTGCTGGGAGAGCAGGCAGCCTCCCAGTGCATCCCTTCAGCTTCTGCCGAATCTTCCCAGCTCCTACGACCCAAATGAGATCCCACCTCATCACTTCCCTGACCTTACCAGCCTCCTGACCTCTCTGTTCTGAGCTGGCACAGACGGTGACATTTGTAGAATTCACTAGATATTTAGTCACCTGCTGTTTCTCTAACATCACCTTGAACTGTTCCTAAAGGCTTTCATGGTCCTTGTCTCTCTCCTCATCCACACCATATTTAGTTCTTCGTCACACATTTTGTTTCCAAAAGCATTAAAAGCAGAAGCTATACTGCAAGCTCCATGAGGGCCAGAACTGGATCTCACGCATCCTGAGAAGACTAGGCATCGGATCAGAGTTATGGATTACACATACCACAAATAGTCCCAGCTAGCTTCCTCATATGGGAAGGATACAGCTCAGAGAATCATCTAGACGACTGAGATCTAATCATTGAACAAGAAAGATGAGGTCCAGCCAAGATCTCTCCCTGGGAGCAGACTGCTACGTGCTGTCACTAACACTCCACCTCTGGACACTCATCCCTGTGCCAGCAGATTCTCAGTTCTGCTGTAATCAACACAAATAATCTCTTGCCGTTGGTAGAATTATCTGACTGGCCGTGTTTAGGTCACGTGACTGTGCCTATATCTGTGAGGGAGCTGGAAAGGGAACTCTCTTTGGCTTCTGGACTGCTTCCCAACTATCTCGACAGTACTCCCCCCACCCCCGCCCCACCCCTGCCAAACAGGCAGGATGTTTAGAAACTGGTCAGTCACCACAGCCCACTCCTGCCTAGTGCCACAGCAGTTATTCAATAGTTGTGGGCTGGAGTCAGTTTAGGTGTTTACAGAGATTTTTCAGAGTCCTCTCAGCCTCTAGTCTGTCTACACTACTGTTACATGCCACACTGCTGTGGTGAGCCCCTCAAACTTGCTTCACAGTGAGGCATCTCAGAGAAACCCCTAAGTGGGGCACTGGAACGTATCATCCCTGCTCAGCCTCAGTTCGTAATGACCTACCTTCACCCAGGCCTCATACCCTACCTTGTCCTACCTTCAACTCTCCAAGCTAAAGTCTTCATTGTTTACCTGTTTCCAACTTCACCTCATCTTTTGGCTCTAATACTTTTTCTTATTTTCCAACCTGTGACCTCTCAACAATCCTGACTCTATCCCAGCAACATTGTTGCAGGCTGCCTTTGGTAACATCCCATGTCACACACACCAGATCAAGGGAGCCTCCAACTCCAGTAGCACGGCTCCATCCCTGACATGAACCAGCCTCTCCCCCAGAGTATATTCCTACTTCCACTACCAGAGCACCAGACCTGTTAGGAAGGACATATGGTGGAGGAGGGGATGTTGGGTAGATGGCCAACAGTGGCCACTCTACTTGGGTCAGATACTGCCCATGAAATGATTGTCATGGCTCTGTCTTTATTTTCACCTTTATCTGCAGCCTCACTGCCTTGGGGAATAGGGCCTGAATTTGCTGGAAACCTATTCCAGAGTGTCTTGGATAATTCACACAGGAGTGAGTCCTGTGCTACCCAGCCTGAGGCCTCTTCAGATTGGCTGGGAGCTTTCTCCCCATCTAAGGTAAGGCTTGGGGGGTTTCTAACCCTCACTGTTCTTCATGTAGCTGCCAACAGTTCCATACTCCTCCCTATAGCTACTTCTGCATCAACCACCAAAACTTGAGTTTGGGCCGAAAAAGTAGGCTCAGTTGCTCCAGCCTACATCTAATCACTCATAATAACCTCTACTTCAGTCTCACAAGGTCAAGTAATTGTATTGACAGGAATAATTCCAGTGGCTTGTGAGACAGCCAGCTGTCCATCAAAGATTTGCGCTTCCCTTCCACAGTATAAAGTTTTTGCTGGGAACCAACTGCCCAGCCAGGGACTACATGGATCTCTGAATGACAACAGGGAGAAGAGCACCCCTACCTCTGCAGACCGCATTGGACTGATGTGAGCTAGCAGTACACTTCCATTATGTTAAGCCTCTGAGATTTCAGAGTTGGTGTTGCCATGGTCAAATACCTTAAGCCAGTTGTGCAGCCCCAAGATTATCTCCTGAAGACTGGCTTTGAGAGGCTCTGGTCAGCAGTTTTGATCCATGCTTGATTCTTCGCAGGGCTTTTAGGCTCCCTTTCCTACTGCCTTATATAAATAGGAGTTTAATCTTGTCCAAAAAATAGAACTTTGGATCCTCTTTGGCCAAGAACTTGACATGTGCTTCCCCAGCACTTTCTCTTTTCCAAAGGATTTACACTAAAATCAACCACCAACCATGGCTGAAGGATTTCGTACTTTCAATCCATGTACTCTCATAAGGATGAGACCCTGTAAGCTTTCTAATGTGCCTCCTTGGCATAGTCTTCAAGATATCTCTTTTTAAATTAAATTAAATTTAATTTTTTTTATTGAAGTATAGTTGATTTACAATGTTTCAGGTGTATACTTGGCATTTTCACTGCCATGGGCCCAGGTTTGATCCCTGGTCAGGGAACCAAGATCCCACAAGCTGCAGTGCAACCACAATAAGTAAATACAATGTTTCAGGTGTATAGCAAAGTGATTCAGTTATACGTGTGTGTATATATATATTCGTTTTCATATTCTTTTCCATTATAGGTTATTACAAGATATTGAATATAGTTCCCTGTGCTATATAGTAGGTCTTTGTTGTATATCTATTTTATATATAGTAGTGTGTATCAGTTAATTCCAAATTCCTAATTCATCCCACCCCCCCCCCTTTCCCCTTTGGTAACCATAAGTTTGTTTTCTATGTCTGTGAGTCTGTTTCTGTTTTACAAATAAGTTCATTTGTATCATTTTTAAAGATTCCACATATAAATGATATCATATGATATTTGTCTTTCTCTGTACAAGACATTTCTTTTTTATTTTTTTATTTATTTTTATTTTTTTTTTGCGGTATGTGGGCCTCTCACGGTTGTGGCCTCTCCTGTTGCGGAGCACGGGCTCCGGACACGCAGGCTCAGCGGCCATGGCTCACGGGCCCAGCCACTCCACGGCACATGGGATCCCCCCGGACCGGGGCATGAACCTGCGTCCCCTGCATCGGCAGGCGGACTCTCAACCACTGCGCCACCAGGGAAGCCCCAAGACATTTCTTTTTAAAAATATGAATTCTCTAGCACGTCTAAGCCACTCCTCAAAACTCTTTCCTCATGAGGTGGTCTGCTGCCCCCTGCCCCCTACAGCACACCCACCCCACAAAAGGCCAACCAACTTCAGAGCTTTTGGTACCTGGTAGTATCCACCACAGGCTGCATCCCTTGCTCTATCATCTATCTCAGGCCCCTGTATCCTACTGGCTCCAATGTCTGCTTGGCTCTTCCAATCAATTGTACCATATTACTCGAGGAATATGGAGGGACTCATCTCTCCAGAAGTAAACCGATTGCCTCTAAAAATTGTGTCTATGTCCGACGTCCTGAGGGAAATCTTAGGCTTGAACCAGCCTAGAAAACTTCCCAACACAAATAGACTCCCAGATCCTTAGTGAAGCACCCATTCCCAAATGTGACCCTCCTTCAAAGATTTTAGTGCCAAGGTCACAGCTGTCTCCACCACATCCCTCTCCTACTGGAAGGGGCTCCCCAGCACCATTCCTACCTGGTCTGGGTCCACTTTGTCTCCTCAGCCCCCAGACCATTCTACTAACGATTTAGGGGCCACTCCTGGATTCAGTTCTTCAGTATGCTTTGTTTTGGGGGGCAGCTAGACTCTGTGTCACACTTCAACAATCCTGGACGGGGCCCATCCCCTGACTCAGTGACACACACCATGTAACCCCATTATTATACTCTTTAACATCAGAAGAGTGGGCTAGTATAGCCCTTTAATGGGGGTGGAGTCTTACTATTACCTGCTCCATCACATTCACAGGATCCAGAACAATGTGAAAAATAGGTCTTTACTCACAGCTCTGTTGCCTATTGCAATCTGGAGAGTCCCCCCTCCTCCCTGCTCTGGGATTAGCTCCTCCGTTTGAATCAATGGCCTCAGCAGGCCTTTGTTCTCCCCTTTCAGGGCCACCCACAGAGTTGCCCTCTCTTGGTGTCTCAAGGAACCTCTTCTGGGACCCCCGCTCTTCCCACCCCCCAACCCAGGCTCCTTGGCCTTTTTAACTCCCTGTCCTCTCAAGACCCCATCTCTTCTCCTCCTTTGCCTTAGGCTTGGGGTGTCACCCATACTGTTGTATCTAGCTTGCCCCTGAGTGGAGCTAGAAAGGGCTTTGGGCCCTTGCAGGTAGGAAGGGAAATGAAGGAAAGCATTCCTCACTGGTCCAGCTTCAGGGTCAAGAAATTACAAGACAATCGGGCCTTTCACACTGATAAGAGTGACCGCCTCTTAGCTTGCCCTCTGTGTGTAATGCTGCTAAAAGAATCTTGTATTGATCTTCTCCCCCTTGGGTTGCATCACAAAATGTCCCCTCTGGTTATCCCAGCCTGGTATGTTCAGGGCCCAGGAAGGGTGCAGGGAGAAAAATTCCTCCTGGCCGCATTGAACAACTTCATTCATGGCATATTACTATGGGTTTCTCCTCAACTTCTTCAGACTTCAACTCTGTCCCATCACCCTGATTTATTCCATTCAATCATTCATTCATTTAGTTCTCAAAACTCATCGTGCCAGGTCCTAAGCCAGGTGCTGAGGTTACAGAGGCAAATAGAACAGAGCTCTCAGACCTGTGGGAGAGACATACAATGGAAACGGACAAGTACAATATTCCTCAATTGGTGTAATGATAGAAGGAAGCAAAGAGGAGTGGGGACATGGAGAAGGATCCCCTTGAGCAGACTGGCAGACAGAAAACTTCCCAGAAGAGGGGTGTCCCTGAGCTGAGGCCATCCGGGCAGAGGTAACAGCTAGGGCAAAAATGGGGGTGAGGCGGGGTGAGAGCAGCGTGCCACAGCCAAGCAGCTCTGCGTAGTGTAGTGTTCTGGAACATAAAGTGCCGGGGAGGGGGGTATGGCAAGAGATGAGGCTGGGAATACTGACAGGAAGCAGGATCAGGAAAATCTTGGGACCAAACTAAGGAAGCTGGAATTTCACCTGCTTCCTATAGCCCCAGGGCAGTGGTCAAATATTGAACAAAGGGCACACTGTCCAACCAGTCAGAATGAGGCAATGACCAATCAGAACAGGGGCTGGCTGTAAACTGAACCAATGACTGGTGAGAGGAGGAGTCTCACCAAAGCTTTTGCTCCACTTTTGACCCCAAGATTTGCCTAACTCTGTGGTGGGGGAAAATATCTGGTAATAACTGAGATTAAATTTCCCAAGAGTCCAGGAGGTGAGAATAAAAGTCAGATTTGGGTTGATTTAATGAAAATAAAGAATTGGCTATATCTTGCACACCTGTGCTTGCCAATATAACAGAATAAGGCAGCTACTAAAAAGAGTTATCCTGGGCCTGGAGTCCTCAGGTGCTCACCTGTGGGTGTGGGGGAGGGGCAGGGGACAAAAGACAGAATTTCTCTGGGTTTGCCTAGTGAAGTTAGCTTGAGGTGGGCTAAAACCTCTGGAGACACCCCCTACCGCTAGTACATCACTCAATTAAATAATTGGGTGCCCTCTGGTGGGCTGCCGGGCCCCCAGGGATGAGGAAAACTAAAATCCGCAGACCGGTGTGCTTGTTGCTAGGTGATGCTCTGGGCTAGAGGACTGGCATGTGATATCCCTCTGAGTTCCCTCTGAGCTCTGACCCACTGCAGCTGGCTTCACAACGGAGCCAGGTGGGATGGGCCAGTGGCAGAGGCAGACAGTCATAATTATAGCAGATATGGGCTATGGAATGGGCTGCTCTGAGTCAATAATCTGTGGGAAGGTGGGTGGGTCGCTGGTCCTCCTTGTGGGTAGTGGAATCCCTGAGGTTGCCTCCGGTGTCCTGTTACACCCTCTGGCTGTCTTCACACTTGGACTTAGTGAGCAGTACAAAAGGGCATTTGCACCTTTTTTGAAGCTCCTTCCCAAATGGGGCCACCATGTAGGTGGTACCCTATCAGAGATGTAGATGTTAGAGAAGTGGCTGAGAGCAAAAGGGCTTTGAGTCCAGACCGCCAGAATTAGAACCTAGTTCTATGGCTTCCTTAGCTCTGCAAACTTGGGTGAGGTGCTTAACCTCTCTGTGTCTCAGATTCCTTGTCTGCAAAATGGGGCCACCTATTTAGGGTGATGTTGTGGAGGATTAGATGAGATAATAGGCATAAGAACTTAGTACGGTGGCTGGTACATAGTAAGCACCCAATCAGTAGTAGCTGCTGTTACAAGGGAGCCTGTAGTGGGGAACGGAAGGACCATTTTTTCAGAGAGATTGTCTGGCAAGTGTGGCATAATGGCCTGAGGGGAATGGGTCAGGGTTCTTTGTGTGGCCTCTGTCCCTGCAGGAATTTGGGGCTTGGGGCTATCTGTAGTGGTCCCTCTGGTTGCCCAGGCACAGCTTTGTTCTTTTCCTTGGCCTCATGCCTGTGATAAGAGAGTGCCATGCTATAGGCATCTTGCCTGATGTCCTGACAAGCCAGGATGAACAGACCTCAGGCATCCACCAAGCTGGTGTGGTGGCATGGGTGGAGGTGCTGGCTACAGTCTTGCCAGGGGCCATGCAGTGGTGTTCGGGTGATGCCTAAGACCCCTTCTGCCTTCAGTCACTTCTAGGACTGTGGTGGCTGGTCCTGGAACTCTGTCAGTGCCCAGTGAGAATAGGGGCTGGCCTGCATCTGGGGCTGGGAGGCTTGTAAACTACAGGCAGGCCCCAGCCCAGTGACGTTTCTCAGGTCCTGAAATGGGAAGTCACTGGAGGGCTCTGTGCTCCCAGGCTGATGGTTGTCAGTCAGCAGTTCTGGCTTCCCCTCATCGTTAGAATCTGATGGTAGAATCCCTGGGAATGCAGGACTGCTCTTGGGCAGTCCACAACTGCTCTGGGCTGTGCTAGTTACTGCTCAAGTCCACAGACTTCCAAAGCCGTGCCAAGGTGGCCTTCTCAGTCATGAACTCTTCCCTCTGCTGAGTCATCAGAACAGTAGCCCTAATGACAGCAGTGCATTTATGGAGCACATCCTGGGGAGGCAGAACAGCCTTGTGAAGAGGGTGAGCTTTAGAGTTAGCTAGACCTGGATTCCAATCCAGATACTGACAATCTTTTTAACATCTTTATTGAGATATAATTCACATACCATGCAATTCATCTGTTAAAATATACAATGAAATATTTTTTAGTCTGTATGTAGAATTGTGCAACAAACAATTTTAGAACATTTTTATCACTTCAAAAAGAAACTCCATACCTATAAGCAACCAGTCCTCATTCCCCAACCCCTGTGAAAGAACACCAGACCAGACAGTAGTTAAAGTGGTAAAAACAGATTTTATTCAGGAATTATTGCAATAAGGGAAACCAGATCTCAGTATAGAACTGGGCTCAATTCCAAATATAGCAAGGACAAGTGGGGGTTTATAGCCAAGGAACAAGTTGCAGAGGGGGGCTGATGAATGGAAAATTACTAAAAGGAGATGTCAGGGATAAGAGGATTCTTGCTAAACTGATCTAACAGGATTCTTGTTGAAGGCAGGCAAGGGTAATCAGATATCACCTGGGGGATAATGGGAGCTGAGGAATTTGATATCGAGGGTGATCAGATTTTGAGAGTGGGGGATTCTTGCTAAAACTGAGCTATGCAGGCCTGAGAGCAAGGCCCAAGGATAAGATCTAGTCAAGAAAAGGGCTTAAAGGAGCCTGACTAAAGTGTGGTCAAGGAGAAAGTCCTTGTCACCCCTCCAGCTCCTGGCAACCACCTATCTGTGTTCTGTCTCTATAGATTTGCCTATTCCGGAAATTTCATATAGATGGAATCATACAATATGTGGCCTTTTATGTCTGGCTTCTTTCACTTAGCTTAATGTTTACCAGGTTCATCCATGTTGTAGCATCTATCAGTATTTTATTTCTTTTGATCGCAAAATAATATTCTATTATATGGATATTCTATATTTTATGTATCTATTCAACAGTTATTGGGCATTTTGATTGTTTCCACTTTTGTCTATTACAAATACTGCTGTATGAACATTTGTGTACAATTTTTCTGTGGACATGTTTTCATTTGCTAGGAATGGAATTGCTGGGTTATATAGTATGGAATTCCTGAGTTATATGGTAATTTAAACTATTTGAGAGACCACCAGACTGTTTCCCACAGTGGTGGCACCATTTTACATTCCAACCAGCAGTGGACGAGGATTCCAATTTCTCCACATCTTCACCGACACTTGTTATTATTTGTCTTTTTGATTATAGCAATCCTAGTGGGTATGAAGTGGTATCTCATTGTGCTTTATTTATTTTTTTTTTTTGCAGTACGCGGGCCTCTCACTGCTCTGGCCTCTCACTGCTCTGGCCTCTCCCGTTGAGGAGCACAGGCTCCAGACACGCAGGCCCAGTGGCCATGGCTCACGGGCCCAGTCGCTCCGCGGCATGTGGGATCTTCCCGGGCCGGGGCACGAACCCGCATCCCCTGCATCGGCAGGCGGACTCTCAACCACTGCGCCACCAGGGAAGCCCTCTCATTGTGCTTTTGATTTTCATTTCCATAATGGCTAACATGTTGAACATCTTTTCATGTGCTTATTGACCATTTGTGACTCTTCTTTGGAGAAATGTTTATTCAATTCCTTTGCCAAATTTTTAATTGGGTTATTTAATTTTTTATTATTATGTTGTAAGAGTTCATTATATATTCTAGATACAAATCCCTTATCAGATTTGCAAATATTTTCTCCCATTCTGTGTGCTATCCTTTCACTTTCTTGCTGTTACACTTTGAATCAAAACAGTTTTTAATTTTTATGAAGTCCAACCTATCTATGTTTTATTTTGTCACTTGTGCTTTTGGTATCATATCTAAGGCTATGGAGATTAACTCTTAGGTTTTCTTCTACCAGTTTTATACTTTTTGCTTTTACATTCAGGTCTATGATGCATTTGGAGTTAATTTGTGCATATGTTGTGAGGTAGGGATTCAACTTCATTCTTTTGCATGTGGATTTCCAGTTGTTCCAGCGTTATTTGTTAGAAACTTTCTTTCCCCCATTGAATAGCCTTGGCACTCTTGTTGAAAATTGATTGACCATAAATGCAAGGGTTTATTTCTGGACTCTCATTCTATCCCATTGATCTCAATGTCTATTCTTATGTTTGTATAACACTGCCATGATTATTGTAGCTTTGTTATAAGTTTTGAAATCAGGAAGTGTGAGTCCTCCAACTTTTTTCTTCTCATTTAAGATTGTTTTCACTGTTCTGGGTCCCTTGCATTTCCATATGATTGTAAGGGTGAGCTTGTTTCATTCTGCAAAAAATATATATATAGTTGAGATTTTGGTAGGGATTGGGATTAATTTGGAAATATTGTTATCATAATATTAAGATTTCCAATTCTTGAACATGGGATGTCATTCCATTTATTTAGGTCTTCTTCCATTCGTTTCCACAATGTTTTACAGTTTTCAGCGTACAAGTCTTATACTTCTTTTGTTAAATTTATACCTAAGTATTTATACTGTTGTTATCAGAATTTTCTTAATTTCACTTCAGATTACAATTGTATAGAAATACAATTAATTTTTGTATATTGACCTTGTATCCTGCAACATTGCCGAACTTGTTTGTTAACTCTGATAGGCTTGTGTGTCTGTCTGTCTGTCTGTGTGTGTGTGTATTTCATAAGATTTCTTATAAACAAGGTCATGTCATCTGTAAATAAAGATTGTTTTACTTCATTTTTCTAATTTGGATGCCTTTTATTTTATTTTATTGGATTATTTCCCTGGCTTCAACTTCCAGTACAATGTTGAACAGAAGTGGTGAAAGTAGACATCCTTGTTTTGTTCCTGATCTTAGGAGAAGATCTTTTGATGTGGGTTTTTCATATATACCCTTTATCAGGTTGAGGAAGTTCCCTCCTATTCCTAGTTTGTTTCATGGTTTTATCATGAAAGGGTGTTGGATTTTTGTCAAATGCTATTCCTGCATCTATGTAATAATCATGTGAATTCTTCTTCTTTATTATATTTATATGGTATATTACATTGATCAGTTTTCATGTGTTGAACCAACCTTGAACTCTTGACATAAGTCCCACTGGGTCATTGTGGATAGTCCATTTTAAATTCTGCCAAATTAGATTCGTTATTATTTTGTTGAAAATTTTTATAATTATATTCATTGAAAGATATTGGTCTGTAGTATTCTTTTGTTCTAATGCCTTTGTCTGGCTTTGTTATCAAGGCAATACTGTTGTCATAGAATGAGTTGGGAAGTGTTCTGTATTCTATTTTTTGGAAAAGTTTGCAAAGGATTGATGTTATTTCTTCTTTAGACATGTGGTAGAATTCAGCAGTGAAGCCATCTGGGCCTAGGCTTTTCTTTGTGGGTAGTTGTTGTTGTTATTGTTATTAATTCATTCTCTTTACTTGTTATAGCTCTGTTCAGATTATCAACTTCTTCCTAGGTCTATTTTGGTAGTTTGTATCTTTCTAGGAATTTGTCCATTTCATCTAAGTTGTCTTATTTGTTGGCATACAGTTATCTGTAGTATTTCCTTATAATTCTTGTATATCTAAAAGGTCAGTGATTTCCCCTCTTTCTTTCATGATTTTAGTAATTTGAGTCCTCTCTGCTTATTTTTTAATCAACCTAGCCAAAAGTTTGTCAATTTTATTTATCTTTTCAAAGAACCAACTTTTGGTTTCATTGCTTTCCACTATAGTTTTTCTACTTTCTGTTTTATTTATTTCCATTCTAATCTTTATTATTCCCTTCCTTCTCCTTGTTTTAGGTTTAGTTTGCTCTTCTTTTTCCCATCCAAACACTGCCAATTTTCTTGCTGTGTCATCCTGGGTAAGTCATTTTATCTCTCAGAGCCTTAGTTCCTCATTTGTAAAATGCTAGAGCCTACCACAGAGGATTGTTGGAAGGATGAAATGAGATAATGCAAACAAGGTGCTTAGTACTGAGCCTGGCACAAAGTCAGTGTCTAATAAGTGGTAGTTTCTGTTACTTGTTTTGTGCCAGGTCCTGTACTTGGCACTTTATCTATGTAACACTGCAATTATGATCCATCATGGCTTGCAAGAGCAGAATTAATTATAGGATTAAAAAAGAAATCTTTTACTTATGGCCAACCCAAACACATTTGAAATCTAGAAAATGATGTAAACCATTTCTCCACTGTTGCCAATTAATGCTCATTTAGTCCATAGAGTTTGCCTCAGGTGGGTGCCTGGAAGGCTTTCGTCCCTTGGTGCCTCTCTTTCTTTCCTCTGTTACTCCTTTTCCCCCACTTCCACCCCCATGGCCTGGCCCTATTCTGCTACCAATTGTTGTGGTCAAAGATGGCAAGATCTATTGCCTCCTTGTGGCCAAGTTCAGCAGGAAAGCCTCTTGGCTCTGGGAGAAGAGGGGAACTTCTCATTCTTCATATGAAGTACCTCCAGACCAACAAGTCTCTCTATTGCTGTCCATTCCCTCTCCTGTAAAAATGTCAATACATTATTGTGATAAATGGCCTCCTCCTCATCTGAGATGAAGATGGGGAGGAATAGTTGGTGACATATGATGTGAAAAGACCCCCTCTTTTCTCACCAGGAGTAAGGATGATGAGGAACAAGCATCTTAGTGGAACACTTTGCACCCTTGCAAAGAAGAGTACTGCCACCTGCTTCAGTGAGTTAGGAGAGTCTGGGGCAGGGGTGGGCATCAGGAGTCTCTGCACACCAGGCAGCAGCTAGTCACATGAGATGGATCTTGGGCATTCTCAGCTAACTTCAGGTTAGTCATCATGTTGGATTTCCCAACATTGCTCCGAGGAGAACTATCCCTGGATTCTCCAGTTAGACACAAACACCATCCTCTTCTGAAGAATGCTAGCTACATTCTTGCCATAGAAACATCTTCCAGTTCCAAAGGCTCATACTCTGAGGTGACTGGACAATGTTTTGTGGGAGGAGGCTTGCTAATCCCTGGTGCTTTGGAAAGAGTTGCCCACTCTTATCAAAGCCTGAAGATCTTCCTCAAAATTTGTCACACACACCCCCACTATCTATCCCCATGTTCTGTTTTTTTGAGCGGCTTTGAGAATAAACAGCTAATCTGATCATCACCATTATTGCTCTGAGTTGGGAGTATCCCCTATCCTAACTACTTCTTTGATGGGTAAAGCTTGTTATGATGCATTATGTCAGTGATTCTCAAAGTGTGTCCCTAGGCCAGCAGCATCAGCATTCACCTGGAAACTTGCTGGAAATTCAAATTATTGGCCTCACCCCAGTCCTACTCAATCAGAAATTCTGGAGTGGGCCTTAGCCATCTGTGTTTACAATTCCTCCAAGCAATGCTGATGCCACTTGAGTTTTGAAAATCATTGCATAATGAGTACAGCTTCCGTTCCCCCTTCCAGCTGCACTTTGTAAAGTGGTAAGCATTCTAACCAGTTCACTACTCAATACAGAATTGCTGTCCAGCAATACACTAGCTTTCACATGTTG
Organism: Pseudorca crassidens; assembly: GCF_039906515.1. Lineage (NCBI taxonomy): Eukaryota > Metazoa > Chordata > Mammalia > Artiodactyla > Delphinidae > Pseudorca > Pseudorca crassidens. The sequence continues at coordinate 74,032,292 of NC_090317.1, read as the reverse complement.
TAGCAAAACCTGATCTCTGAACAGTCATTTGGGTGCCTTACACAAGTGTCACAGTGTTTTTCCTTTATGTCTGGGGTAATGTGTTGCCACCATCACCTGCCCATCGGCAGATGCGGACGAGCTTCTTAGCTTATCTGGGAACAAGGCCCTCATCTACCCATCTGGGCTCTTGCCACTAATCCCAAACAGATGCCAATGGTCAGATAGGGCTCCCTTCCAAATATTAGGAAGGTAAGTGGGAAACTGGGGGCAACCCCCTCATAGCATTTTATGTATGGACTCAAAAGCCCACATACTCATTCTACCTGCTTCTGTTTTAGCCAGAGGGACCCCTCTATGTTTATTAAAGTTCTTTAAATTTCAATTAAGGTATTCTTTAGATAATGACGGGAGTACCTCTCACTTTTTGATTCCTGCCAATTGAAATAGTTTCCATAACAACCAACTCTCAAACTCTCTCATGGGCAGAATGCATCCAAGCAAATATGCCTCCCAGCACACTGTGCCATCATGGATGCTCTCTGATTCCAGGTAAGGCTCACCAGGGCAAGACATCAATATGTTGCCCAGGCTACGTCTATCTTATTCTAAGGGAAAATATCAATTCATTCTAGGGATTTGGTAGCTAATTTATTTTCTTATAGGTTACTTGCATGGGCAATGATTTTACGGAATACTTGAGATTCAGTTGTCACATTTTGCCTGAACTTCCTCAGTTATTTTGGACCAAAGAAACTTAATTAGCTCTATATCCATTCCTTCCCCAAATTGTTCAGTGTTACACATTGCCCACGTACCATAGGGTCATATTTCTGAGGTCATTCCACCCACCTCTATGGCATGTTCAGGGGCATTGTAGCATCTTATGCAATATTCTACTCATTAGGGACACTCTGTGCCTTTCCTAACACTCATGCTTTGGGAGGCAGCCTTCACATTCCGCACCAGAGGGGCTTATTCTTACACTTCCTCTACAGCCTGAAGCTCCAAATCATACCACTAAAATGTGTCCCTTCTCCATCAAAGAAAGTGAAATTCACTTAAATCAACAGAATTCATAACTGTTCTTGACACAGGTTACAAGAGTAACTTAGGCTTGAAGTCATGCCCTTCTTGTTCAGAGAGAGAAAGAGAGCCCCCCCCCCTTTTTTTATCAATTGCTTGTGGGCTTTATAGGAAAGAGTCCCTACATCTCTGTTACTTATCCAATTGATAATGAATACTGCTAAGGCAGCCACCGAATAACATTCAATTTAGCACTGCTAAGAACATAAATTAAAGAACTGATATCCAGATTTGGAAGAGTAATGATTTACCCATGATATTTCACTTCAAGCTGAAAACTCAAGTTTTTCTAGTTACTTGACTTGTATGCTTAGTCTACCCATTTTTAAACCTTCCTGTTTACTGATAAATGTCTTTATGGCTATAACTTTTTTCTGAGTACAGCTTTGGCTGCTTCCCACAGATTTTGATGTTTTCATTACCATTGACTTCCAAATAATTTGCAATTTTCATTTTCTCCTTAACTGATTAATTATTTAGAATATTTTAATATCATAATATATGAATATTTATCTTTTTTATTATTGATCTTTTTATTTTATTGCACTGAAATCAGTATATATGGTCAGTATAACAAAAAATTAAAAAAATTATCAAGACAGTCAATTTGTATAAACATTCCACATGCTTCTGAAAAGAATGTGTATCTTTTAACTGCTAGGTGCAAAGTTTTATGTCTATACCCACTATTTACATCATTGAGCTTGTTAATATTGTTAGTCAACACCTCTCTATCCTTAATTTTTTTAATCTAGTTATCTTTCCATTTTTGAAAGTTGTGTGTTAAAGTCTCCTGCTTTGATTATGGAATTGTCAACTTTTCTTTGTAATTTTTGTCATATATTTTAGAACTACTTTTTAGGTGCATATTATTATTTTCTGCCTCTATTATATCTTCCTGGAGAATGGTTCTTTTAATCAATATGAAATTTCCCTCTTTGTCCCTTTTAATGCTATTTCATCTGCTAATAATAATGCTTACTTTCTATTAGTTATTTGTCTGGCATATCATTTTCTATCCCTTTATATTTTCAACCTTCCTGTGTCATTTTATTTTAGCTATTATTTTTCTTTTATACTCTAGCTAGAACCTTTGTGATTTAACAGGTGAATTTAACCTCTTCACATATATTTTTACTACTGATGTGTTTGGACTTAAATCTGCCTTATTTTGTGTTTTCTGTTTATATTGATTCGCTTTGTTTTTTTCTGAACTGAAGAAAACATTTTCTTTTCCCATTATTTTCTCTACCAATTTGAACCTAAACATTTGAAAAGAAGGAAGAAGGCTCAGAGAGGTGAAGTGTTTAGTTCAAGGTCACACACTTAAGTACGACATTAGTGACTTGGTGACTTTAACTGACTTTGCCAAGATTAAAGCCCAGTTCTAATTTACTTCAAAGCCAACTGTCTCAGGTCCTTTCTGGAATGAGGCAGGGTATAAATAAGCAAACTCAAAATCTGGGCTGTTTCTAATTCAGATAATAATAGCTAACCTTTATTGAGAGCTTACTTACTATGTGCCAGGCACTATTCAAAGAACTTCCCATTTTATACACCTCATTGCCATCAATTTGAACAGAGAGTAAGCACAATGTATCTGTGAGTTACACTGGGCAAGACTACTCCCTGGCCAGTATTGGAGGCATCTCTCTCTTCTACATGGACATAGCAGCAAAAGTGAGCACTCATCTTCCCAAGCATGCTAGGTGATCCACCAGTCTCCATATGGGGAGTCATTCATTTTTTCAGTTAACCAAAATTCATTGTGCATCTCAGTGTATATGTATTAGTTTCTGCCCTCTTGGAGCTTACATTTTAGTCAGGAAGGCAGATAATAAATAAGAAAAAATATTAAGTTTTCAGGTAGTGGTAAGTTCTATAAGAAAATAGAATAGACTACTTTAGAGTGACAAGTGGGTGGGAGCTACTTTAGATAGGATAGTCAGGTAAGACTATCTATATGAAGAGATCTGTCTATATCTACAGGGGGCTATAGATAGTATACCTATGTGTCTCACTGTCTATGTGTCTCACTATAATAAAAGGTATTCAGAGAAGGCTTCTCTAAGGAAGGGATATTGGATCAGAGAAGCTGAATAATGAAAAGGAACAAACCATGTAGCTATGGGGGTAGGCATTCCAGGTAGAAAGAACATGTCTTGAGGTGGATCTTGAGGTGTTTGAGGTAAAGCAAGAAGGCCCATATGGCTAAAGGAAAGTAGACAGACACGGGAAGTGATGGGAGATAAAGTCAGAGAGGTGGTTATCAGCAAGATTAAGTAGGGCCTTGTAGGCCATGGTTATGGGTTGATTTTGTTCTAAGTATAGTAGGAAGTCTTCAGAGGGTTTTGTTGCTGTTGCTGCTTGCTGTTTTTGTTGTTTTGTTTTATTTTGCTTCTAATCATGGAATTGTTCAAACATATAACAAATTAAAAAGAATCACATGATGAACCTTCACGTACCTACCACGCAGCTTCAAGAATTAACATATGACCAATCTCATTTCACCTGTACCCTCTACTCTTCCCATACACATTGAATTAATAAGCATAATCCAGACAGCATATCTGTTCATTCCATAAATACTTTATATATAACTTAAAAGATGAGGACTCTATTTTTTTAATATAACCACAAACATTGGTGGGATTTATACAATGGAGTGGTATGGTATGATTACTATTTAAAAGATCACTCTGGCTACTTATGGAGAACAGATTGTAGGTGTTCAAGGGTGGCAGTGAAGAGATTGGTTAAGCTACCACAGTGGTCCAAGAGACAGATGGTGACAGTTTGGATCAGCGGTAGCACTGGAGATGGAGACAAGTCAAACTACTGTAGATAGAAGGTAATAGTAGCTTATGTAGCTAAGAAATCTTTTAATTACAAGGCTCTAAACGAGCTCCTGCTCCAAGACCACAGTCATCTTTGTCAGCATTATCCAAATGCTCTGAGGAAAGAAGATGGTCCCAGGGAAATTTACTCTGGGGTGGCCAAAGATGGTTGCTCTGCAGATCACCCAAACTATCTGGGCTAAGGTGTAAATAAGCATGCTGCCCAAATATATCTCAACATCATAGTTTCAAAGTACATGCAGGATGCTGGTTATGACTTGGTGGAACACTCCTAGCACTGCTAGGATGACCAAGATATGCTACTTTATCTGGTGGTCTGGGGTCCTTCCTACTTGTGAGGCTTCTGCAAACCTGCCTAGATCACTGCTCCTGAAAGCCTGAGCCAGGATGGAACCCCAGGATTACTGCTTTCCAGACCAGTCAATGGCACCGTAGCCACAGAAAGTTCTAGTTGTGGTCAAAGACGTAAAAGTATAGTCTAGAGAGGGGGGTTGAATGTAATATTTTATCTGGGGATTGGACTAGGCCATAAGATAACATGGGAGATGGGAGGAGGGTGGGAAACAAATCACAAGTTTGATGCGAAGAAAATGAACAACAGGTTGTGAAGCAGTGAACATGCCGGGTCAATGAAAGTGGTTCAGGGTGTAAGCTGCAAAGCATTCAACAGTGTTAGAGGCTGGTTCCAGCTATGTGGTTTGAGGTTTGGGTGGAGGTGGAGGTAGCTGATACTAGGAATCCCATCAGGCAGGATGAGACACTGGCAGATATTCTTCCACTCACCTACCTCTTCTGGGGTTACAGATGAAGGTGCATGTCTTCTGAGACCTTCAGCTTCCTGAATACCCAGGCCTCTCTGAGCTTAGCCAACAGAAAATGGATAAACAGTTGTGGGGCCAGTCTTCTGTGGTCATGTTTTCTAGGCCTTAGTTGTCCTAGAGGAGTCTTAGCTTACTATTTTGAAGGATGGGTAAAGACTCCTTCACTTCCCCCAGAGATTTCTGTCAATAACAACAATTCAGAGGCATGCATGCCTCTGGCCCTGGCACAGAATATCCCTATTTCATAAAGGCTCAGGATCTGGAAATGAGGAAACAATCCTACTGCTCCCAGTCCCAGGAGGAGGAAGCTTCCTGACCTAACGCTCCAAGAATACCTTCCCAGAGCCACACAGTTGGCCAGCATTTCAGCTACTCGTAGGGTGGACTGAACAGCTGCCTGAGAGGCCCACATTAAGTGCTGAAAACAGTGGATCAAGGTAAAAGCCACTGCCCTACAGTGGGGAAGACAGGGAATGAGTGACCACAAAAGTCAGCAACTTATCCTTGTCCTACTCAGGGCCCCTGGGGAAGGCGTTCATATGTAACAGGCCTCTTAGCAGGGCTCATGATGATGATCATGGTAATGATGATGATGTGATGGTTACCAATTATTGAGCACTTATCATGTGCCAGATACTATACTAAGTGCTTTATATTCATTATCTCACTTAATCATCACAACAATTCTGAAAGGCTCTTATCCAAGTTCAAATACATGCAATCTGACATCAGAGCCTGAGCTCTTAACCTCTTTGCTATGTTGCACAAAGAAGGTATCCATTCATAATATAACAAGTTTGGGGCATGGAATCAGTAAGATCTGTTGGACTAGATCCCCCTGGATAAAACTGCATGCCATTCTGGAATATACTATGGCTTGGATTGGCAGGCAAGCCCTGAATGTGAAAATGGGGCAGGCATGAAAGTGGGATGGGGGAAAGAGCAAGCCCAGGGATTCAACTCCCCATGGCCCAGATTTGATGATGGCTCTCCCAACATGTATGCTTGGTTGTGTGTAGGAGATGGTAGGATCACCCAAATACATGCACTCTTTCTAGCTATGAGGAGGGCACAAGTAACATTCCTAGCCATACTGGAAAACAGTTGCAGCCTCCAGTTCCCATTCTAGCCATATCCACAGGGCACCCGTTTGGTGAGGTTTCCCACTTCCAATACCTGAGACAACTCATCGTGTAGCAGCCCTGTCAAAACCTCCTAAAAGTG